>NW_028288649.1:8237666-8871333 GCF_059628265.1 Tinamus guttatus
TATTTACACTTCATACACCTAAATATATACTTACGTATGCGTGTATATGCACCTGTGTTTAAATCTATGTGTGTTTACACGCATGCTCAAGACTTTCCTTCTTCCTTCTTTTCTCCCACCATTCCTGCTGCAGGGAGACAGGAGAAGGGAGGGGAAAACTGTGTTAGGGAACTGTGGCCAACATTGGCATGGGTGGATGAACAAAATGATGAGAAGCATCTTCAGGATGGAAATTGGGAGATAGCAATTAGAAATGTTAGATTCTGGAAAACACTTTCCGATAATGATAGTGGGCTCAAAAAATCTAAGTGAAAAATATTACTGCCATGGCTGGGTGCAGTAACAGTACATGAGTCTGTATGATCCACGGTTCTGTGATGAAGGTGCTTTCAAGTTTTGCATTAAAATGGAAATTTTATCATTTTGTTATTCATGAAGGATATGGCATGCATCTCTCAACACTTCTTTAAAGCACAGGTCAAAAATTATAATTTACACATCCTTAAATTAGTATGAATGAATAAGGTAAAGTAGCAAATTATTTTTTAACAAAGATAATGCCTTACATCGTATTGTTCCTTTGTTATGAATTATGAAATGAACAGAATTTTTTCCATTACTTTCAGTAGACCTTTTATTAGACAACAGTCTGTGGAATTCTATCATTGTACAGCCTGAGACGTGCAGTAATAAATCCAATCTTACTTATTTGGATGAAAGTAATATGATGACAAGTAGTCTATTAGCGTACATTATCTTTGCACTATAAAATACGCAAATGTTCTAATGATTATGGTTCTAGCCTAGTGATATTTTAAAAACCTGATACAGTGTGTTTCTCTGATAAACTGACTTACAGAAAAGCAGCTTTGTGTTTACATAATGGTTTTACAAAACACTCCTTTTATTTCAAAACAGAATGTGTGTTCCGTTTGGGAATTTGTCGATAATAAATCTCCATTTACCTTATTAAGAAACCTGATTAAGAAGGTGCCGTTCACGCAAATCTGGTTGTTTTGTAGTTTGCAAAGGGTGCAGCTTGTCTCCCTTGCTGGGCACCTCGGTGCGTGGGCGGCAGTGGGAGCTGCGTCTGCGCTGCCTGGGGCACGGGTCGGCGTTGGGCGCGCGGCCTACAGCGAGCGCTCAGCGCTGCACGGGTTTGCATCCGTTGTATCCTCCATCTCAAGGGCTTCATCCTATGCTAAGGGGGAGCATACTTTCCTCAAAATGCAGAACTTCTTAAGCACCCATGATAGAAGAATTAATTTCCACTCAACTATGGTTCTGTCCACACTCTCTCTCGAGTGTCTCTTTACCCGACCAGGCAGTGTTACTCAGCACCTATTTGCTGGGTGAAATAGCCAGGTGTGCCTTGTGTGTAAGCAAATGGTGGTAGCCTGAAACATTGCTTGAGATGCTCCGCGAGTTGGGTGATTCTCCGCTGCAATAGGGAGATTACTCCTGATAGCCTCCTTGGGGCTCTTTGTTTGAAGCCTGCGTTGCCTCCGTGTTGTACTTCCGATTGCAGATTGCTTCTCCATTGCGGCAGGGAATAAAAAGTGAAGGTCAGTGCTGTTAAATTCAGGATGTTATTCAGAGCCGAAAATAATTAGGAAGGTTCATAGTTGAATTAAGAGCTTTAATCATGACTTGCACTGAGGTGCTGCTGCTTCCTATTGTTTCTGGGGATTGTTTTTATATATTCCCCCTTGATCTGTTGATTAGCACTAGGTAAATACTAAGAGCATTTGGTCATTTATGACCGATTAAGAGGTGTTCTCTCTTGACAGCAGTGAACTTTCACGTGTACAAATTCTCGTTAAGGACAGGAAGAAGAAAAAAACAAAAGGTTTTCAGTATTTTGATGTGACTTCATTGTACTTGTAACTTAAGCTTTTATGAAATGGTGCTTGTTTCTGTAAAATAACCACCATTAAGTCCCTATGTTACAAGGCGATTATCTCGTACTTCAAGTTGGTTACCTTTTGTGGTGAAACCATGCCATATGTGTTTTCACTTTTGGTAACGTTTATGCTTTACATGTGGTTGGGGTTTGTGCGCTCTACAAAGTGGTGGTCAAGCTGTAACCAGCACGAGTCGTGCCCTCAGACCTCTCCTTCGAGGGAAGTGTTTCTCCTTGGCTCTTGCTTTATTTCAAGTGCAGCACCTGCTGGTGCATCAGTCCTGCTCAAGGTAGGATGGGCAGGAGCTGGCGCTTGCGTTGTGCCCATCTTGTAGGATGCCTCCCACAATGTTTGCAGGTTGTTCGCGGTTGTCTGTTGTCCGCCAACTTTGTCACCGTGGTAAGGTTTACGGTGAGGCCCCGATGACAGCTGGAGACAGTATTTCTC
The DNA here is from genome assembly GCF_059628265.1 of Tinamus guttatus. NCBI lineage: Eukaryota > Metazoa > Chordata > Aves > Tinamiformes > Tinamidae > Tinamus > Tinamus guttatus. The sequence continues at coordinate 8,240,018 of NW_028288649.1, forward strand.
CCTCCTGAAGTGCTTCTTGTTAGGAAGGTAGAGGCCAACACGCTGGGCTGGTGATGAAGATGGAATCACTAGAGGCATTTTCTGCAGTAAAAGTCTAAAATAACTGTGTTTTTGATGGAGGGTGTCAGCAGCTTGTAAAGAAAACATGGAACAAGCCGAGTTCCTGAAAAGCGTGACTGCCGCTGAAGTCATCCTTTTGGTTTTTAATTCTCTGATGCCAGATTTTCTTTTTGGAATTCAGAGACTTCCTTCTGTTTTCATTTGAAGCTGTACCGTTTGATATAAGATCAAAAAGTCTCAAAAAAAATCCAATTTTAAGCATTACATGAACTCTGTTTTATGTTCTGGCATGTGTTTTTTTGTTACCTTTTCAATATTAATGTATTTCTATGGAAGAAGATTGTTTAGGTTGTCTATTTTAGCTAAGAATTTCCAACCCAAACATAAATTTGCATTCCAAGTCATTTTGCTCCAAGTTAGTGTAATATTTATACAACCAGTTTCAATGGTAAAAAAGAAGCAGTTAATTGTTTGACATGCTGAATAAAGAGTTCTATATTGTCTGAGAAGTTATGACAGATTTCTTTTGAATTGTGTAGCACTCAAATTATACATCAGTAAAATAACATTACATTATGTTATCTGTCTGCACTTCTGTGAGCAATTTCATTATTTTAATAGAAATTCACAGTGCTCTGGATGGTGCTTTGTTGTATTTATTGTAATAATTGTATACACATGGTTATTGTAGTTGAATAGAGACCTACATTTTCTGCAGCCAATTTTCTGCACTGTTACTCTTGATAGGCTTGCAACACAACCAAACATAAAAGTTGAATTTCTGATATAAGTTGTGGTGATCTCTGAAAGCATTCAAATTTTAATTCAGATTTCAAACATTTTTTGTAGCAGTTGACAGTTATTTCATTGTCATCAAGGAGATAAACAAATTCAGTGTATTGAAATGGTGATTAACTTTTGAGTTACCCATTTGAGAATGACATTAAAGGAGAACAGGGCTTTAACATTACTATTTGCCACAAGCTGTTTAATGTCAATAGTTACTGTTTCCTACTTCTGCACATCTGGATCAGAGCTGTTCAGATTGGAGGCTTTAATCTGGATCTGGACTGTGACTGCATTTGACCTTGCCCTTGCCGCAGCAAGTTTCTCAGATGCTGTTGGAAATGTGGCACCTCTTGCTGATTTTCCCAGTATCTTGGGGAGCAGATTCCCCATGCCTATTTGTCAAGATTGTGCATAGCTTCTGGCTGGCCAAAAAGCAGCTGATCCAGTGCACTCCAAACAGCTGAATTATATTAGTCAGTAGAGTAATTCAGATTAATAGGATGTTACACTGTTGTTTAGGATAAAATGTTGTGTTTGAATAGAAGACCAAAAAAAATCTAATTTGCATGATTGTTATCAGTGAACTCCTGGATATGACAGCCTTGATTAAAATAAATAAATAAATCCTGTTATGTTTTGGGAGAAAAAAAAATCTGTGAAAGCATATGAAACCTTTCTAATTATGATTGGAAGATAATTGCCCAATTTAATTAGTACTAATTTATTTCTTTTCTGTGATATGTTTGAGGAAGCCCTAAGGATTGTTTGTTGAATGCAAGTATGATGGATACCAAAAAATATATTGCCAGTCATCAATAACGATTTCTGATATTTTATAGCCTATTTGTGAAATGAGCGCACATTGTGGTTGTAATAATATTTATACGCTAGAGCTATAGAGTTAGAGGAAGATCTCTATGGAATTACTAAGCCTCATATTTTCCTTATTTTTTATTACATTTTGAGGAGTTGACAAATATCTCTCTAAACTTCTTTCAGCAGGACCCCTGAACACAGTTACTGAACAATCACAATGCAGAGGAAAAATATTGAAAAGAAAACCTTTCCAATTCCAGTTTCCAAGGAACTCCTAAAATAAACAGTGACAAGAAAATACATATTTTTTAAATCCTTTGGCAGTGCCATTCAAAAATAAAATAATTTGCTCTCCTGCTTATTACTCAAGTGCTACTTTGTAATGATAATCTTAAATTTAGGTTTATTCAGTGCTAAGTTGCTAGCAACTCTACCGTTGTATTCTCTCATTGTGCTTTTCTAAAGCAATCTGTGTATTTTATATACTTTTGAAATGCAAGGCTCTCTGCTTGGGTTTTCTGTTTTATCATCATATTGTGCCTCATTTTTTTTGTTGTCTTATAGAAACTGACATGAAACTTAGAAACAGTGCCTTATCAGGTAGGAGTAAGGAGGAGAACAGATAAATTATCCTTAAAAAGAAAAGGCACAATAAAGTTCAAAACTTAAGTTCTTGACTGAACTTTGAAGCATTTATCTAGATCAACTTTTTCTGCTGTGAGTACTGTAAAAAAAGAAAACCTAGGATTATCTCTCCCAAGGTTGAAACATATTGTTACTGGTAAAATAAATAAATAATATATTTTAAAAAATCCTGCTATCTGTGAATTGTTTAGTGGTCTATATGAAACATGCCTAATCATAATTTTTCTTTATAGTACTCTTTAATCAGCTACATCAAAGAAATCATGGGCACAATCAATACTGCTTGACAGGTTCAGCCAAGAGACTGTGCTTTGAAATGCGCTATGCATTTCCTTCTTTTCATGCTTTCTCTTTGAGATGCTCCATGTGAGGCAGAGCAGTGCAAGTTGCCACCGTTCCTCATCTTCCTACAGGATTTCAACCTGGCAACTTTTATCAGGTCTGTCTTAGGCCCAAATATGTAAAGCAAAAGTAGGTGCAAAGTAGCTATGAACTAGAATTCAGGAATATTTTGCTGCGCTTCCATATTCATGCATATTTGTGTAGTTCTACAGATTGAGTGATTTTGTTAGAACGAAGAAGATGGCTTCTGATGAAAGTACAGCATAGGAGTAAACTGTAAATACTCATGTGTTTATGTACAGTAGTTTATTTATAGCAAAATTTGTTCCTTAAGATCTTAATAAATGCTGAGGAAAGAGGGACCTTGTTTTTCATGTGGTAGAGTAAAATAAAACATCACCACTACAAGTTTTCAGTACACCTCTTTTTTATTTTTTTTAACCAGTTTCCTTACAAGCCTATTTTTACCACTGCTTTATCCAAAAGTTTCTTCTCCACTTCTGTCACTTTTTATCAACTTCCAGCAATAATTGTACCTCTAGAGTGTCTTCATTTCTTTCATCTCTTCTCATGTATTGGAAATTTCTGTTATCTGTAGAGTCATAAAAATCTCCTGTGGGAAGCAGCCAGACCTTGAGAAAGAAGGTGTTTGCCTGCCTAGGCTGAGCGATAAGGAGCACGGAGGCAGCTGCTCAGCCCGGTTCACAGGCAGCCCCCTCCAGTTGAAGGTGGCCACTCGGCCAGGCTTGTAGCCAGTTTAACCGCAGATGTCCTCCAAACTAGCTTTGGAGGTGAAACACCTCCAAATGGAAATGAGGAAGAGGAGGAAGGCAGGCCCCTCGAATTGAGGGCTGGGACCCCCGACTGGTGTGCACGCCCACGCACCTCGGGGGGGAGAGTTGCCACCTGAAGGCGGAGCGTGTCCAACCCCCGGGCTGCCTCCTGGATCGTATGGACCCTACGTGCCCGGATGCACCGGGCATGGAGAGGACAGTGCGGAGAGAGGAGAAACTCCTGACTCTGAGGCCTGCGCTGTCTCCGTGGAGCCGGTCAGCAACTCTGTCTCTCTGATCTGCCAGCTCCAGAGGATGTTTGGGTGCAGTATCCCGCCGGCAGGTATCACCTCGTGAGTAGTTATCCACACTTTGCTGCTTTTCTGTGCTTTCACCTGAATAAATGCTCCATGTAGTCACCTTGTTCTGCGTGATTATTGCCGAATCCCGAGCCCATCCAGAACATTGTGCCTTTGGGGTATTCATTTGGAAGTATTCTCTCCCACTCAGACATCAAAATACTTGTCGACCCAAGTGTTTTCAAGACTTGACCTGAAACTGGATTTTTCTGTTTCTTCAGTTAGTACTAAATGACAAAACACTTCCTTGCTTAGTTGGAATGGAACTGTAGTACCAGGCTTGTGAACCTCTGCAGAGATGTCAATCCTCAATGTAATATGGTCAACAGGCTTTTTGGATACTTAGTATCATTATTCTTTATTAACATAAGAACTTGGGAGACATGTAGTGAAGGCCATTACGCTGTAGCATTATTGGGATGCATTTCCCTGTGTTCCCTTATCTGAGCAATTCTGATTTTGGGCAGAGTGCTGATATAGTAGTGTTTGTTGTTTTGGAAAGGAGGGTTGTTTGTGGTTTTTTAATTTTTTGTTGTTGTTGTTTGGTTGGTTTTTGGTAGCATACTCATGAAATATTAAAGCTTCATACTCTACAGCAATTGATCCAACTGCTGTATATTCAAGTACTGCTAGGAGAAAATGCTGTTAAGTCTTCTGCATGTACACACTGTTCTTCATAACCCAAAATTTTATAAGGAATTTTTGGCTTGCTATCAGTGCTTGACAGTACAAGTGGAGTGAATTACCTTCAAAGCTGAAGAAGACCTTGAAATCTATTTGGTTAATTGTATGGACACTTGATTATATTGACGCTCTTAATCTTCTGTAGACAGTAGGGATGGCCTGAATCAAATACCTTTCAGAAGGTGTCATAACCCTGAGTAAAAGCAAACTGAATGCATTTTTAAACTACTTGTGTCTTGATTTCTTTTGACAAACTACTATACTTGGAAAGATACTGTCCATTAGATGCAACTCCAAAGTACCCTAACCAAGGCAGATACCTTGGTGGGCAGAGTCACAAAAATCTGTTGGAAGATCCTTGATGGCATGTGGAATCCTTTAAGGGTTACTTTCATTAAATGTTACCATCAGTTTCCTAAGAAGGCTTATCAATATCAAATCTGAATCATGAAACGTGCTTGTGATTGATTACAATCCCATGTTTCGGAACGTAACTAAGGTCTCAGTGCCAACATGTTGATGTCTAATGATAATTGAGGATGTCAGATTTGGCTCTCAAAAGAGTGTCTCTTTTGACTTTTTCAGATTACAAGTAAGTAATTTAAATGTTCCTTTAAAAAGGGGACTAGATTGAGGGTACTTCTCACTAGGGTCTAACAAAAACAAAAAATCTTAGATCTGATCTTGTTCAAGAATGGCCAAATGGCCAAAACTTAATACTTGTTGATTTTTTTTCCCTTTGTCTTTTGACATGGAGATTAGCAAATGATTGACTCTCATTTTGGGTGACCATCTCCCTGTTACAAAATCTGAGATTTACTGGGGCAATTCACAGGAGCTTGCAGTGCATTTTCTCTTGGATGAAAAGCAGAGCATTCCAGCATGGTCATTCTGGCGCAGTTGATATATTTTATAAAACAGGTGTCTGCATGTGTGTAATAAATCCAGTTGTGCTGGTAAATCTGAACGGATAAATTATCTGAGTATGTATTTATAGAGAGCAAGACTAGTAATTTATTATGTCAATAGAACAAAATACAAGCAGCATTTCTGTAATGTGTGTGATGTGCAGTAATTTTGTAACACAATGGCTCCATTGTATGAGCCATTTTTTAAATTCCTACTCATTATGTGCTTTGATCCAGGTGTTTGTATGTTTTCCTTTATCACTAGCTGTCTTTCCGTTAACATCTGCAATCATGATTCTCTTATAGCTCACAATGGTGTCAGCTGGTCAGATAAACATCTGTCATCCATGATAAGGGATATTGAAGCATACACTGTAAAAATATGTGTTCAATTAAGATTATCAATTGTCAGACAATCTTCTGCTGCACGAAAGGGTTTAGTTGGGGGTTCTCTCAAGTATCTGATCCACATAGATCTGCATGTACTTGTTTTTATCCAGAAACAAGGTTTCTACCAGTAGTTTATGAAGCTGTAGAGATATGTATGGATGTACCGAAAGTGCTGAATCCATGTTAGAAGTGTTGAAAAATGAAGATACACATATTTTGGTAGTGACAGGCTCATATCACCAAATATAAAGTGCAATGGAACCTCAGTGCTGTGAACACCTACGGCAAACCAGTAAGTGGCTGTAGCAGCAAGTGTGGCCCATTTCCAGGTGTCTCCAGCCTATTCTTTGAAATCAAGGAAATTAGTCATTACTTTTATTTGTTTGTATGTACAGCGTGATACAGACTTTTACATAAAACATGCATAAATCAAATTATGGGTAAATTTTTGTCTATGTTTTCAGTTTTTGCAAAATCTAAAGCTTAAATATATCATGAGTGAGTCCTGTAATGTTTTTCCTGCTGATTTCGTGTTAAACTTTATGCTTACTACAAATTCAATGTGTAGAATAACAAACATGCTTAAAAAAACATTCTCTACAATTTCTGCCCTCAGAAAGTGTTGAGTTGAAATGAATCAGCCAATGTGTAATCACCCGGTATTTCAACCTCTGAAGATAAAGACTGATTTGTTGTGCAGAAGAAGATGATACTAATCACACAAAACTGTTTTCCTGGTGGGATGTGTGGTGGTGGTGGTGCAGTGTGCATGACCCAGCCTATGTGCTCAAATACCCAAACCGACTTCAATAAATGCCAAGAGCATGCGAGTGTGTGTGATACGCAATGGATGTAAACTGACTGTTATGCTACTGTGTAGTTTACAAACAAATCTGCTGTTGTAGTATCCAGGACTTTATTTGAATGAAAATGTGGAACTGCTTTATGCCTTCCAAAGTGAAAATGAGAGGGATGAATGTAGAATTGGACCAGAGGTGGATTCATTATTTTAGCACCAACTTTTGAGTGAGGTGGATGAATGGAAGTTGGATTGAAATTACCCTGCTTTTGATTTAGAATTGGAGGAGAGTTTAGATACCAAAACAAAGAGAATCAGAGGATCAGAAGTTACCATCTGATTCACTGAGAATGCTCTTGTGCTTTTGGCAACATCAACTGCATATATTCCCTATTAATCTGATCAATATAAAAATGATTTGTCACCATGTATTATCTGTTTTGCTTTCAGGGTACAACCTCTAGACTGCAGGTACAGGTTCACACTATCTGTAAAACACTCACAAAGACAGCAAGTATGACAGAGCAGATTAAGGAAGGAACACGACATTTTTTACTGATGGTATCTCCAGTTTTCATAAAGAATCACACTAGAATTTGGCATTGTAAAATGCATGTAGTATTAGCAAGACTCTTCACAGTAGCCTTGATATGTGATTTTCTTTTTTGATAATGATTCACATTTTCATACCATAAGAGAAAGAGGCTAATTAAGTTCTGTTCAAATACACATTCAATTTGCCATAAATAAGAACTTGTAATAGTGCTGCTTTAGGTTTTGGTATTAATGCCTCTGCTTCAGTAGAAAATTTCAATTATAACCCTAGCATGATGAGTGGTTTATGTTATGTTCATAGTACAGACAGCATAATAGTTTTCCTATTCTTGATTGGTAATTTACTGAAAACTGGCATGAGGTACTGTTTTGTTTTATGGCTGTCTGAGAATATAGCACAGTTTTGATGTTCAGCATTCTTCAGACAGAAATGGTGTGTATGCTGTCTGCATTTCATCAAGGTCTAGCGTTATATTTAAATGTATTTTACCTTACTGATGCGTCGGCTTTTCATAACCGTTTTCTGAATTTTCTAAAATATTCCCCTATCTTGAATCACTCAGTCTCCGTTATAGTCCCTCAGACACTAAGTCCTTCCAGCTGCCTGTCCTGTATCATTAATGCTTTTGTTTTCTTATAGAAAATATAGTTAGAGGACAGTGATTTAGCTTTTGGCTTGACATGGTCTTCAAGCTTAGTGCAATGCTATTTTCTTTTTATCTACTGTTGTCATTTTATCCAAGTATTATAAATGCCTCTTATTTTTCTCTAGTTAACCTGACAACTCTCTCAAGAGGTAGAATACTGTGTCCATTAGCCATATAAAACCCTGTTGTCTAGGAAGGGAAAAGAAGAATTATTCCTCTTAGTCAGCTTAGTGTGGGAATTTGAAGAGACAGAATGTAATTAATTATCAAGCTTGAATTTTGGCCAAGGTACTGTTAAACTAAGAGTTACAATTTATGAATTTCTTTCATTCTTGTGATGATACAAAGAACAGGAAGGAGACATGAGTGGGATTTTAGGTTAAATTGGAGATTTTGGGCTCTTGTTGTGCAATGTTTTCAGTTGTTACCATTTTAAGCTGTGCTGCTTTATGTGACTGTGGTGGGAGGATGCAACAGTTTAAAGATAATAACACAGATTCAAATGAAATCATTTGCAGGAAAAAAGTGGTTAATCGTACATAGAGCAACCTCCCAAAAAACAACCAGAGCATGAAGGAGCTACAGTGCATGCCCTCTGCCTTTCATAGGCTGTTTCCAATTCACTTGGTGTTTTGTGTTGCTTTTCGGAGGCAATTCTTTTCCCTTTATGTGCATCAACACACATTTTGTCATAATTTGTTGATGGTAAGTTTGGGGCCAGATCTAGCAAGTCTTTAATGGACTGTGTAACAAGTAGATCAAACATAAATCAAGGAGTTGCAGTATAAGTTAGTTTATATTTTATTTGATTCTAGAGTTAATTTTTGTAGGGAAGGAGGTCTCAGTGGCACTTATCAGGATTGCATACATCCAGAATTACGGGGTGGAGAAGTGACATATCTACCCAGGACCACTCTCCTGCCATGTTATGGGTAATGTATGGCACAGATACAGTGGGGAAACAAGAGTAGGGAGCAGAGGATCTGGCAAATACAACTCTTAGTGTTACAGAACAAGAACTTGTTCTGTTCATTTCATCATCAAAATATTTCAAATAACATTTTATAGGTTGCGTTAAAATTATGGAATAAAATTGCTCAATGTCTTTTCTAACTGTCTTTGAGTATCTTGTTTTCATGCATTTGTCTTCTGAGACACAGAGTATGCAAAGTTCGGTTTCTCTTCTTAAATAGTAAGAAAAACAGTATTTCATGGTGAATTAGATTAGTTTTCCTCCTATCTCTAAGGCAATGCTTGTATTCTGAAAAGGTTATATCACCGTGCTGTGTAATGATTCTGCAGTCCTTGTGAAATGAGATGTGTTTTGTCCTTTTAAAATTAGAACTACTTAAGAGACACTGCAATTATTCCAAATTGCAAATCATCTTTCTCCTGAGAGAAGGTGATTTTCCGTGCTGAAAGAAAGTTGGCGTTAAATAAGCACGCACTCACTGATAGCAGCATTTTTCATAATAGATTATTGAAGTATATATATCTGAGAATAAATGATAATGCAAGGGGTAGGAGCAAAGGAAGAGAGGAACTGCACAACCATCATTCCTCTTCATTCTTTTTTTTTTAGAGTAAGTCACTGTATAACCAGCTAGTTGTGTAAAATGTATTTGCCTTTGTCACTGGCACAAAAAGAGCAGTTGAACTACATACAAACTGAAGACTGAAAAACTTTTATCTCCGGTAGTAATTTTCTCCATATTTTTGCATTACACTTCTAATATGTGTAGTATGTGTAATTGGTGGATATAGTCCTCAGCCCACAGTTTGAGAGAGTCTCCTGCCCTATTTCACTACGCTTTGATTTTGGACCATATTATGAACAATGCTTAGTCTTTATCGAGCAACAAACCCAAGAAAGGTCAATCACTTACTTTTCTTGTCATCATTAATAAATACTCAATATCCCTTTCTGGCTGCTACTTAAAAATTCAGACTAAAACAAATGGAAATCAGTAAAAACTTTTAAAAATTCTCCTGCTCTGAGTCCGTTTCTCTGCATGCAGATGATGATTCCGGACGTGTGTGTTTTTGCAAGTCTTTTCTGTGTGGTGACTTGGGGAATGCCCACCTGCCCCTCACTGCTGCTACCGCACCGTGCAGGGCAAACAGACCCCAGCTAAGTTTAACCTAGTAGGCCTGCAATGAGTGCTTTGAATGCAGGGGCGCAGAGCTCTGTGCAGACTGGTTTTCCCAGCTTTCCAGGTAAATTTTACCCCTGCTGACCCCCATGCTGCTATAGTTACATGGAAAGTGGCTAAAATGAGTGCGCCTGCACCTGCACAGTGCTGTGCAGTGGCTGCAGTGTAAACAAACTTCGCCTTTCGAAAGCTGTTGTTTTAACATTTTGCTCTTGGTTCTGATTGGTAGTTCTGGGGTCCTCTACTTTTTTTTTTTCTTTCTTTCTTTTTTCCTCTTTTAATGAAATTGTCTATAGTTGGATTTTTAGAGAAACAGGGAAGACTTTCAAAGGCACGAAATAAGCAAATACCTGATTTCCTTTAAAAATTCAGTGAGAGCTATACACTTGGTTGTCATTTGAGGTATTTCCAAGTCGTCTTTCTCAGTTTTCTTGTAGGTTTCTAATCATGGAAATAGAGTAAGTTTATACACACTTTAAAAAAAGAATCCTTGCCTTATAAATAGAAGTGTTTGACAGTCTTATTTCCATCTGCAGTTTTGGATGCATAAACCCTGAAGAAGGCCATACTTGCACAGAGGTGCCTAAATACTTGAAAGCAAAATGTTGTAGTCCCTATATGGGAACATTATCTTTGCATTGTACGTTTTTAAGTTACCATGTTGTTACGTTACCCTTTTCAGTGCAGTTCACTTCCAGTTAAATGTTATACATGCCAAACACACACAGAACACTGAGTTTGCAAAGTCAAGGACTGCTCCACCCATGTTTCCATGTCCAGCTGTTTCTTCTCATAAGCTCATATCCAAGTCCCTTTGCCCAGCTAATTAAATCCTTCTTTTTTTGTTTTTTCTTTTCTTTTTTCCAAGTCCTCACTAGTGGATCCTGTCCTCCATGTTCTGCAAGAGTGGTCTGCATGAACCAGGAATAACTTCTCTCTCTCCCCTTTCCAGTGCTAACCCCCTACTCATCCACTCCTTTTCTCCTCTCTGGTCTGCCTCTTGCTTCCTCCAGCTTGGAAATCCAGCTGGTTTTCCACTATGCGGGTAAAGCCGAATGCTGTTCCTGCCTTCAGCACTGTGTCCCAGGCTGTGGCACTGGGAGCAGCAGCTCCAGGGAAAGCAGCTCCAGGTCATGTGCCCTGGCGAGGCCGATGCCCCGCTGGCCCTGGGGTGGAGGGAGGGCGCCCAGTGAGGAGAGGCTTCTCTGAGGCCTTCAACTTGCCGTTTAACGCATCTGACCAAGACTGTGAAGGTGTGACATGTCCCCAGATACAAACAGGTTTTAACAGGCCTGACAAAAAGGCACTTTCCTACCAAAAAGCATCTTTTCCCTGTTTAAAAGGCAGAAGGATATTTGAACTGCTTAGAGGATGGGCTACCACATACTATTTTCTCACTGTAAAGCAAGGATTTTTTTTTTCCTGGCCATTGTCTTGGAAACCCTTAAACCGTTTGGGTTGATATATGAAAAAAATAGTCTGAGGCACATATCCAACATGGAAAGCTTCAGCCCAAACAATTAATCTGGCAAAATTATAAGACAGTGGAAACTGGATCCTAGGGGAGTGTTGTATAACCCCAGTTAAGGTGGTGTATTATAGCTCCCGCTTAACATGCACTGAATTTGCAAGAAAGCCGCCTTTTACACACAATGCAAATTGAGCACAGACTTATCTAATGCGTTCTGTTGAAATGCGTATCATTTAAGGAATTCACTTACGTGCATAAGGATCACTCTATATGACTGCTCGTATTTGCATGTGTTGTTAAACTTTTTAATTGCTTATCAGCTAATTGCCTAGCTTGACTTTTATAACAGTAAACTGAGGCGCAAATGCTCCGTGTCCTCTATAGCTATTACCACTAGACATATTAACATAATTGGAAATTTTTTGCCCTTCCTCAAAGATATATAGTAACATTAGCTAAAAGGTCACTAATTGAAATGTTGTATTGCAGCTAATGATTGAGGAAAGCCTTCTGTCTTCATTCCTCTAATATCTTGTTTTGGTTTACTTCCATATTGCTTCCAATTTGTTTATTTTGATGATGTTGTACTATTCTGACTAGAAAAGCTGAAATTTCCTAGAGAAATAGTGAGTAGATGGGAAGGAGAGTGTTGTGCAGAGATCAGTGATCTTCATTTTTCAGAAATATTTGCAAGGATGCCTTAGGCTTGGAGGAGCACTTATCTCGGGAAATTGCTGTAGTTGCATTTTGGGAGGTGTAGTCATTTATGGGAAAAGCTTTCTCACAGTCTCACAGTTTGGTTTTGACTCCCCAAAGCTACTAACTGAACCCAGAGAATCATTGCACAGCATTAAGCAATTTGACTTGTCAGTTAGAATCTAGAAATCTCTTCTGCCTAGTTCCTTGGTAGACCTGGTAGATAGTCATTGAAATTCTATGTCTATGTGTGGCACATATGATCAAAGCATGTTGGAAACCTTTTGCAAGAGAGGGGCTGTGTATTAAAATAGTGATTGTTGTTTGGACAATTTCTTGAAGAGGAAAGATGGTTCACTGAACCATCTGTTGAGAGGATCAACAATCACTATGAGAATGATGGTGAATTTTCGGGTTTTACTCATTGCCCTGATACACGATCTGCCTGGTTTGATCCAATTTTTCCTCCTCTTCTCAGGGTGGGCAGAGCTTAAAACCGCTTTGCCTTTCTAAAATGGCACCATGCATGTCAGTCTTAAGGGAAGGAGAAATGGTGTAAGAAAGAACAAAAAAGGAGGTGGTGGTGGGGTGGAGAGAAGGATACAGAGTACTGTGGTGGAGGGAAACAGAGAAAATGTACATCAGGGAGAAAAGCTGGTTCTCATGTGGACTGAGGTCTGCACCATATGCGTTGATGTGCTGGTCATGGTCAGTGACCTCATCCATTTGCAGGTCTGGATATTGCCATGGTGGAGGTTTGCCAGCAAAAGACTGACTCTGGAAGAAAGTGAACGTGGACTATTTTTGGCAGAGAATCTGTCCTCTATGTGGAGTTACTTGTAGACTCATGAAGATCATGAATCTTATAGTCTTCTCCCTTGCAGAGCTTTAAAGGTGGATGGCAGATGGAGTTTATCTTGCAGTTACTTCATTCCCGAGCTAAGCCTGCTTTCTATTTGTGCCTGGGTGAGCTCATTCATTTGCATTCCCATATTTCTCGCTTTCTTTTACTCTTTTTATTTATTTATTTATTTATTTTTCTTTTGTGCAGACTGTTTTATAATAGACCTCGCCAAATCCAGTATCAGACTTCAAAATCTATTTAGACACAGAGACAGTGACGATACCTGTTTGGCATGCAGCCTAATTCATGTTCCTAGGGAAGGCACTGTGACAGTCCAGATGAGAGATTTCAGCCAAGGCTTTAATGTGTGTCTCTGCAGGTGCTCTCGGCTGTACGTAGGGCTGTCTAGACATCTTTGCTGAACTAGGGCTTGCTATTTGCCTCAGCCCTCCAAACAGGGAGAGATGTGCTAGCAGGAACCAAACAGATTGCTCTTTCCTGGCAGTATTACTAACCCTGCTCATAATGTGCCAAGGCCTCCTAAAAATGTTATGCTTGTTTTTAGCATAGTTCTGGTGTGGCAGTAGCTGGTATTTTTGTTTGGAATTACTGATTCTAAATTCCTTTAATAATCCTTTTTCTAGCATTCATTGCTAGAGCTTGCTGTAGTTACTCATAAAGCTTTCAAGGTAATATTCACAGTTCTGCAGTGGAGAGGGTAGGTCCTCTGCTGTAGATCCCCATACACAGAACACTTTCCCACAAATTCTTTACTGCATCTGTTTTCAAATTAGCTCACGATGGTGGGAGGAGAAAGAACAGCACAATAAGGCTCATTTGTTGCATCACTTACAATTCTCAATTTATGATGCTTCTATTCAGGCTGCTAGGGGGCACAAGCTTTTAGTCAATTAGGTCTCTCTTTTTTTGGTCTCCAACAAGAGTACTTAAAATATCTTTGTGCAGTTACATGTGTCTGGTGTCATTTTGGTAGCCAGTAGATAGGTTTTGCATGACTTCTAGATATACAGTAGATAAGCAAATAATAATGGAAAACATTAAAATATAGTTCAAATAAAGGAATAAAAGTGAATGTAAACTTAATTTGAGCCACACCATTTAGGTCATGCAGTGGGAAAAGTAATGGAAAGGAAAGCCAACTATATGTTTATGTATCTTCCAAATATTACACCCAATTTTTTTTGAAAGAGCGGGATATTATCTAAAATTTTGTATTTCTTTTTATGATCACCATTTTCATTACTACTAGGGCAGTCAGGATAACATAAAATCTGCTAGCTGTCATTTTTTCCTGCTAGCTATAAAAAAAAAAGTTATTCTGATAGTTTGTTCTGGAGTAGGTGACTGTGTCAGTGCTTATTGTAGTCCTATTTTTCATTTTGAATAAAGATACTAATCCGGCAAGCTGTACTTCATTTGTATTTCAGAACAGCCAATAGGATATCTATAGGTCAAATAACAGTAAAATATATTAGCTTCTTTAAGAACAAGTCATCAATCCTTATCAGTGTGGCTAATTCCATTACTTTTTTTTTTTTCCCTTTTCAACTCCATTCATGGTTGGTATCCCGAGAAGACCTCCATGCCTAGCACTTTGTGTCTGACCTCCCAACAGAACAGTAGTACTTGTTTACCTAGAGAGATAATTATTTTCTGGAAAGTGTCCAGCTGATAACTTTTTCATTAAACCCCTTTTTTCTTATTAGTTACCTCCTTTCAGTTGGTCTGTGTCAGTTGATAAAACTAATTGGGTAATAAAAGACTATTTCTGAACTCCTCCCGTAAGTTTTGGCGTGGTGAAGTGTACTTCTTGGCACCTTGGTCTTCCCTCATAAAGACAGCCTTCAGTTGACAAACAACATCATTGATCCAAAAAAACAACAAAAAAAAGCCAGTTCACGCATCCTCTCTCATATATCCCTTTGCCAGAACAAAATAGTTCCTAGCAAATTATTTGTACCAAAGATAGTGACATAGCACTGGCTCTGTTTTAGAGTTTTGCAAATGTTTGCAGAGAATCTCAAGAGGCCAGACTAAAAATACTCAATGAAACCATTCATTTTACTAAAAGCATTTTGTTTCCTAGGCCTTTCCTCCCTCCAGAAAATATTCTCCCACAGTTGCATTACAAAGTTATATTAGAAAGTGATGCTGCTAGAAGGTATGAATATCACATTTTATACTTTATATAAAAGTTAACTTAATTTTCAGATTTCTTCTCTAGCCTGTGTAGTTTTTTGGTAAAAAGGAGGGAAAGTTTATTACTAACTTCTAACTAAAAGACCCTCATCCCACAAAAAGCTGATGAGATTTTCCTTCATATAAGTTCTTGGTTTGAGGATTTGAGGTGTCATGGTATACATACTTTCAATACATAACAAACAGTTGGCATTCCTATATTTCCAATGACCTCTGATCTTAGTGAGGTTTAGATTGTGAGAGGAATTTCTTCTTGATTTTCATGTGTGAACCCCAGGAAAAGGATGATCTGAAAACTCATGAGGTATACTTGTTCACCCCAGCTGATTCTCAGAAAATTAGGCTAGTTGTGGCATGGTATTGGTGTTGACTGACAATGTTTTGCTAAGATGTGGAGTCCTTAGAAATTAGTTTGTTTGTTGTGCTCCTGTGGAAGAGAATTATGTCCAGGTCTACAA
Source organism: Tinamus guttatus (assembly GCF_059628265.1). Taxonomy (NCBI): domain Eukaryota; kingdom Metazoa; phylum Chordata; class Aves; order Tinamiformes; family Tinamidae; genus Tinamus; species Tinamus guttatus. The sequence continues at coordinate 8,255,627 of NW_028288649.1, forward strand.
GGCCCAGTCCTTTTCAGATTTTCTGAATTTGATGGGAGAATGTTGCCCAGATTTCAGATATTTTGAAAACAGTTTACACAGGGTGCTTAAAGATGGGCATCGAGGACCTTCCAAAGTATCCCAGGGTATCCTAAATATGTCTATGCAGTCATATATCCAGCCTGACGGTACACATGAGCTACAAAGGTGCACTCAGGAATCAGAGCAGCAGGAGGAGGAAAGGCAGGTTTAGATACCTCAGGTCATGTGTAGACAACAATTCAACCCTGACCTAGTATTTGTTCCCATCTCGGCATGACATCAGCTTGGAGCAAATGCATTGAAGCTGGTGAAAACTGACAGAAGGATTTTGTCAGAATATGACCTGTATTTTACACTCAGAAATGTCATTGCTTTTAAACAGGTGCCTCAGCATGTTCATTATTCAGTGATAAATATTCTAGCATTTTGGCATGACTGAAGAAATGTTTTTATATTAGTTGTGTTTTTACTGTGTGATACACTTATTTCCATGTCAGAATCATGTACCATGGGGGATGCTCAGTATCTCTTTTGCTTGTAGAGATTTGGGGTATTACATCTTCAGGGAAGCAAGAGCCACAAAGCAGCAACATCGGAAATGTTAAAATCAGTGATATGATAAACTCAACACTACAGCATACTGATAGCCAAGTCATGATAAATAATGGGAAAGATAGTCAGATGCAATTATAGCAATAAGAATTGAATGTGTTATTTTTTCTTTTTTTTTTTTAATGAAGTTTATACTTTAGTCTGTCTTTTTTTGTATCTGCTCAAGATGCAATTACAGCAAACTCTGATTCAGGTACATATAGCTAGGATGGGTAAAATGATTATAATCCCATGAAGCTGTCACCAAAAACCGGGAGTAAACCCCTTACACCAATTTAGTATTAAGAAGCAGGCATTCACTTTATTGTAGCGCTGGGTGCACAGGGGATAGCTCCACTTATCATGCACACCCTAAGGTGTGCTTGCTAAAGCTTTTGTTTCTAAATTAGCTACATATGCATTAAGTTCTTAGAATGATCATACATATTCATTCTATTTCCTGGAACTAATTATAATATACCCCACCCTGACGCGCGTGCGCCCTTTGTCCCTTTGGTGGTCTCTGGGGGTCTTTGGAGATCTCCAGGTGGTCGTCTCACCGTGTCCATTCGATGACAACCCGGAACTCACTTCCGTATGTGGCCCCATTCTGGCTCAGAGGCCCAGTTTTGGTCCTACTGCCCAGTTCCAGACAGTTCTTTGAAGATACGGTGGTTCTTATCTTCGTCTTCAACCGCTCTTTGCTGGTTTTGTCCATATCCTCTCATGATGTCCCAGGAACATCTGCTGTTTTGTCTGTATTTTCCAGCGACAACAGCGAAAACATGTCCTTGGGTGCATTCTCCTCCGGGATTTCTCATAACAAAGCTGCTGCTCTTCCTATCAGGAACCCTCCTGACCTGTTGTGTTTTGTAGTCTACTGTATTTACGTAAGCTCAAACTTTGACTATTTTGACCATTGTACCTTTAGTCTCAAGAGCAGATTTCATTTTTCATTTTTAGCATTAAATATAAAAACTTTCAAAGCAGGCGCCTGCTACCACTGCCAATGAATTGAAACCACAGACTAGTCTGCCATTATGTTGAATCTGGTAATTCCTTTTTACTCCAAAGAAATGATGGACATCGAGTCAACAGAGTCTCTTCATCCTGCATGCCCTCATTTAATGTGCAGCTCATTTGCATTCCAGGTAGTTATGCAGCCTTCCTGGGTGAAATTCAGTGCCCTGGAAACACCCTATAAAAGGCTCATATGAATTCTTCAAGCCCTGTGCAAGTGCTGTGTCAGTGAATTATATCTTGCATGGCCTGAATCATATCTTGCCATGAAGAAATTCTCTAGGATTATGAATTTGCTAAGGGATAGTGTCGAGAGCCTCTGTATTATAGGCATCTCTGTATTCCGCGGCAGCAGGACATCGAAGGCCTCCACCAAGTGCGGGGCCAGGATTGCTGCCCTGGCTGGGCTGGGAGCTGCTGCCCGCCCGGCAGCCGGGATGTGCAGCAGTGCCAGAGCGGTGCTCCTGCCAGCCAGGATATGGGCTCTGTCTGGCCTGAAACCAGAACACAGTAAAAAGGGCACAGATAAGGAGCAGGGGAGCCTGCAACCCGGTTTTGAGTGGAGTTGCTCTTGGTTTCTCTGCCTCCACTCTAAGTTTATCTGTGATGTAAAAACTCTCCAGCGATTTTGGTGTCTGGGCCATGGCAAGGGAGCCAGTCTGTGCAGCTTTTGCAGCTGATTTTCCTGTCCTAGGCCAAGCAAAAATACATGAAGAGGTGCACTGTAAGAGCCCTGCTATGGATTTCCCACTGGAGACAGCATAGCTTTTCTGCTGCTTTTTTTGTTTGGGCAGGACAAGAAAGCTCCCCTTTCTGTGACCAGTTTGTGTTGCTCGTACAGCTACCACTAATTAGATGAGGAAACCTCTTCATGCCCAGGGTGTATGAAGGCAGCACCCTTCAATAAGATGTGTCCTTTTAATTGCATATTGAAACCGTGCTATTAATGTGTTGTGATTCAAACCATTTACATCCATATTTTCTCTCCAATCTTTTATATCATATAAGGTCCTCAAACACTATCTATATTCATAAACAGGAGTGCATAGTTGTAGGTGTTGTTAGTGAACCACAACAGCTCTTATTTAGCAGCCTTGCAGTGTCTTTGCAAGATGTCCCTCATGCAGTGTGTAAGCCATTGCAGTGGCTTCTGTAGGGTTCCTTCTGCAGTAAGGACTGCTGTGGTACCATATGATTCTTTCAAGGTAAGACCAAAATGTGCTTAGGGAAGCTTGTTTTATTCTGAATGAGCAGCTCGGAAAACCTATACCTGTTAGAAGGCTTTGCAGGGAAAAAATATGACTTGATTTCACTGTTGTGCTCATGTAAGCTTGACTGACAATTGAACAGTCAATGGCGTTTTACTGTGCTTCCATCTGATGCTAAAAAATGCTAACATTAAGCATACCTTTTGCAAAGCGAAATTAAAACTGGAAGGGCAAACACTAAATCAAGATGAGAATGAGTTATTCGTAACACAGTGACTTTTCTTATAGGCAAAATTTATATAGAAGAGGAATAGGGATAAAAGCTAAATAATAACTAACACTAGTAAACAGCTTTTGCTTTATGGCCTTTTGGAGAAAGAGGCATAGGAACTTTAATGAGTCCTGTGAGATCTATAGGAGGAAGGGATGGCTATGCTTCGGTTTATATATACTGCAGCTGAAGCAAAGTTAACTAACGGTCCATAGCAGAGCCAAAATGAAGTCTGACTCAAGTATTCCTGGTCTTTAGGCCCATTCTGAGACTGCTGGACTGTCCATGCAGATTGACACCAGAATATCAGGGAGGTCGCAAAGCTCATCTCAGTTTTTAATTCCTTTAGCAACTGATTATTTATTTGTGACAGAAATCCTTCCTACTACAGACTCACAGAAATGGTTTTAACATGTCTGCTTCCAAAAATAATTTATTTTTAAAAACTGCAGAATTCTTTCCTACGTCTATCATTTATTGTGGTTTTACTGTGGGATTTGATATGTTAAGAAGGCTACTCAGGTGATTAAGGTATGAGAGCGGAAGTGGTGAGTTACGGAATTTAATTTCAGCCCCGGATTTCCAGATAGAAGTCAGTATGTGAGGATCAGTCCTTCAGACATATGAGAAACTCTCATGTTAATTTCCTGCCCACAAAAGAACATTTATCACGGTAGAAATACGCAGCAATGAGGTTTGTAAAGCCTAAAGGAGGATCCTGTACCAAGGGGTCCACAAAAGTGCCATTAAATCGGTGCGGGTGTAGGAGCCGTCCCTTCACCTGCAGTACCCAGTGAGAGAATTAAGCGAAACAGGAGCAAGCCTTTTGAGAGCGAGTGTTGACACATGGAGTTAATTGCGAACAATTAAGCCTGTGTGCAGACAAGATCTACGTAGCTCATTTGAACGGATGGTATTAGGTGAGGAAGGAGGGCAGGATTAGGCCCATTGTTTATAGATTTACCTAATGCTTTAAACTATTTGGATGAATGGTGTTACACAAATGTAAGTCATAATCATTATTTAATTATGACCACATGTTTACTTTGAACGTAGGCCTATACATAATATAGAGAAAAGCCAGGGTAATATTGCAGCTTCACTGTGTAAGCTGCTGTTTGCCAAGCAGCATTTCGCTAATGGTTTCTCTTTTCCTGTGTTGAAAATGTCTTTCTAAACCGTGAAGTTGCACAGGTTGTGATGTGTATTAGGCAAATAGCTTTAAATAAAAGTACCTTCAGTTAGAACATTTTGAAACGGATGTATCTGCTAACATTAAAATTAATACTATTAGATATGTTGTTTGTACAGAATTTGAGAATATCTGAGATGCCAGTGTTTCTTTCTGGTAACATGCAGAGCACAGAAAGCAAATCTCATATTATGATTCTTGGGACCAGGAGTGCTACAGAAATTCTATAATTCATGTGCTGGCACTTGCATTTGCATTTAAATGTTTAAAATGTTATAAAATTTCAGACTCTTTAAACTTTAATCTATTTTTTTTCACTTCTAACCATAATGAAGTTATTCCTTCTTAACTCCCTGTTTTGAGATTTTCCTTTGCTCAGATTTTCCATTTCAGATACTGTGGAAAGCTTGTAGATAAGTTTGTGGGTGGTTAAAGATATAAGCTTGGAAAATGGCTAAGTGGGGGGTTTATATTTTTATTTCTTTTCTTTTTTAAAAGGAGCCTCATAAGGAGTATAATTCTGAAGGGTGTATAGTATATCCTGGGTTGAAAGAGATGAGATCGTTTTCTATGTCTTATGCTAAGTTAATGTTTTTTTAAACAACTAAAGGGAATGGAGAGCTGTAGTATGTTCTTTTAGAATGCTTTTAGTGCTTTGAACTGAGCTGTCTCGATCTCTTCATGCTCGGTGTTTTACAGTGACTGTCAGTATATGAAAGAGACCCCTTTTACACCCATAAAGAATAAAATGGGCTTGCATGAGGGACATCCTGGCTGATTCAAGGCAGCCTCTCCTTTAGTTACTCCTCTTTTCCTCCCTGAATCCCATACCCTAACTGCAGCTCACATATTTCCCTTCATTTAAGGCTGTCACTGTGCTCAGCAAACCAAGTTACCCCTTGGTAGCTTACAGGATTTTGCCCTGAAATTACGTTTGCTTTGTGGGGGTGCATTAAAAAAAATAAAAGAATCCTTTAGAATAAATGTGTGTTTTCTGAGAGTGAGGAGATGTCCTGACTCTTGTAGGAGAGAAGAAACTTTGGTCATAGGTGTCTAAGGTTTGCCTAGAGTTTCTTTCACAGGAGAAGACGTTCTGTTCTAGGTGGCTATTTCTACTTGGAAACAAAGTATTTTGGCAGAGATCATTTACGCTTTATTTGAAAAGGTTTCTGAAAGGCAGCTTGGTTATAAGAAACCGTCTCTCCCTTTTAATTTATTATTTTGATGTAGAAATGAAGGTAAAAATAATTTGTGAATGCAGTTTCCCTGTGAGGGCTTGAGTTTCTAACCAAGGCTTAAGCATTCCTCTGCCATACTCCGTGTTTTTCCAGCTCTGCCGTACGACTGCCTTTGAATCCTGTAGTGTCAACAGCTCCTTGTATTTTCACTTGATACAGTTGAGCAGAAGCTTTGACATTCAACTGAAATGTTTGAGGAGCCATTACCAACATAATTCTGCTTCTTAAGTAAATCTCATCTCAGTGCTTGAAATCTAAATGGATTAATATTTTTAATGTCTTGTTTATAATGCTGCCTATGAAAGCCTGTATTTGTCTACTTGCCAGCCTTCCTTCTTGGCCAGAAACCATTCTGGCTTGAATCTCCAAGCTGGGCTTCCATCCATTTTCCTTGAGTCTCGCTAGTTCCCTCCCTTTTCCTCAGGGGTTCTCTGGAAGATTGTCAGAGCGGCTTTAATTTTTTTTGAGCAAGTCAGCTTTTTTTTTTTTTTTTTTTGGCCTCCTGAATATTTCTGCCCTGAAGTCCAGAGTTTGCTAGCCAACCACAGACAACTTGTCCTGGTGTTGCTTCAAGAAACACATCCTCTCTCAGGTTTTGATGAAAACAAACATAAAAACAACCTAGTGTTGACTTTACTAGTGGACAGAAGTCTTTTTTTTTTTTTTTTTTTTAAAGAAGTTTGCACTGTGTTTGTGCTAAGCAGACATGATGGAGTAAAGGTGAGCTAGCAGCTACCTCATGATAGCGATTACAGATTATATTATAATACTTTGCAAGCAGAACCGTGCTGACTGGGAGTGCAAAAATAGCGAACTAAAATGACTGCTAGGTACTGTGGCTGTATCCGCAGATTCCCTGGGGTAGATGCAGCAGTGCCAGTGGACGGGCAGCTCTTGGGAGCCGGAGAGGAAAGGTGGTTGCAATAAGGAAAAACCTTCTGATAACAGACTCCGTGGCGGTCCCGTAGCACTGGCTTAGGTAACATTACTGGGAGTCTCCAAGGGCAGACAAGCCTCTAGATGAGACTCAGGGATCTTGCTGAGCACTCTGGAAGCCAAAATGCCGAAGCAGAAAGCGAGTTGTTAGAAAGTAGACGAGAGGGGTGTGCGGTGCTGGCTTACGTCACGGTGCAGTTATGCAGCCCGAGGTATGGTGAACCCTCACTTATGTGCAGGCCGGCAGATCCTCACTAGTGGTTGTTTTGATATGTGATACTCTGATGCTAATCTGAGAAGCCGACTGCAAACCCCCCAAAAAAAACAACCCAGCAGCAACAGCCCTTGGCAGACTGGGGAGCAGCTGGCAGTGCCCGCCGCCGCCTGAGAGGCAGGACGGGTAAGCGCTAACCCGGTGACAGGATGAAGCGTTCGTGCGAGCGCCGGCGGGGGCCTTTGCACCGTCCCCTGTGTTTTTGGTACGTGTGGAGGGGAGACTTGGTGCGCGGGGGGGAGCGGAGAGCCGAAAGCCCCTTGCTACCCTCCCGCAGGGGCTGCGGGCAAGGGGCAGCCTTATCCGAAGAGCGAGCGAGTGAACGCGCGCCCGCCTGCATGCAAGATGCTCATTTCTAAAGAGATTTGAATTTGTGATGCGTAGCCTGCCGTCGCTCTTACAGAACGTGGTGTTACTCCTAACGACACGCTGAAACTATCCTGACAAACATTCATTACGGATAGGGAAGATATTTGTGTGTCCTTAATGTTTTGTCGACTAGCATGTCTGGTATCTAAAAATTATAATAGCGCTATACAGAGCAATGATAAGGGGAAGGGAAATTTGGATTTAGTCTGCAAAACAGCCAAGTGTTTAGCCGCCCTTTATAAATTATTAATCTTTTCTCTGCTGCTCAGAAGTTATTTAGAGTCACGCATTTTCAGCATTAAGAAAAAAATAAGTCGTCTTGCCTTTTCTTCAGATGTCAGAATTATAAGACTAATGTGCAAACACGAATGTGTTAGGAAACATGCCAGTGGAGGTGACTGCATGAGCGGGTCTGTAGGTAAACAGAAATAAAGTTAATTGGCAATTCTCTTGTACGGCCGGGTAGCTGAAGCCTGACGCACTGAAAGAAATTTTCTTTTCCCATTCTCCTTCAACGCTCTCTTGGAGGGGTTGTCTCAAGGGAAGTGAGTGAGTCAGAAAATATGCCAAGTTCATGTCACGGCTGTTTCGGCGTTTCTTTCTCTTGCTGGCCTCCAGGAGCTTTATTGGCAAGTGTTTTTAAAGGAAATGTTGGCACAGGAAGGCCTTATTGTTTATGTCATGAAAGTCTCTTGGCGTCTTCTGCCTTGTTATTTTCTCCCTTAAATGGGGAAATTAGGAGTGGGGGGGACTGAGAAAGGAGAAGACTAAAGAAAAAGAGTATTAACTTCCAGCCTGTGGAGGGTTGCTACCAAAACCGTCCTCTCTTCACAAGGATGTGCCTTGGTGAGTTCGTTCTTTTTCTCTGCTGCACGCTCTGTTTTAGCCAATGAACTGATTTCTAAATGTACATTTCCTCTTCATGCTTTTCAAGATGTGCTGTTGAGAAAGCTTTTTAAAAGACCCAGGGCAGTTTTCTGGTGAGCTTTCCTTTGCCAGGGCAGGAGCGGGTTGGGCAGAGACAGGCAAAGGCGCAGCTGAGCCGCAGCCGGAGCGTTGCCTCCCGCTCGTGCCCACTTAGAGCAAAATCCAAAGGATGGGTCACCAAGGACATTTTGGTAAATTCTTCGCACTTCTGCGCAAGTTTTGCAGTGAGATTCATGGGGCAAAAAAACGTGGGACCTCTGTGAAAAAAGATGATGTGGGTCCAGGCAGGAACAATAGCGAGAAGCTGACAGGGTCTGAAACGCTGCCTGTTGAATACCAAAGCAAAAAGCAAAATCGTTCATTTAAATGTATATGCATTCGTAAAAAAACCCACAATACTTATTCATATGCACTTAGACGATTTTGGCGTAGCATGAAAGCACACAAAAAAAGACCAACGTCCAGTGCAGCAGTAAAAGTTACTGTAGCCTATTATCCTCAAATTAGGTAAGAGCACTGTGTAGTCTCTCAAGATATTAAAGACTTAAATGTTAACATTTCAAAGAATGTATTAATTTTTAACATTTTGTGACTTAGAAAGTGAAAAATTAACTCTGCACTTGTGATATGTCATGCCAAAAAGTCTGCTTCCACCCCAGGTTTATTTTTATCTGTGTTATTACCTCTCTGATTTTCACATGTGGTACTCAAAGATTTGGAATGAGAAATTCTTCCCAGTTAGCACAGGGAAGATATATCTTGAGCTATCAAAAGAACAAAAAATAATTTCTTCAGGGTTTCTTAACAACAACGTAATTAAGGCGAATGCTTATTTTTGTGAGCTTAATATAGAAAAACTGACATCTAAGCTACATTTTTTTTGTAGCCAGTTAAACTAAGGATCGTCTGCTGTGGGATTAGGTATCTAATTCGAGATTGTGATGCAGTTTTTGTGATGTCTCTTCAAACGCTAATTATTTGTTGGTACATAATATCTCTTTTTATTGTGGCATTTCGGTGATGCTTTTTTGGAAAGATCCTTTTCAAAGGAAAAAGAGACGATTACTCTTGGCTCTTAAAACCTGCATTGTTTCATTTTGCAACTCTTTCATGTATTTTTGTTTTCTACCCTGCTTATATGTGGGCCTATGCAAAACTCTGTAGTGTATAGTAGTTCGATTTATTCAAGTCTTTCCCTCACCACCTCCCTCACCCTTTCCATTTTTGCACTTTGATCTGTTCGGATCTTGTCTTTGCTTTCTTTAAAGATATAGATAGATAGATAGATAAAATAGAAGCAAATTATTTCAGAATGAAAGTTCTTGTGTAGCATGCATCTCTAGATCTGAACATTCTTAGAGATTGTTATTTTTTTCAGATTTGTGATCTTGTTCAGACTCTTATAGGAGAAGTAACTGACTGGCAGCAATAGAATTCAGGGAACTAGAACCTGGATAATGTTAGGAAAATATCCCTAGGAACAGTGGCTGTGGCTCTTATAACCCTGCCCTCAAATATTTTTACCGAGATTGATCCAAGACATTTATTTTATAAAATTATAGCTAGAGCTAGAAAAAAAAATCTGGGGAAAAACAAAGCATTTCAGTAAGCATTAGTTCACTTGTTTATGATTTCTTTAGCTGCATGGGAATCTGCAGCTATATAGTCACTTCGGAAAGGACGTTCTAATTAGGTATCATATGTTGCAAGTGTACTATTTTCAGTATGTCACAATCATCTAGAATAACACATAAGATTTTCCTGTTCTTCTGTTTATGTATCCATATATCTATAGCCGTGAAAATATTTGAATAGTCATAAGCATCTTGAGAGATAGTACAGTAGTATTTATTGGAATAGTGCTGCAATTTTTTTCCTAGGTTCCTCTGTTCTAGCTGGGAGAAGTCTCTGTGTTGTGCTTCTTGTATCTCATATCATAACATGAGAAACATCAAACTGTAAAGCAGGGTGTGAATAACTGTACTTCAGCCTTTGTCTACTCGCCTGTTTATCGGTCAGCCAAAATTCTTGAGGCGCTACAATGCAAACGTAGTATTAAATACCTACAGCTCCCATGTCAAATACACCATGACAACATGGTTTCATTATTGTGTGAGAACACGAATTGAAATACATCAAAGGTCTGTAAGCAGAGATAGTAAGAAGTAGTTACGATGACATTATAAATGGAAAACTATGATTTTCTAAACATGAAGAATTCAATTGAAGCCATCCTCAGTTGGATAAGCCCTTCTAAATCCAAGGTGTAATTTCTAGATCATGGTCTTATCCCTACCAAAAGGCTTCATAGTTTGGTGCCTGGACATGCTCTCCACTTGCCCCAGTGCTGTGGGAGGCAGCAGCTGAATAGAGTTTGACTTCTGTGGCCATGTCAAATTGTGTTACCCAACATACATAAGGTAGAGGGGAGAGGAAGGGAAGGGTGGAGTGACCTACTGCCAGAGTATAGAGACCTTTTTCCTTGCATTGACAGTATCCTCCTCTTCCCTCAAAGCTTTGAAATCCCCCATGCACTCCAAAGCCTTTGTTTTGGGCGTTGTTTTCATAATCCTTGAGCTTTCTCCCCTCTTCCCCACACATTCATTTTCATTGCATTGAGGAAGTGCAGAAAAAAAATGGGTATGGGAAATAATGGTCTTGTAAATTTTTTTTTGCCATAATTCGTAACTATTCATTCTCTGACAGCCAGAAAATCCACTGTTTCACGTGTGTAAAATGCTAATCAGAATGATGAATGTTTTAAATCTCAGTCATAGGTTAGCACTGCAGGGTGCAGCGACTGGTGACAGCAAGCAGGGCTGAAGTGAGGATTGTGCTGAACGGCATGGCTGAGCAACAAGAAGTCAAACCTCCCAAGCTGAGCTCGGTTTTCTGAAGGAGGCAATGATTTTGTGAAAAAATGTCATCCAGATACTATAACCTACTCGGTTATAATGTGATTCAGTTGTTACAACCCCCTTGGTTTTCTGAAGTTTTCTATAGGATTCTTTCCTGGAGACCCATGAAGAATTAAGGCTACTGTGGGATGAAAGGGAAACTGCTCTCATGAATTAATAAGTGGCTGAAAGTTAGAAAACTATGGGAAATAAATTGTCAAATTTTACAATGAAGGGAAGTCACCAATGGAGTCCCAGAGGCATCTGTCCAAGACCTTGGGTTGTTCAGCATATGGAAAGAGGGTTAAAATTCAGGTAATTGACAATATCGAATTATTGAAGGTGCTAAAAAGTCAACTGGCAGAGTCATGAAAGGATCTCACCATACTTGAGTGACTAAATAACAAAATGGCAGCAGAAATGCAGTGAAAATAGATGTGAAGGGTTTTACATGGAGAAGAACTACTGTAATGATGGACTATGGAGGGAAAAGATGCCAGGGTTGAATAGATGATTTTATAGAGATGACAGTTGCATGCCCATCAGAGATTAAAAGCAAACATTGAGAATTTATAGGAAGGAGGTAGAAAAAAAGGCCAGAAGATACCACATCACATTGCTATGGCTCGCTCTGCCAAGGTCTGTACTCAAGTGATGGGATCTTCGTCTCTTCTGACCTATGGGATCTTTATGTCTGTAATGTTTTAGCTATGCAACGGTTTTTGGTAGATCAGCTTCTGATGAAAACTCATGCTGGAAAGAGTTACAAATGCGAACAGCTTTATGTAGAACAGAAGTTTTCCAAAGTAAATGAGGACAGTTCATCCGGGAAAAGTTAGTGTTCTTCGCTGTAGCGTGAGTGTCTTCCATTATGTTTTTATTCCAGGATATGCTGGTCTCAGAGGACTTTCTGAATGGCTGAATTCAGATGTATGTGTACACAACTGCTATACCTATCAGATCCTGTATTTATTCCTGTAACTGAGCAATTTTACCCAGGAAAACTTGTGATTGTGGTAACTAAGTGCTAGTATCACGTCCATAAACATGTAAAATTAACTAAGTCACCATAGATACTTTGCGGGTACAATAATTGCTCACATATTTACATACACCTCAGTTGTGCTCTTAGTTACAAACCTTCATGTTAAGTGCAAGCAGTTAAATGCATACTGCTCTTAGTTTTCACTTTTCCTTCTCCATTTACCTGAAGATTTTAGATGTTTTATGGAAGAAAAATATTTTAATCATGCCTTTATGAGGTGATCAGTCTCCAGATCATTTCATTTATAGCTCTATGTTTTGTATGTTGTTAAAAGAGCCCAATTTCTGACAAAAATTTTGCAAAACTTGTTGTCTCACAAAAACTAGGGATTATACTGACCAAACTGTTCTTGAGAATTATGAAGTTGCATTCACACAGCCTGAAAAATTATTGCTTCACTGATACAAAAAAAAATAATTTATGATAATGTAATCTGAATATTCATTTAATATATATATACAAGAGAGAAAGAGTAATAGGTAATTTTACAATTTACTTCTAGGCTCTGATTTATATAGAAAAGGATTGGAGTTCATGAAAGATAATGTTTCTATTTTACCTAATTTCTCATTTTTCTTTCTAACATTTTGAATCAAATCTTAATGTGTAGAATATTGTAGATAAAACATAAAAGATAATCTTTGTCTTTAGGAGCTAGTTTCTTTATTTGACTGGACTCAGAGCAGATCAATTTCTAGCACATTATGTTTGCATGCTGACCTTTTCTGTGCTGTGAATAAAAACTGGTGCTATGATATACTCTTTATTCCCCTAAAAGACATTTCAGACTTCATTTGAATGTATTCTTGTGTGAACAGTAATAAAACAATAATAAAAATGTGACATTTATCTTCTAGGTAGCCGAAAAGCTAAGTCTTGCTTTCAGAAACACTAACTGCTTTCATCCTCACTCTGGCTTCAATAACTGCAAAAAAAAACCTGAGAATCCTAGAATGCTTAAGGTTGGAAGGGACCTCTAGAAATCATAAATAAAAATAAAAATAGCACCATTCTATTCACTTTAGAGCTAGGCATTGAGTTTAAAATAAGGAGGTGCCTAAGTGTGTTTGTTTGCATATATTGACCAAGAAAACACGACTAAAATTTGATTTGGAATAATATCAGCTGTAAATTTGAGATAGAGTAGCTGTTCCAGGTGAGCAGTGCAAATGAGCGCTTTTATTCTTCCAGCGGTGTGATTTCAGCATTGTTTATTTTAAAAATGGAAGCAGATACACTCCAAAGTGTCCAGAAGGGTTAATGTGTAGATGGCCCTTGACAATGACTGAAAAACATTTACATTACTGCATAGTTCTGCTGAGGTTCCAATCAGAGAACTCAGTCCAGTTTTGGGCACAGTATTTCAAAAGAGACACTGAGCATTAGAAGAGAATCTAGATGAAAACAAGAAAAAATAGAAACCTTGAGCTCTGCGTAAAGGTGAGTGATGTGTAGCTGCTTCGTTTTGCATAAATGAGACTGGAAAAAAAAAACGTGAAAATAGTTTCCATGGAGTGCCCAGAAGGTAGCTGCGAAGGGAAGGGAAATGCAACAATCTTTGGATGAAACAAGACCGCAGGAGTTTCATTTGCAACAAGAGAACTTGATATTGGGAAAAACGTTTTAGCTGAAGGCAGAGGTGGGATACACTAAGACCTAGTATGGTGGCTTGAAACAAGCGTAACTTGGCCTGGATTTGCAGGAGATATACACCAACTAGAAATTCTCCTTTAGTCCTGCTCCACGAAGCCTTCACTTTGATCATGTAGGACATGCTCTGCTAGTCCCAATAGATATCCTGCAGCATTCCAGAATTTATATGGAACCCTAAAAGAAGAAAATCCTTTCAAACTTTCTGCCTTCACTACTTCACTTGGCCTTAAAGCCCTTTATCATAAACTGTGGTCACAAATCACAGAAATTAGTTGTATCCATCCTGCTATGGTGTCCTTGTGGACAAACTGATTAAATCCACTGCCAGACTGAAGTTAAATGCTTACATAAACTTCGGGCACAGCGAAATGCGGCGATCCCACTGAAGATGCAATTGCCTTTAAAATAAGGCTAAAAGATTGTTTCATTTGTATGCATAAATCTGTGAAAATGCATGCAAATTTTACTATTTCAGAGATATTCAGTGTTTAACTTTGCTCTATACTTTTTTTGAAAAGGAAGGAAACCTTTCTGTCTTTCACACTTGAATGTTCATTCTGAATGACTTTTGCTGTACCATGGCACCTCACTTAATTAGCACTTGCTGCTTTTCTTCTTCCAAAGAGAATTACAATAGTGGCAGACTTTGTGTCTTAACTACCAGGAGGTATAGATGGGAAAGACTTCTGTAACATTTATAGCTTATCAGCTGAGACAGTGTGGTTGCCCATGGTTCTTGCTGAACAGCACATGACATAGTACAGGGTATTGGCAAGATTAACAAACCCAGGCTTTCTAACAGCAGACTGGCTTATAATGCTTGTATAGAAAAGGGATAAGAATGTTTGCACGTACTCAGTAATGTAGCTTTGTATTGAAGTTAAACTCTTGCAACCAGCTGTAGAAATATGCAAAACCCAAAGGCTTATATTTGCAAATCAGAATTAATTCAAGTGATTGGGGACTGAGCATTGCTAAAACACGGAAACCCTAAGGGCTTCACAACAGACCCTGTTTTGGGAAAGTATTCCCTTTTGGGAAAAAGGAGCATCCAAGAGTATTACTTCGAAGTAAGAGTCCTTAAAAGGGCTTTTGTGGCGTCTTTAGCATTCATCCTGGTTGAATGTACAATTTTTTTTTTTGACAAAAATGATTATCATATAAAAATGCTGAATGAAGTCCTAGTAATTCCACTGACTTCTGACCAATGAATTCCTCTTAAATTTTATTCCTTATTGGTAAGATTATTTTCTGTGTAATATGAGAGATTGTTTTGCTGTTTGTTTTGAAAGCCACCAATGCTCTTTACACCTTCTGACTAAGAATTTGCTAATACCAGATTTTCATTTAAAGTTTCTGATTTGGAGATAGAAACAACTCCAAGGAAGTGTAATCTTTTGGAAAATCTCTAAATGCTGAGGACACGGATAGACTCAAGTGAGGTGAATCACACATCATAGCCATTCAAGTGATACTTCAGCAACAGAAGTGCTTAGTGCTTTCTTTCTATTTCCTGACTCTGAAGTTTTAGGAGACTATAAGAAGGAGAAATGAGAAAAAAAAATCCCTACTAAACTGACTATAGCCTTTACCTGCATTTTTTGGAAGAGCTGGGCTCTTGCACGTGACATGGAGGAACCAGTGATTTGTTTGGAGCTTAAAACACTGAATATGCAAGGGTAGTTCTTCACTGATAAATACAAGAAGGTTTTGATGTGTAAACGTATTCTAGAGAGTCTGACAACTGATTCTGGGATGGCTGACAGGAGTGCACATGGCATCTACAAATGGACCTGCTCAGATTATCCAGAATGAGAAATACCTTGGAAAGAAGTGGAACCTGATTCCCACCCCACTCCCACCCATCTCAAACGGTAGGAGAGAATTTGACTAAACATCAGTCCTTCTGCACGTCAAAATTAATATCTGCAGCATTATTTCTGCAACAGGACGATTCAGGTTGGTGTCTCTCCTATAAAAACAGGAGGAAATACTCCATGCCCAGCAGAACAGAGGGTGCACACTGAGTCATTTGTATTCTGGTCTCTCCTCCTCTCTCTGATTTGAAGTCTGGCTCCTTGTAGGTAGATGGCATGATCCATGGTGGGGTCTCCCAGTATTCCTGTCCAAGCTCTTCATTTTATATAACATATTTAAATATTCCCTCGAATCACTGAGAGAAAAATGTCAGTGTCATCTTTTATGGAAAAAATCTATGCCATATGGAATTGAAATCAGCCTAGGATTGTTTTATGCGGATTTAAATAAGAGAACAAAGCATAACCAAATATCCTTCAGTTGGGAAGGAATATTGAAAGAAACAATTATTTCCCAGCACCAAGTGAGCCTCACATGGTGAATATGTAAAGAAGATTTATTCAGGAGATGAATTGCTTTGTCATACAGATTTTATCAGAGGGAAGAATGTTTCAAAACAGCTGAAACTTTTAAATAATGTGTACCCATATCTTGGTAAAATTTGAAATGAAGCCCTTTATCTCAATCAATGCACATAAGCTGTGAGACAGAGCACGAGGAAGGGCTAGGGAATTGCAGGTGAGCACTGTGCTCCCTCTTCTCCTGGGCAGTGGGGGCAGTTTCCTCCTCCAGGCTGCTGCCTACCCTGCTTGCAGCCTTGAACTAGTTCTGCTTCTCGAGGAAAGGATATGTACAGTAGGTAGAAGCTCTCTTCACTTAAATGGGAACAGAATCAGGCGATGATTCAGGATTGAATTTCTTGTCAATTTTTGCTTCTGCAAAATCGGAGTATTTTGGTTAGGAATCCTATCTTTACAGACCCATCTAAAGCAGGAGTCTGGATGGTCACTGTGAAGAGCGATCATTCCTGGAGTATGGTTGCGTACAGCTACAAAATGTGATGTATGGGTCCCAAATGGGATTCAAGTTTCACATAAAAAATCTGGAGGGGTATGGTTACAGCTTCCAGCAATTACAAAAGATATTTTCCCATAAATACAGATTTCTTTTTGCTTTTTTTTTTAAGAAAACAGTGCAACTTCTTTCCATCTGATTTCATTGATTTTAAAATTTATTGGGATACAATAAATTCAAATAAAAAACACAGTTTATTTTATTTGCATGTTAGAAGTTCTCCTCAAAGCACATTCATAAAAGGTGTGCAAGGTGTCTTGCTTTATTTTACTTGTAAATATGATTTTTGATACTGAATATTTTGATTCACTTCCAAACTGTTGGATACTTCAGTGATGCACAAATCCCTCAGAACCCTGGCAAATTGAGCTTTTTCTTCAGCAGCTTAAAAACTTATTACTATTAAAAATGCACTGTTTAAAAAATATTCCTCTCCATGAGAGAGTATTGAAAAAGGGTATATTGTATTGTTATATATTCTAGTGGGCTGCTAAACCAAACAACAAAAATCCTGGCAACTGGCAACATCAAAAAGCCCAGATTCTGGTTAGGAGTGGCTGGATTTGCCACTGTTAAACTGCTTGTGCAACTATTTGCATTTAGAGCATTTAAAAGTGCTTTGCTGTGTTATATATGCAAATGTGATATGAATGCAGGATGTGCTTATTCAGTGGAGATTTAGCTGCAGTCCTTGAGAAAATGGAACAGTTTTTCATAAACACCCTGTAACGAGCAAGAGGCAGTACATCTCCAGGCTTATATTCACTGTAAATGTCTTGGTGTGGAGCCAGTCAGATGGCTTCTTGCAAGCTGGTCTCTGGATTTTATTAAGCCTTCTCCTCAGTGAACAAGCCCCTTTTTCCTTCCTTCTCTATTTCCTCTTAAGAGTTCTAGAAGTTGCCTTTTATCTTTGAGGATATTGGCTGCTGTAGACAAACACTTCTCTCTTATCTCACTTGATATTTGAAGCAAAAATTCAGAAGTCCATCTAGCATCTCTTTTAGATCTAAGTCTCTGTTATTTTACTGACTGGCATCAGTAGTATATACTTGGAGTTAGGGACCTTTGCTTCTGTATTTTTACCTCTGAGGTAAGGCACTACATATACTTTTTAAAGGTGAATATGTGTGCAGTGTGTAAAGACAGTAGTATCTACAAGGAGAAACAGTGTCTGGTTTATTAAAAAAAAGCTAATAGTTACTTTAAATAATTAAAAACAGACTTAAAAAAAAAAGACTCTTGATTTCACCTAATCTCTATTGTTGTAAAAATGGCTTTCAATGTAAGAATGCAATAACTTTGGGCAGTATTTTTATGAAAAGGATGTGCAAATGCATTTTGCTACATATTTTGCTGTTCACTGAATTGAAGGAATTAACTCCTTCACTGTGACAAGGCAGCAAAGTGACTTCTGGTGGTTCTGCCAGCATACATATGTTGACTAGAGGCAGATAAAAATAATGAGAGATGACGTACTGTTCCTAGGAGAGGAATTCCTGCTGGCAGTACGTGCTGTATAAAGGCTGGGAAGATGCAGTTGCTATCAAGCCTGGATTGGGATGCTCAACCATTTGGCTGGGATATTCCTCTGCTGGCCAGGGAAGACACCATCCTGCCTGGCCCTCCCAACCATGCAAGTAGGCCAGAGACACACACAGTATGAGTGGAACAGCAAGTTTGGATTATTGTCCAGGTTTAAGTTGGGCTGTCTTGCAGGTGGTCCTGGACAGCCCCGATTATATCATCTTTTGACCTACAGATACCGTGCTATTCCGTGACTTCCCTCTTTGCTGCCCTTGTAATTCCCTTTATCCCTGCCCAGGTCTCCCCCAAAGTAAACAATCACCCTTCATCCACATTCTTCTACACCCATACCCAAATTAAGTGTTCGTCACACTGTTACCCATGTAGTTTTGGCCTAAAACAACAGAAGGACTAGGTGCTTCTGGCTTGCAAGATTGTGCAGAGGGTCCCCCCGGTTCCCCCTCTGTCTGGTGTGGCATTAGGCCATATCTCACATAACTTCCCTTTAATCATCCATGAAATCCAGCCATTCCTCACGGCACTCTCTGTAGCTTTTGTTGGCTTCAGCCATTGGTCGCCATCTGGTCTGGCAATGTCTCATGTCAAGTCAGTGCTTTTTCCCAATGATTTGGCAAGATTTCAAAGGGGAGCTGAGCCTAGGGTATTTGGCAAGCAGTCTGTTTTCTCCCTAAACATTATGCCCCTAAATGATGTACTCCTGTAGACAAACATGCAGGGCCTTGTCATTGCCAGTTTTGTCACTTCCAACAAGTGAATCTCCAACCTTTAGGTGAATCTCCAACCGGGGACTGAACTTTTCATATCTGGTGGACAAGTACAGTAAATAAGAGAATGAAACGAAGGAATAAACTCAGACTAGCAGACAAAAAGGCTTTCCTTTATAATATATGACAAGCTGGCTACTTGCCCAGAAAGACTGTATAAAGTAAGGTAAAAGTTGTATAAAGGCTGCAGGAATGACAGTCCAGTAGACTTCATTGAGTCTACTCAATAAAAATGAGTGCACATAAAGAAGTACAGAATTTGGCACGGGAACCTATTCTTTGTGTTCTAATTCATGCAAAAGGAACGTGACGTCAATAGAAAGACTTCCTCTGCTTCAGTGGCCTTTAGAACGGACCCTTATCTTTTTTCTTAGTATCTTAATGCTGGCAGAATGACTGATATGGACAGACTTTCTAATACTGACAGAGACATCTTTAGTCTGTGCTGAAGGAACAAATAGAGTATTTGTTTCTACAACAGTGTGAGGTTTTCCTAAGTTCTACCACATCGTTGTACAAAAAGTATAAAGATGAATAAAACTGAAGTGAAGAAATAAATGTAACACAATCTGAAAGAGATACACATTTTGACCATAATTTTTGACCACAGTATCTCAGAAATATAGGTCAATGTAATTGTGAATTCCAGCACATGGATTGGTTATAGTGATGTCACATTGTTCAGGAGAAAGCAGATTTCTGTAGTACTGAAACATTTCCAGTGATCCAGTATTTCAGCTTTAAGAACCTAGCAATTGTGAGTCAGGTCACAACTACTGGGAACCCAAAAAATGAGGTTGGTTTTGAAATTTTGGGTTTATTTTGATAATGAGTATTAAATATATGTTCCCATTATACTCTTTCTGGAGACGATAAATGTTGAGATTCACTTGCACTTGTATGAGCATGGGATAAAGGGCTTCTCAAAATTTGCTAAAAATAAAAGAAAAATGACAGAAAAGGATATTAATTCTGTGAGTCCTCTTCTGCGATTTTCCCGTAAAAGCTATCAAGGAGTAAGTCTTCTAAATCATAAAATTCCTTCAGTGCAGTTAGTTGCAAATATCTTCCATGGATTAAAGAGAAAAGGTGAAGTGTTTTCTCATGCTGTCAATATCTTCAGGGTTTTTTTTAATGAATCTACTTATCTGCTTTTCATAGTAAACATGTTTGGTTTTGATTCCCATAAAGGAAAATCTCCGAAACCTCCATACAGTATATTTTTTCTACAGAAATTCCACTACAAGCTTTTGCAATCTCCACATATTATATCTTGGCAGAAAATAGTACTTCTGCTTATGATTTGCATCATTAAATATCAGATTGGCTCCTGGTTGTGTTTATAGGATACAACAAGAAATAGCCTGTTAAATCTGGCTGGTTGGTAAAACGGGTGTTTGTTGAATCATTGTGCTACTGTGTTCCCACATCATAAAGAGAACAGAGTCTCATAAAGCTATTATGCTGTAAAACAGAATTAATGTTAATGGCAAAGAGTATGCCTGAGTGTTGTAAATAAATTAAGAATAAATTGGATGACATCTAGAAAAGGGATCCCCCAAAACACTGAGTAGATCAGAAATGCGATCTATAAACCCATTTTGAACTAAAAAGAAAACATGCTAAGTGTGTCTAATATTAGTCACAGTAATTCCAATAGCTTATCTGTGGATCTTAGTAGCATACTGTAAGAAGTTAGGTGAGTCTTATTATCTCCACCCTATGGATGAAGAAGCAGGGTTACTGTAAGAATAAATGTATTTTCAACACAGCGCATGAGGCAGTGCTGACTCCAATTCCCATTCCAACTGCCAGCTTTAATTATTTTTCTGTGAGTTTCATTTGTTTCTCCTCATTAGCCAGAACTTGTTCCTTCAGCAAAAGGTAATTTGGATAACAGTGAATGTAGATTAGGTCCATATATTAATACTTACAAAACTGAATAATTCAAAATTGCTCTGAGAGCTTACCCCCTTTCTATCTCTGGATGGGAAGAGTCTGCAGCCATAATTTATGTTTTGTATATTTTGGTATTTTACTGCACGATCTCCAAGATGTTGTGCAGAGTGACAGAAAGAGGATGTCTCTGATATTTTTTTATCTCAGCATGTTTTCAGGTAAGAATGATGGGAAATATGGGCTATTACTTGTGGATCATTTATTTTCGTTGTCCTTTTCCATATATCCATGTTACACTGCTGAGATTAAGTCATGAGAAGCCTCAGTATCAGCAGGGCAGAGCAGACATCCCGTTCTGTATCTCTTTCTGATGTTAAGTGACATAATAGCAGTCTATGAGTGCCTGGCTAAAATCAAAGTGAATATTAGTTAAATAGAGATGACACTAAATGGAAGAATGAAATCCATGAAAAAGTAACAATTTCTATCATGTCATGTGTTGGGGAATCATTTTTCTTGCAAACATCCTTTTTCTTTTTTCGTTTGTTTTGTTTTGCCTATATTTTCAGGGTAATTTTTCTGGAAAAACTCATTAAATGACTTGGATAACTCTCACTTTTGCATCTTCCATACCCTACTAATGCAATATACTTGCACAGAACTTAAAAATGGAATCTCTACATTCTTTGAAAATGTCCAATATCCTGCAGCCCTGGGAAGTGTGCTCCTTTTTAGTGCTTATCTTGTTGCTGGGGCCCTTTAGGTCAGATTTGATATCTTGCTAACCATCAAAGTCATCTGTGCCAAGTGTTTAAGACAGTTTTCTCTGAATGGTGATTTTCTGTCTTAGCAGCTATGTTCTTTGAAAGGTTTTATTCTTCAAATGGCAGGTCCAGAAGAGCAGTAGACAAAGATTGAGTAATAGGGCTGAGACTTTGGAGTTTGGTATGTGAACAGGTCAGAAGGCTCACAAGTTTGATTTCCTTGAGAGTGAAATGTGACCTTCGGTTTTCTTGTTTCACATTTACACAAACTAAACAATAAACTTTAAACACAGAGTCCCTCCCGATAACTCGGGAGAGGGAAGAAACTCAGTCCTGTTGAGACTTGAGTCTTATGGCACTTCTACCACCCTAAAGTTACTGCTTTGATAAATACATTCTTAGGTGCCAATAATATCTATCAGGGTTGAAAGCAGCTATGGGTGAAACTGGGAGGACCAACCTGATAATTGGCAAAGCAGGAAAAGCAGAAGGGCTGCAGATGCTGAACGCAAACCCGAGGTGATGCCAGTGCTGTGGAGTGAGGTTTACACTTGAATTTTCACTGCCTCATTCTTTCCCAGCTGTTCTTCCAGAGACTTGGGCCTGTTTGTGTGTTGTCTCCAGCATGGATCCCTGTTTCCATGCTCCTGCAGATAGGTCACACTCAAAACTGTGTGCTTCTTCATTCCTTGTACTCCAATAGTCTGTTTTTCTTCTATCAGTCTATACTTTCAGAACTCTTGCTCATGTCCTTATCATCAAAAGTTGGCTGTGCTGGTGTTAACACCACCCTTCTTAAGCATATCCAGAATACATCTATTAGGTATATCTTCTGAGTCATAATTCAGTTCCCTTACTGCGTCTTTGCTTTTCTCTCCCTTGTTCTAATGAAATGTAACTATTCTGATTCATCGTTCAGCTCTGCACAGTAAGTTTATCCATTTATTGGGCTTCGGATGGCTTCCCTCTGACAGGCAGTACTGTCTCTGAAGGCCATCCAAAAACTCTTCACTAAAAATTTAATAGTCACCACTTTATCTTCCCTTCTCCTTTGCCTTGTTCTACAATACCTGGTCTTCTTCCTCTGCACCTGCAAGTGTTAGCAAAGTGAATGCAAAGATAGGCACTCTGCTAAAGCATGGTACAAAGAGGAACAAGGATGGGAGTGGAAGGTGAATCCTTGTGCATGCAGCCCGCCCGGGTGCAGGTTTTCTTAGGTCAGCCATCAGAATGAATGCAGCAGTAGAAATCTGGCAGCAACAAAATGTAGCAGTGCATACCAGGATCTCCCAGATGTGCAGCATGACTCGGTAGCTCGTAGCTGATGGTAAAGACACATATATGACACAGCAATCAGAAAAGCTTTAATTACAGGTTCTTAATTGGGTAGAGAGATTGTCTTTTTGAAATAGTCATTTAAGAGTTATCCAGGCGTTCTCTGTAAATGTCAATAATTTTGTACACTTATCCTTTCTTACATGTGGACCTTATCTGTTAGTTTACTGGACCCCCAGTTGTGCCTTAGGATAGCCCACGTATGGCCTTGGGTTCTTGTTGGAAATAGAGGTCTTACATCCAACATACCAGTATCAGAATCTTAACTTTATTCAATACTAAAAGGAAACCTGACTTCCCCAAATTATATTGGCATTGGAAAGAGGGGCCAGAGTCCCGTGATGGGACACGGGGAATTCCCTCCATGAGGCCATGGGATCCCCTTCGTGCAGCAGCTGGGAGATGGTCCCACGTTCTGGAAAGGCCTGGGTGACTCATCCTGCACTGTGGCCATACTACTCCAAAGTCCATCGAAAAGGGAGCTCTGCAGCTGCCCTGACATGAGCTGGCTGACTCTACACAGCAGTGAACCTGCTCTGCTATGGATAACAAAATCCTCAGCTTTTCTGGTCTTTTATATGAAGATACTAAAAGGCGGTAACTCTTAGCCCTGCATTACTTCACCTCCTTCCTCTGTGTCCCATGCCTAGGTCATCTCTGTTTTCTTTATTTGAAATTAAACTGTTAATATAGAGCTGCACTGCATTTCACAGAGTTTTACTATATAGCAGACTGAGCACCTTAGCAATAGGCATTTTCTAGAATTCTTAGCATAATTATTCCTTTATTAAAATTATTCCAAGAAACAATATAATGTGTCATGAGAAATAAGATGCAAGGAATAAATTTAAAAAAATCTCATATTTGCAGAAAACATTTTCTTCTGTTACAGATAGTCCTTAAAATCAAATCACCTAAGGAGAGCAACTTAACTTTTTTTATTCCGAGCAACTTCAGCAGTTTTGCAGATAGCCACCTGTAACTCAGTGTTTGAACAGTTCCCTATTCATGACCCCATACAACCATACCAGGAATAATAAAACCTAAATAAACCCTACTTACCAGCAATTAGAGTGATTTAATTCAAAATAAAATGACAGATGCATAATGGGTTAATTACAAAGCAAGTAATTAGCAAATAGGATGGAAAATGTTAAAAGGTTGTGGACTTTTGTTGTTTGCTTGGGAGAGATAGCAAAATCATCAGTGATTAAACTTTTTCTCTTAATATCTGGACTTGATTTTACTATTGTTGGATGTAAATGAGGCAGCAAACAAGAAAAGAGTTATTTCTAAAAAAAATAAAAGTAATCACTCCTTTATCAGAAATACTGAAAGCCCATTGTTAACACTGAAGCTGTGTGATTTGTTTCCAGACTGCACCCAAAAGTAGGTTTGCAGCCATAGTGCTTCTGCTTAATCTTAGGTTATGTTCCCCTTTAAAGAAGGCAAAGATCTCCTCTTTCTTCCCTTTCAGCCTGAGCATGGCCCCCCAGCGAGGTCACTAAAATGGCAGGAGATTGGTGTAGTTAGAGCTCACCTCGTAGCAAGCAGAGTAAATGAGTAAATTATTTAGTTGGGAATATGCCATAGTGTATTTATTCTCAAAAACAGAGGCTAGAAGGGACTTTGAACAGCATAACTGTCGAGCTCTGAAAATCCTTAGCTGAAATCCAGTTAACTTAATGCAGTGTTGGACATATATAGAGAGCAGCTACAGAAGGTGCAAGCAATTTTCTGTTAAAATAAGCAAAATAGGGCGTTTACTTCATTTTCACAAGTATTATTCTTTCTCTCCATGACTCCTGTCTGCCCGAAACCATAAGCAAACAGACATTCAGATCACTTTAATGCAGTCATATTTTATGACTGCCAACTTACTGCCAGGTAACTTGAAACTTTTTATTTATTCAAAATAGTAATAAATATATTTATGTATGTATAAAACATGTGTTTTGTATTTTGACATTTCAGAGGGAATGTTTTCAGAAAGTTTTCTCCAACTTAAGCCTAATTGTTAGTGGAGTCGTTGAATTTTTCTTTTGAAAAATAAACTTTTGGGTAAACCTCATAAATAGCAATAGGGGCTTCTCCATTTCAAAATATCAATTAAAGACAGGCAGAAATACTCCTTTTTAAATATAGGTGCCCTCTAACCTAATTACATGTCCACCAGTAACCATTAGCATAATTTGACTGAATTTCCCATAACGATCATATTCTTTTATCGTCTCTCATTTTCTTTTGAACATCACTATCGTGCTCACTTTGCTGTCCCGTAGCCAAGCCATGCTTAACTCCCAACTGATGGAGCTGTCAGTTCAGCCCCATAATCATGTAAATTTACTTGCCTGTCACTTCTAGAATTGATACCTTTTTGTAGGTTATACAGAACTTCATGCAATATTCTAGGTATGCCCTCATTATGCTTTAAGGGATATCCGCCTTACTGGTAGATACCATGCCTCAACTTACCTCTTTAGAAATACACTGTCCTCTTTCTACACATATCTTGCTGTGAACTCTGGTCTAAAGCCCATTTCATTTAAGCTGCTTCTGTGCTGGCAGGTAAGCGCACAGGACCACCAGTTGGGCTTGAAAAAAAGGGATCTGGACAGATTTTGAGCTTTTATTTTTCCTCCTACGATAAGTTTTGCTGACTAGGGGTACGTATTTCGGAAAACACTCAACTTCTTGTTCTGGTCCTCTTGCCTTAATCTTCTTGACAATAACCCTCTTCAAAGTTTGGCCCCACTAGAATTAGAGAAGAGTTTAAGCCATACGTTTCAATTCTGGAATTTGTGCTAACAATTACAGAATTTGATAGTAATATGATTCTGCTATCAGTTTTAGGCTGGGTAGGTCGAGTGTTTTCTGAAAAGGTCCAGGTATTTGCACACTGAAGCTCAAAGCGTGGAATATAGACGATGTTTTTTTCTGTATTTAGAATTTCTTTTTGAAAACAAAGTGCTGGTTCTGTAAAGCTCTGGGTAAGAAAGGCAGAAAGCCTAAAGCTGCATTAATCCTGCTTCATATCCGAGTCCCTGAAAATAGCTCAAAACAAATGCCAGTACCAATCTTTAGGTAATACTTATCCCCATTCAATAGAGTGACATTTGTAGTTTGGAACATGTTCGTTTCTGCTTCACTTATTTTTTAGGCACAACATATATAAGACGCATTGACAAAAATAATTCTTGTTAGCAAGATTCAGCCACGTGCCTCCCTCCTGACATTTAGAAAACATTATTTGTCTTAATCCATTTCATGCTGAGGGTAGAAAAACACCACATTCAATAAAAGATTTTGAAATTTAGTATCTTTGAGATTATCTGACGCTGTTCAGTTTTACACAGATTTACTAAGTAATTCAACACAACCCTCACCTAATACAGACTTTGCAATGAGTAATAAAAGAAATTAGAATGGAAGATAAACTGTCCCTTGTTGAATTTTCAATGAGAGCTAATGTTCCCCGGGTTGACAGAACGAAACAGAAAAACAAGAAAAGTTTTACGTCAAAGCAGTAGTCTGAATGAAACTCCCATATGCTGGAGAATGAACATGTAAGCCATGAAGTGTCTCTAAGGCTCTTCAAAAAGCACAGGAGCAATCACTTAAATATGAGCTCTTTTATATTACCCTTCTGCTTTGCCGTCATCATCAGCCCTCCAGGATCCTTGTTCAATGGGGTATTTATGCAAGTATGTAGAGGTTGTTCTGAACTAAGGCCTAAATCTCCAGCAATAAACATCTCCTAATGTGCAGTTACAGATCAGCTACTCTCTTACAAATCTGGCCAGCTTTCATTAGATGGCTTTATGTTAAGTGAGTCCCTCATGGAGAATTTTTGAGATTAATGCTCCAAATATGCCATTTTGCTTTAACATGATATAAGTTGACGTGTGGAGTTGCCGTCGCACCGCTACGCAACAACAACACAAGCAGGTGGAGAGTGTCTGCGCTTTGTGCAATTCTGTTATGCCGTGGGAAGACATTAATGTAGCTTGAAAAACTCTTCGATCACTGGAGTATCCTCATGGGACGCTAGCTCCTGTGAGAGGACATAAATCTTAATAGAGCTGGTTTGCAAAAGGAAAACACGGGCTATCAAAATAGTGGCTAAGCAGCACTGCTCCCAGTTTTGTGCTCCTCTTATGCCCTCCTGTGTACACACATGGGCTGAAGCAGAGCACTGGGTAGAGGAGAGAGCTGGTGTTTCTGCAACGGGTTGAAGCCAAGCAGAGCAAAAGCTGCAGTCCGTGTGTCTGGTAGGTTTAACCTGGGTGTAAGCAGATTTTTCTTAGGGCGTATGCATCTAAGGTCAAGAGCTCCACACAGTGATTACCAATGATAAGTGGTTTGAGATACTCTGTAAACACAGAATCATTCATTTTTATTAAAAGTGGGCAAGAGAAGCATTATTTAGTTTTCTGTTTTGTATCTGGGCAGTTTAAAGATAACGTTAAAAGTCTTTCTCTGCTATGCTAGATGCTGCATATGAGAACGTGTTTTTAGCGCATTAAGACCACTGGAGAAGTGACAGAAACACTGAAATTGTTTTCCAGCCTTTTCTTTTTGGCTAAGACAAAATCATAATATTTTCCAGTAATTTCAAAAATAATACATTACATCCCAAAACAATGAAACACTAGCTTCTCATGAAATCATGAGAACAGCTTTTATCTTGCTGAGTTACAATGCTACTTTTTGTGGTGCTGTGGAAGACCTACATGTTTGTAGATGTTTTCAACAGGGCAGCTTTATCATCCAGCCAGTTGTGCCAACTGTATGTCCAGATTGAAGTCTTACTAATATGGTGAGGAATTATTTTTTCCATCTAAATTAACCTAAACTATTCACCCTACCATTTTGCTTATTAAAACCCAAATGCTTTCAAAAATGTGTAAAGCAACAAGGTTGCAGTTAGGACTTGTTGGACTTATTATTTGCATGTAATGTTTTTCTGGCTTTTGTACTGTGAAATAGTTGCTGAGGCCCTTGCAGAGCTACCTGCAATACCTGATGGTCTGATCCTGACTTATTCAGAGCATCCATAATCTTGACTTACTTGTGCTCAGAATTTTTAGGATATTTTAGAAACAAGTTGAAATGGGAAATTCTGAGCCTGAAAGGTTCAATAACTACCCAGTCCTAAACTTGACATGTTCAGGGTCGTTACTCTGTGTGAGGAGGAAGGAATAGGATTAGGCCTAACTGCTAAGCATGCGTATTATAAAATTCATTAACTCTTTGCCTTTATAATCCAGTGCTTCAGGAGAGGAGGCATAAAAAGGTTTAAATGGATGATGCACTGTGTTTTTGATCCTAAACTTTATTGCACAGTCTTACATCCTTATGAGTTGAGCAAGCCCAGTAATGCCAAGTATGAGTCAAAGTTCATCTTGTGCCTACAAGCCGGTGGTGATGCCTTTCATTAAATGTTTTTAGAAACTGGATAGGTTTTCATGTCTCATATGAGGCAAGGTTGTTCTGTATGTTTTATAAGGGAGAGAATGCTGCTTGCTCATTATATAGGTATCATGTACCATAAGCTATTGTCTAATACATTTTCCACTGAATATGTATTGGCACAAAATCCTCTGTATAACCCAGCTCCAGAAAGTTAATTTTGCTTTGCTACTGAATATTGAAAACAAATTTAAAAGTTCAGTTATGAATCAATATAACCCATAGCTTGCCTTGCCATTTCTTGTGATGCAGTGTTGCCAGTTCAGATTTTCTCACTAAAAAATGGAAGTTAAAGTGTTTGTGGAGAAGCATTTGTGGAGGGAGTTTATGGAACAAAATGTTCAGATGACACATCAAATAACTGGCCACCACAAAGCCAAGATGGCCCCCAAGAAAAATAAAAGTGCCTGTGCCAAAATATCGTATGAGGGGATCATGTCCTGGAGCAGGCAGTCAGAGCACGCTGGCACGTTCCCCTGCACTTCCCGAGCGCCCGATTCCGAAACTGCCAGAGCTGCTTTTCCAAAGGGATGCGGTACTGCAAGCTCTAAAAAGGAGCACACCGGGCTCAGTGTGGAAACGCTCAGGCTTCAGCAGCATCCCCTGAACTGGAATAGCTCTTAGGAGGTCACCCTGCGATGCAAGAGTGTGTGTGGCCAGAAGGTTGTGGTGTCCTGCATCCTGTCCTCGTCAGGGTGCTACAGCCAAAAAATGTCGACTGGGCATCAACTCTCAGCTTTCCTTGTGTTATTACTAGGATATTTGAGATTTAGTGAAGGTTCTGTTCTCCCCTCCCTGGCTTGTTTTCTATTAGTTTTTCCTGTAAGGAAGGCTTCTGTCTTATCTTGTGTCTATGAGATTCATGCGATGTCCACAGATACAGTACTAACACCACCCACTCATGAATCTGTTTCCAGAAATGAAGAGATGGCCGTGACTGAGTTTAAGATATTAAATTAATGGATTTGTTTTTCTTTGTCCATTTTTGGACCTTTGGAGAAGATCCAGAATCTCCCAACCAGAAATGGTTCCACTCACTTCTCTTAAAGCAGTTTTCTCTTATTCCAGTTGTCATTACTTACTGTTCTGTTTACTCTCCTCACAGCCTGTGCTTCCCTCGCAGTCTCCCCTTGCCTTCATAGATGCACCCCATTCTACTCTTCCACCTAACATCTTCCCTCCTGCAGATCTTCTCCTTGCTTCTTCCCCTTTCCATTTTTCCTGCCCTTTTCGATCTCCCCAGTGCTCTGTGCTATCCGTGTGTCCCCTTACGTTGACTTTTCCATGGGTGCCTTGGCAGAGCTTCCTCTTGCTGCTCATCGGGTTTGTCAGCTGGCTCTTGGCTACTGCCACTTCTCAGCAGTGTCCTGCCCAGTCCCACGTGCTGTCACGTTTCTCCTGCCCGCTCATGGTCTCAGTGGGGAGCTCTTCCCCTCGAAGGCAGCCCTGCTCCCATCACATCAGAAACGGCAAGCGTTGGCCTGCCAAAAGTTGCCACCACTGCCTAAATCTGAATAAAACCCTCTCAGTCCTCATCCCCCAAGTGCTGTAGCCCTCTTTTGTATTCATTATTTTATTCAGCGCGTTTGCATGTAGGTGGAGGCTGTTGGAGAGAGTGAGCAAGCGCTTCAACGCATTGATTAGTTGCATAATTACCTTTCGTATAGATAAAAAAAAGTGCAATACCTGGCAATAAAAAACTGGACAGCATGCCTAGATTGGAGACCAAAGACTGAGAATTAATTCCAAATATGACCATCTCAGGCCAGCAGAAGGTGAAAATACCAAAGATGTTCCATTTTTTGATTTGGAGTGAATAGGTTTAGTCTTTTCCTGGTATGTGTCTGTAGGTGTGAAGCAGAATTCAGGATATCGCAATAAGACAACAGAATAACTATTTTGCTACTTTCTTTTGAGGTACCCACTATGAATGTGAGGATTGTATTTTTTAAAATAATGTAAGTGTGAGAATAAGAAGAAAAAGATGGTGGGCTTAACTCTAGTGACTGAAAATAGGATGTTGCCCCTTTGACTGCCTCTGCTGTCTGGTAGGAGATGACACGGAGATCCAGCGCTGGGATCCGAAGCTCTGGGGTGGCCCTAAATGGTCCGAACTTGCGATTCAGAGCCATGAGACTTGGCCAGCTCCTTGCGGGCAAACCAGTGCACTCAGCGCGTAGAGGATCATCTAATGAAGAGAGCTCGCTGTGTTGGTAGCAAAGCTTAAACATAAAAATTGTGTCACTTGTGAAAAGGAAGTGACTCTGTAAAGTCCATGATGGCTCCCATAAATTCCTGGCCTGATGTGGTAGAGGCTGAGACTATGACTCATCTGCCTCACTCCCACTTGTGTCCGTTCGTGTACTTTTCAGTAAGTTATAGGCACTGAAAATGAATCCGGTTTTCTCCAGCATCTTCCACATTTAAGAAGCCTCACAGAGGAAACTGCCATAATTAATGAAGATACCGCATAAAATTCTTCCTTGCTTAAAACAGCACAAAAATGCTGGGTCCTCAGAAGACATTCAAGCTTTTGGATACCAGAATGGATAAATAGTTCTGTACTTCCACAATGTTTCCATCGATGTGGAAAGAAAGATAGAAGAAAGAAAAGAAAAATAGGAAATTATTTTACTTCTGGCATATGAAGTGGAGGAGAAAAGAGCTATTTTTAAAACATTTCCAGTGCTTTTGGAAAGACTGTTCCAGTGGCTGTCAGGTACAGCGCAGGTATTACGAATGGGCTCATTTACCGTGTTTACACTGGCTGCCGCGAGGCTGACCGGCTAGTGGAGATCCCGGCTTGCTAAGTGCTCTCTGTGCACACAGCAAAAATAATCCCTGCTCCAGTACACAGATTTCTAGACAGATGTGAGAAGAGAAAGAAGATGTGCACTTTAAACTGCGGGAAAGAGGAGGATAGGCCAGATATCCTAGTATAATGCTTTAAACAAAGACTATCTTTTTATAAACTTCATAATTATTTTTTTTACACAAGTGACAGCTCCCTTCATGCCAAATCCTGGTCTCATTGGGAAAAATGGCAAAACTCCCAGGATATCTGGAATTCTTCTCTTTGTACAGAATTCATTGAGGAACTTTGTATTTCTCCCTTTTTTTCTGTTTCTTTTAATAAATTGGCATATAAACAGTATTTTTTGGATTAGAAACTAATTATTTACAGGAGAAACAGCATTTTTATTTAAAACACTCAATTGTTTACTTCAAGAGTACTTATGTGTCACTGAGTCACCAAACCACGATTAAATTCTGGGAAAAGGCTTATTGCGGAGGTTCCTTGGGTCCCGTGACATGGTAGGATGGGTTGGATTCTGATTTCAATTGATGTCCTGATCTAAATTTGTCTCCTCTTTGATCTTTTGATCAACGGGCTGTTACGGAGTTTGAGAGGTACCACAAGATGACAGGCCCAATAGCAAAAAGTTTTTGTCAGCTCTGTTGTGTGGCTTGTGCATAGCAAACATCAAGCAGAAAATACTGCTTTTCTCCAGAGTTTAAGGAGATGCTGTCGGTTCTGAGAAGAAACCTGAGACCCAGGTAGGAAGGAAGTTTCCTTCCAAGGAGAGTCTCTTGCTTGGAAGGAAAGGGAAAGAGACAAAAAGCACTGCCAAACATGGAAGCTGGAGGGTATTTTAACAGTTCCTGCTATAAAACTTTTCAGTTGGTTTACTTTGCACTTGCTTTACAGTTAGAGTAAACACTAAGATTTGGGGATTTTTTTTTTCTTTTCCTGGAATCACGAAGCAGTCTTGAGTCTTGCAACAGCAATTAATGTAGTTTAAAGATTTACTAGATAAACCAAGTTAATGTAATGAGGCATAAAATGACGAAAAAGAGCATAAAATTACAGTGAAAACAAAGCTGTTAATGCAGACAGTCAAAAAGAAAAAGGAAAGGAAAAGAAAGGAAAGGAAAGGAAAGGAAAGGAAAGGAAAGGAAAGGAAAGGAAAGGAAAGGAAAGGAAAGGAAAGGAAAGGAAAGGAAAGGAAAGGAAAGGAAAGGAAAGGAAAGGAAAGGAAAGGAAAGGAAAAGGAGAAGGGAAAAGAGAGGAAGGGAAAGAAAGGAAAGGAAAAAGGAAATGGAAAAGGAAAAGGAAAAGAAAAGGGATGGTTAAAGCAGAGCTAAAGGCTCCGCGCCGGGGGGAGCCGCGGGCTGCGGCGGCGCCGCGCGGGGCCGCCAGGGGGCGCCGCGGGGCTGCGCGGCGCCGCGCGGGGCCGGCCCGATTTTCCCGTTTTTCCGCCCAAAGCCGCGCGGAGCCCGTGGCCTGCGGAGAGCGGCGCGTGGGGGTGCGTGGGGGGGGGTGGAGGTAGCCCTCTCTGCGCTCCCCGCTCGCCATTCCCGCACTCCCGCCCCGGCAGGACTGTCCCCACGCGGTGACCGAGCCGGCCCCGAGCTTGGGTGACACTGCAGGAGCGCGCCCCAGATACATTAATTACACGGCGCGGGTGTTTGCTCCGACTCACCTGCTTTCTAATTCCGGATTCGTGGCCTGTGCCTAAATAGAGCAGATGTCCTTTTAGCCTGCTGCTGATGGGAGATGTTTCAAGGACAAGAGACGTTCCCCGTGTAAGGAAACAGCAATTCAGTTGAAATAGGAACTTGGCTATGTTGCCGAGTGATCACAGCGCAGTTCATGGACATAAAACACTGATCAGGGCAATGTGACAGAGACTTTATTTCCCCTTTAAAAAGGGGACTTTATTTCCCCCTTAAAAAGTCATTTATATGTTGACATTAAAAGATATTTCCTGATAATCAGAAAAGCTTGATTCTCATCTCATGCCACTTTTACACTGCCATTGGGAGGTCAGTTTCAAAATATCTAATGAGATCTTTTCTCTATTTTGGAATAATACCTGCAGGAGAGTCTCTGTTTGAATTTGGTTGTCTATGCTGAAACCAGAGGGAGAAGCAGGTATCAAGCTGGGAAGTGCTCTGGGGGGAATGAGGTTCCTGAAAGAGGATGTGCTATTTGTGGTACCCTTGGTTGAAAAGTGGATTTCTAATTCCTCTGAATCCTCTTTTCTTAATGAACTGGAGAATAATGCGCATATATCACCACAAACAGTGAGATTTTAAAAAATCTTTTTTTTTCCTCAGTAATTCTGTATTAGTACCTATTACAGAAAATTAGAGGAAAGTGTCCTATGAAATAGCAGCATTTTTTTTTTCTGTCAACTATACAAGTTCTTTCTTTTTGACCTTGACTCCAAAACCCTTGTATCTACAGACTATCCAGTCCAGCAGGTTCTGGACCTAACATGCTTTCTTTGCCCCATATAATGCAGCAAGGTGCACTGAATTGAATGTAATAGGTTGTGCTGTCAAAATGGACTGTGGTGTTCAGGATCCACAATGTTCCATCCCATTTAGAAGTTAGCATTATTAACATAATTTTTGTACATGTTTGCATTTACAGATGTATTACATGGGGTGTTTTTTTTTCCTTTTTCTTGGCAGGTGACGTTGGTGACAGAAGAAGAACGAGAATGATTACTTATCCATAACTCCCAGCAGTATGTCAGGTAACCACACTTCCTAAGAGCTTTTCTACAATATTTCTTGGTTTTTTTTTTTTTTTGAGGGGGGGTTATTATTCAAAATTGCCTGCAAAATTGTAATTTTTTTAAAGCTCTGAGTTCACTGGTGCCGAGAACTGAAGTTTTCCTTCTACCTACAGTACGTAGATAGGAGGCATGCAGTAGTCCTCCTGAACATTTTCTCCCTGGAACTCGTGTGCTCCTTGGGTTTCCTTCAGCAATGGTGCTGCATTATTCTAAATGCACATTTCAACTTTTGCTTTTGCTGCTGGAACTGCCAGTTCAATGACAGTTTCTGCTGACTAAGTTGGCAGAAGTTATTTTGTAACATGGACATACTCCCTGAGGTTCAAAGTGAGACAGTCAGATTCACTTTATATTGATTACTAAGCACTCTCCTGATAATAATTGACCAGATCTGTTGGTAGGCTGAAGATCCAGAGTTGAAATCACCCTTAACCATTTTAGGTTCTATTTACCACCTTATCCCTTTTAGCTGTACAGTATTGGGAGGCTATACACGAATTAGCTATGTCAAAAAGATACATAGGCTAGTCCAAGAACAGGATGTCCACAAAGATTTAGTTGTTATATAGACATCACATAGAAAACTTGTGCAGACTTCTGCAGTAGGGTTCAATATTCATCAAAGCACATAAGAAAATGAATTGTTTTGCTGATATTGTCTGTTAATGGCATTTAGCTGTTGAAATATGTATAAATAGAGGCTTTTAAAAACCTGTTTGTAAAATGGAGCATGTGTTACACAGGGAAAGTCATAACAAACAAGTCTCAATTCCTGCTGTTATGCTCAAGAGACAGTTTAGTTTTATTGTCTGGGCAGGTCAAATATCCTTTCTCCTACCCTAGATGGCTCCTATCCCAATGTGCAGGCTTGGCCCCCAGAGGTTAAAAGCTGTATCCAGCAACTGGATGTAAGGTGAAGAGTAACATTTAATGAACATATAGAGGAAAAGCAAAATATTATTTAAATATATGCTTTTATGGTACAAATATTGTTTGCACATGTATTTAATTTCCATGTGAGGCTGAATCATGTGACTGTTGTTCTTATGGCCTCTTTGCCATTCTTTGAAGTGGAATTTGGGCACAGGTGAATATAAGATGGGGCCAGAGGGCCCCAAGGCTGCTCATGAGTTTAAGTTACCTTGTCCTGGATCAGTGTGTCAGGCTCGAGGTTTGCATCACTGCCACCTCGGAGCTGTGAGGGAATGTGTCTCCTGAGGCTAGAGAAGGCAGGGTCTGCTGGAAAGCTTTGTGCGTTCTTCTGTATTCTTGGCATCATCATTTAATTAAACAAATGCCTGTTTTTGCAAGAAGTTGTGACATTGACATATAACACGCAGTCTCTCCCAGCTCACTTATGTGCTCTCTTCAGTCTCGTGTCACAGTGGTGTTTTTTGACCTTTTACTGCAGGGCCTGGAGCTTGTGCTGCATGGTGGGGTCTAAAATGCAGTATATCCACTTCACCATCTCCTTAGTGCTGCAGGAGGCAGGTCCCTGTGCAGGGGAGTCCTATGGAGGTCCCCCCATGACGCCTGCCCAGACCATCCCCGTGGCATTCTCCTCCCAGGCAGCTCTGCTGAGCTCAGTGCAGACACAGCCTGCTTGCAAAGATCTCTATTTTCAGCATTTCTTTAGAAAGGAGCGGGCAGGAGACATGTGTACAAAGAAAACAGTCGCCAGTTTATTTGCAGTTCATTTGCAGAAGAAGAGTTTTGGCGCAGCTGGAGATATCCATAGCTCTCTCTCTTAAAAACAGTTTGTACGTTCTGTTTCCCATTCTCTGCATGAGTGCAAATGCAAAAAGAAACATGGTTGACATAAAAATCTCTCGAACTTTTGGCTGTGTAAATGCCACAGTGTAGAGCTGGATAGGACTCCTTTCCTAATGAATGAAAATAAAAGCTTAGATTCTGATACTGAGATGCTGGAGAGCAGAATCCTATCCAAAACCAACCCAGTTGCCTAAAATAATAAGTTGTAGTATACTGATTTTTTGGTAGGTCGTTTATTTCTCTGTGTTTATATTACATTCTTATTGCATTGAGTTTTCTCTGTAGGCGCTGCCCAAAGCCTCCAGGTTCTAGCACAGTCTAGAAGAATTTTGTCTGATGAAGGTTGTAGAATTTGGCCTGGAGTAGTAAAGCTAGACTTTACTACATTTTGCAGTTGCCATAGGAGAAAAATCTTGAATGTTTAGACATCTCAGCTTCAAAAACGCACATTTATTGTTTTATACCATACATCTGTGAGTGTGTATGCTTATAGCTTTAATACCGAGAGAGTTAAAAATTCCCAAATGATAGTAAGAACTTCAAACTTTTCTGTATCCAATTCAATTAACCTGGAAGAATTTCATTAAAGTGAAAACCCTTACTTGCAGTATTCCAATGCAAAAAAAGTAAACTGAAAAAAGAATGTTAACGAAGTCCAAACTACCATCACTTTTTCCTAGAATGCAGTCAAAGTTCACACAGAAATGCATATTAGGCTAATGAACACCTAATACTGTGTACTTGATTGGCATTGGAAGCTGACAAGTGAAAAGGTGGCCTTTCAGGTTTTGAAATCTCTGTGCTTGTCAATATACTTTTGCAACCATGCGAATTATAAATGTCCAGGCTTGCCTAACCTCTTAAATGTACACATAGCTCAGGTGCTGACCAAACATTCAGATAAAGTGATGATTCAGGAAGGGAGAGCTGGCCATAATACATGTCTTGCAGTTGAGACAGACACATCCTGTTCTCATAAGCTTGGTACAGCCATAAATAAATACTTTTCAGGCTACTGATCACATACAAACAAAGTAAATCTGAAAGTTTAGTTTTCTTTTTTGAAGCCTTATTTCTTTAAAGATTTCCCTTCTTTTATGATCAGCTCAGCAGTAAATCTGATGGTCTTAAAGAACAACAAGAGAAATGCATTTAAGGAATGTGAAATACATTTTATGTACATAGAAGTAACTAGAAAATGCTCAGTTGGATAGTAGTGTTGCTGTAGTCCATCATCAGCTTTATATTTGGCACCAGAAATTACAGTGCATAGAGTGCTGGAAAAATATTATAAGCATTTTAAAAATTAGTCCTATTTCAGCAGTAATTACAATCTTTCTGCCACATATTTGTACAATAAAATAGGGAATTGAAGAAGTCATGTTTTCCCATTGAGATGATACAGTACTTTCGTAGAGAAATAAAAATAAATATGCAACATAGCTTATGTAGCTTATAACAAATTCTTCCTGTTTAAATACTGTAGTGAAGCTTCTGGCAGTAGCGCCATCATTCACTGGCACTAATCTAAAGCTGAACACTTCCGTGCGACTATTTACTCCAAGACACAGGACGACCCTGAGAAATTTCCATCTTACTTCACTTACTGGAGCATGAACAGGCAATGGAATTCAAGAATGGCATGTAAAACTTGAGAAATTAAATAGTATTTGCAGGATATCTCAGATCTCAATAATGCTGCCTTCATGGTTGAAGAAAACAGGGTATAGAATAATGGTCTCAGAGCAGTTCTTGTTCTCCAGTGAGTCCAGGATTTTACCCTGAATGTGTTTCATAATCGATCCCAACATTGCCCTTCTGCACTCAAATATTCACACTGTTCTATTTGATAATGACGGTTAAGTTAGATTGAGATAGGAATTATAATAAAATTAAGTGCTTACTTCAGGGAATATAATTTAAATGTCATAAATGCATATTTTCAGTAAGTGGAATTTAATATGCAATATTTCTTGTAACAAGTAACTCAGAGAAGAAAATTAATCAACTATTATGTAAACAAATGCATTTGAAAAACAATATTTTCAAGGTGGTTGCATGTAATTTCAAGCAACTGGGAAAAGTAATAAGAGTAGGATGAGAGAGGAGATCTTTCTGAGTCTT
The DNA here is from genome assembly GCF_059628265.1 of Tinamus guttatus. Lineage (NCBI taxonomy): Eukaryota > Metazoa > Chordata > Aves > Tinamiformes > Tinamidae > Tinamus > Tinamus guttatus. The sequence continues at coordinate 8,293,425 of NW_028288649.1, forward strand.
TTCACTATAGTGCTCATTAACTGGTAAATATGTTCTGGATTCAATTGGAAAATAGCTTATTGTGTAGCATCGGATGAGAAATGATTTCTCCTAAATTTCTATGATGATTTTCGTTGGATAGTTTAATTTAACATACATCACTGTCTGAAAGTGCAAACTGTCCCACACTTCTTGTCCGACAGACCACGATAAAGTCCCATTAACTCAAATGTATTGTTTCTTTTAAGTAATGAACTTTTTAGAAGGACAGTAAATACTTTAATATATGGTTTTGTTATGCGAGGATTCAGCAGCTTTGTAACGAGCTTTTGGGGATTTTCAAAAGGTTAACAAGATTTATATTGTGGGATGTTTTTGCATGAAGCTATGAATCATGATGGCTCTTATTACTTAGAAGCATATTTCTGAATATGCAGTTAAAAATATCAAGCTTAGTGAGTTCTAGGTTACAGGCATTCTGGTTTAATTTTAACTTTTTCGTTTAAAACTTTAATGTTTTATGTGCTTTGAAGAAATGTCAGTTTCAAAAGGCAAGTAGTCTGTATAACATTTTGTAATGTTTCAATGTTTTATACAATTCTTTAATAATATGTTGGGATTTTCTTTCACTTTATTAAAAAAAAGGAACTTCTCTGAAAAACATTATTTCTTTGGGATAAGCAGGAAGGTGTTTCAGTTTACAGCTTAAGGTGGTAGTTGCAGCACAAGAATATCTGCTACATTTTCCAGCAAAGATTTCACAGTGTTTCATTAGATTTCAGTGTGAATGGTGCAAACAGACATGTTTTTTGGTTTTTGTATTTTTTATGTTTTGTGGCCTCTGGTAGCCCTTTTCTTAAGCATTCTTCATTATGTTAGTTTTAATTTATTTTCCATTGCTTTCAATTAATTATCAGTATATTTAGACCATTTTTATAACCTTTTCTTTGGTGGAAACTAAAGCTTAAGGAAATTGTATTGGAAGAGACACTTATTTTACAATTAGGTTTAAAAAACAGAGATGCTTCTTTTTGGAAACTTGTCTCTGAAATATAATTTCTGATGGGAGCAGATTGTTAAGTGTTAGAAATGTTGAGTTCCATTCTTAGACTGTGTAACACTGTCTGTGTTTTACTGCTGCCATGGGTTAAAGAGAGTGTGCAATGCTGTTAATGTAACTCATACTTGTTAATTTTGCATGAAAAAAGAAAGTAAAAATTGTTTATAAAAATATTTCCCCATGTTTTCCCTAAGATTTCTCCACTAGCCTATAAAACAAACCACTCTGCTTTGCTAAGCTTACCCTAGGACCTTCAACCTGCCATTTTGTGTTCTTCCTAAGCCTTGGGCTCTGCCCAGTTCTTCTGATACCTTAGAGCACTGAGCTCGCACTTCTTGTCCTTTAAATATAGTCTTATATAAAGAGAGGATGGTAATTTCTGGTGCCAATGAAAACTGACGAGGAATTATGGGAATGCTACTATCCAAATGAGCATTTTCTATTTATTTCCATGTAAATACAATATGTTCTACACTCCCTAAATGTATTTTTATTGCTCTTTAAAAACATCTGACTTAAAACCAATCACAAGAAGGGAAAGGTTTAAAGAAATGTTTTAAGAAATCAGGTTTCAAAATAGGAAATCTTAACTTTCAATTTTGCTTTGTGCATGTATGATCAGTAACATGATTTTTTCTTTTTTTCCTTGGCTTTCACAAACTCATTTTATCTTTGTCAAGACTGCTAGTTTTAGTACTTCTTTTTTACTTGACCATTGCTCAAGACCACGTTTGTTGAACAAGAATTTATGGCAGTGCTATTTTAAGATACAGGACTTCTCTGAGCAATTATAGAACAAGATCTTAAACTATTCCATCTGGAAAAAAGAGCTTCAGTTATGTGCACATGTCCCCAGGATTTGCTGTTAATCAATGGTGACTCAGTGGACTGAGTTTGGAGGTCCAGCATGGACCATCCAAACCTGAGAATCAAGACTTTACAAAAACTATGCAAGTCATTTGAAGGAAAGCATTTTTCTCCCAAATGGTTTTGCTATAATTTATACATTTTAAGGATCTATTTTATGAATTCTTGATTCCGTAATATGGAAATAATGCTTTGCATTATCACTTAGTTTGTTTTAGTAGGTTCCTCAGTATTAACAGCATTACCTACCATAATGTGAAGAGGGTAATAATGCATTATAATCCGCTATTCAAACATAGGCTTATTTGGAAATGAGTCCCAGAGTTCATTATCCATAAAACATCAAGTTGCCCTTGGGAAGAGGCTGGTTGACCTTGGTGATGGTTCTTCACATAAAGGGAGGCAAATATTGGAACTCGTTGCCAAAGAATGTTGCGGATGCAGGAAGCATACATGGTAGGGAACTGGAGTAGCACTTTAAAGAAGAATCCTTTGAGTCTTGTTACTGTAGAGATAGGCTACGTGGGCTTGGGAAGTTCCTTGGATTGAAAATAGATGGCAGTTGGGAGACTCTTGGGAAACTCTTGCCCGAGCTTGCTGTGTCCTTCCCCTTCCCCTGGCATCTGCTGAGGCACAGCAACTGAGAGCTGAGGCACAGGCCCTACTATGGAATGCCACTTTCCCCAGTCCATTGTACATCTGGGTATTTTACTGCTTTTTCCCATATACTGTTGGTCATTCATTTCTTCTAATATTTTGATTAGCTCTTTAGCTGTCACAGGCTTCCAGATCCAGGTACAGAACTCTAGGATCTGTACTGAAAAATAGGAAATTTCCTTTGTTAGAATAGATTGAAATGAAAATATTCATTTTTCTAAGTAGAGGGTTCCCAATAGTGCTTTGCATACCCAATTCCCAAACCATTTGCTTAAAAGCTTCCTCTGGTTACCCTGTAGATGAGCTGTCACATTCCTCTAGGTAGTCTTTTCTTGTTTACATTTTTTTTATATATTTAGAAACCTGATTGCAATGTCAAGCTCAGACTCCTGCTGAGATAAATGTATCTAGTATTTCTTTAATAGTTATTTAAAATATCATGTGTTTTTAAAAAGCACATGCAATGGTAACCCATATGGTAACAAACATGAACACATGCATCTTTCTGAAATGCCAGGGACAACCTAGTGGTGGTTTCAGTAGACATCACTAGTTCCACATTCTCATTAGTGTCTTCTGTCTCTCACTGTGCACTTTTGTTATATAGTACCTGTTACTTTAACATTTTAAAATTTGAGGGTATAAATCAACGTGTTCTCAAAGGTTTTATTTGGGACATTATATGACAGCATAGTTTGGATAGCTGTAAGAGTCTGGCCAGTATGTATTAACTCCATCCATCCTTGCTCCATTCTTTTCCTTGCTGAAGTATGAACCTGGTTTAAAAGTTAGAAAAACCCATTGGAAAAATACTTCCATATTTGATAAAGAAGATGAAAATATAGTGGTGTTATTCTGTAGAAAAGAGAAGGGAAGGGGAGGAAGAAGGGCAGTGGGGAGAGGAGAAGCAAAATGAAGGTATGAAAGGTATGAAAAGAAAATGCTCTGCACAGTAACACTTACGAGAAGCATGACCTTAACCCTGTCTGGCACAAATAGTTTCATCCTTCCAAGCATAAACACATCTATAAAATCCACATGCTTTTGCTGGTAGTTACTTTGCATGCTCTAAAACACTTGTACAAAATATGAAGCAGGTTTTAATTTTACTGATTGGGAGGCGTCCTTTAATCGCAGCACTTTTTTTTTTGATATTAAGTTGCTAAGTAAAAATCATCTAGAGTCATTGGACTGGGTCCATACAAAGCTAGTCTGCCTGATCAACCTACTATTCACTCCTCGGTCATAATCCTGATTGCATTTGCCTTAGTTGATCTCCTAGAAACCAACCCACTTCGATGTCCTTAGATGCTTGTATACTTCAATGTTTAAAAAGCAGTAGAAGTACTGTCGCACTTGCTGCTCAGTTTGCAGGAAATTTCAAATGTTAGAAGAGGTAAACCTGTGTTAAAATGGCACTTTTCTCAGCCTTTTGTTTTCCAATCAAGTCATTTAGTGACAACTCAGACACTACTAATATCTTAATCTGCTGTTTTGATCAGCTACAAGCTGAAATTTTTGGAGGCTGTGAGCAATTTTGGAACAAATACTTTTAGAGAGGAAACGTCTTTAAATGTGAAAATGCCAATCCTATGACATCTCAGAACTGGTGATTTACTTGGTATCTCAGGGCTAAATGCTGACCTGCTGCTGGGAGTGAAAAATAAAGATTTGTGCTCTCCCAAAATGCGGGAGCGGCGCAGCCTGCGGAACAGGCAGCGGGATTTCCTCTGCTACCACAGCTCTCACTGCCATCCACCTGGCCAACTGGAGTTAGCACTGTATAAAGGAATAACAGAACAGTAATAGACATGCTGTCCTTGCGTGCAGCAAACCACATCATGCGTTAGAAAAACGGGTCCATCTCAGAGTGCGTCAGGCAGGATGGCCCAGGTGCCTTCACCCTAGGGTAAGGTGAGTACGTTGAGCGGGCTCTCCCTTCAGGGCTCTTCTTGGGTCTCCCTTGTGCACCCTGAGTGTTCATGGGGTTTGAAGTTGGGGATGGGTGCCCGACTCGTTGCAGGGAGAGCCCCATCCTCCTGGCAGCTACAACTCAGTGCTCAAGATGTGCTGCAGAAAGGAGAGGCTTTTCCTATCTCCTCTGCCATGGTTGGCAGGTAGAGAAGCGTAAAGAAAGAGGTGGGAGTGTTTGAGTTATTCCGCTGCCTTTGCAGGCGTTTGCTCAGGGGACAGGCTGTCCTTCGTGTCTGTCCAGTAGGAATCTTGACTTGGCCTGTAATGAAGGGTTTCTGATGATTTCTCCTTGCCTGTCCTTTTAGACTAGCTTGCTTGGCCTTTGGTCGCTTAAACTTTGCTTTTCTCTAAAACAGCCTTACCTTTAGGTATACTCTGATGGGAACCTGAGAAAGTCTTTTGAAATGCTGACTGGTCAGATGTCAGTTACTGCCACATTATGCTGCTTAAATATCTCTGAAATTACTTGATGATTCCTTAACTTACGTTGACAAGAAGCAGCTCTGGATCCTTTTCATTAGTCCCTCTTTGCTCTGAAATGGGACCTATGTAGTTGTGATTCACCCAGGTGACTGTCCTGCTTTTGCCCTTGATGAGGGCCATTTTATGGGTAGCTAGAGGGAGAGCAATTTAGGAAGGTCAGAAAATACTAAATTATCACCCTTTATCAAGGATAAAACTAAAACCCCCGGAAGCAGAGGTAATGGATTTAAATATATTCTCTGCTGAAAGAAAAAAAAATCTTTGAAAAATTCAAGCAAGATTTGTTCAGAGAAAAGGCGTAGAATAAATAATGTCATCCTGCAGTGGAACTGTAATTTAACATCTTAACAAGCTGAATGGTAATTTCGGATATACATATGTGCTATAGCACAGACATACAGGAAAAGACAGAATATGAGATTCCTTAGTGGTAGCTCCTTAATACTTACTCTCTGTGTAGCAAAAATTGAGTGCAGAAAGTCCCTGCAGACTTAAGAGAATTTGTAAAGTGGAAGCTTGTAAAATTAAATAAACTGCAGCTAAGATAAGAGTCAAAGTAGTAAGACAAATTTCAAGGGAACTAAGAGAAAAGGAAAAGCTAAAGCTACTTGATGGTGCATTAGCTGTTGTAAGGTGCTGCCTGGGCAGATTCCAAGGGATAGAAGCTTTAATAGCAACAGGTTGTTCTGCTGTTATTCTCCATCATTTAAATGCACCCCCATAATCATATTTAGAAATCCCAAAGATGCTTTGCAAATAGAAATAGGAAAATATGTTTTAGAATTGCTCACTACATGTAAAAATCTGTATGCATTTTGTGAAAATTCCTCTTAATATTTAGGTAGATGAAACTGGTGAAAGGATGTAGAAATGTATGCCTAACAAGACTGAGCAGTCTGGATTATGAATCATTGGCTTAATTTCCAGGACAAAGCACAAGAACTGAGTAAATTATGTAACTCTTTTTTTTTTTCACAGAGTAGAGATTTATGTGGGCTCAGCGATCTTTTCAAGAAATTGGCAAAGTATAAAATACCTGTATTTATGACAGAAGCATAGAATTTTTTTTGTATGTATGTATGTGTATATATGTATTTATGTATATATACATATATATATAGCACATGCTTGGATCCCAAATTTATATAAATATCTTAGCCATGCAGGGAGATAGCTAGAAACGAGAAGGAACCGCAGGGCCCATTATCTGAGATTAAAGAACGTGTGGGAGAGTTGGGCTCTGGTGTGCAGTTCTGTCCATGCCAAGCAGAGGGAGACGGCCAAGCTCCATGCGGGTGTTACCAGGAAGCTCCATGCAGCTCCCAGAGGCTCTGACCAGAACTGTCCAGTCTTTCCCGCTCACGTTTATATTTACATTAAAGGCTACAAGATCTAAAAGTGTTCAGATTAGGGAAAAAGAAGTGTATGGGTTTACTTTTAACATTAAATATGATTTAATTTATGGTTTATGAAAACCCTCTATGTGAACATGGACATGATATACAGTATAATATACAATATTAATATAAAATAATAGTATTTAATACTGACCATGATTAAATCTACCTAATATGTCCTATATTAGCAATGTCCTACTTAACAGAATTCTTAAGACAAAACTTCTGAAACAAGTAATAGCATGATAGTTCTGGTAACTGAATCCCAAACTTATTTTTAAACATTTTTATCAGGAAATCAGGACTCGGAATGCATTTATTTGCTTATATGGATGTCAATGACTTTACTAAGTAAAATTTATGTAAAATATACCCTTAGATCCCTAAGAAATAGCAGAATCATGCAATGATTTACACTATAATGGAGGTCAGTCATGAAATGACTGGCATTTGACATTTTCTGCATTCAAGTTGTAAAGCAATTTTTAATTGTATTTGGATGCATATAATCTAAAAGAAATTAATTTCTTTAAATGTGGAATATTGACTGTGAAGTGGCATTTCTATTGCATTTATTTTTGCCGCCCCAAGAATAGAAAACAGGCTATATTTAGATTTACGGATTTATCAGCTGGTGGTACTTCAGTGTCTTCTGTACAAAATAAATAAATAAATAAATTTACCTAAGCTATTTGACTAGTTAGATCAAATCACACCGCTTTGGCGGTATTATCTTCAGAGGACCCGAACATCCAAACTCCTGGGGATAAAAATACACGTCTCGGACACTGCCCTGTGGGCAGCACTTGAGCAAGGCAGGAGGTATCACCAGTGCGACGGCTAAGCATGCCCACATAAGAATGTCACACTTAGGTAACAGAGTGTCCCTCAGGTCAGCCTACGATAAGAGCAAAGTCAAACAAGGCTGAATCCTTGATGTTTTGTGTTTTAAGCATCTGAAAATTGTTCACGACCAGCCTCGACCTACAAGACCTCAAATGATCATATGAGCGAGGCAATAAATTGGTGGTAACTTGCCGCGGGGCCCATGTGCTAGTTGTGATGTTGGGAAAGGTACATCGAGCGGTAACTTGTCCACGTAGCGCTGCCTACTCCTGCAGGCTTCAGAGATGGGAATTTTATATTTAATGATACCGGAGGGAAACTATGGTTGCTGAATGGGCATGGCTGAAGGGCTCGGCGTCGTACCAGTGCAGTCCGGTGGAGATGCATGGGAATACCGCGGCACCGGGACAGCTGGGGAACCACTTGCTTTCCAAAACGCCACACCTGAGCAAGATTTTGGCAATGCCAACAGCTTGTAACCCTGCAGTATTTGCCAAACCTCCAGAGAGCGGCCTCCTGTCCTGGCGCAGACCTATCCAGCGGCCTGACAGAAATCACAGCTGGAAAAAAGTTGGTACATCAGAAAATTGTTTGTGTTGGAAAAGGCATTCCAGAAATAATGATATCCCAAGGAGCAGACAGCAGCTTTCCCAATGTCTACGTGCTTCAGCTTGGACGAGCACTGTTTTACAGCCAGGCCATGCAAAAGCAAACTTTCAAGTCATGCCAAATGCCCAGGAATACCAGACAGAAGACAAAAAATGTAAAGGTAACCAGCATTATTATACAGGAAATACTGTGTTGGGAAAAAAAAAAAAGTCCCTTATATTGGTGTTTATGTTCAGGAGTTTGACCAGTGGTAAAAGTATTTTGTAGTTTTACATTTTTTTTTTAACAGCAGGATTAATTATGACTTTTTGCATTTCTGTTTATGTGAGTTAATAGCTTTTTTTAAAGTCCTGATGGCAATGTGATAAGTACTTAGTAGGTTTTTAAATGTGATATATAATTCAAAAACATTTCTATTCCTGTAGACCTTTTAAAAATTAATTCTTTCTCTGTCTTTTATGGTCTTAATCAAAAATCCTTGCTTTTCAACCTAGACTTGTTAAATGAAGTGTATCCTTGACACAAAGGCAAAAATACAAAGACAAGAGTGAAGTGTTCTTTTATTGCTCTCAGGATGCTCATTTCTCACCTCTGACGATGGTGTTTTGCCTTCCCTTCTTCGTTATAATTAATTGTCCCTTAAAGCCTTAGGTAGCGCCCATGGAACACACACATAAATGGACCTTTTTGTTCCAAATATTGTTTATTTCAGTAGTCAGGAAAATTGATCATTTCTTTCGAATAGTCTTATTTTTTTCATATCAAGAATAGAATTGAAAAATAAATCCTTTTAAGAGTCACAGTCACTTAGGCGTTAGCACAAATGTAGTGGTGAAATCATTTTTATTCTGTTTGAAACCAGGAATTAATGGAGTTCTTCTTTGTTCAGCGCCCCACAAAAGATAAATATTGCTTATTGCAAGGGAGGGACTGCAAGTTGTTTTCTTTTACTTAAGTCTTGCGTCACTTCAGGAAGAAAGATTACAGTGTCAGGAAGGATATCACCTCATGAAAAAGTTAAACTGGTCTAAGTACCTGATTTCTTTAGATTTAGTTGCTCTTTACCTCAGAATGCCTCGTGCTAACAGATGTCAGGTGTTGATCGCTTTAGCGTCTTACAAGGGCTGTCCAGACAGTGCCGCCCAAGAGTCTCCTAATCGGGTTGTGTCAAGCTACGTTAGCGGCCTGTCCTCTTTGCTTTGTTTTTGCACAAATGGGACTTTTTGCCTTAAAGTTCTCTTAGGGGGCTTTCGGAGGGAGTGACTTGGGGAAGGTGCATATGTTAAGTCTTGGCAGCTACTTTCTTGGGAGTTGAGCCATCTAATTAACCTAATGGGGGCTTCCAATTAAGAGAGATGGGGAGACTTAGCAAATCGGGTTTTCTGGGTCACAGGCCTATCTGGCGCGCTTGCAAATATTTTTTCGGAGATGGTCTTAAAAGTTGCCAAACATGATTCCAGGATTTGGTAGCCCATTGGTTGGCAAACCCGTCAAGGAACAAATTCTTTCAGGTGAGACATTACTACCTACATGTGCTGTGAATGATAGCAAAAGAAAAATGCAAGATAAAACCCTGGAAGATTCATGATTGGGGAAGAGCAAACTCCGTTCTCTGTAGCCCAAATGTATTCAAGGTGTCAAATATTAAAAGGGAGGGCTGCATTTGTAGGGAATACGAGCATTTAAATGTAAACTGTGACGTTCTTTGTTATCCAAACAGACTAATGATTTTAAAGTGTTTAAATGAAAGGCACATCGCAATGTTGTTTCATGAGTCACGGGCTGATTTAGTGGAGTGTCATACCCAAGGTACTGCAGGGTTTGCGGATGATGTGGTTTAGAGAAGGGACAAGCTCTCCAGTGTTGAGAAAAGCAGGAGGTTATTGTACAAACAAGACCTTCCTCAGGGTTATGCTAGAAGCAGCTAATTTGACATTTACTGCATCTGTTTCAAACCCAAACAAATGATTTTATGCCAGAAAACTTGAGCTTTTCTTTTTTACCTCAGCTGTAGCACTTGCTTTGATAAATGTACTGTAGACAAAGTGCCAATTTTTAACATCTTTGATTTAATGTCTTTAATGTCTTTACCAAGAAATACTCTTCATTCTGTCAAATTCCATTGTAACTTTATCACCGTAGAATTCCGTAAATATAGTTACTTAGTGATTTAGTCACAAATAGAGTTTTTCAAAATAAGATGAATATTATGTAGAGGTCATTCTTTCCTTTTGAACCCCGTGAGGGTCAGAACTGATGTGATAAGCTAGTATCTAAATTTGTCAAGCAAGATTTTGCATGACTCATTAGATTATTTTGGAAGAACCATTTCTTATCTTTATGATGCCCAAAGGATTGCACTGCATACTATGTTGTCTGTGTCCTGAAAGTGCAGATTTGCTTTTTTCTTGAAGATCAGTGTTTTTCCTCATAGCCTTCATGAGAAGTGGCAGAGGGAATGCATGCAAATAGAAAAACTATAAATAGGAAAAATAACATTTGTTTTATAATATATAAAAATGCAAGTGTACACAATTGCTAGAATTTAAGAAGGTTTGTTTAGTCCTTGCAAATACATGTTCAAATATGCAAAACTGGTTTTGAGTATATACTATTTTTTCACCATCTGTATGTATAAAGTACAAACACAATCAACATAAAATCTTTCCGCTTAGTCCCTTGAGTATTCTGCTCTGTAATATAATTTGAAATCTCTGTAGAAGCCGAATTGATATTGCAGCATCTGTTAAAAGTGGAATATAGGGGACTTACTTGCAGCATTAAGATACAGACTAGGAGTGCACCATTAATTTTGTTATTTTTCATTATGAGTTATGTCTCAAGTGCAGCTTTGCAGGACGTTTGATTGTTTGCAATAAAAATTTTTAAACCAGAGATTTTAAAACACGAGTCCAGGAAGAAGCGTATGGGCTGTCACAAAGTGGTCTCCTTGCAGAGGTCTGGATTCAAGCCCTTGAGCCCTGTCCATAGCTCTGCTTCACTGGCTTCATTGCACTCACTGCTGATTTACACTGGCGGGGTGTTTCAAAACTTTTGGGGGGCACTCATGTTTAGCAAATGCCTTCTGTTCTTATAAAACAATAAAGTGAAACCTCAGACAGTGAAGGATGCAACCTTTGGATCCTCTTTTGCCACAGTATCAAAATTTTTGTTGTATTACTGTCTTGTTAATTTGTGCCTTAAGTTTTATTCCAGCAGTGGTTAATTTCCATTTATTAGCCCAGTCAGGTACTTGGGAACCACTGAAACTCCAAATGTGATACTGCTGTGCTGAAAGCAATGCAAGCTCAGTGTAACTTGATTCAAAGACTCCAATATTCAAGTCAGAACACAACACTGGAACAAAAAAATTGCATTTATTATTTTCTGGTCCAGTTTAGGACTTCAGATGAAGATCCCATTTGGCTGTCTTTTACTACATGGTTTAATTTCAAGTGATATAGGAAAGGGACCTGCAGGATTGAACCCTAAGAAATTTCACTAAAAAGTTATAGGAATATTTCAGTTTTAATAATAATGTTAAATCCTTGCAGTATATTTTTGAACTGAATTGTTTCCAAGGGAAACAAATTTCTGCAGTGACATAGACCTCTTTTGATACCGGCACATTACAGGTCAGGAAATCTCATTCCCTGGCAAGATTTATCATTCAGTTTTTGTCAGAAAAGACTCTCATCCACATTATTTTCTCATTCTTCTCAGTTTCTTGTAGTTTAATTTCCTTGCAACATTACAGTAATTTGAAGAAAAGTAGTATCAGTCATGTCGAAAACTGACCCCAGGGTACCTGGGCCACGGGGAATTTAGAGTCCTCTCGTTGCTGCACAACTGGTGTCACCCTGGAGACTGACATGGACCAAACCAGCTATTTTGCCCAAAATCGTGTATTCCTTTTTATTCTTACTTTTTTAAAAAACAAGCAAAACAAAAAACTACAAAGTGCTAGGCAACTGCAATCTTCTAAGTGAAAGAAAGAAGAAATGTATTGGGTTAGACCACTTCATGGTAAAAATATGTGGGTATTCTGCTGCGCTGTGGGTATTCTGAGCCTCTCCTGTACCCAAGATCTCACATAAATTCCTGTCAGCTGCAATGGAGATCATTTTGTGGTAAATAAAAACTCCATGTACTGCACATGCAGAATGTTTTCTTTCTGGGGGGGTTGAAGAATCAGACTCAGCAGGTTATGATTTTGTAGGTATTACATTTGTATGTAGTACAATATTACCAAGCAGTCACATAAACAGGCAATTTGGGCATTCTGTGCAAACAGGCATTGCAGAGTTTCATAGGAAATCTCTGCCAGTTCAAATATTATTCTCAGAGAAGGAAACTGTGATAAAAGAATACCATGAATTTAAAATTTTTGTGAAGTCATTATAAATCTTAACTAGAGAATGGATTTCTTTTTTTCTAAGAGCACTTTTGGAAAATATTTGTCAATACTTTCTGACATGTGTTTTCAGTTTGTTATGTTTTTTTTTATAGAAGGCTTTTTTTTTTTCCCTCCTGGAAAATAAAATAAAATACGCTTTTTATCTCTGAATGTATGAATAAATACAGCTGATAAAATGTAGTGTGCAAGCAAGTCATCATACTTATAAAAGTAGTTAGAAAAGTCCTCAATAACTGAGCACTTGCCTTGATGCACGGGCATGATTTTTATGAAGTGCTGAGCATCTGTTTTTGAAGAATCAAATCTTGTCTAAGACATGCTTTTTATCTCAAACAAAACCACCGTTTGGAAAATCTAGATCATAGACTTCAACTAAAATGAAAATTAACTTTTAATGTGTGCTTTATCACAGTATATTTCTCAACACTTTTTGTTGAACAAGAACTTTGGTTGAAAACAGCTTTGGGAGTGAAGGTGCATTTGTGTTTTACTGCTGTGATTTCAGTAAATACTGACTGCCCTTAACAAAGTTATTACTTATTCTCTATTACTAAATTCTCGGGATATTACCACAGAAAGGTCATTCGGGAAGTAACCTCATTGACTTCAGTAGAAGTGATATCAATAGAGATCATTTTGGCTTAGCAAATACATGATTATTTTGTGAGGCAAGTTAGTAAGTGCATTGTTTAGAGATCCTTCTTTTATAGTTAGGAAGAAGAAATAATCCAAGAATAAAGTGCAAATTCTTCAGTCCTCAGAAGCAGTTACCTCAGATCTCTTAACCTGCATGTTACACACTAATTGTCAGCGGTCATTATTTTAAAAGGTTAATTATGGTTATGCATTGGAAAAGGGAGCCCCTTATTTTGGGGCTCTTTAGAGTAGTCTGCAACATTTAGTAATGCCAGCTAGGGAGAAATGTGTATATATTCAAGGCTGATTCTTACATGTTTCACAGAATTTTGAGGGACGTTTGGGTTTGTGTTCAGGTAGGTTGCTGGAGGTATACTTAAAAGCTTAGATGAGAACGTGCCAATGTACAGGTGGTTTTAGCCAACTTGTGTATTATTTAAAATGAGTGAAAGAACAACATTAAGACCTCACTATTAATTTAGTAACTCTGCTTCTTAATAATAAGCACTGACATTTAAGGGTGATATTATCTTGTTACCGATTTCACGTTTTTTTTTTCGTATTTGTGCTGTGCTGCTAAGAAAACATGCTTTAGTTAAAAAAAAAAAGACTACTAATATAACATTTAAAAGTCTTTTTAGATAAAGAAAAAGGGTGATCAGACACAATATATGAAGGACATTAATGTCTGGGCTGTTTTAAGCAATTACAAGATCTTATAGAATTTGTTTTACTGGCATTAAAATCTGTATAGATCCTATGTAAGCCAACCTGGGTGAAGAAAACCTCCTTCTTGTGCTCAGGTTCTTGTTGCAAAAAATAGATACTTTTCTGGAAGTAATTCATTGCTGAAACATAAAAGACCATGAAACAAAATAGCAAACCAGCTAGCTTATTGGTAATATTGAAGCGGTGTCATTTTGCTGATTAAATCAAATTATTTTAAAGTTTCCCACCTGTTGAACTAAATAGAAATTATCTGCCCAAATCACTGAAGTTTAAAAAAGCTGCTTTCCCGTAAATGCATTAACAGACAGTAGGGAGGATTGTGTATGTGTGGAAGGCTGGGGAGATTCATGCATGTAATTCTGTAAAACAAAATCAATAACGCTGATGACAGATTAAGTTGCTAAATTTTGTAAAACTAGACTACTGTTTGGGTCATCGGCACAGTGCTATTGGATTTTCTATGGTTTAATGCTGAAAAACAGGATTATTGATTTTCGGATTTTCAGCGTATCCCCTTTGGGAGTTCTTAAGCAGTCTTTATAATGCTTCACACTTAAGTTGACAACTACAGTGACATAACTGTGTCCTCGCCTTAGTAATCATTTTCTAATCATATTGCAAAGGGCTGGAAATGGCTTATAAAACGATTACTGCAGCCAAACGGTGGAGCAGGAGGGTTGTCGGGACGCAGCTCCTTTGTCTGGTGGCCCCTGCTACCTGCCTGCCATCTTCCCCTGGAATTAACTTACAGTCGCAGATTAAGACCTTTGACTGTCATAAATCTGCTTCCCAATATGTTTGACTGGCAGGGTTGTCCACGGGCCGTCCCGATATAAATAGGATTTTAGCACATCAGGTGCAGCTCCGAAGTGAAACGGGCTGCGCGGCGGTCGGCTCCGTTGTATATTCATCGCTCCTCTCGCGGCCCATGCGTATGCATGCCCGAGTGTGTGTGTGTGTGTGCGTGTGCGTAAAGTAGGAGCCGAGATAGGGTAACAAAATGAACTACTGTATGCAAGAAATATATGAAGTGCACCCAGCTGCGGGGAGTAATTGCTACATGCAGGCCACTGATTATTGCACATATATTGAAGATAATCAGGGTTACAGCAGTTGTGATGCTCAGGTCCTGCACGGTAACAACATATATATGGAACAGGCCTGGGCGGTGAATCAGCCTTATACCTGTAGTTACCCTGGAAACGTGTTTAAAAGCGAGTACTCTGACATGGACATGGCCCTGAATCAGTACAACCAACCTGAATATTTCACCGAAGAAAAACCTACTTTTTCTCAAGTGCAGTCGCCATCGTACTCTCAGAAGAAAGGTAGGGGCAATTTATTTAAATACCAAAAAAGAAAAAAAAAAGAAAAAAAGAAAAAACAATCTGTGCTTTTGTTTTTGTTTTGCTTTAAAGTTACAGTTGCATCACTTGGCTCTGATGCATCTTTGAATGTGAAGGCTGCCTGTTCAAAACTGAAAGCAGCGGTAACATAGGTTGCTAGGTGATTGTAAGGTTTTCTGCGAGCGATGAGGATTTCCAAGCACTTTTTCTTTATCTGTAAAAGACGTTTGCAAATATATTGCTTGTTTTCTGCTTCTTGTGGCTGTTAAGTTCGTTTGCTGTACATCTAGATAAGAAAGTTTCTCTTCTGAAATGTCGGCAGTGTATGTCCTTCAGCTTCTCGCTTTCTGCTTGCGTATGGACCGGTCCATTCGTGTGAGTCTGCATTATCACTAAATGTAGATTCTCTTTGCTCAGTAACTCAGTCTCGGAAAAATATTTTGAAAATAGAACTGCTGTTGTGTACGAGAGTTACTCTCTTTTAAATGAAAACTGTGCGTCTCTGGTTATGCAAGGCAAAAGAGACAGGGCATTCAAGCATATAACTCTGCAGTAAGGACTTTTCTGCATGCAGAAAGTTGCTCTAATCAATATGTTTTTGAGAACTAATTAGCGTGTAGTATCTGTGCCCTTGGAATGATATCACTGCTTGTTTTCAGCATTTCTTCCTCTGTTTTCAAATAAGCAATGCAGGTACCACTTCTCAAAAAGAGCCCAGAATGTTAGTAACCACTTGTAAATGTTTTCAGTGTTAGTTTTGCTAAAGTCAGACAAGCAAACTAGAACATGTAAAGCGTATATTCTCCATAAAAGTGTATTCCTTTAAAGTCACTTAAATAAAAAATAAAAATACAAAATTGCTTGTAGCAATATAGTATCCTTTTTCTATCAAGACCAAATTTCCTCTATGCAGTTATTCAGATCAAAACAAATCTGATTTAACTGGCTATATAGAGAATTTTCGTGGTCAATGGTAGCCTATTAATACCACGGAAAATTGAAATATTTTCCTTGTTGCAGGAAATAATGATTAGTGTCTGGTACAATAAAACTATGGATTCAGTAGAAAGTATCTTGATTTTCATACTTTGAACAGTATTTCATAATAAAGGAAATAAATATCAGAAAAAAAATAATCCTGCTCTAGGAATATGTAGAGAACATGATTAAGTTATAGACTAAATGGAGTTGTACATGACATGCATTTTTGTATTGTGTAGCATTCTAAAGTATTTTTTTTAGGCTAATTTTATGCTACTGTGTTTTAATCAATAAATTTATAACTCTTCATAGACTTTTCCCATGTGTCATTTTGATAAAAAACTGCTGCACAGGGTTAACTTAACGAAGATAGTGACTTGCTATTGTAAAGTCAGTGGAGGAATATATATTTCATAATATGAAAGGTTCTTAAGTTATATTTGCTGTACTTAATACAGAGCTTTAAATGAGTTATTTTGGTACTCAGACCTCTGATACATTTATTGCTCTATTTACATCTTTCTACTTGCTTTGTTGAAAGAATACAGCATTATTTTTAAAAAGTACTTGTCTGCTCATGTTTTCTACTACCTCTACTGCTTAAAATTTGTAGAGAATTTTTGGGGGAGCAGTTGCTCCATCACGCTCTTAATTGATCATTCACAGAGACTGAGCAAGGTTCTTTCATCTTCTTTACAGCCATTATTACTGTAATAATCAATAAAAAGTTGCGTCCCTTCTGTCAAACCTTTGCAAGCACTCAGTTTGTTAAGCAAAAAGATTGCCATCTTTTAACCAAGCTATCCTAAAATTAACGAGTCTTTTAATCCTGTCCCAAGAACAGAAGGCTCTGTGCAGGGCATGTGTGCCTGTATTGATCCAGAATTGATTTTGGGGGGTAAGAGGGAGTTTGTTAGAGAAGCCTTGGTAATAGCCCATTAAAGCAAAATTAAGTCCCTGAGCATGTGCCCGTGAGCAGTCCTGATTGTTGCAGTTGGTTTTTCTGTTAGTGTCCTGAAACTTGTAATAATCTCAGTACCATCCGTGCTGTTTGAATGAGATTGTAGTTTGCAGTGCCACATGGAGGTTCTTCGTATCAAAACTTCTGCTAGTTTGTAAATGCTCAGCATCTTCTTTAGTTTCCCCTCCAGGAAGACAAAAGCATCGATGTTTTATATG
Source organism: Tinamus guttatus (assembly GCF_059628265.1). NCBI lineage: Eukaryota > Metazoa > Chordata > Aves > Tinamiformes > Tinamidae > Tinamus > Tinamus guttatus. The sequence goes on from NW_028288649.1 coordinate 8,310,585, forward strand.
CTGAGAAAAGCTAATGTTTACGAAGGGAAGTTTAATTACTTCTGTATTCGTATGTCACTTTGAGAGAATTATGGAAATACTGAGAAGCAAAGACCCAAACAATGTCAGTGTTGCTAAAGGGACAAAGATCAGTACCTAGATATAATAGCCAAATGTTCAAAAATATAAGAAAACACACTCCAGATATAACTGTACATTAAAACTATTATTTCCTGGTTTTCAATTTACAAATTCTGATGAATGGCTTGAATATTAAGAGGAAAAAAAAAACTACGCTCCACAGAAGCAGGGATGGAAGTGTAGCTTTGGGTTTGCATCTTGTTATTCTGCATCTCCTGCGCAGTCCTCTGCACTATTAAAAGATAGGAGCACGGTTGCACAACAGCTTACTTTTTTGTTATGGAAGCATCTGCAGACCCTGGTCCTATCTTAAAGAACCCACAGACAGATACACTTCATTTTCTGCATGAGGGTGTCTAATCTATTGGGCAGAACAGGGCTGATGGTGAAGAGAAGGGGGTGCTGTTCCCAGGGGTGTCCCAGGAGCTCACACCTGATCTTTCCGTGCGCTGCCTCGCGGTGAGCTTGCAGCGGGATGCACTACAAGGATGGTGCTTCCTCAGAGGAGCCCGTGCTGAGCACTGGGAAGAGGTGTCTTTCCATCTCCTTGCACCGTCAGCGCGGGGAAGAAGAGTACCCACGGGTACCAGGAGCTCCTGTTGCAGAAATAGTTGCAGAGGTCCAGAAAACCTCGGTATTCCCTTGCTGGGTACTTGCACAGTGTTGTGGCCATTTGGACAACATAGGAAGTAGGTCTGCAAAATTAGAGCTTTGGTTGGAGGTCATTTTCCTTTGTACAGTCATTTCACAGACAGAGTTAAGTGTAAAATGCCACTGATGTCACTGAAGTTAGGTTCCATGCAGGTGAATCTCCCAAGGTAACTAAAGGCTGCCCCAGAACTAAGAGTTTGCAGGTTTCCCAAATCACACTGCAACAGTGCAAAAATCTGTTTATCTCTTTTATTTCCCCAGATTTAAGGTAAAATTAAGGCAGTGTTTTTAAGAGCCCGCAGTATGATAGGTGAATGGGGCTTTGAAACTTATTATCGCTGTAATTGTCCTTGTTATTTCACCTTATATTTTCTCAGGCAATTTACATACAGCTAGGAATACACAGTGTATAACTGCTAAGCTATGCGAGTGAGTTAGTCCAAGCTGAGTTCTCAGCAGTGTGAAAACACCAGGGTATTTTCTGAACACCTAAGAAAATAAAACATGGAGGCTATGCCAAAATGTCTCTTTATCAGAGCAGTGAGTGTAACTTGAGCATCTACATGATTTAGAAAGGAGACTGATTATTTGACATTTATGACTTTTGCAGAAGCGTAGCTCCCAGTACAGTAACAGTTACCATTTGTCTTTTAAAAATGATTTTGTTTTTGTAGAAAGTGCTCTTGACTATCAATTTAAAGAGATAGCTGTAATGAGAAAATTGGCATCCTCTTATTTAGTAAATCAGTATGCATTTGGAGTTATATCTGTTTCATTTTTAATAAAAATTTTGTCACTGGAAAAGGTGATTTCATCTCCTTCACTATAGCCGTTGCAGAACCAAATGAAGGATGGGAGGGTGAGCTGTGCTCCATCAGCAGTAAAACTCATCTTCAGTAAGACTTAGCTTTCTGTGTGAATAAGCTACTTGTGATAATAAGTATTTTCTAAATATTCTCTAAAAACATTTAAATACTTTTGCAAATGTTATGTCCAAAAAGCCAAAGTCTTGATACTGAGCTTGAGTGAATGAGAAAAAGTGCATGGTCTGGCTCTGCAGCGTTACCTACAGTAGTGCATTTTGTGCCTAGAGCAGGTAATGGATGAAGTGCACCAGTGATGACAGCAGTTTAAATGGTAATGCAAGTTGGCCTGCAACGCTTTCCGGAACATTTGGGCCACACCAGTGATACTGACTCAGCCCCAGGATTTTGAGTTAACATGGAAAAGTCAGAGTGGGAAAAAACATCTCTAAAAAGTGTCCCAAATCCTCTTTTTGCAGAATCTCTCCTCAAAATTAAGTAATTCTATAAATCAAAGAAAGTCAAACGTCCAAACTGCGGACAGTTTAGTAGTCAGCTAACAAGCAATGTATGAATCTGCTCAACAACATTCTGCGGTTTCTCAACTTGATGGAGAAAAAGAAAACATTCTCAGTGGGAATAATTTAAAGAAACCTGGGAGTAAGTATCAGTGGATCAGGCCAGCCTTTGAGATTAATACTGAACATATGAATTGTACCTCCCATCCCTGTTTTTGTTTTGGAAAGATTTATTACAAAAAGATTAAATTACCCTTTTAATTTGGCAAAATCAATGGTGAAGGAACAAGAGTGAAGTATACTTTTTCTGACTCAGCTCTGTGCTTTGTCCAATAAAGCACTTTAAGCCTTTTAAATTTAAACTTTTTATTTTTTTAAACAAGTATGTCAAGGATTATATTTGTATGATTCTTGTAGTTTATTTTATAGTTTGCAGTGAGTTATGGTGCATCTATTAAAATAGTATGAATTTTCAGTTCTAATAGAATTCAGAGTTCTCAAAGTAGTAATTTTTGGGGCCTTTTTTGGCATTCTCATACTCCCATTTATAGCAAACAGTGCTAGCTTACTGATTAAGTCCTAAACCCCTTATTTTATTGAGGTGTATATACCTTCAGTACATTATCCTATGCCATAGTACAATAAAAATGCACCAAAATACTGAATAATGGTCTTAAAATACAAGTATTCTTGTAAAATAACAAAAAAAAAAAGAAAAAGCTATTTTGTGCTTGCAAGCAGTTTAAGTTGTATCAGAAACAAGCTGGTAAGTAACATCTAGTAGGTATGCATAATTTTGTGGAGCGCATGTCACACAGGCCCCTAGGTAGGGAAGAGGATAAACAGCAACTGGTATCTCCTTTGTGTCCCTCTAGTCTATTACACTGTCTGGGGTCACATGTACTGCTTTAAGGTATCATTCCTACACAAAGTAATTTGAGAATTTGGGCGTACGGTAGTAATGAAACAAACTGTTGCAGATCAGTTAGTAAATCTCATTCGGCCCATACAGCTGCTGTGACCTCTCCGTTGTGCATTTTCCTGCGGAAGGGATTGTTTTTTCCATACCTCTACAAAGACTGTTAAAGAGTTAAATGTAAAAGCTGTTGTGGTTCACCCTCAGGATGGGTTATATTGGATTATGCAACACAGTCTTGCAGGATGGGTAAGGGGTCCTGCTGAGGACTTAGGCCTGCCAAGACAGTCCGATTAGACAGACGGGCAGGTGGGAGTCTGGAGAACCAGGAAGTCACCTCGGACCATAGGGGAAACACCGGGTGCACCGAGGGCAAGGGCACTGCCTGGTGCTCCCCATTCAAAGCCAAGGTCAGGAGTGGGTATCAAGATGAGCAAGGTCAACTCAAAGCTGAGGGATAGATGGTTAGCCATTGGGATCACACTCCTTGTGACAAATGATGATCCCAGAGGATGACAGACCACAGCACACAGGGGCTTGAATCCAGCTCGGTTGGGTCAATGTTGCTTTTGAATGGTTCCTCCTAATTAATTACTTTGCAGTTTGACCAAGTAACGCAGGATGAGATATGAACACCAGAGCCCACCCAATGTTTCCATGGGATTTGTCATCAGATATTCTTTCATACTAGAGCACCCACATCACTCTATCCAGACAACCTCTGCTGCTTCCCGTAGGAACTTGTATTTTCCATCTAGAATTATGAAACACATCCGAGAGGTAAAAGTACTTGCTGACATGAGGGACAAATCTCTTAGTCTGCAAATCCTCTGTTTTCTTCAGAGCTCCAGGGAGTGAGAAAATAGTCTGTTCTCAGCTGCTTTCTCAAACTCAGTTCGTTCAGCCTCTTTTTGCTCTTCGGCTAAATGAGACACATAGGTCTGTTGCCATCCAAGACTTCCCCAAGAGTCTGCATCGTGCTATTCATAGCTTCCGTGCCGGCACCATGTTTAGAAAAGTATCATTGAATTTCATTCTGCTACTATGGATTCGAACAGTGAATAAGAAAAATTGCTTATCTGCAAGTCTAGAAGCCAAAGTTGCACTGAATTTAAGCAGAGGTACTTGCAAAAATTAGCAAATATTTATAAGGAAGTTAAGGTTTGTAAGCTATTATTCCCCTTGGCCTGATGTCTGTTTGCCTGAAGCATATGTCTTTTTAAATCTCTGCTGAATGTCCCATTTTTCTACTTTCTAGCAGTTTCTCCTGGAAACTAGTAGTAGTTACTGGAAGAAAGCTTAAAAATGAGCCAAAGTGTGAATATCACTCTCAGGTTTTTAATAGAAAGCTAAAATGTTTATTGCACATTTTTATTGTCAGTGATTTCTTGGGATAAGAATTTTTTATTCATGTTTCTTGTTGAATCGGTGAAGGAGTTCACAGTGTATGTGCTTATTTTGTGATATGGGCGTGATCATCCAAAAGTAATGAACATCATATTTCACATTTAAGTACTTTAAAAATACATTACTTAATACTTCTGATAAAGCAAAATCGGGAATGTGGTGTCATTTAGGGATTCTTTTTTTTATTATTATTTCTGACTAGGACTGGCCATTGAAGATTTATCTTCTCTGACAGATTCCAAACTGTCTTCTGGGTTGAGTGAAGTCTTGAAAACCCTGAGAGGGATAGGAACCCCAGTGGTCACTCGTGTGCTGCTATGTGTGTTTAAGGAGGCCATTTAAACAAGTAATCTCCTGCTCCTCCTGTAGAACAAAGCTGCCATTACATGAATAGTGCTAACCAGATTATATACTTAATGAAATATCAAGGCCTTTAATGCAGAATTAACTCTTGAGGGAGCAAGCAAAGGAGACTGAATTTTAGAGGATAGCATCTATGCTGTGCTAACGCTGTGTTTCATGACGCCAGCAGTAGCAAGAAGCCCTTAATGTTTATGAGAAATTCAGTGGAAGACTTTGCTTCCCTTTGCTTTCCTACTCCAGCTGCCTCCTGCATCAGCTGTGTGAGGCAGGTGTGAGTGAGAGGGGGATAGGACAGGGATAACTGCCACTGCTAATCCTCTCCTGCCACAAAGTCCATTAGGAGCCAGTGATGTAAATTGGAGTAGAAACCCTGCTGTCTCTGCTCCCGCAAGGTCACAGAGCCAGCTGCACGTGTCCACCAATCTCTGTGCAAGCACAACTGGTTCATGATGCAGAAACACAACCTGAATGCAAACCGCATCTTTTGCCATATCATAGACTGATATCATACGTCAGTAAGATCTTGACCAGTTCCCTTTCAGATTGCAGGAGCATTAGCAAAGCTGAGACACAGGCATCTGGGCATGCCTTCAGAGTGCTCCTGCTTCCCAAAGTTACATAAGGGGGTATTTTTGTTTATCTAATTTTAGATAAACAAAAGATTTAGATTTAAAAGATTTAAGTCTGCTTAACTGCTCAAAACTGGACATCTAAATTTGACAGTATTCTTCTTCCTGCCATCCTTCTTTACTTGCTCCTAACTTGCTCCTAATCCACTCATCAACACCCAGAAAGCTCACTTAAGTTAAGCTCAATTAATTCCAAGTATTTTAATACTCGCTGAACTGGCAGCCTTAGAAGGTTGTAATCAGCAGCACAAGGTCCAGCTGGATAACGGTCACTAGTGATGTCCCACAGGAGTCAATCCTGGGACCAGTACCATTAACCTCTTCATCAGTGACCTGGGTGAAGGGACAGAGTGCACCCTAGCAATTTGCTAATGATGATACACAGCTGGCAGGAGTGGCTGATACACCAGAGGGTTGTGTTGCCTTTCAGAGGGACCTTGATAGGCTGGAGAGCTGGGTGGAAAGGAACCTCCGTATGAAGTTCCACAAAGGCAAGTGTAGGGTCCTGCACCTAGGAAGGAATAATCCCATGCACCAGGTCAGGCTGGCGGCCAGCTTTCTAGAAAGCAGCTCTGCGGCGAAGGACCGTGGGACAGCAAGATGGACATGAACCAGCAATGTGCCCTTGTGGCAAAGGCGGCCAACAGTATCCTGGGCTGCGTTAGGAATGACATTGCCAGTAGGTTGACAATGACAATCTTCCCGTCCTACTCAACTCTGGGGAGAACTTGTCTGAAGTGCAGTGTCCGGTGCGGGGCTCCCCAGTACAAGATATGGACATAATGGAGCGAGTCCAGCAAAGACAACAAAAGATAATTATCAGGATTATAATTGTTAAGGGATGAGCATCTTGTACGAGGAGAGGTCTACAAGAGCTGAAATTGTTTAGTTGTTGAATAGAAAGCTTAGGGGTAGATCTTTGTCAAAGTGTATCCGCACCTGATTTGGGAATGGACACAGACTCTTCTCAGTGATGCTCACTGACAGGGCAGGAGAAACAAACTGAAACACAGGAAAGTCCATCTGAAACGAAGAAAACAGTAACAGGTTGCCCAGAGACCTCTCTGGGGAAACTTGTATCTTCAATGGAGTCTCCATCCTCAGAGATATTCAAAACACAACTGTAGACAGTCCTGGGCAACCTCTTCTGAATGACCCCTCTTGAGCCCGGGTGGCTGAAGCAGATGATCTCCAGAGATCCCTTCCAACCTCAACCTTTCCGTGGTTCTGTGAGGTTTTTACTGTATTTTAATAATCTCACATTTTATGTAAAAAATCTGTTCTTTCCACCACTATTCACTGGGGGTCAATCTGGGAATGTTAGTATTACATCCTTACAGAGATAAAGAAAAGTTATTTATTATGAAGTATATGTGAAAGTTATGTTATAACTGCATTAATTCTGTGTTGTCAGAACACTTTATTTGAAAGTTTTATACTTTGTTTCAAAGTTCTCTTTAGTTTAGAATTGCCTTTTGGTTGCTATCAGAATCGGGTTTTGTTTTGTTTTTTTTTTCCTCAAATTGAAAGTATGTTTATAGTATCAAAGCAAATGTTGTTATGGGAAAAGAAGCAAGCATATCCGATGTTTTTCCTCATAGTAATACTTGATTCCACTTGTTGAGTGTCTGCTAAACCACTTCAGAAGAGCAAATACCATTCTCACACATGCACATACACACACACACATATTTGAATGCCCACGTATTTTGCCCTGAATTCGAGCTATATGAAGCGGTGCTGTGGAACACACCCAGGTAAGGTATGATCCATCCAGCTTTCACTCTCTGTTGCTGGAGCTTTGCAAACCACACCTGCAGAGCTGTTTTGAAGCAAACGAACTGTCGGTAAATATTCTTCGTAACAGGCCTCTGAGTCACTTTGCAAGCTGGAATCTCATCTTACTGCAGTATACAAGCATATGAGGGTTTTTGTGAAACAGGAAAGAGATATAATGTGTGTTTCACTGCTATTTATTTTTTTTCACATCAAAGCCTTTGAGGTAAAAATAAATGCATTTATGTTTCTGAAATATTCTTTCACTCAGGAGAGGGTAATCTTGTTCAAACTGGTCTTTCTTGACCGATACATGCTGAAACAGTTTGAAAAATGGAAGATAACACAGGTTATGTTCAAATTCGCCTGTAACATGTTTTGCAAAAGCTTTTTATTCATGGAATTCAGCCGGTGGTTCTGCAAGGTCAGAAGTATGGGGCTGGTAGAAAAAATCTGCAGTGGATTTTAATATGCTATTTAGTGCTTACCTGCCACTTTCTTTCTCTTTCCAGGGTATATACCCAGTTACTTAGACAAGGATGAGCTATGTGTAGTGTGTGGGGACAAAGCCACCGGATATCATTATCGCTGCATCACTTGTGAAGGTTGCAAGGTAAATGGCCCGGTGGGGAGGTGGGAATTAGAAATAGCCCTCCAGCACCTTCTCCATTTATACAGACTTCCTGAACTGCACTGTCAAATAAAACAAAGACAGATTAGAGGCGAATAAGAACATCCAGTACTGATGATAAGCCCTATTTGGCTGTGCTGCTGATCTTCATATGCATAAGGAATATAGTTGTTTTTTGCAGTGTTTGCTTTGGAAAAGAAGACAAAAAAAGTTAGATTTTTTTTGATGTTGTTCAGACAATAGCTTTTATTTTTAGGTTTTTAAATATTTCTTTGGCCACGTCCTCAGCCAGTGCTCATCAGCATTCTCCCAACGACTCCAGTGAAGCTGTTTATGCAATAGCTGAGATTCTGCCTGGGGATTTGTTGTGATTGCCGGTGTTTCTGTGTCTCTAACAGTTGCTGTCAGAAATCAAAAATAAAAATCCTTTCCACATGTTCATGCAATAGTAACATCCAGCATTTTGGCAAACACTGACATCCAGTTAAAAAACTTTTTTCTTTTTAATTATTTGACTTCTTAAACTTTAGCATATTGAAATGTGCTTTTGAAGCTAAACTGGCTCTTCAAGCTGCATGAAAAAATCAAAGAGGTTGCTTTGAGCAAATAAATAAAAAAATAAACAAAAATTGAATAACATAGTCAAGCAAATCTTAAATGATTTCACTGCCATAAATTACCCTGAATAGCCTGAGATCCTGTTAAAAAAGCCATTCTTTCCTGCAGGAGAAAAATGAACAAATGAGACCACACATGTTAAACACTATTATTATGAGACTAAGCCACCAGAATCATGCTCTGCTCATCCCAAAAGTCTAGAATATTTGTAACGAGATTTTGGTTTTGGATTGACTTTTAGAACTAGTTTTTACATTGAATTAACTCCTTCAATTATACAGTATTGCCAAAAGTTAAACCTTTGAGGTGTACAAAGCCCTAAATAGCCTATGTATAGCAGGTTTGTTGTAAATTCATGATGATTTTGTACACATGTATATGCGTATGCATATGAAAATGATTTATATATGGGGAAAATTCTGGAGCTGGACAAATTATCCTTACACATTTGCATTCTATATACCATTCTGAAACAATACATAAAATATGTGAATATGACTTAATTCAGGTACAACAACAAGAAGGCAATAATGTGGCACTATGAAATAGTGCTTCTACCAATCTCCCAATTAAAGAGTTGCCCACCAAGTTTTGTGTTAAGGTTTTTGTTAGCTGTTGTACAAATACAGCATATAAAATCCTCTTATATCTTCAGATACAGTTCCTTTGTCTGATGTACAATTTGAAATAATGCCTAATGCACAAGACACTGAGCTAACAATTTGCAACAAATAAATAATTTCTTTCTCGTAGTTATAATTGGCTTCCAAGCAGACTGTTTTGTTTTGTTTTATTTTGCTTTGCTTTGTTTTGTTTTGCTGTTCTTCTTGCAAGTGTACTCACTGAACAAGATGGTTTGACAGCTGTTTTTATGTGGGCACTTCAAACCCATGCTTTGGAATGTTGGTGTGCACATTTCAAGGTGTATCACTTTCCTTCAAGGTTATGTGTAGTCAATTCTGGATAAATTAGGACTTACTGGTTGCTTCCACACAAAATTATTCGATTTTATAACTACAGTAATCAGAGCTGACAGCCAAAACTTTGTTTTGGCAAGTGTTCTTATAAACAAAGCATCCTCGCACATGATTTGTGAAGAATAAATAGTAAGGAATGTGAACACCATTAAAGCAACATTGAGCTGCACTGTCACTGGCATATTTCTCCAAGTTTTGCCTGTTACATCTATCGCTATTTAGATGCATAGTAAGAGAACTTAAGGAAGGAGAGGTTGCCTTACAAGCGACTGTGCTTGCTTTTATTGGTGAAACTCAGATTTTATATCTTTTTGTAATTACAATTGCATCCATTATAGTTTGAAAGTCCCATTTCTGTACTTTACTATGTGCATGTGTGAAATTTCAGATAGATTATGTTATCCATATGCAAACATGGACAAAAGACCAAAAAAAAATAGAATTTTGTTTAGAAGCTTAAAGATCAAGGCTAAAATCAACAGATAGAGAAGCAGATAATGTGTGATGAAATGTTAGCACAGGTAGAGAGAGAAGCCTCCTTATCATGTGGTATCTGGAGGTGATCAAAATGTTTTTTACCAAAAATTTCTGAGAAATATAAAGAAGTGGGAAAATAAAACGTCTGGTGCCAAAACAAGTGGTGAAGAGCACTACAGTAAAAAAGCTAGAGCTACATTAAGTGCCATGAAAGTTTGGAAAATAAAAGTTCAGTACCATTTTGAGATTCAGCGGAGATTACTCCATTTCTTGCTATAACAAGAAATTATTCCAGGTTCCTGAGCATTCAGAGCCACCTTTGACAGCTTCAGGGAGAAGAGGGACAGCTCCTGTCTGTAGGATTTCATCTCAGGGATGAGAATGGATCCAAATCCTTCTGTTTTTGAGATGAGAATATGAGACCTGATCCATACCCCACATAAAGACATCTTGCCTTTGACTTACTGTATTTGGGTTCGGGCCAAGAGATCCCAGTCTTACAAAGAATAAAGGCATGCTTTATACAACTCATTTTGAGTTTTCAGGTTTTTTTGTTACCAAGGAAGAAAGAGTTATACTCTTAGCTGAAGCTGGATGTTTTAAAATGAAATTTTAATGAGCAGTGCTCTTCATTGTTTTCACAGGAGGCAGCAAGTTGAACTGAAACCTGGATCTATCTGTATGTTTTAATTCAGCATTCCGTGTTAGGGGAAAATACGCAGCATCTGCCATAAGATTTTTCCTTGTGTTTTTTAATATAATTAAAAACAGATCTTTTGTACTGAAGATACAGCTGAAGAGACTAACCATTAGGTGAAACCCTAGTTCCCTTCATTTTTTTCCATTCATTTTGTGGGAACTAAGGTAATTCACTGTGGTCTTGGTAACATGAGCATGGTCTCAGTTGTCTTGGTATGTCAAGATGGTCCCAAATTGCTTTGCCAAATGTGGATGGTCTCAAACTATGATGAAATCTCAAACTAAAGTTCAGTTTAAAATTCTTTCTTTGTAGCCTATCTTGGTCACATTTCTGCGGTCATGAGAAATTCATTCATCTCTCTCTGAAGTCAGTGACAAAACTCATTTTGAAATTAATACCAGGATTAGGTCCATAATTTTCAGAGAGAAGTTGTATCCAATTTCTTTCTTTAACTAAGGACAGATCTGTGGGATGTATAAATCAGTGTCTTCAGAGCTACATTAGCTTGCACGAACTGAGAATCTGACCTCAGACCCTACTGCAGTTAATGATATCTTTATTGGTGATGTTTGTTCAGAGGTTGGGGGCAGGTAAATATGAATGAATTCCTCTTCTCAAATATACAGATCATTAGAAATATGGATCTATTATGTAGAACCAAACGCAAAGGCTGGACGAAGTTTGTTTGACTGCAAAATTCTTAGTATTGCCTAGATTTGTTTGGTTGGTTGCCTGGTTATTCAGCTTTGGTGGAAACAATGGAGGAGAACTGTTCATTTTTTAATCCCTTTAAGTAGCACAGGTTACTTGCACACAGCCATTTTTACTGATTACAATAACAGAAGGTTCTCTTTAATTAATAGTATGCACATGTCTTCCATATCCCTTGAAACGATTCTGTGTGTCAGAAGTGGGCTTGAAAAGAACTCTCTAGTACAAATACAAAAAAAAAATAAAAAAAAAAATTAAAGACAAAACATAAGGCTCGAAGGACTTCAGGAATATATACAGTCCATCCTGTACCTTAAGAAGACATTCCTTATGCCTTTTCTTGTCTCAGATGTCTATATATTTCTAATTTTTCATGAGGAAATATTTTATGAAACAGAAATACCATGCACTAGCAGACTGTTTTGTTCCTTTCTTCTTTGAGAGTTTCATGGAATAAAGTATTTTCGTGCATATTTAGGTGAATTGAATTCATACCAAACCAAAGTGCCTCGAAGTTGAAAAAACTACACAGTACTAATGCTTTCCAATTTATTTATTTATTGCACTTAGGGTTTTTTTAGAAGAACCATTCAGAAAAACCTCCATCCAACCTATTCCTGTAAATATGAAGGAAAATGTGTGATAGACAAAGTAACAAGAAACCAGTGCCAGGAATGTCGCTTCAAAAAATGTATCTTTGTTGGCATGGCAACAGATTGTAAGTATACTTTACTCTTTTTTCTTCATTTCTCTCTCTCTCTCTTTTTTTTTTCATATGTTTATTTGCTTGAAGTATGTTGATTGGTGAAGATTGTTTAAGTAGAGCAGAACTGCTGGCGTTTTTCGGGTTTAATAATTTGTACCCAGGAATTATATTCATTGCATCAAACCACTTTCATAGAGCTGTAATGTCTTGTTTACCAAACTGGACCTTCACCTCACCCTAGCAGCCTGTGCAACACGAGAGGAGGAGAGGAGGGGGAAATGCATCTGGATGGACACTTTGCTTGCAAAAAAACATCTCGTTTAGAAAATTCTGGAGGATGTGAAATTGAATGTCGTTGTATGAGTCATCCTGCAGTTGTTTGTTTTATTTTTAGCCATGAAGAAGTTATCTGTTGAAAAGAACTCTACTCACAGTCTAAAGAATAAGAACATATGGCTGTGAGATTAACCCTTAGGGGTCGTCCTTTCCTGCCGTTGCACAGGGATTTACACTAATAACTTCAATTAGTGTAAATGGGAGAAACTCATGTAAATCCCCCTGTGCATTAGTGTTAATGGTTGTTACCACTGTAATCCTCAGCACAAAACTGAAAGGGAGACAGACTAAATGAAGAAAAACAACAAAAAAATATTCTAGTTTAATATTTTTAATCAATAATTTAAGGTGTTTTCTGTATGCAGGGAAACAGAAGAAACCATACAACTTGGTTTCAGCCAGGCAGAACTTCAGGAGAGGGAATTGGGTAACTTGAGATGGTTAGTTCAAGCCCTGCCCTGCTGGACAAACATGGCAGTGATCAGCCTCAGCCTCAGCTTTTCAGTGCCTCTGTAGAGTAAGAAGTTGGTTGGAGTCTGATTCTGACCAACACACATCACTGCTTGAAAACCACCTCTGTGGATGGCATGTATGAATGTGCCAAAGAAACTGTCATTGCCTTTTTCTGTATTCTCTCCAAGCTTTTCCATATTTACTTTATTTCCTGTGAATAAACATCTAAAGACAATGATAGTATACATTATATAGGCAGAAAGGTAAGTCACTCTTTGCAATCAAGGCTTTGAAGAGATTGAAGCTTGAGGAGAGAAATAAGAGAAGCACTTCTATACCAATTAGCTAAGGTGTTTGCAGTCAGTTAGTGCAGCAGTCATAGAAAAAAAACAAAGAGAAGCCTAAGAGCTTGTCATTTCTGTTTGCTTTTGCCCCTGTTAGTGGTGTTGGATGACAGCAAGCGGTTGGCGAAGAGGAAGCTGATAGAAGAAAATCGTGAGAAGAGGCGCCGGGAAGAGCTGCAGAAAACCATCGGGCACAAACCAGAGCCAACAGATGAGGAATGGGAGCTGATCAAAATTGTTACCGAAGCACATGTGGCCACCAATGCACAAGGAAGCCACTGGAAGCAGAAAAGGAAATTTCTGGTAGGCATGGTAGCCTTGTGCACTGCTCTTGTTGTCATGTTCTTTTGTTTCCTTCAAAGTCCCTTCCTAATATAGTAATCCCAAACATGGTTTGTCCGCCAGTGTGTCCATGTATATGAGAAATGGTGGATTTCCACCACTGCTGTTTATTGTTCTTGCCTGAACCTCAGTATCTGATCAAACCATGTATTTCAAAAGATAAACAGCATGTTGCTGACTTAAGGCTTAACCAGATGGATGCTCTTAGTGTGCTATGATAAGAAAAATCAGGAAAATGGTTTCCCTGCTGACTAGTAAGTGTATCGGTCTGTAATACATACTTTGTCTTTTTGCATGCATATATTTTCAGGGGTAATAGTTTTCATTAGGAACTAACATACAACATATTGTAAATGCTATAAAACAACAGCAAGTTTTAAAGGGAAGCTGATTTGACAAAGAGGAGTTAATTTCAGTGAAAGTAGAAGATACATACACCATGGTCTTTGGATGGCTTGCTGTAAGACTGAGGGTTTTTTGCTTGTAACTAAGGATCAGAAAAAAAACATGGTAGTCTGCGATGCTCAGCCTTAGAAAAGGATTTATTTGATTTTTCCTAATTGATTTTTAAAGGAAATAAGTGCAGAATACAAAATGCTTAGACAGCACAAAAGAGGGATAGGAAACTGCATGACAGGAATACAAGGAGTCTTTAATAGTCTTAATACCCAACCAGATAGAGAGAGAAATTTTTTGCAAGCTTATGTTCCTGCTGCTGTGTTGCAGCACAGTGGGAATCTTCATCTACCATTAAATTGCTAGGGGAAATTTTCTATTCAAACCAGCTGATCCCTTTTATAATATTTTGTTAATTCCAGTGGCAGTACTCATATTTTTGCATGTGTGGTCACATGTGCTTATTAGCATGCAGGAGGGAAAACACAGCCAGTGGTTGCCAACAAGAAGAACCAGAGAATTTTCCCAGTTTTACTGCATAGCAAGGTTTCCTTCATTGTTTTTAACAGACCAAAAGCCTGAAACTTGTTCTTTAATGTCAGCTGCAATAATGCATTTGTTTACTTGGACAGAAGTATTATTCCTTCAGTATCAACTAGTCTGGGATAAAAACTGGAGAGCTCAAGAGAAGGTTTGGCCTACTCTTACTTCCCGCAGGGGCAAGACCACCATAGCCTGGTGGGCCAGCGACATGGAGGTCTGGCCTTGTGGACACAATGCTGGGAGGAAGAAAGACCCAGCACAGGGCTGACAGGAAGGGCCAGGGGAGATTTGACTCCTGGGAGAGGGGACAACCCTCCCCCGCTGGGAGAGGGGACCAACCCTGGTTCAAGGGCCCCTTGGGTTTTGCCACAGATACCAGGGAAGCGTAGGCAGCTCATTGATGCCTGGCACAAGAGGGGAAGGGCAAGATGGCCTGAAAACCTCAACAAGGGGCTCTTGGAAGCCCTCCACCAGAAGCTGTGGAAGAGCCAGAGGAGGGACAGCAAGCCTCAGGAGCTGCCATCAGTCGTTAGGCAGCTCCTGATTATCCAAGAGCTTTCTTGAGGTCCTGACTTTTTCCCCTCTTCACCATCTTTGATGGTGAGGTCTCTCCAGCTGCAGGGTCTGGAGTGTGTTGATTTCAGCTAGTGATCTTGCCTTCTTTGGGCTTTCCCAAGGAAATGCTGTGCTCTCATCCTCCCTGACAACGTTCTGCATGGTTGTAGGAGTTTGGTTGTCTTGCTCGGAAGTGAAGGAGATTGTTTATCATGAACACATAGACAGTGTGGTTTCATTTCCCAAGGTTCAGGGAGGGAGGAACCTAGAACTGGGATTGTTCGAGCTTTTTAGTAGGAACCCGTAGATAATTGAGCCCAGTCCTCTTCATTGTTCTTTTACAATTGGTGCTTGTTTTATTAGTGTGTCACTGTTTTTTCCTGGAAGAAGTTAGATTTGGATTCAGATTGATGACAGAGCTGTAGACGGGTCTTTTATGAAGTGTTGCTTAAAAAAAACTAATAAGCATACGTTTTTATTGTAGACAGCAGTTTCAGCAACTCCATGCTTAAGTGCTCTTATATAAATGTCATGAGCTCCATCAGTCTTAAAGGCATTCTTCCCTGAGCCTTTGCAGCTTTTTGCTTCCTAAAGTGAACAAAATGGAACCTCTACATAGTGTTTGTCAGGCCTTTCATAACTGCAGAGCTGTACTTAGCAAACAGAAGAACAGCTTCGATATGTGGTTTTTAAAATACACAGCAACTGTGTATTCTATGACAAACTGTCATAGAATCGGGTGAACAAATCAAAGTGCTTTTGGGATAAAAAACACCCATGTACACGGATTCTGATCAAGGCTTTAATTATGTGTTCCTGTTAAAATCCTCAGAATAGGGTTTTTGTGATGGAGAAGCCTTGAGCTGAAGTCATGCAGAAGGTGATTTTCAACCTGAATTTTGTCCAGATGAGTTCAAATCATATTCGTTTATCCAGACTAGCTTCAATTTAGGCCTTTCTTAGTCATCGGTTGCTTTAGCCTAGTTCTCAAAATAAGCCTTGGCAATTGCTGGGAGCTCTGCAACGTTGGGCAGTCTCTGCTCTGGGAGAGGTTTCAGAACTTTGAGTAGGTGGGAGAGCCAAATCCTGCAAAGCTCTAAGCATCTCCCAGAGGGTGACGAGGCACCTCAGCCTCTTTTGGTTGTAGGGAAACTTGAGAATTTTCAGCATATGTAATAAGATAGATTATCCTTATATTTTTTTAAAAAAGGCACAAGTTACACTCACGAGATATTCTGATACAGGCACAAGCAAGAAACTGCATGTGCACAGAAATGCAGTAGCCCACACAGCATGGGTAGGGGCATGCCAGGCACACATTTCTCTGGGCAGTCACCTCCTTTAAAAGTGCTATATAAACAGATTCACATTTTCTGGCATAAGTGGGTAGTATTATTGCTCATTTTAATAAAAATTTATTGTTGAACATTAATAGCATATCTTCCCTTGCCAGGTAGGATTTTCTGGATCAAATATTTGATTTAAGATAGATTGCTCCTTTATATATCTTTCTTTGTAACTTTAGCCAGAAGACATTGGACAAGCACCAATAGTCAATGCCCCAGAAGGAGGGAAAGTGGATTTAGAAGCCTTCAGCCAGTTTACAAAAATTATCACACCAGCGATTACAAGAGTGGTGGATTTTGCCAAAAAGTTGCCTATGTTTTGTGAGGTAAGAAAACCATCTTGCATCCTTCGTTTGCTTACTGGATGTTAAACTCTATTCAGAATAATGCTGGCACTGAACTGTAACAGGCATGACTTTACCAAAAGGAAATCAGTGTTTAAAGGCAGAAAACTGGAGAATTAAAGTAGATGAGAGTGGAATCATCTGGCTTTTATTTAGCTTTCTTTTTCATGTAATTACTGAATTCCTAATTTTGTTGATCTGTTAAGTCATCACAATTCATTAGGGACTTGAATGTGCCTTTAGAGGTGGCCTTGATCGAAGCTAATGAGCAAAAAGCGTTTATTTAAAAGTATTTTTGATACATTTCATTAGATCTTCCAACACACAGAGATCCCTTGGTGTTTCCTGGGTGCTTGGTAGTTCTAGTATTGTGGAGCTGGATCTATGTAATAACAAATATTTCAAATGCAGGAAAGCATCCCTATCGAGGAATGTGTGCAGGGGGCTTGGACTAGATGATCTCTAAAGATCCCTTAAGCATTCTATGATTCTATGATCACTTACCTCACTGTATTCCCTAGGTAGGTTTTCCGTGAACCCCAGGGGGTGCACAAAGGAGTCTGTAAAGTATCTACCATTCCATGCAGATACTTGTAAAATATACATTACAGTACTTGGTTGCACGTTAGGAATACTCAGGCCCTAGGATAATCTGTTAACAGCTGAGGTTCATTGGAGGTCCAAACACATGGCCTGACATTTGACCTAACATAAAAAACTGTATCCTAACTCCAGCCTGAATGTAACTGAAAATAATTTTGTCTTGTGAGTCCCTCAGAATCCACAGCCATGGGAGTTTTAATACGGAAATACCCCCACTGCAGCCATGGAAGGATGGGCACCCTGTGCTCCCACGCTGCAGAGCAACACTTGATTCTGCCTAAGGTTAAATGCCAAAGGAATGACACTGAAAATGGGTATGACCCTGCTAGGAGGTTCATGGGACTCCCTAACATGGGAACAGCTTTTTCCCCTGATAAGTAAACATCAGTCAGAAAAGAAGTTTAAGGCAGCCACAGTATTTTGCTCTTTTGGAGCTGATATCCACAGAGTGGCTTTAAGGTCAGTCAAGGAGAGCTCTTATGTCACCTAATGGTCTGTTCCTCTTCAAGCACCTGCAAAATAAGAGGAGGTAAATACCAATAGTTGGCATAGTGTAAACAGCTCTTCCTGGCTAACCTCAGTGTTGGCTCTATCAGCCAAGAAAGCATGAGATAGTGGCCAAGCATGAAGATCTTAAAACATGAAGGATGTATCCATAGATCAAGAGGCCCCTGCAGCACTCGGCGTCTGAGGGAAGCTGTCCGCTCTGATTTGGTGTCTCTCGGAGGAAGTTACAGTGACTTTCCAAGGTAGTCTTTAATTTAGAAAGCTTTGCCAGTCACACACAGACCACAGTGCCCATCTGACATCTCCTACCCCTCCTGGCTACCATGGACCCACTTGTGTCAGAGCTGAGCAGAAGGCATGGATGAAGAAATCAAGGAGTTATGGGGAATGACCTCTGTAGGTTACACAGCTCGCCTAGGACAGGCTTTGTTTACAGCTGAGCCACTTTGTAAACCTGACACCCATGTACAGTGAGGTCTGATGGTAGAGTGAGGGACAACTGTCAATAACTCCAGATGTAGCATAAATAAAATCACAAATGTTCTCTTCCCTTTGAGGGGACACATTCCTGATAACTATTTAGTGCATTTATGTTTTAAATCCATGTCTTTTTCTGAGAAGCGACATTGTGTGGACTGTGAATTTGTTCATGAGAAAAAAAGCCCTCCTTTATGCCAAAGGATCCGCTCAGCATTCAAACATCATCACATTTCCTAATTGCCACAGAGGCTGAGTGCTGTAAATCTCTACCAAGGAGAGGCGAGGCAAGAAGCATCCATGGCCAACTACATGTCTTTGGCCCCCTTCTATTTATTTTTCTCTTCCTTGCACACATACACAAGCCATGAGAGCAAGGTGACTTCCCAGTATAGCTCATAGGTGTCCATTAGCCTTTCATGCAAAGGGCACATGCCAAAACAAAATAATCCTGGAGTAATGGGAGAATCTGAAAAAAAAAAAAAAACCTTCATTCTCATCTCAGTATTTCTGCTGTTTCCTTATTGCACTTACTTCCACTTAAAAAAAAAGAAGATTGCGTGAGCAGCATTTTATCAGTTTGGCGTGGGTTTAGGTGTCACAGGTGTCAGTGCTCCAATGTTGGGTAAAGCTGTATAAATAACATGATAGGTAGCTCATCTCGGCTCTGTGGTGCTAAGCTCACACTTGTGGGAGTCCAAGTACACCCTGCCGAAGGGAACGCCTCAGATTCCTGCTTTTTGCTTTTGCTTCCTGCAGAGAGAGGAGGACAGACCTACATGCGGCAGATGTTGGTCACATTTGTCTACCCCATTCCTGGAAGGTGCCTGGTTGCACCACTCAGTCTCCATAGTCTGGAACAGAGCTGATATTCAGGCTCCCGCTCTTGGTAAATGATGCTGTTGGTAGATTAAAGCTGAGACATGATGTCCGTGAAGCTGGTATCCAGTGTATCCTTCAGGATTAGGGAAGCAGGTGAAGGATGGGTATCACTAGTACCATAAAGAAGTTCCAAGAAAGGTTTGAGTAGGAAGAAAAATTCTTTTTGATTTAATGATGTAGTGAATAAAATAGCTGTACTGTCATATAATACCTTACTATCATTTTTCTATCATCACCCCATTCTTTCTGCTTAGTCTTTCTTCATTTCTCTTTTTCTCTCCTTCACCCTTTCCTTTACTCATGTCCCTGTTTTCCCTGCAGTTATTCTTTTCTGATACCTCTTGATTGTTTCTCTCACTTTTTCTCATTTCTATCTCTGTTTCCTTCCCTACTTCAGTCTCAGCAGCCAAGCAGTGGTGTCATCAATGGGCAGCTAGACTGTCACCATGCTTATGCAGCCCTCCACAGGCTACTGCTGAGGTCGGGGAAGATGATTTGCTCTGAATAGGATGAGTCATTTTTTATGTATCAAACACTTCACACCTGAGTTGACATTGCTGGAAAAATAGCTGCATGATTCAATCCCTTTCTGACTGTGGCTGGCTTTGGGCTTAAAAGTTTAACAGGCAACTGCTTTCCGCCAGTGTTAGGTAACTGTCCAGCATCTGCTCTGCATGGTTTTATACCAGATAAATATAATTGCTTTGTGAGTACGCCATTGCCACATAAACCTATAGATAGTTTTTTTGTTTGTTTGTTTGTTTTGTTTTCCATCCTGGATTGCAAAGCAGGTAATAACAACTTCATATGAACCAGAAGTGGATGTATATTTGCCTCCTTTCAATCTAAGAAAAATTGATTTGCTTTTTCATAAAAATGACCCTTTGCTGTTGATCTAGTGAAAGCCTCAAAATAGTCTTTGTGGTATTTGCTATCATTTAATTACCTACTAAAATGTAAAGACATGCTATAATGAGCACATTCTCTAACTGTCTCAGCATCCTGGCAGTACCTTATTAAAGAACCTACCTTCTTCAGTTCGGACAGCTACCATTTTTAATGTTAAAGAAAACAGAAGTCTTGTCTCATGCCCTGAAGATTTTGACTTGTGCACCAGTATAAAAACTGGAACTCTGCAATAAAAAAAGAATTTTTTATTCTCTGTAGAATTTTCTGTCAGTCTAGTGATAACCAGGGAGATGAGCCACAACAGACAAAAATAGCTTAGTAAGTTGACTGTTGTTTGAAATGGACTGTGAGAATTAAGACTGCATGCCCCACAGACTGAGATATTGGTTCTAGATAGAGAGTTTTCTTTCATTCTTTTTATTTAAAAAGCAGTTCACTCTTACAGACCCTCTGAAGCATCATTCTTTTCCTCTGGTCAGGTAAGAAAGAAGCATGGCTGGCAATGAGTTTAGCTGGGATCACTAGTGCCTACACCAGCCCCAGTGGTAGTTTAGTCTGTTCTGCCAAGCTGCAAGCTCGTGGGAGCTCACGAGTGGCAGAGAGAAGGGTAAATACCTGAAAGCAGCGACTACTTCAACTGTCTCAGATCCACCCCTAATGCAAATCCACAGTATACGTCAGCACCAACCTAGCAATTCTGCTTTATCCTTCATGCTCTGTGAAATGTTCTGCAAAGTGGAAGGCTTCTTTCTTAATGTTTTTTAGACTTAATTTGATAAAGCTCCCGCAAACAAAGGGTTCCCACTTCTGCAAGGTGTGTCTGAACCAGCTTGGGCAGCCCTGAGTGCCTTGCCCGGATCCCCTTCCCCACAACTGCATGACGACGAGACTTCCAAAGGGCATGTGGGGACATTAATTCCCCAGAGTTTCTTAAAGTAGGAATGTGAGTCTTGGAAGTTTTGTGACATGACTGGAACTAACCGGTCAGCAGGATGTTTGCAGTGTAACTGTACCATGTGATGGTGTGTTCTGGAGTGTTGACTGCAACTTTGTCGCCCTGGATTTATTATGCTTGCAAAACCAATTCAGTTTGAAAAACACATCTTTTTATTTGCCGTTTACAATTTCTGCAGCTGCCATGTGAAGACCAGATCATCCTTCTGAAAGGCTGCTGTATGGAGATCATGTCGCTCCGCGCAGCAGTTCGCTATGACCCTGAGAGTGAGACTTTAACACTGAATGGGGAGATCGCGGTGACAAGGGGCCAGCTGAAAAATGGAGGTCTTGGAGTGGTATCTGATGCCATTTTTGACCTGGGCATGTCTCTCTCATCATTTAACCTGGATGACACCGAGGTTGCTCTTCTTCAGGCTGTTCTGCTCATGTCATCAGGTGAGGACAAATATATTTGGGGACCCCACCATTTTGAAACTTATTATTAGTCTTTGTTACAAACCTCTTCTTAAAACAAATAGGATGCGTTAGAGCTTGTTGCACTTAAAAGAATATGTGGGTGAAATTCTCTCTCAAAATCTTGATACAGTTTAAAGTGAGTTTGGTGAACACTGGAAAAAACTCCAGAGAGGTGAGCATGAAAGTGGCTTTGGTCACACACACCTAGTTCAGACTGTGTCGTGACTTAGGAAGAGATGAGTGAAAGAGCTGGTTCTGAACCAATTTGCCTTGACTTTTCAATTAAAATTGATAACTAAACCGCAATATCCTCGTAGTATGTTCTCTTTCTCCCTGTCATGTGCTGGCTGGGGGGTACAGATCACACACATTTCCATCAATCTCACATGTTTAGTTCGATATATCTTCTTATTTACCTACTTAACAGCAGCACTGCATGCTAACGGGCTTTTAGTGGGCACATCGGGACCATTAGCAAAGGCTTCTTGGTGAAGTGATAAAGGAGCAACATAGGCCATTTCATTTAATTTCCAGAGTTTCTTTCCTGACCTTCTCAGATCCGTTATGTTTTCAAATATGCTTCTACTGACTGTGCCAGCCCAAAGAGGAAATACCATTCTTGGGCAGTGTCAGATTTGGCAAGGTTTTATTTTAAGACCACTTTAAAGACCAGGCACTGAATAATACATAGAGCAGTGATTTACAGGCGTTAGCTACAGCCAAGACAGTAAGGTTTCCACATTGATCACAATGCAGCACTTCACCTTCCCAATGAAAAGATTCTGATTTCTTTCTGGTTCCCTACACAGCGATAAATAAGCAGGGGTTTCAGAAGCCATTTTAGAGGACCTGCTTTCCTCTAAGTGTCTCCTGAACACTGACTTGAGAACTTTTACAAGTTTCTGCTGGGTGCTGGGTCAGGCAAACCACCAAACTTTCAGTATTTGAAGTCCCTTGCTGATACAGAACAGTTTCCTTGGCGGCTTCCCTGTGGATCAAAGCTCGACGCCTGGTCATGCTGCAGCTAAACAGATGGGAAATAATTGTAATTTGGAGTTCTGACAAGGAAATCCCAATGAACTAGTTGTTTTCAGCATGATATAGATAGAGGTCTCAGCTGAGATCAAGGATCTGCTGCTGTTCTTGTCAGTGTAAGGAAAAACTCCCCAGACAGCTATTATAAGCAGGCAAAGCAGACAAAGAATGAAGAAAGGATTAGCATCCTTTTTTTAACAAGCATAATGCAGAGGCACAGATAAGTGAGATGTCCAAGGTCAAAATTTGTCTGTGGCAGAGCCAGATGTCCCAAGTCTCTGTTCTTTTTTTCTTAACAATAGGATCATCCTCTCTCTCCTGATTTTTTGGCCAGACATTCATTAAAATAAATGAGTAATAACAGCAGTTCTGTTCCTTTGTATCTGCAGATCGACCGGGTCTTGTATGCGTTGAAAGGATAGAAAAGTGCCAAGAGGGTTTCCTCCTGGCGTTCGAACACTACATTAACTACAGAAAACACCACGTTGCACACTTTTGGCCAAAACTGCTGATGAAAGTGACAGACCTGCGGATGATCGGAGCCTGCCACGCCAGCCGCTTCCTGCACATGAAGGTGGAGTGTCCCACCGAACTCTTCCCTCCGCTCTTCCTGGAGGTGTTCGAGGATTAGAGACTGGAGCGCTCCTGCCTCCCCACAGCACTACTGGCTGCCATGTCATTCCGTTGCCCGGCTCTTCCGACGTTGCGTTTGTTCTTCTTACCTTGTTCTGCTCTGCTTCTGGAGGCGGGGTTGGGTTTTCGTTTGGGGTTGCTGAGGAGCTGTTGTGTACACACCACACATGGATGAAAACGTCCCTTTAATGCGGGTACTTGTGACTGTTGCGGTTTGTTCCTCGGTGCTTTCATGTGAATGCTTTGACAGCTTAGCAGTGAAAATGCAAACAGACCAGGCTCATTCACCAGCACTTACGTAGTCACCAGCTCACACACATCATTGCTTGGAGAATTTGGAAGCTGAAGTGGCAGTAAATAAATTGGCCTCCAAATTAAAGCGGCTTTTGGTAATTTAACCCCAGCAATTCTGTCTAGTATTTCACAGGTATAAGAGACCATTTCTTGAGATGAAATTTCTAGTCTTCATGGTTGTTTCAGCTGTAACAACAGCCAGTTTGATCTAGGATCTTTGTCATCATCATGATCTGAGGATTGTCCAGCAACTATGGTTTAACTGTACCCCATAAATCATGTTTTTAAAGAATACGGAGTGGTAGAAGGGACTCATTTTCTTTCCATGTGTATAAAAATAAAAAAAGTACTATCCTTTCCTATCCATCTGAACTCCAAGTAACTTCACTGGAAGGTCTTTCAGAGTAAGGAGGGAAATTTGATCCTCTGAGGTGCTTTTCCTGAAAGTGGGAAGGTCTGCTTTTTCTGAAGTGTGTGGAGCACTGTGAGCAAGCAGACTCCTTGTCAAGCTACCAGGATTTCCTCAGATTTATTCAGGATTGTAGATGATCATAAAATGATGATAACAAGAAACACTGTAATGACCTCCAGATGGGACAGAAACCAACTGTGTTATTAACAATGCTCAAAACTGTACAGCTTTATCCCAGTAATACAAATAGTGTTGCTTGGCAGTAATCTTTTGGTTTTTTATATATATATATAAAGTTTATATGCACATATATATATAATTTTATATATATATAATTACAAATCTTCAGCAGATGTCTTAATTTCCATATTTTTATCTTCACTCTGTCTCCTCTCACACTCTCCTCTGTGTGCGTGCGTGCATGTGTGTTGTTCAGCTAGGTTCTCTCCCTCCTTGGGGTGTGTTTGTGTTATATTTGGCTAGATTCTCTCTCGATTCCTTTAAATAATTTATTTCCATTAACTGCACTAGCAGGAACTGAACTGAGCAATGACAGGATGTCCTGCTGCTGAAATCTGTGCACCAGTACTCCCAATACTGGAATGTTTGGGCCTGTAATGAGGGCATTATGGGTAGAGATTCTTCTCTGTCATCCATCTCCATTCGGGGTGTCCTTCTCTGGCATTTGTGAATTTGATATTAAACCTCTCTATGCATTTGTGTGATACATCAAAAGCATCTTTATATTCTTCCTGGGAACTCAAGAACTTACTCCGCATATTCTGCACTTCCTCATATCCCACATTCTGGTGTGTTGTACATTCATTTGTATCTGTTTCTCTGCTATTTATTAATATATTGCCCAGAAAGTCAACGGGATGGTTAGTGTGGATGTTTTCACCTTCAGAGCTCATGGCCCACATTTAAACCCTTATGTTTTGCATTTATCTCCTCATGAAAATACAATACTCAGGAACTTATCCCCTAGCTGGGGCACAATGTGTGGTGGGGGGAGGTTAAATTCTTTCCACCTCTGTTTCACTATGTCAGTGACTAAAACCTTTAGAGGGTTATAGGCTGTTTTCAGGGACCTGGAACCTCATTCTGCGTGTTCTTTGAAATCATACGCACCTGTAATAATGTGTAAGCATTGATGTTACTGCATAGGGGTTTGTGCCCATAATTTTGCAAGAACATAAAACACAGTGGGGTGTGTAAGGTTTTGGGGGTTGGTTTTGGTTTTTTGGTTTTTTTTTGTTTTTTTTTTGTTTGTTTTTTTGTTTTTTGGTTTTTTTTTTTTTTTTTTTTGCAGGTAGCAAGGAAGCCAGGCCATTGGAAATTTGCCCTTAAGTGTTTGGTGAAGTTGAAGAACATCTGTTGTGGGCTGTGTTTGCTCCAGCTCAAAGTATATGTTTTAGCGACATGTCTCTAGCCAAATCCCTTTTACAGCGGTGTGTCTTGTGGACAAGGAGTTGAAATTTTTTCAGCCTTTTGGAACAAGAGGCCAGTGTGGTGAACTAGCATGTACTCAGGTCCGCAGAGTCTTACTCAGATGAGCAGCACCAATAGTGAGTGAAACATTTTAGTTATCTGATTTGGAGATGGTTTGAGAAAGCACTGGCAGCATATATGGAAAGTAAAGCCATTGTAGAAAATTTAGTGAAGTCGGTGAGAATGTCAGATATTTTTGAATGTTAACTTAAACAGCTGATGCATTACTTGTGTCTATACCAAAAATGTCTGTCAAAAAGAAAAGAAGTGCATGTCTTTCAGAGTTTTGTTTTGCCATGGATCTGAGGGTCCTACCGATACCAGTTTGAACATCTCACCAGATTACTCCTAAATATGAGCTTGGATTCATGTATGATCTTTTGCCTGTGCTGCAAAGACTGAGGAGAAAAAAAAAGCATCGTTTTTCTTCTGGATATGTTCACAGTGACCTCACTACAGGGTCTATGATGCTTTGTCTGTTTTCAGAGTTTCAGTCCTTGGAGTCATGCTGCTACTTGAGAGGTTCAACTCTGATTCAGATCAGCAATTCTCATCCACTCGGTTTTAAAGAAAATAGCCTAAACATTAAATAATAAGATGGGAAATAACTATCCAACAGTGACTTTTTCTCACTTCTGGTTCTTGAGTGCTTAGGATTGACAGGATTACATTAATCAAAAAAATAAAGAAAAATCAGAGGTTAAAAAAAAATTTGAGAGAGCGACCAGACTGACTTGTGAAAGCTGCGAGAGATGAAAACTCAAAACAGCCAGGGCCGAACTGCAGCTTGAGACAGTGCTGAGAATTAACGTGTCACACACTGGCTACTGTAAAAACTGTTGCTGATGGAGGAAGCTGTTCTCATTCTCTCCAGGATCTACCAAGACAAGACACAAAGTTTTAAAACACAGCCTGCATAAATGGATGTCTGAATTCAAGCACCTGAGATGGTTTAGCCATCCAAACTAATGGCCTGACTTCCCAACATGCTGCTGCAGTTTGGAGTTGTAGGTAATCAGGGTTCAGAAAATTGGGCCTCCTTCCTTAGAGGACTGCAGATGGGCTGAAGTGCCTAGGGTTTGGCAGCCCACTTGGAAAGGTTCATCAGTCCTTTAAGCATAAAGGATGTATAGCAGCATATTTTCCTAATGTTTTAGGTTAAGTTGGAATCTGGCACTGATTAAAAGAGGGGAATTAGTATTTCTCAGTTGAAAACTAAGATCAGGCTCTTAGTTTGACAGATTTGATCTACTGACATCCAATGGCCTGACTCTGATCTCCTACCAGTCTTATTTTGTGTGACTTCATTGACTTCCTTAGTAAGATTCCTGATTTACATGATCACGGAAACAAAGCTAGAACATGAGGATGCTCCTGCAGACTCTTAGCAGCGGATACTGACCTTAGTCTTGCAAAGACTCATGGACATGCTCACTTTTATGGACCATGCACCAGTGGTCTCAAGCCATTGTAGGACTGAGCCACTGGATTTACCAGTCTGAGTAGCAGACATCAGTACTGCAATCAGCAGGGTTTGTGGGAACTGGCCTTTTGACTTAAATAAGCAACCTGCACTTTTCAGTGCAGTACATAGTCTCATTTCTGATGGTGCCACATAACTCTTTATTTTTGCTTTGTGGTCTATATGTGGGTTTTAGATAGAAGTTTCTTCCTACCAAACCTGATTGTCATCATTCATGTTTTTGCCCTGAATAACATGTGCATTTAGGTATTCATTTCATGTGTAATCTCAGTTAAGTTATGATATTTATAATGACATATATAGTGTGTGATAGTGATTTTCGTTTACATTCTGCCAAAATGTAGACGTTAGAGTTAGACCTCCAAGGTCCAAAATCATCCTTGAGCAAAGTGCTTGTTTCTTCAGAGGCAGGCGTCAGAAAAAGGAAAAGCTGTCCAAAAAGAAATATTTGTATCAGAAATCTGCCGAGACAAGGCTGTAGATCACAAGCAGAGCATGTCATTGCTAGTGATGTATCTTTATGCTATGGAACTCTAACCTGTATGTGTCATATTGACTTTTTGCTGCATGAATCATAAATTATAAAAATCAGTCTTACGGTTTTGAGATGTAGCCAGCATTCCTAAGGCTAAACCTTTTTCATTGACGGAATCCAAATCCAAAACCAAGGAACATGCTCCTCTCACTGTGAGAGCAATTGAAATGTTCAGCATTTATCTTTTCACAAAGACAGAGGCAACAGGACCTCTTAATGTGTCTGTTATTGTGATCATCTGGAAATGATTGCCAGACATTTCCTTTTGATATAGCAGTGAAGTGATCCGTATTTAAATTTTATAGAGAGAAATTTATTCTAGTGTGATAGAGATTTATTTTCCACTTGAAGATTCGAAACAGTGTGAGCACATTTTTTTACTATGGTATATTTTTGCTTTAAAATTCAAAACAAACAAACAAAAAGGTTTGGCCTTATCACAGAGTTTTAGTGTGTCGTATAGGTGTTAGCAAATGCAAAAAGTATGCATTATTTGTGTGTATTCACATTGACTGATGTCGCCTTCAAAAAGCAATATTGTGCAGGTAATAAGTTGTTTGTGACTGTCGATTGCACAGTTTACCTTCTTTAAAAGCTAACCTTGTTTATGCACAAGACAATCAAATGTAAGTCTACATCAGCACCCGGGTGTAGATTAAATTTATGTAAATTACTGAGCACAATGTAAAACATAAAAAAGACACTTTATTTAATTATACATTTAATGTTGGTAAAGATAGTATCAGGGCATGAACTATCTGACATACTGTAATTTCTTTTTCTCCTTTCCTATTTCCTTAGCACTCTTCAGTTTTAATTTGCCCATAAATACATCAAATTAGTAATTCATAACTTTTTTAAGAGAAGGGTGGCTTGGGTTTTGTTTATTTGTTTTTATGAAGTTAGTTGGGAGGACTTCTTCCTTTATCCGTGAGGTTTGTGGGTTTTGCTTATTTGGTTTATTTTTTTTATATCAGTTTCATGCCCTGAGGTAAGGCAAACATTACACAGTACAGTTAAAAAAAAAAAAAAAAAAGTACCTTGAATGATGTATTTTTTTGCAAACAGTGTTAAGTGATATGCTAGATTGGTAATATTTTTTCAGCCTAAAATATATTAAAAAAAAAAAATCTGTGATCACAAATGTTTTAAACTATCTAAAGAGAAAATTTGTATATTTGGGGGAAGAAAATAATTTTTACATAGCTTTTGTATGCAGATATTAAAATGTAATTATGAATATAGTGAGCATAGATAACTGTGTAAGCTTGAATTCTAAAAAAAAGAAAAAGCTTATAACTGAAACGTGGTTCTGGTCTCGGTTTGTTCCAGATTGCGCAGCCAGTTCTATCCCACACTTCGAGGATGCTGGAATGGGAAAAAAGGGACCCAGGGCAGAATAGTGTCTTGCCTGTAACATAAAATTTCTGTCCTTCTGTGACCATCTCCGCACATATCTTAAATCTTATCTTCTCTCCCTCTGCCATCCACTCCCCAGGGCTCCCAGCCAAGGGATTTCACTTCCTGCTGCTCTTATGAGCCAAACGTAATTCACTTCAGTGAACTGATTCATGATTTATGTCTCATGCAATTACATCTTTAAGGGAACACCCTTTTTTTCCTTCTTCTTTCCTAGTCTAGACAAGACTGGTGTGATGGAAACAGAGCTCTTCTCTCATCATGCTTGCCATGTCTCAGTCTGTTACCTGTTGGAGAAGGTAACAGACTATCCTTCTAGTACTATGAGGTTTTGGATTTCTCCAGGTCTCCAGTGCCCCTCAGGAGGAAAAGCAAGCCCTGGAGTTTGGTGTTTATAAAAAGAGAAGCACAAGGTGGTGGGCCTGAGCCCCTGAACACTGTGCGAGTGAGCATGGGCTGAGCAGCCTGATGAGATGCCTGGTGCCCTTGGGGTGCTAGGTGGTTTCTTGCAACGCAGCAGCTGGAAACTGAGGCGAACCAAGACTGTACAGTCTGAGAAATGATTCATGTCTCTACTGTCCAAAGGTTCACAAAAAATGCTAGCGGTCAGCAGCACTTCTTCGGCTTACTCAGTGCTGAATCTCAGAGCAACAGGTCACTTGAAAACAGAGCACAGTAACACCAGAAGAGCTTCACAGCCCCCTATGGACAAGGGAATGTTAAATCCCTGATTTCATGGAAAAAGCAATGTCCATTATGATACCTAGTTCTGGAAAAAGCACCCAGACCAGATTTCCAGGCCATACTCAATTCTGCATACTCAATTCCATCTTAGATAACTGGGATCACTGGAAAAGAGGAGTCTGCACATCCTGGGTGCTTCTTGCTTCTCCAAAAGCTCTTTCCTGTGGTGTTGCTGAGGTTCCTTGGTGAGTACTCTTGCTGATCATAGATTCCCTTTTCAGAGGAATCTGGAGGAGACAGTAGACAAAGTGGCCACAGAAGTGCTCTTTAGAGGATGTGAAACAAGGCAGCTGTATCTCCACCTCCGTAAGGGTGAGCAGAGTCTGCTGAACAAGGAGAACAGCAAAGCACCAGTTAGTTACCTTTTTAGTCTTGCCTGGTCAGAAGCTCTTCTTCGTTAAGCGTGTTGCGAATCTCTACCTTCTAAAGAGAAAACATGAGAAACAGTAGTTTTAACAGACACATTAAAGAAAAAAAAAAAAAAAAGGCCATGGAATGTCCTTGTGATTCATTTATAGCACCTTTGAGACATCCATGGTCAAGCAAAACCCAAAGGCTTGTGAGTTCCCTGAGTCAGAGGTACCAAAGGGAGCAGGAGAAAAAGGCTCTTCAATCACCCAAACCTTGCGGTACCTTGGACAGACACTTGGAAAAGGGATATATATACTCAGCAGAATGCTGTGCATAACCAAGGTGGAGTCTTAAATGGAAAACAAGGCAATACAGACTGCACTGTGTTTGGAAAACATGTGGGGTAGTTGAAAAATAGAGCAAAGTCTGGGGTCATGGCAAGTGGATACACTAAAAAATGTAAAGAAGAAGGGGAGGAAGGGAGAAAGGGGGGAAGGAAGGAGGGAAGGAAGCACAGAAGGAAGGAAGAATGGGAAGCAACATTTAGAAAAACTCAAAGAGCAGAACAAGACACAGGCTCAGGGGAAAGCAGTTCAGCGCACACAGGGATGTTACTTGGCCCAGACCTTTCCAAGGTTTCTTTACTCATGACGAAAACACACATGCTGACTTTATATTACCCTCCTCTCCAGAAGTAGCCGTTTTGGGAAGCATAGTGGGTAATGCAAACCCGCTTCATGCTCCAGATCAGAGTGTAGCAAGACGTGGTAGCCCAGCTCTGATGATAACCGCAGGAAAGGGACCTTGCAGCTTTGTCAAGGTGGCTCTGAGCACACGGTACCTGAGAGCTGCTTAGCTGGAGGGAGCTGGTGTAATTGAGACTGTGAGGAAGATGCTGGGAGAGGCCAAAGGGTCAGACGTTCTCTTAGTTTCCCTCTACTTACTCACTACAGGTGAGTATCCTTCAAACAGAACCATTACTTTCCATAGAGGGAAGTATTTTGTGTTCTGGCACAATCTAAACAACCAAAAAGGGCAGAAAATGACTAATGGGTCTCAAAAGCCAAAGCCTTTGCATGCAGAAGGCAGCCTGGTAGATAATGGCAAAATGTGGGACGAGGGCCAATGTCCTGGCAGCGTTGCACCTCATTCTTGTGGGGTGCAGGAGATACCACAGGTGCTGGCTTTCATAAAATACACATAAGTATGTTCAGGGCTTGAAAAGAGCAGCTCTTGTCAAAGCCAAGAGATGCCTCATAATCTGGGGACATGAGACGCACAGACCTTACACAGTGCAAAAGCCAGGATATGTTGCAGAGGCCTGAAAAAGAAGGGTTGGCCAGTGCATTCGTGACCTCCCCTTCACACTCAGCAGAGCCCTCCTGGCCTCCAGCCAGTAAGTTCTGTGGGCTGGAAACCGCAACCTGCCTTTAGCTCATGGAAGGCAAGTGTGAGGAAAGGCCTCATAGCCCAGGAGGGTGAGAGCAATGGCTCCAGGCTGGAGAGCCTGGCTGCGCAGGAGCTCCAGGTGGGC
Source organism: Tinamus guttatus (assembly GCF_059628265.1). Lineage (NCBI taxonomy): Eukaryota > Metazoa > Chordata > Aves > Tinamiformes > Tinamidae > Tinamus > Tinamus guttatus. The sequence continues at coordinate 8,341,969 of NW_028288649.1, forward strand.
CCAGCAAAGGGATCAGGGTGGCTGGCCTCTCCTGCGAGTCATCTTCTAGGCAGGATTTGTGCCCCTGTGTGCTGTAATCCTCCACCTTGTGCACTAGGAACAGGGCAGTCCAACCATAATTGCTTTTGCAGATGTGCATGACAGGAGCAGTCCTCAAGTCCGCTGGTAAATTCCTGTGGCTTCTATGGAGACAAAGTCTGCACTGCAGCAAATAGTCCGGGGCCTTAACCCTTCAGCACCTGCCTGTATGTGTGGTTTGAGCAGCCTAAAGCTCTCACCATAAGCCAAAGAGGCAGCTTTGCCTGTCAGTGGCTTTAGTGGTGTTTCCACGGGCTTCTGGATGGTGTCAGAGCAGGACCCAGAGACTGAGGGGTGCAGCAGAAGGTGCCTGTAATGGCAAGAAGTCAAGTGAATGCAGTCAGGCCTTGGGTTGTATGTATTAGTTTTGTAAGGTGGAGTTAACCAGGCCTGTCCCAGCCCCCTTTTCCAGCCATAGCAAAAAGGGCTAACTCCAAGGGCTCCAGCAGAGCCTCAGGAGCCTGGATTCAGGAAAAGCAGCCACTGATGGTGGGCTGGAAGCTCCTCATGACTGCCAAGAGACCACTAGTGGAGGACCTGGCCCGATCATGGCTTTGCTGCAGAGAAAGCCATGCTCCGAAAGGCCGAGAGAGGCGCTCCCATGGGCTCCTGTGAAGGAAATGCAGCCTTGACCTGCTTGGCCAAAGGCAGATCAGCGGGACACAGTGGTAGCTAATGAGTGTTGTGCTACGCCCTGCCATGTGCCCTGCCTGCCAACCGCGTGGCTAAGGGAAGCCAGCGAAGACCAGATGCCTTGTTCCTTGAATGAGGCATGAAGTCTGCAATCCCAAGCTGTGTCGGGAGGAGCTAGGTAGAGATATCCAAGCTACTGCAGCCAGAGGAGCACCAAGAGACTATGTGAAAGGCCACCAGCAGTTCCAATAGCATGTCTCAGGATGACAAATGCTATTTATGGACATCCTTATGACACTTACATCTGCTGGGAGGTAGCCAGTGTCCCTGTGTTTGAGATGACACAGAGCACGAGAGATGAGAAATCAGCTTTGCCAGGGTGTTGATCTGCCCTGATTCCTTGGAGGATATCTCTGGCTGTCCTTGTACAGTCTGACTTCTGTCTCAATACTGGGAAACTGTGGTGGTGGAAGGACTTAAACTTGGCCTCCTGAGTCCCAGAGAGCACACCAAAACTGCTGGCATCCCCTTCTCCCCAAACTGGATTTGTTAATGTCTGTCCCCAGCGCAGGGGCAGGCCTGAGACTCTCCTGAAGGGCACAGCTCAGGTAGGCTCTGCTGTGGCACAGCGAGATCTCCCAGAAGGGCAGCCCCTCTTCATAACTGCCTGGACAGTGAACAAGGTCCTTTTCCATGCAGTCCAAGGCAACTTGATCATCACGCCCACCTCATCTCTGTCCTTCTCCTCCAGAGCTCGGTCATGTTTGCCAGGAGCTGCCTCAGAGCCCAGGCTGCCATGCAGTGAGAGCAAGTGAACATATCAGGCTGGGAACATCCCTGGTGCAATCAGCACATGTCTTTAGCAACCTGCAGGCAGGCAGCCTGCAAAGCCAGGGGCCTTTTTACAGGCACCCCCCAGCAGTGACACGAGAATTCAGCTGCTGAACTGAACTCAGTGTGGAAGCGGCACACAGTGCCACTCGAAATACTGGTCATGGAATTCTTCTTAATTTCATTTTTATTTAAAGTTAAAAAAAATAAAATTAAGTCATTCTCTGTGTTAATTATACCTTTCCACATTTCTCACTGTGCTGATCTGATTTGCCTCTAGTCTTGGCTTCAGACATCTGAACACACCTACACACTGTTTTTTCCCACACACATGGTTTTACCTAAAGTGGGGTGATGATAGTGTTACAGCTTCAAAACAAAGCTAACAAGCGCCTTCTTTTTTTATGGTGGAAAAGAATGTCATAAAAAGGGATCTTAATCAAGGGTCAAGATAAGATTAATGTCTAAGATAGGACAAGAGGCTGGACAAATAAGCCACGGTTCAGAATCCCATTCTTGGGCCAGCGACTGCAGTGCTGCACTTTTACCCCTATAAAGCTGTGGGAGGCCAAGCCCAGTAACACTTTGCTTTTAATCAATGATGTAGAGAAGAAATGTTATCTTTTTTTTTTTCCTGGTCATCCACAGAGACTTAGAAGAAGTCTGGCTTCATCAGGGGAGTCTCTCTCAGGTTTGTAACAGTTGGCACAAGAAAGGAAGAATACCTTTTTGTACTGTATCTACTGAAAGCTCTCCTGTTCAATGCAAATTTTATGCATGGAGATTGATCCACTGGGGAACGTTTGTCTGCTGACCTTTAATCTTCCACTCTTACACCTTATGCATATCTTGGGCATTTTCTCTCTCAGGGAAGAAGAGAAACTCTTGAACATGGGTGGGAGGTCAGGTGTTAATGTTTTTAGGCGACCAGGCTATGCTAGCACTCTCTACAGAATGGAAACCTTCACCCCACTCCCAAAATCTCCTATTCTTTATCAGATTTAACCCATTGCTTCAATTAATAAAAAATATGAAAAACTTGCTTTTCTCTGCAGATGTAAGCAGTGGAGTGGCTCAGGACTGCATTATTCTTGGAGCAGGCTTGTAGTCTATCACTGCACTTTAAAGCACATTCTGGGCTACAATTTGGTTTGTCCTAATTTTAGAAGCCAATGTAGTGTTATTGTATTGAGAAATCTCCTGATTATCCTTGCTATTGAGCTCCTGTTGTGTCCCTGAATTGGGTACTAAGGGGTTTGTACTGCATTTTCCCAGTTTAGCTGTTACTTCAGGTCTATTGGAGGTAGGGTGCCAGGACTCATTTTTGTATTGTGCAAAGTAACTAATGACTAATATGATTCAAGATTTTAAACTTCATAATTCCCCTTCCTGAAAGGAGAGGTGAAGAAAAACATCTAAATTTCTTTCCTTTGTATATATGTATGAAAAAGCCTCTTTTAATATAGAAATGCATCCTTCCACTCCTGAGTTGGAGAATCAGTGTTTTTAAGGTTTTTTTTTTTTACAGTATAAATACTATAGCTGTTGGATGAAAATTACAGCCTGCACCCAGCAAGTGCAGAGGTAAGTGGTGGTTGAAGGTTTGCCTGGGGTAAGGAGTTGACCTAACTGCTAATAATGTGGCTGGGGTCAGACCTAAAAGCTGTTCACAGAAGAATACAGCTAAGGAAAGAAGGCAGGTGGCTGGGCTAAGCATTTTACTTGCATAGGAGAGTCAACTCTCCCCATAATTTCTTTGAGTGTTTTTTTTTTTCTCTAGAAGAGATTTAAAAGTCTTGAGAAGTGATATATTGCCTAACAGTTAACAAGAGAACTTTGGCCTTTTACACCAGCTTTATTAAGTGCAGCAAATACAGGAGAGGGTTTCAAGGCCCAGCCTTGCAAATCCTTTGTGCTAGGCTTACCAACAATAGCAAAAATTTGCTTTGCCAATAAAGTTGGGCCAGATGAATTTTAAGTTGGGGGTGAAGTCCATTGAAAAAGTGCCAAAAGCTATGTGGATATTCTACATGCCATTCCAACCAGTTAATTTACATGAACAAGAAACCAAATTATGCTACATTGAAGCAGTAGCATCTCTGTTTTTTTTTTTTTTTTTCATACTCTCCTCTGTTTTCACTGGGCAGATGACTGAAACTAGTAAAAGAGACCAAAGGACTGGACACTCATTATGTTCTGGCTGAGGTGGTGCACACATCCTTGTGCATATCCTAAGGATAATGCACTATGCTGTAAATGTTGATTTTGCACCTAGTTAGTATAAGCAATAGCTTTCTTAACAGATTCAACAATAAGTTCATGCAGGGCAACATTACTCATCTAAAGTCTCCCTGCTGAGAAATGAAGGTCTCTAGATGCAGACTGTAGGATGCAGGCTGATCTCGTCCCTTTGAGGGCTCCAGGCACAGAAGCGCAGGGAGAAGCTCAGGAAGGTTTTACACTATTATTCCCTTTGGATCCTCCCTTGTGACCGCACATTGGGCTGGTTGGAACATTATGATTCAAAACGGGTTAGGCAGAAAGCACTATTTCCAACCAAATTAAATACTTGGTTAAAAAAAAAAAATCCTTCTTTCCGGAAACCATCTTGATTCTGCAATTTGGGCATTCTTCAGAAATAACACTGCAGTTTTCCCTGGAACTGTAGCATGGGGCAGGAAAAGAGGGAAACAAACACATCTAGGTGGACCAAACAAAAAATGATGTTTAGAAATAGGAGTCATAGGAGAATACAGGAGCTCATGAAAGTCATAGAGAATTTTCTGTCTTGCCAGAGTCCCTCTAATGGGCCTTCTCATCTGCCCTCTTCACACTGTGGCAGAAGGAGCTCCAAGGTCAAAAACTCCAGCCTGTGCAGGAGAAAGGGGACACACAGCACCCGCTCCACTGGCTGCTAGGGCCATCACTGTCATCTGTGACAGAGCAAACATAGAGGGGAGGGAAACGGAAAGCTTCCAAACTACCCATAAAGTCTCAAAAAGAAGACAACTTCAGCTAACATAACCTAGGGTAAAGCCCAGGAGAAGGCGCTTGCTAGACTCTAAGACAGCCAGGATTCAGAAATTATCTGCTCTGATTTATCTTTCTGCTTCCTCTCAGCAGTCTTTAGATTTCTTGGGTTTTGCTAGGAACACTGCTGGTTAAGTAGAGGCACTTTGCCCAAGTCGGTAGCAAAAAGTACTGGAGAGTTGGAATCCCCTTAAAACAAAAAAAACAGGAAACATCCTATACCACAGGAATCCTGAATGTTCAGTTTAAACAGGATTCACTGATTGGAAAAATGCTAAATATTGACTCTAGAGTTATAAAAAATGATAAATACTCATTTAAAAAGCACATGAAGATATTTTTCAGAACAGAGGTAGTCCAGCTAAAAGGTATGATTTGCCTATCAATGGAGCAACTCTAATTCTGTGACTACGCAAAAATAGTCTAGCATATGATAAATGTTAAAAGATTCACTGATTCAGGAGCTTGTGTATACCTTGTGTAGCCTCTAAAGCTGGGAAGGGATTGCAAAATTATGCCATTAAGGCTGGAAAATGTCTGTTTACTTTTTTTCAAATACCAAACAGTCCCTCTGGAAATGATGACAGACCTCAAATGCCTTCAGTATCCCAAGCCATTGCTGTACCCAATCTGGATGTCCCCTAGAGCTAATCTTGAGCACCAGGCTAGTGCTCAAGAAGGGCACGATCAAGTTCTTCTCTCAGACCTAGGTTGGGTGTCCACCTGGCCAGGGAGTGGGTCTTGGACCCAGGGCTCTGGTCTTCAGGAGCTTGTGCTCACTTCTTGCACAGCCCTGGGGCAAGGATGTGGCACTGTGCTCGCTGTGAGAGACACCTTCATCCTCCTCGTGGTGCCAGGCAATCCCAGCCAGCTGCCAACAAGACTCACATTTGGCCCAGCGCCTGTGGTCAAGGTGAGTAGGGGGAACAAGAACAGCAGGAGGGTTAGGGAAAGGAGCAGCTGCCACACTTGGTCCCTTCCTGGCTGCTGTAAGATTCACGAAGTTAGGATGACCTTGCAGAGGGACAATACTGTAGTTTTTATGGCTACACACGAGGCCTGTGGCTGCCTGCAGCGAGAAATTAAGATGTTCATCTAGTATGATTTGCCTTTTTGATGTTTATATTCACCTTGAAAGAGTGGATTTTATGCAGAAATAATTGAGGAAATTAACTATCTAGGCAATCTTAGGTTCAACTTAATAAGGTCCTTAATGTGCTTGTGTACTGAAAACCAATAGAGCTGTAACACAGGAAGTTCCTCTTCATTTTAATCTTTTTGTAAAATAGATGTAGTTAAAAGTAGACCCTGCCAGGCTTGCCAGTATCGCAAGGACATGAAAATCTCAGTTGTCATCTGATTCAGGGGGTCATGGAAGGAGATGAACTTGCAAGTGGGCTCGAGAGCTGCAACATGTGGGACTGGAATGCCATTATGTCACTGGGTGTTTTATCTCCTACCATGCTTCTTTTATTTTTATTTTTCCCAGACACAGACCCTCTACCCAGCAAATGCTAAGCTGTTGTGCTGTGGCTTCTTTCCTATCCTGCCATCCCCACCCACGTATATAGCCACTGACAGACATATCTGTGGGCCCACCCAACATATTTATACCCAACAACAGACTGCAGACTAGACCAACTAGCCTTTTCTGAAATGTGGGCCCATGGACTAGAAAAGAGTACTTTACATCTTGTTTTCAACATATTTTTGCAGCCAATCAACAGCATCTATTCCCACTGAATGAGATCCGAGTATATGTAAAGAAATGGTAAGACTTCGTCTATATGCCAGTCAGTGCATCCCCTCAGAAATGGACTTGCCTTCTAGTCTTAACCCCCTGGCTGGAACAATTTGATATAAAGGAAAACTAGGTAATGAGAAGATATAGAAATGCCCAAGAACACATAGACTCCCAGTAATAATCCCTGATCACTGAAGATAAAGTTGACAGAGAGAGAGGTAGGTTCCCTGAGCTCTGTTACAGCGATTACAATAAATACAACAGAGAATTAACTGCTATTAACACTGCTTCAATTAAAATGTCCCATACATATTGACAGGAAAGGAAGGAAACACACTGTAAGGAGAGAGTTGCTTGTCTCAGCAGAGAACAGCGAAAGTGCTTATAATTTGTCATCCGTTCATTTTTTCCTTAGGATGCTCTGTGCTTTACACTAGAAGCAAACTAGGCATCTTGTACAGGCTGGGGACTGACCTTCTGGAGGGCAGCTCTGCAGAGAGGGACCTGGGTGTCATGGTGGATAACAAGCTGACCATGAGGCAGCAGTGTGCCCTCGTGGCCAAGAAGGCCAATGGGATCCTGGGGTGCGTTAAGAAGAGCGTCTCCAGCAGGTTGAGGGAGGTGATCCTGCCCCTCTACTCAGCCCTGGTGAGGCCGCATCTGGAGTATTGTGTCCAGTTCTGGGCCCCACAGTACAAGAGGGATGTGGAGCTGCTGGAGAGAGTCCAGCGCAGGGCTACGAGGATGATCAGGGGCCTGGAACATCTGCCCTATGAGGAGAGACTGAGGGAGCTGGGCCTGTTCAGCCTGGAGAAGAGAAGGCTGAGAGGGGACCTGATCAGTGTGTACGAGTACCTCAAAGGAGGCAGTGAGGAGGATGGTGCTGGTCTCTCTTCAGTGGTGGCCACCGACAGAACTAGAGGTAATGGCCACAAACTGGCCAACACCAAAAGTTCCACAGGAACTTAAGGAAAATGTTTTAACAGTGAGGGTGACAGAGCGCTGGAACAGGCTGCCCAGAGAGGTTGTGGAGTCTCCTTCTCTGGAGATCTTCAAAACCTGCTTGGACACAAGTCCTGTGCCACGTGGTCTAGGTGACCCTGCGTGTGCAGGGGGGTTGGACTAGATGACCTCTAGAGGTCCCTTCCAACCTTAAGCATTCTATGTTTCTATGATCTTCTCAACTTTATTCAAAGATCTTAAGAGAAAAATGGGGAAAATGGCTGAAATTTTAAAGAGCATGTCAACAGTAAAAAAAAAAAAAAAAAAAGACAAAGTTTGCCATTAAAATATTGACCTTCTTGAAATACACAAAAGCCAAAAACGCAGGTTGTCTCTCACAGGTGGGCACATACTTTACCAAATGTATATACACTACATTTTTATTTTATTCCAGCAAAAGTCAGTAGATTTTGCTTCAGGTGACAAGACACATATTTCTCCTGTGCAAAGCTGTAAAAAACAAACAAACAAACGAACAAAAAATGTTTTTTCAATAAGTTCCCTCTTCCCTGACTTCCTTTCTCCAATGTGCTATCCACAAATCCGGACTCCCTTTGCAGAGTGATCTGGCTCCATCAAGTGGCGGTTCCTGCGATTGCTGCTCTGTCACCAGAGCTGGCAGCAGATCCAGGTAGGCGCTAAGCGCTGCACCACGACTGCCGTAACTCAGCCCTCTTAACCGGGATATTGCATTGTGGCAGAGATGACAAGCGAACGTGCTGGAAACGGCTTCTCATTTGCCCCATTTCTGTTCGATAATGCTGAAAATTCGTTTTGCCCAAGTGTCAAAACTAACTACAGCAGTAATTCCTATGGGATGAGTCATGGGAGGGTGGAAGGGTGGCAGAAAGCAAGAACACAAGTGGTTTCCCATGGATTAACTTCACAGCCATTCAGATGCCAGCGTGTATGTGGTTGAACCAAGTGTGACGGGAACATGAGAAGCCTGCAGAAGTGGCTATGTGGTCATTATTATTTCAGGTCATTAAAAGCCTGAAGGAATTTCCACTGGAAGGCTCCACAGGAAGTGGAGAAACTTGCTGCCACGCAGCCCTGAGGCAGGGAGTTCTGTCTAGCTGTTTTGCATAACCAATTTTTGGGGAAAAAGAAACATTTTGAAAGAAGAGTGAGGAGGCTGAAGGCTGGAGGCTACGGTAGAGTTGAAGCCAGTTCTAGTTCGTTGGGTCAGAGTTCTCCTTCAGCGACTTCATAGCAAAGAGCACATGTGATATCAGCAGCATTTCCCAAAGGTGCCCTGGCTAGCTGTGAAATGCACTGTTGCAAGCCCATGCACACAGATAGGTATGGGCAAGCACAGAAGATGTACAAGCTTTTAGAGAGAAAGTTAACATCTTGGGTGTCATGGTTCTCTCTGTTATGCTCCCTAGCTGCAGTGGAGCATGTGGGGAGGTATGCATGGTGACTCAGAAATGCATCTGTTCAAATAAAGTGTGGCTTCTTCACAGTTCAGATTGGTTTGGACCTTCTGGGGAGCTCATTGCAAGATGAAGGTTTGAAGCATTTCCGCATCAAAACTGTGCTCCGCTCTCCGTCACGGAGGGGAAGGAAAACTTTGCAGACCAACAGCAGCCACTGCCAGCCTAGATGCTGGTGTTCTGAGGAAGGGCAAGGATCTATGCAGGAGATAACAGGGAAAACTGCCTTTGGATCTGAATTGATTTCTTTTAAGGATCATAGAGAGAAGCTTTGTCCTGAAGTTAAATTTTTACTTAGATTAGTTTCTAGCTTTTCTAAATCTATTTTATGGTAGTTTGGATGTTTTTAAGGCAAAGAGAAAAGATGAAGGCATTTATTTATTTATTTACTTTTAATTTTGGCCCTCCGAAGACCAGGAAGTTTGATCTTATTTCTTTCCCAGGCTTAGTCCCAACGTTTCTCCTTGGCACTCTCAGACATCATTCATTTTCAGGCTTGTGGTGTTGGTAGTGGGAAAGGCAGTCCTTGGAATTTCAAGTAATACAATAAGATTAACAATGTCACATTCCAGTGGCCCATAAAAAGACATATGTCCTAGGATTAAAAATCAAAAATCCTAATTATATAAAATTGAAAACTGAGTGTTGAGGAAATAGCATCCAATATACTAAAATAGAAGCAGGGTTGTTTTTCCCATATGAAACCAACATTCACACAGAGCACTGATATGAGCTCTTCTTGTATCTTTAGTGTATTGAGGAGCCAAGAAACATTGCGCAGTACTGCTATGAGGTCTCAAACAAGTATTTGTATTTATTTCAAACAAATTTACATTTACATATGGAGTGAGCATGTTGTTTAAAAAGAAAAGTAAAGAGAAAAAGACTAGTGCCAACTGCAGATTTACTCACACAAACCAAGACTGTTTCCAGTAATGTCACTTTATTTCCAGTGAAGCTATATAAGACCAGGTGTTGTTAGCAGTGTTCTCCCACAGCATCCACCTTTTCTGTATGTGTTCATTATATGGTTAATATTCATCTCCCAGATCATGATGGGTATTGCCATGACAGGTCTACACTAAGATGCTCTGTTATACCTATGTAAGAGTCTCTTTCTATTATGTCAGATACCATCATGATGATAATTGACCATGCAGATCAGAGGGCAGATTTTTGTCTCTTTATACCACTGTTCTAGTAGTGTCTTTGATATTAATTCAGCAGAGAGAAAAAGGCAAATAGTTAGTGGAAACCCACAAATTTATAAAAGTACCATGAAGAAAATCAGTTTTGATAGCAAACATAGGGCTCAATAATAATAATAATAATAATAATAATAATAATAATAATAATAATAAAGATACAAGCATTTTGGCAATTTTCTTTCTTAAAACTCTCTGAAGAGTGAGAACTAGTGGTAAGCCTTGTTTCAGTCATGTGGGGACAGCAGTGAGGTGAGCCTGGGCCAGGGCTTGCTTTGAGTATTGGGAATATTGTGGTTTTCGCTTGCTTCTGACTGCATGTTTTATTACTGCTGTATGATGGAAAAAGCAAGGGTCTAGCCAGCTGGCATATGCTTTAATGGAATTAACATACATAATCAGCAGAGAAATTCAGAAAAAGTGAAGTGTTAGTATACACTTTATTGACTCATGCTTCCCTCTTTGCTCATCATATCTGTAAGATATCGGTGCTAATAATTGATAAATGTACTTTTACAGTATTGCCATGGATTAAGATGCCCTTTTAGGCTACCAGATTTTATATGAATCTAGAATGGAAGATTTTATGGCAATTTAGACCAGTATTAATAACAAATTGTGCTTGTAGCAGAAGAGACAGCTGTATCTGACCTATATAATCAGTGAATATATTTCCTTCTGTGGAATTTCCCCCCAAAAAAGATTAAAATATTTATTAATTTTTTGCATACTTAGATACAGTAAGCTAGTGAATAATTGAAATGATTTTAGAATAAATTTGTACATCAAAAATACATTGATACAATTAATGTCACTATGATGATTTAGAGCATATGAATTTTACTCTAATGTGACATCTCATGCTTGTGTGCTTGTTTGCTTTTATTGTGTGTGTGTTCTTTCAGCTGTTAGTGTCCTAAAGTGTTTCACAGAAAGAAAAAACAGTAAAAGTCTACAAAAATCATAAATATTTTAGTCATAGAAAGGAAAATGATATTCAAGAACCCCAAAGCACAACTCTGTGTGCCACTCTCTCCTTCCACTCAAAGGAGGGAAACATGCACAAGAGCCCCTTGCAGCTAGGTCACAGACAGAGTGGACACTTTGAAGTATAGTTATATTTGACACTACTCATAATGGTGTAAGATGTTTGCTTTTTTCCTTCAGTCTCACATTGTGCTCCTTACTGCATTTATCACAGTTTTCAACCCCTTTCTCGCTTTGATAAGAAGAGGGTCCCACCCAATACCCTGACCAAGCTGAGCTGCCCTGGTGGTTCTACACCCTCGCTGGGGTGGCCTGATGCAGGAGCTGCCCGTGGGGCTCCTGCAGCCACTGTGGGACATCTTCAGTGGGTTTCTGGAAGTTGAACACCTACAGCAACTAATTAACATGGCATAGGATAATGTGTATTTGGCTGCTTGCTTAGAGGGGAAAGACAAGGCCTCTCGCACTTACAAGGCCTTTACTTAGGCCTTTAGCAGAATGTATTGGAGAACAGCAGGCAACACCACACACAGAATGGACATCTACTGGCAAATAGCCAATTAAAGATGGGATTATTAAGGATTTCTTAGTTCCCATTAAGGAACTTCCTTAATTCCCATTAAAGAATCTCCTCTTCCTCCTTAGAAGGAAGAGTAGATTGTCAGAACACAGACTTTAGAAGCAGAGCATGTAGGGAAACATCTCAAAAGTGTTTCTCTGAGAGCTATAACAAATTTTGTGGGTTTCAAAGCAATAATAAGAAAAAAAAAGTGATGAGAGATTATTTTATTTTCACACAAATAGACTCAGGAAGAAAACAAGTAACCACGACTGGTTTCTGGATAGTGAAGAGGAAAGCATTCTTTTTCAATCAAACACAGCTTACAATGTATTTGTGTCAAGCAAATGAAATGAAAAATAGCTAAAAGACCTTATCAGCATTGCTGTAAACCACTAATTGCTAGTTGGCCAAATGGAAAATGTGTTAGCCATAAGTGAGGCACAGTTTGTAGAGAAAAGTATTATTTTAGTTAGACCAACTGCTGTTTTGTTAGTTGGGGAGGAAAAAAACAAACAAGCAAACAAAACAGAAAGCTGAGTCTAATTTAATTATTAATCAGTTGGATAATTTTAGACACAACTGTTTGCAAGAGATCAGATAAAACCATGTAGTTTCTATTGAACGGAGGAGTATGCCTAACTTCTGTTAAAAAGTTTGTTTGTAGGATGTTAGCGCAATTGTTCAATATAATAAAATAATAATAATTAAAACCAGCACTCCATTGAGCACATGAGTACATGAATCGCAATATTCAGTAAAAAGTTCTTTTTTTTCCCATGTTTCCCCAGGAAGTTTGAGGGAGGGTTGAGGTTTGTTTGGAGGGAGGTTGGCGGGGTTTGTAAGAGCTGGGAAGGGTATGCAGTGGGCCAGAAAGGAGAAAAATAAAGGAAACCAAAATGTTGTCTGGGCTGTTGTGTGACATCACAAACTAAAAAAAAAGCTCCGATTATCTAATTTGCTCATCATTTTTTCAGGTTGAATCCTAAAGAAATCATGTCCCTTTGTGGTATTTCTTCATAGCTCAAAAAGAGTTCTTTATGCTGGATAATGAAATTTGTTTCCACAGCAATTCATTTGATAGAAGAAAACCTAATTCAAACTTTATCACTGCAGATCAACAGTAAGTTAAATAAATAAGATAAATGCGCCAATTTACACCGCTGCAAAAGCTATGCAGATGAAGTCAACTGTTTTGAACTAGAAAAACAAAAAAATGCAGCATCTTCCAAGCATGGATGGTTATGTGCCATGATTGTGGTTTCCACTCACAGTCTATACATTTTTTCCAGTTTGAAATCAGCTTGCCACATCATACCAAGTTGTAAGGAATATAATCAAACAAGTACACAGAAAACAGCGTGGATTGCAACACATGTTTTAGGAAAAAAATATAGTAGTTTGAAAGATATTCTTGCTTCTGAAGTGTAAGAATGCAAATTATCTATGCCACAGTTCAGGAGTTTTGCTTACTTGATTTTCTTATTCTAAATTGGAATTTAATCAAAATTCAACAGTCTGTGCTCAAGAATAAGCAGAAGGATACACTAATAAACTGGACAGGCTGCAGGCCAAAGAGGCAACAAGTTAGAAGTTGAACAGAGAGATGTCATTTAAAACAAGGTGAGGAAAATAAGCATCCATCGTTTTGTGATGTAGCTATGGTCTAAAATTTATACGTGATACAATCTTGCGGCAGCTACTAAATCACATTAGGTAAGTTTTACTTTACTGACAAAACCAGATTTTTCTTTTTTTTATCAGCTCTTGAAAATAACTGGTATGTTAAGACAAGCATGTCCTGGGTTTATTAAGCTATACTTATGTTTGAAAATTCTATTACAGTAAGCCTAATTTTCTGATAGGAAAAGAGAAAAAATCATGTAGTAGAAATAGTTTGTTGTTGCAAAATACACTGTTATTCATTAAATTCTGACTTTTTTTTTCCCTTGAAGGACTTCCACAATGTGTTGGTGGAGATGGCAAAATACTAGGAAGTGAGATGGAGGGTTTAGTAACAGAAATGAAGCTGCTGGTTTTATTTCAGACTGCCGGCAGTCTGACAATGCCATTTCCTTAATGAAAATGGCTCCAGACAAGGTAAACAAATCTAAGTAGAAATTAGATAGTTTTTAAAACATAATTACTGCTTTTGAAGTAATTGTGAAGTATTTTCTACTCATTATCATAATGAGTACACATTAATGTCAGTAAAGGATAAACTTTTTGAATAAAGGTGCCTAGCAGAATAGGAGAAATAGAAGATGCTATTTCTTATATATTTCCAGCCTACTTTCATTATCTACCAGCCAGTTCAACCATCGTTCAGTGGAATGTTTGTAAGCAGCAACTGTTTCAAAGCAAAAGATTTACAAAACCTACTCAAAAATAGATGTGGTCTACAGCTGAAATGCCAGAACTCATTTATCAACTTTTCATCAACTTTATTTATTTATTTTTATCAACGCAAATAGCGAAACACAAGGTGTTGGGTGATGGAGAGGTATTCACTTACCAGATATCAGATGTGCCTCCTAAGGAGAAAGCATGAGACTTTGCAGAAACAGTTGTTTAATTTAATATTCAAGAAAAAAAAAAAAGAAGAAGAAGAAGAAGAAGCCATGGGGCATCCTTGTGATTCACTTATGGCACCTCTAAGACATCTGTGGTCAAGTAAAACCGAAAGCCTTGTGGCATCCCTGAGTCAGAGGTACCAAAGCGGGGGGGAAAAAAAAGAGCTCCTAGATCACCCTGACCATGTGGTACCTTGGAAAGACATCAAGTGACACACTTGGAAAAGTGATATATACTCAGTAACCTGCTATGCATAACCAGGGTGGACTCTTAAAGGGAAAGCAAACCAACACAGGCTTCACCGTGTTTGGAAAACACAGGGTGTTTTGTTTCCTCGGTTTTGGTCTTTTTTGTTTGTTTGTTTTTGTTTGTTTTGAAGGTGAGGTGGGGTAGAGCAAACCAAAAGCAAAGACAGCAAGAAGTCCTTTCCCCTCAAGTTAGCAGAGCAGCAGCTTGCAAGCAGCTCTGTGGATGGATGTGGAAGAGGGTCCCTCGGCAAGAAGGAAAGTCAGTTTTGCAGAAATGCAGAAAAGCAATATGCAAAGGGCAGTGGGGGCAGTGCCTAGACTGTGCAGCAGCAAAGCCTTTGGCATCTCTTTGATCTGAAAGATCAGCAAAAAGGGGAAGACCTCCTCACTGGCATAAGTACAGAAGCGACTATCTTCATGTCTGATGTAGGACTTCAAAGAAAAAAGGAGGGGTTAGTACATACAGGCACATCTAAAGATATGGTAAGAGTTTGAGCAGCAAAAGACTATGCTTAGCACAGTGAGCAAAAACTTTTTCCTACTTCAGCCATCAGAGTCCTTGATATAGATGTTAAAGCACATCTTCAGGTAGAGAGGTCTGAACTGCTGGAGAAATTAAGCACATGTCTGAAAACGTGCTAAAATTAAGGTCTGGAAGATCTCTCAGCTCCAAAGAGTGAAAGCCAGAATCAAAAGTCAAATTTGAGTGAAAGATCAGCAACGAAGGAAAATAAAATCGGGGGATGTGACAAGTCCTGGCAAGTGGATGAAACACTAAAAAATGAGAAGAAGAAAGGGGGAAAGGAGAAAAAGTAAAGGAGAGAGACGTAAAATTAGAAGAATGTAAGGAAAGAAGGAATGGAAAGAGGAAGGAAAACCCGAAGCGCAGAACACAGGCTCAGGGGAAAGCAGTTCAGCGCACACAGGGATGTTACTTGCTCCAAACCTTTCCAAGGTTTCTTTACTCATGACGAAAACACACATGCTGACTTTATATTACCCTCCTCTCCAGAAGTAGCCGTTTTGGGAAGCATAGTGGGTAATGCAAGCCCGCTTCATGCTCCAGAGCGGAGTGTAGCAAGACGTGGTAGCCCAGCTCTGATGATAACCGCAGGAAAGGGACCTTGCAGCTTTGTCAAGGTGGCTCTGAGCACACGGCACCTGAGAGCTGCTTAGCCGGAGGGGGCTGGTGGAATTGAGACTGTGAGGAAGATGCTGGGAGAGGCCAAAGGGTCAGACGTTCTCTTAGTTCTCTGCTTAATCTGGGAGGTAGAGTATTCTTCAAGCCAGCCATTACCTGGTTCAGAGGGAAGAATTTTGAGTTCTGGTGTAACCTAAATAACAACAAGAAAGAAAAGGGGCTGAAAATGACTGACGGGTTAACATTGGGTTACAGTATTAAAATGGGCATCTGTTTCTTATAACATGCCCGCATTCACTTGCCTGGGCTCCATTCAGAAGTACCCTGCTGCCAACGTTTGCAAGTTGTGAATATTGATGCTGAGATCCCTGAGGGAAAAGGGAAGTCTGAAGGAAAAGCTGTTGGAGGCCTGGCCAGAGCAGGAGAGGGTTTTGCAGAAGATACGTTTGCACAATGACTTTGCACTCAGCACTGGACTAAAAAATCCAACTGGGCTGACACTGATTTCCAATCTATGTCGCAAAAATCTTGGGCTGAAAAACAGGTGGAGACTTTTTCCAATTTCTCCTGGAATCTAAGCCCTTCTTAGGGCTGGTGGCTCATGCTGGTACCAAGGACTTCTTCGGAGGCCAGGCTGCCCCGCAGTAAAAGGAAATGAGCATCTCTGGTGCAACCAGCACTTGCCTTTAGCAGCCTGGAAAACTGGGAGCCTTTTTGAGCATCCACCAGCAGTGACACGGGATCTCGGCCGCTGAACTGAACTCAGCGTGGAAGGGGCACACAGCGACCACTCGGGGCACTGGCTGTGGGATTCTTCTTCATTTCATTTTTATTAAAGGTTCCGTTAAAAAAATCAATACTGAAATTAAATTATCATCCAGGGTTAATTATATCTTGTCACATTTTTATCTGATCTGGTCTGATCTGATTCGCCTCTAGTCTTGGCTTCAGGCACCTGAACACACCTACACACTCTTTTATTCCCACACACTTTATTTTTCGGGAAGTAGGAATGATGACAACGTTTTTAACTTCAGAACACAACTAACAATCTTTCCCCTTTTTTCTTTTTTGGTGGGAAAGAAGAGGGTAATTAGGTTCTTAATCAGGAAGTGCCTAGACAAGATAGATGTCTAGGATAAGACAAGACATAAGCCAGGTTTCAGGAACCCAGTCGTGATGCAGCAGCTTCAGTGCTACTCCACCTGGGCAACAGCCAACCCAAGTAATATTTTAGGACCATTTTCATGGTTTCTGATTTCACTAAGAAAGTAGAGAGACTTTTTTCCTTTTTCTGAGCTTCCAAGGAGACTTAGAAGAGGGCTCACTTCCACAGGTGTGCTCCGCTCAGCTCCTGAGGTTTGTGAGAGCTGGCACAAGAAGGAAGTGTGCTGCGTCTGCTGCAGATGAAATGTTAGTTTAGGTGCCTTAGTTTAGGTGCCTGTTCAAACCATGTATCTGGAAACTGAGGTGGAGTATTTGCACCTCTGTTGTTCAGAATGCTCTTTTCACATGGAAAATTCACAGCTGTGTTTTGCTGTGAATGTTGATTTTGCACTGATGCACCTTTTTTATTTTTTTGACAGATATACCAATATACTGATCCTGAGAAGCATTAGCCATCTTAAACCTTCCTGCTGAGAAATGTAGCCTGGCTTTGAGTATCTGGCATCCTGTCATGCAGAGCTTCCATAATGTCCAGGATGATTTTAGTCTGATTCTGTCCAGATTTCTTTGGGCCATTCAGTGATTCTGGCAGCACACAGATGTGGACATCACAGACTGCTTGAAAACCATGTGTTTTTTTTTGTTTTTTTTTTTAAAGGTTTCAGGAAGATAACTATGCCCTGGCCTGCCTTTGAGCTAACTGAACAGGACATGAGAAACTGCTGGGCATGACATGAGCAATTCCCAGACATGACAGCTACTAGTGTGAGAGGCCAACAAAAGTTACATACAGTGCTGTGAGGAATGGATGGATTTCATAGATGGTTACAGGTAAATTATGTGAGACATGATCAAACTTCACAGATAACTGGAGTGTTGGGGATTTTCTTGGAAGCAGAATCTTGCAAAGTCAACAGTACCTATATAACTGTACCAGTAATGCCCTATAAGGCCAAGATTACCTATGTAATGTTATCAGAAATACTAAATTTCGGTGTGGATGTAGCCAAATTGGGACCAAAGGGGAAAAATAATAAGGTTATTTGAGAGAAGACTGGGGTAGAGAAAGGGAGGGCCAAGACATGGGAGAATGTAGACAGGACATGGGAGAATGGGAGATGATAGTAGATGTAAATTATGTGATCTGGGCTGTCCTTGGGTATCTGTCAGACAGCCTTGCCCTTTATCACTGCAGCCTGGGGTAGGATGATAAACTAAACCTTCTGTTAAGACCATACCACACGTCTGACTTGTTTCCACAGTCAGCAGGACTGGAGTGCATTCCCTTTCTAGTAAGAAACACCCAGGATGGAGAAATGGTGGAGCATCCCAGCATCACCATGTTGGTAACTGCTCCAAGCTTAGTGGTCTCAACACCTCCTTATTAGCTTAATATCAGCCTACCTGGATTCACGTATTGGTTACATGCCTCCTAACAAGTGGATGGCTCACTTGCAAAATGCTGTGTGTCTATGGAATGACCCTGGAAGGTTTCTTGTTATTCAGTCGAGATGCAACGAGGAGCGCAATGACAGTCTCTAGAGGCAGACTGCAGGACGCAGGATGGTTGTTTGAGGGCTCTATGCACAGAAGTGCTGGGAGAAGCTCAGGGAGGTTTTTACACTGTTTCCTTTGGATCCTCCCTTGTGACCACACTTTGGGCTGATTGGAACATTATGTTTCAAAATGGGCTACGCAAAAAGCAGTATTTCCAACCAAATTAAATGTCTGGTAAAAAAAAAAAAAAATCTCCTTTCCAGCAACCATCATGATTCCGCAACTCAGGCATTCTTCTTCAGAAATAATACTGCTTCTTTTCCTTGGGGCGTGAAAACAGGGGAACAAACACATCTAGCTGGAGCAAACCAAAAACAATGTTTGGAAATTGAACCATGAGAGCTCATGAAGCTCATAGATAGTTGTCCGTCTTGCCAGGCATTCTCTCATGGGCCATCTGCCCTCTTTGCACTATGCCAGAGACTGTTGTGGGAGCTCCAAGGTCAACAACACCAGCTGGTGCAGGAGAAAGAGGATACATAGCACAAGGGACACACTGGCTTTGCTGTCATTTCTGACAGACTAAAAAGAGGGGAGGGGAACTGAAAGCTTCCAAACTGCTCTGCCAAAGCCAACCAAAAAATGTTTCAGAAAGAAGACAACTCAGCTAACCTAACCTAAACCAGGGCAAATCCCAGGAGAAGGAGCCTGGCAGACTGCGTGATGACCAGGATACAGAAATTATGTGCTCCAACTTACCCTTCTGCTTCTTCTCAGTAGTCTTTAGATTTCTTGAGTTTTGCTAGGAATGCTATCGGTTAAATAGAGAGGCTTTGCCCGTCAGTAGTAAAAAGTACTGGAGATTTAGAACAACCTGAAACTCTCCCACCAAAGAGGTTTTGAACCACTTCTGCCAAGCACTTTGATCATGAAGCATTTCATGTGTTGGCGATGTGTTCATCACGGCACGCACTATCCTTTCAAGGTCCATAGCATTCACGTCTAGAGAATTAGTCTTGTCCACTGTCTCACTTACTTCCTTTATCCACACTGTGTGACACAGGGCAGCTTGATCTCTTTTATACATGCCATAGTGAATGTCATCCTTTGGATATAATATTGTTAACAAAACACCCTACAATCATCTGTATCAGGCTGCAGGTTTGAATGAATTTCTCTGGATGGTGGTTTAAATGCAGCTCATTTATTGGGCTCTTCTAAACTTTCTGGCAGGATATTTAATAGCTGCACACACAAAGCATTACTATGTTTTGCATGTCTCCTGTTGTGAAACACTTGTCATGATGAAACATGTCACCTGAAGACTAAAGGAGTGAGCCTATAGGGTATTAATAAAATTAACAGAACAAAGCAGTGAATTAGAGTGTCAGGGAGAGCAAGACCTTCTGGCACAGGCAGGTGTTCTGCAAGTAAGGTGCGTTGCTCTGTCAGAGGAAGAGAAATGGTGAAATAAAAAGGCCCTTTTTTTTTTTCCTAGGGATAAAGGGGTCTAGCTCTTGCCCTCCAGCCACTCTGTAACAAGTGCCGTGTCTGCAACAGGTAGATGCATCTTGAATCCCTCCTTGTTCCCCATCCGACTATGCTCTAGCCTTATTGGCATGTCTTACTGCCTGCAGCCAGACACATGGAACAGCGTTTCGTCTGCACAGGTCAGGTGATATAAATTCCAGAGATGTTTTTCTTGTGACTTCTTGGGCTGTTTCATTAACAAACATGCACAAATACCGAGAAGGAATGCTTATAGGGGAAGTCTTAGATTGAGGATGAACTTACTATAGTGAGTGGTGGCTGACAGTGCAGATTTCGACTGATCTCAGAATGAGTTCCTTAGGCTGCCATTTGGGAGTGTGGATAAATTGTCATTCATCTTAGCTTAGGAAAAAACTACATTCTGGAAGAGATTGGCATCTCCAAGCATGATGTGAGACAATATGAGGAGCTGGAGAATGCCAAAATATTAAAGCAGGGTATCGACTGGTAACTGAATGGCTGGCAGCAAAGAACAGCTCTCTGCTCACTGCTGGTGTCCTGTCAAGGAAGGCAGGTAATTGAATTCTGTCCTGCAAGTACCAGGAATGTGGGGAAAGCATAAGTGTTACGAATAAAATTGAAGGGAAACGAAACCCATAAGAACTGAAAGTTATTTTTATCTCAGTTTCTCAAGATTCACACAGTCATGCTCTGTGCATGTTTCTCTCTCTGTTTTTTTGTGTATAAGATGGAAAGAAAACATGAGACAGTAAATGAATGCCCATATGCAGGAAATTCTTCAGTTAAAGGTTACATGAAGTTATTACCCAATCATTATCATTGCCATCAACACTTTTTGCAGCCCATAATATATTCTTACTATCAAATATTAATAAGCTCAGATAAAATGCACATAATTTAGTTCTAAGACTTTTTGACTGAAGAAAAAAAAAAAAAAAGTGAAGGCATAAGCTTGCGGAGCGAATAAGAAGGTAAAGAGGAAGAGGAGGTAAGGAGTTATTTTAAGGCTCCAGGCCTCATGCTGGATTTGCTGTTTACATTCCTTCTTGATAAGGTTGCAGTGAGTTGTTTACACTACTTGGGGCTGCCACACCCCAGTGTTACAAGGACTGCCAGGGATGCTGAGTAAAGGAGGACTCGGTGCATGAACTACACCTCCAGAGGGTCAACCTATGAGCTATAGGGGATGCTAGGGGGCATGTGATCCACGGGCCCATGCAGCTGTGTGGTGGTGGTTTAAAGGATGTGGGGCATCCAAGTGGTAGAGTCTGAAGAGTATTTTGAATGCTTTTCAACTGTATCTAAATACTACTCTTGCACACTTTTGTGGTTTAAAAAGGTTCAGAGAAGCAGTTTACCTTTGAAGAGCTTTAAAACTGAACTGTAGGCTTTTTTTCTTAATTTGCCACAACTCCTGAAGTGTTCTAGATATTTTGGAGATAGGGAACCAGGGGCATGGTTCAGCAATCTTTACTCACATTAGGAATCTCAACAGTAAGGTTCACTCCTTTCTGAGGGATTTATGATCTCCTTAGGGAAAAGCTAGCTAAAGAAAGGAATACAATAAGGTGACAGTGTGGGAAAACTTAGCTATGTCTTCCACAGTCAGCATCTTTTGGCTTGATCTTTCTTCACTGTTAATTTTTATATCTATATTTGGGATCCTTCTTAAGTGCTTCTCATCACAATAGAAACACAATCATGTTAATTAATGAGAGCAGCAGACAAAAAAAAAAAGGAGTTAGCACTTCTTTGCCATAATCAAGGGCTCTTGAAAAACTTGTCCTTGGCATTGCTTTGGCTGAACAAAAATTAGAGGCAGAATCACTATTAGACTTGACTGACTTGGTATTTCTTTCTATTATGCTGATGAAAAGAAATTGTTAGCCTTGTACAATTATATTACCACATACACATATTGCTAAATAGCCAAGCATCGTCTCCTTGGCATGGCCACCTATTACTGAGGACTTTGATATGTCTGAGGTAGTCCACAATGGCTTCAGGATGACAGAGAAAAAAACAATCTTCCTGCTGATGTGAGGTCTCTGCCAGGCACAGAATGCAGCTAGGCTGTGGATTGTGGCAGCACAGCTGGAAAGCTCATGCATGCAAACCGTTTGATGACTTCTCTGCAATGAGAATGCAGTCTGCAATGAGGATGAATTTAGATAACCCCTTTTCTAAACTCAGATAGCGACTTCTGCTGTCTTGGTTATTACCAAATTGCTGCTCACATTGGGATGCCACCCTCACCGGTCACATACCAGGGGTCACTAGGCATTGCTAGAACTGAAGAGAGAGGGACACTTCTTTAAGCTTCAGTAAACAGCAGTGCAGCATATACCCACCTCAGCAGAGAGGGGTGAAGCTGGCAAAGGTCTATGTGGAAGCTTGTGTGTCTTCAAATTCTTAATCCATCTTTCACCCAGCACCTGCTTTCCAGCAAAAGCTTTTCTTACGAGCCCAGATTTGACAATGCATGAGAGAGAGCAATTTGACCACCAAAAGCTTATTCAGTTCCTTTCCCTTCTTCTCTTGAGAGATGTTGAAAATGTGTCTGGCTAGATAAATGCCTTCAATGCAACTGGCTTAGCAGAAACACATAGCTGTCCTAGTGAGAACAGGATGTTTCTGAGAGCTCCAGTCCCCACCTAAAGCAGGAAGGCAGCACTTTGCAGACTGCAGTGCAGGCTGACAGCAGTGGAGTGTCCATGATGCCATGGAGTGTGGTCTGCAGTTGGTGGCTGAGATTTTTGGCTATTTTCTTGAGGTCATCCGAGAGACCAATGGCTGAGCCACAGAGATCCACTCAGCCTGTTGTAGGCAAGAAGCAATAACACCCCACAGGACACTGCCGAAACTCAGGGCACACCACACGTGAAGTAGATACACAGCCATGCACCCACCCCACAGCTGCATTCATGTCAGACCCTCTGGTCTCCTAAATTGAGCATGCCTGACTGGCCAGAGCCCTGAGATTCAGCAACTAAATCCCAGCATGTTTTGGGTCCAGCAACTCATTGCTGACAGGCCCCTCAAATCTTCAGGTTGGTACATTCCCAATCCTGTCAGTGCTGACATTTTATTTGTAGAAGGCCCTTGCTCATGCCCTGTTCTGCGGGACTGAAACTAATCTCCTAGTGACCATCTTATTTTGTGATGGCTGAAGTTAGACTGAATACAAAGAATCAGGTTAACCACAAATAGCTCAGGGACAAGGGACCTTAGTTTCTTGGAAATTCCCTCTTTTTAAGAGAATTGCTGCAAGTCAGCAGAGGTATGGAAGGTGATTGGTTGTTGGAGTTTACCCCATTGCAAATGTGAGGGACAGCATGATGGTGTAAGAGGCAGCAGAGGAACAGGGGAGCAGAAGTTATATTGACTCTGGGTTTGAATCCTAGAAAAGCGGTCAACACAATTACAAGGTAAATAGGCTGAGCCGCTCTGCACAAGACCAATGCCATGGTACAGTTCATCTGTAGTCTGGATAAGCCCTCCTTGGTGGAGTGGGGTGACTATCACAATTTAGAGCAAATTAGGTAAATATTAGCTTTTCAGGTCTTTGTGAATTATTTTGGAGCTTCCGAATCATCTTTATATGCAGCCAGGAACTGTACTCTGAATGTCCTGGGTGGGGATGTGACGGTCAGTCTTGACTTTCTGATGCACACACCAAAAATCTTTGGGTGGCCAAGAGCCACAGGAGATGCACTACAGAGATCCATAACAGAGGCAGTAATTCTGCAGCAGGAGATTACAGCAGATATCAGCATGTGGGATCAAGGTGAGCAGAAGATATGGCAGAGTCTCAAAGGGTTGTTCTTTGAAAGCCCCTCTTGGCTTACTTTCTTCTGCATCTGAAGGTAGCAGTTACACCACAACATCCCTGTGTCAGACATATGGTATATTGCCACAAAGCCTTCTTTGAACTGCAGATCAGGACCAAGGAATAATGCTGGAGTCACAGGATCTAGAGCATCTATCTGTTACAAGTATTCATCTCCAAGCTGAATTAGGATTGTATGTAAGCAAAGAAGAAAGTAAACTGGGATTCCCCTGCAGCAAAAGATCAATATAGTCTGAAGAATTTAGATGCAAGAGTCATTCTTGAGGAACCACTTAAAAAAATTCTTTAAAGGTTTGCCATCATCCACAGATACTGTCTTGGCATGAGTTAAATTCAGCAAAACTGGATTCTTGCCTTCCCACCTGAATAGGCATTGTGAGAGATCTTTGGTAAAACCAATTCTTAGCTCCTTAGTAGATCAACCAGTCCGATGTTGAATCAATAGTCAGAGAAACCAAAGCACTTCAAACTCTTGATTCAGCATAAAAATAGTACCTGAAAGAGCTGGGTCTATGGCAACACAAAGCTGTCAATCATATACTGTTTTATTGTTGGTATCCTGATTTTCTTGGTCTTATAGTAAGTCATCCCTTGACTCTCTTCCCATCTTCAGTCAGTTTGTCTTTAATAATATACCTCTTATTGCTATTTTGTTGGGCTTCCCAAAGACAAGTCAGACAGCACAAACACAAGTCTTACCTCTGTTGCAGGCTTTGCCTGCGTTGTGGGAGGTGGTGGGCTGAGAGAGACTGCAGGGAGACTGAGTTCATTAAGGACAGGAAAACCAAGCTGAGCAGCAACAAGCACACGAGTGGGAAGGAGAAAGCTCCAGCAGCCCTGAATCAGGCAACATGAACTGGGTGAGGTGGCCAGATGAGCAGGACACAACAAGGATGTGGTGGGGACGGTGTTGAGGCTCGTTGCTCGCCTGCCAGCTGGACACGGAAGGGTTTTTGGCAGGCGGGTAAGCAGCAGGCTATGCACAACTGCTCAGGGAAGCAGGACAGAGATGACCGCAGGTGCTGGAAGGCCGGAGCAGTGGTGTCTCTTTGAACAACAAGTAGGCAGAGTAGGAACAAGGTAACCAGCAGACAAGATGTGGTTGCTTTATTTATCAAGGATGGGAAGCACTGCTGGGTGTGAGATAGCAGAGCTGAAACTTGAGGGCTAAAGCAGCACGACTGAGCTCATCTTTTCAATCACCAACAGCCCCACCACAGAAGGACCCAAACGAGCCGGAGGGAAGTGGAGCAGCACCTTCTGGAGCTAAAGCCACACGCAAGCACCTAAGGAGCTGCTGTTCATGGGAGCAGTCAAAATAATGCATAGGGCTGGCTCTGCAGCTCTCATCAGTCATGCTTGAAGCTCTGTCTATGTCTTCCTACACAACCAAATGAGCTGTGATCAGCAAACACAGGTTACTTCTAGCAAGTACTACACTATGACAGACTACACTTTCTGTTAATTAAAAAAGAAGAGGGCAAAGAGGAAAAAGGTCGCTCAGCTCCTTCCCTCTGTGTCTCTCCTCTGGCTTGGCTTTTTTTCTGTCTCTCTCTTGCTAGTGCTCCTCAAGCACCATTTCCTGGAGGACCTTACAGAAAGGTTGTGTGATCCTACTCAGGCAGTTTCATCTTGAGGGAAAAGCATCAGTTCTGGGAGATTTAAGAGCTGCTAACACTGCATTGCCTTGCCTACCTGCCTGCAACTGCTGTTATCTGTCAAGTCTCAGCTCCTGGCACCACGATCTCTCTTAAAGCTCTTTCTCACACAGGAAGAAACGCTGGGCACGAGGGGCGGTGGTGGCAGAGGACACGGGCTGCTCTGTTGCACACACTGGCACTGAAGCCGCAGCAGCCCTTCGGGCCCCGGCACCCAAAGGGGATCCAGAGGCCTCCCGTAGCCCCTGCTCCGCTCGCTGCTTCCACCTTTGGGTTCCGCCCTTCTCCCGCACCCCGGGCTCCGCGCGCTGGCGCTTGGCGGCCGCGGCGCAGGCGTGCGGTGAGGAACGGCTGAGCAGGGCCGAGCACCTGGACGTGGTCACCAGCAGAAGCTGGCGACTGAGCTGAGCTCCGAAAGCATCTGGGTGCCCTGAATTGCTCTTAATTATACTTTTTGTTTTATTGTTTTCATTTTGAGCTCGGCTCTTCCACTAGTCTCAGTATATCTCTGTGCTGTACATTTCCTTTGCTTGCAGCCTGGAGTAATTGCTCCTTGTTGTGCTGTGCTTGCCATTTTAAATTTTTATCATCTCTGTTACTTTCTTTTCCTTTCCCCTTTAGATTATTTGCCTATGTCATTCCCATTTGTCCTGACATTTCAATAAATTCACTGCTACATTATCTTTGTCCCTAGAGCTGAAGTTCATCCTTCTCTTCTAATGTCCCTGTCTCAAAGCTGGATATAAGCTGTTTATTTTTTCCTAACAGCTTTCCTTTCAGGCTGAGGAGCAAACACGAGTAGAAGAAAGTGAGGTCTGTAGACAGCAGCTCGCTGCTGGTAAACCTGGTGCCAGAGTGCCCTCTTCCAGAAATCCTGGGGAATAACAAGGCTCCTCCACTTTCGGTTACAAAAATATCATTAAAAACAACAACAACAACAAAAAAAAAAAAAACAGGAAGGCTGCTGTGGCTCTGTGTTTGCCCATAAGCTAATGCCCATCTACGTAATCCACGCAGATGCAGCTCGCTAAAAGAATGACGGTGAAAATGATATGTCACAGAGCAAAGTCTTTTGGCATCTGCATTTGAAGATGAGAGGTTCAGGGAATGCCATCCATCTGCTGTGGTTTTGCCCTCCTTGCTCCTTGAGGGGTGTTTGCAGCTCTGCCACGCTCACTTTTGGACCACCATGAAGCCATCCTGATGCAGTCTATGGTGGAGATGCCGGGTGGGCAGCTGGTGCGCAGAGGGCTATGGAAAGACTGTGATGCTCCCTTAACCTACCTTATCCTGTGTTTATTGGGTTGGCAATAAACAAGCTCCTAACAGATGGTTTGGTCTCTGTAATACTTGAGCTGTGGTTTTGTGTGTGAATTCAGGCCAGCAGCAGCCACCTGTATACAGCACTTTTTCAGGCTTCTTCTTTACCCATCCAAAGTCAGAGTGCAGACACCGAACCAGACTTTTGAATAGGAACTACTGTCCACATGGGGAAGGCTGTGGTCAAACCTGTATTAAGGGGCAATGCGACACAAACACACTGTCTGTGGTGCTTTCCAGGGAGTGTAAACCCAGATGGTTCATTCAGAACTGTAACACCAGAGTTAAGGTGAGGCTAGAAAATCACGCAGTCCACTTTTTTTGTGTGTTGTTCTTACTTTGATCAGTCCTCTTATTATGGTATATGAGAAACATTTCCAAGACTTTCTCTTTTAGACTGTGCTAAATTCTTAGTGTATTAGTATGTTGAGCCATTGGAGTCTTGCTCTCTCTTAAATCTTTTCTCTTGGAGGAGAGATACCCCAACCTGGTAGCTGCTTGTTATTGATGCTGCTACTGGAAGGTATCTTGGTAATATGAGGCAGCTTTTCAAAACTGAAACGTATGAAGGCTCCTGTAAAGACTCTCACAGCACTTAAATAACTTGTTGCATGGAAGCCCACAGCGTGCACACGCAATAAGCGCTGTACTATGCAGAAAGGGAGGCTAAGGCAGTGCACGGGACATGACGTGCCCAAGAGCACATAGCGAGTGAAGGGCACAGCAGAACACACAACTCTGCAGTTGGGGCCAAGGCCTCACCTTTACATGACACGTTTATCATTTTAGGCCACAGCAGGAATCATGTTGGGAATGTGACCCATGGCTACGTGGCCACCATGGGTTGGGTCTTCCTGCCCCGTGACTGGCTAGTCAGGGCAACGCTGCCTGCGGCTCCCAGGCTCCGATGTGCAGCCTGAGGCAGCAACGTGCCAGTGATGACCACGAGTGTGCACTAACGTATCCGTAATGCAGCCGAGTCGGGAGAGCGCCACCCGAGAAGCAGAGCTGCATCCCAGCAGGACAAGACAGGAGCTGATCGCTCCTCCATGGAAGAAACCTCAGCAGTCAGTAGACATCAAGTGGTTTGGAAAGTTCAAAGTATTGTAGTTAGGTCACTTGTCTGAACTAGCAACAGAGCCTAAATTACACAGGTTTTGAAGACAAGAGGCACTTATTGCTATCAGTAAATAGGCGATAATGAGGGTCCCTATTCGGTTGCATGCAGATGTGGACAAGCAAGCACAGCTTGCCCTAGTACAGAGTTCTCTGGTTTTATTTTGTTTCTAATGAGATGGTGGTACTAAAGCTGTTGCTGCACTAAGGCAAGCTTAGCCCTGCTGTAATTCTGATAGCACTGTTTCTGGCCACTTTTGGCAGGATGGGGCAGAGAAGCAGAGCAAACGCTTGGTGTAGCAACCACCAGAGGTGTATGCTGAGCAAGAGTGGCGAAGCATTGGAACAGGCTGCCCCAGGAAGTGGTGGAGTCACCGTCCCTGGCAGTGTTCAAGAAACATGTAGATGAGACACTTAGCAGGCATGGTGGTGATGGGTTTACGGTTGGACTTGATGAACTTGAAGGACTTTTCCAAACGTAATGATTCTATTATGAAGGCCAAGCCACAACCAGGGAGACACATCACAGACAAGAATAGCGTGGACATTAGAGCTTGCAAGGACTTAACTCTTCAGCTCCAGAATTATTTTTAACGATTCTGACCTGGTTACATACTTCCATAAACCTGGAGGCTGGAAAAGAGCAAAGACAGGGAGCATCCCCATGATTTGAAAATAATTACTAGATGCGGTGGTGACCAGCTGACCTTCTTATCCCCACCTATCCCATGTTTGCAATGTTCTCCAGCCTTTAGAACCTGAATGACACTTTAATTTTTGTCTTGGTTCAAGTATATTAGGCGTTTCTTCAAGGCCAAATTTAGGTTCTTCTGTACGTTTGCAGAAGGCTCATGGTGCCACAGGGCAGCTGAAGGAAGCAAACAGCCCCCAGCCCAGGAACAAGGCCAAGCTTTGCCCTGCTGCCTGCAGCCTGCTGGTTGTGCCAAGGATTTTTCGACTGCAGGTGCCAGGTAATTCCTGGCAGTGCTGGCAACCGGCCTCCTGCCTATCTGCAGCAGTACTTTAACGCAGCCCACCCATGCTCACGCAAGGCACCTCTGCAAGCAGAGCCCCATGCAGAATTCCCATGAAACTGGCTTCTTCCAGGCTTTTATTTATAGCTGAGTCAAAAAGTGACACCCCTGCCCCCCTCCACACTTCATCTTAGATGCTGAGGCAGGAATGAACGTCTTGTGTGGTGAAGCACTTATAAGAAAATCAGTACGTTTATGCCCAAATTTGCATGTGTGCTTTTTATGCCCACTTGCTGTGTGCAGATAAATGGAAAAACAGGGAGAAGAAGTAGCCATTAAGTGACAGAACTGTGTTTCATGCTATGATATTACTCTAGCGCTGCCTCTTTGCTAGGCACACAGCAAACAACTGTAAGCAAATAAAGACGAGTAAATTCCCCCAGTAAAATGTTAAGACGTAGCTGGTGTGTGCTTGCTGCCCATGGAGCCAGCAGTATCGCTGAGGCCCCTGCGAGGGGGCCAGTAGGACAGATGCTGCCCCATGGGTGTTGCAGGGGGTCGGCCTGGCCATGTGCTGCATGAGCAACAAGAGGCAGCACCGGGCGAGCACGCGCTGTGCCGTAGGGACACGCGTGCATCCACGCTACGCGTGCGTGCGCACGCAGACACTGTGCCAGGTTACGGCCGCTGCTGCAGAGTGAGAGCACATGGGTGAAAGGCCAAATCCTCCATGCAGCAGGGACCCACCTCTGCTGCAGGGAAGCACCCTAAGGATCCAGCCCAAGGGGTGCTTGTTCAGACTCTGTAGAAACATACTGTCAAATACATTGTGCCGTCTGCTCCCGGGGACCTTGCTACACGTTAGGTGGCTGCTCATCTGTGTGTTTTCGCTTTTCCAGCGCACTGTGCGGACAGGAAGCTGGTCGTCACATTTGTACGCAGAGCCAGGTCGCTTCCTGGGGCTCCTGCACCTGCCTTTGGGCCAAAGTGGCAGAGGGAGTAGCTGGATCCGGGAACAGCTGAGATCCTGGATGCATCCTGGAGATCCATCCTGCCATGCTCCGGGGCTATGCTGGCAGTCCTGCACGGGCTTGGCTGCACTCACAAGCTGAGGTTATGGTGAAGGAGACCCATGTGAGGCTGCAGGAACTGCCCAAGTGGCATAAGATGGGGCACCAGCGTCAGCCTCATTTCCTAAGGCATCACCAGTGCGTCACACGGTTTTGAATAGCTCCATTAGGTAAATGGAAAACAGGGCAGCAATTACCTGGCCCTGTAACGAGCCGAGGCAGCCTGCCTGCCTGCCGGTGGTCTGCAGCGAGGAACAGAGCCATGAGAGCTCTGGAGGAGCTGCAGGAGAGCTTCATTTCTGGGCGACGGCTTCTGGGTCGTGGGCTTTTAGCTCATCCTATCCGCCTCTCCACCTTTGTACTACCAGGAAAGTGGGCCCTGATGTATCTGCATGAGAATAATTCAGGACATGATCTTCCCAAGCTGAGAAACTGCAGCTTGGCAGGGAAGAGGAAGCTTCAAAACTAGATTCCCCCAATTTTAAGCCGTAACAGTGTCCCCAGTCACCTGAGACTCCTTCCCCAGGCAGGCACAGAGATTCTTCTGCACGAGAGACGAATAGAGGGTGCCCTCTGTGCCTCAGTCTGTTGCCAAACGTGAGTGTCTCAAGGCTCTATAAATACTGGGATGTTCCTCTCCCCACTCTACGATCTGTACTTCAATCTTAAAAAATATCTATGTGCACATTCAGCGATTAAGACTCTGCAAGCTGCTTGCTGTACTCATCAAAGAAAAGGAAGCGCCAACTATTTCCTCTTACCAACCGCTCCTGCGATCAGTGTGCTCTGCGCTTTGGCGGTCGCTGCCCGTTCCCTCGCAGCCCGCGCGCAGCCCGCGGCTCGCCAGCCCTGGGGGGTGAGCTTACTGCCCTCGCCGGTTGATACTTCCACACACCTACACCTTCATCTGCCTCGCGCCACGCGCCGTTTCCTGGCAGGGCGCAGCGCGGACACGAGGCAGGCCTGCGCGCACACGAGGCAGGCCCGCGCGGACGCCGTCCTGCTCCTCCCGCTCGCTGTGGTGAGGCGCTCGCAGCCAGAGAGGGAAAAGGACACGGCCGCTGCGTGCTACGTGCGTGGCTTTCTTCTAACCTTGCCCCAAGACTGTCTGTGCTGAACTCTCAGTCACATGCACTTCAAGAAAATAGTCTTGTAACTGAAAAAAAAAAGTAATGAGGGTGTTTGATTTACTACTCATTTTAATGAAACAGCCCCCTTTCCCACCTCCAAAGCCTGTTGCTAACTGCAATAAGTGCACCAGAAACAAAACAATTCATCCACCTGGCAAAAAGCATTGGTTCTATAGTAAAAGTGAGATATAGGCTCCCAGGCTCTGTAAATCAGCACAGCTTCGGTAAGCATGCAGCAACTGATACTCATCATCTAATACTGCTCTTCCCCTCCAGCTTTGGTACAGAAAAAAACAAAGAACACAGAAACACCATTTAGCTTGCTGACATAATGCCCATATTTAATCTTTTAAAACAAGAATAAAATCAAGAATAAAAATTTCATTTAAGTCATACAGTACATTATATTAATCTTTCAGCAATGACCCAATCTACAGTACTCAAATGCCTGGCAAGAAGTCTATTATCTCAGCATTTAACAAGTGTATAACCAGTGACACAGTAAAAGAAGAACTCACGATACATGGCTAATACAATGAGTTTAGATTTTCAAAGCTAGGGTTTGTAGTGTATGGGTCACTTTTAAACACTACTTAAATCAACCTTTTTTGTTCAGTCAATCTGTTTGGGACTTTGTTATATAGGAGTTTTTTCAGTATGTACAGGAAGATTTATTTCAAATGAAATTGCACAAGTTAGAATATCTATCTATAGGCATACATAGTCAATCTAACTAAAATTCAGTAAGCGGTAATTACTCAGTCCTGGTTATACATTCCTAAAGGCTTAATAATACAGTTTTAAAAGAAAAAGAAAAAAAAATCACGGTTGTAAGGTGGCATCCTCTGCAAAAAGCCTCTTCTCCTCCCCTCCCCAAAGAACCAAGGCTTAGTTTTGTTTTCCACATTTGAAATGGGGTCTACAAAGAAGACATCTCAGCTCCTAGGTAATACAGAACATGTTCCTGTGCCCTTTCTCAACTCTGAATGGTTCAATGCAGAATTCAGTGAAGCTCTCATACAGGTAATACTGGCAGAATACAGATCACTAACCTAAGTTAGGACAATATGCCCTGGTAACGCATTTGGACAGCAGAAGTGTATGTTTTGGGTGCCGTTATCCAGTGGTTAAGTAGCTGGAAGGAGCACAAGGCTCCCTGCAACAGCTGACAAGCAAGGGCAGGGCTCTGCTCTCCTGTCTTGTGGCCAAGGCCAGAGCTGCAACTTCCTGAGCTCCCTTTTACTTGGGCACCTGCCCGCTCTGGGTCCCCGCACTTCGGGCATTGCTCCTTACCGCTTCCCAGGAGGAAAGCTCCCAGCCCGAAGACAATCCGAGCTGTGGAGAGGCTCTGGGGGGGACCAGCCCCGGGACAGGGCTTCTCTGGACGCTTGCAGGCAGCACTGCGGCTACTCAGCCTCGACCGCGGGCACGGGACTCCTGCTGACGTGCTGCTGCTCCAGACTTACTCCGACAGCGTGAGCAGGAGGTCTGCAGTCAGGCAGCTCTGCGGCTTGTGGCCCTAACTACTGCATAAATTGATATACAGTAACGAATTGAGACATTTCTCCATAGAGTCATTAGTGTTACGAAACGCTACGAGGGCTACCTCTAAGGCAAAGCTAAAGCTAAACACCAGGGTAATGGAACATCATCCTCCCGCATTCGCAAAACCAACGTAACTAGCTCGAGCGTAACTGCTTTGGCTTTTTCAGTCTCTCTTTTCTGGTGCCAGGTCCTGCTACAAATGCAAAAGAAGAAAACAAAACAAACAAACAAACAAACAGAGAATCGTTTTCCTAGATGAAAAAGCAGCAGAATCTTAGAACTCGAGGATCTGCTTTGTAATTTGCTACTAGCATAGACAAAACAAAAAAGTCCCATTTGTTTAGGTTTTTTTTTTTTTTTAAATAAAAATCCAGACTATCCAGTGAACCTTCTCTGCACATACACGCACATGCACACAGACACACAGTAGTGGAGAGCTCCAGAAGAACAGGCATGGGAACCACAAAGTCCAAATTGTTAACAGACATATGGAATCACACATTTTCGTGTCAGATTCTCATTTAGCAATGAGGCAGCAAAGCAAGCACTGTAAGAAATAAATGGTCACAGCACACACGTACACCCAAATGCAATCATGGATATATTTTTCCCATATTTTTTCTGATAGATGCTGTTATTCATCTAATAGTTTCTTCTTGGCTGTGCTGAAATTTAAGAAGAGCATCTGGTGCTTCTTTATCCATTATGAGAACGTAAGAACCTCTGTGGCAATGAACAACCAACCTGATTAGTACCACGAACAACAACCTCCACTTCAGATTCTCTATGAGCTGTTATGAAAGTTGAATCCGACTCTGCTCCTGCGGTGACACTCTATTTTTTAAATTAACAAACACAGCATATTAATGCAAATTTGATGTTTCCTAAAAATTAGAAATGGTCAGATAATTAGTTCAGCAATACGCAAAGTGCATCTATTTGGTTCTTTCCATAGATCACTTTTTTAAGTTTGAATTCCTTCACAGTTTAAAATATTGTGAAGAAATATGTATACTTTATGTATAGAACTATTTATATACATACACATATATACACACAACTCTGTACTTTATATAGTCATAAACACCCATTACGTAACTATTTATACTATATACACATGGCATGAACACACACACACACACACACACACACTCAGTGAAGAGTTGGTGTAGGCTGAAATCATTCCACCAGGTTTAATGGAACAACCATGAGTTAAGAGACACAGACACACATATATTAGATAAGGGAAAGACCAATTAAATCAGCTCTTCCATTTTCCTATTAACACAGCATTGTTCCCACCCCATTCCATGTGCACATACACAGCTATTCTGCACTCAGGTACTTCAGAGGGCAGTGGTGGTTCTTTTTTTCCGTGTGGGAATACAGTCAGCGCCAACTCCGGCTCCTCGTAACCTCCTCCGCTGCAGCGCAGCGGGGTTTGGACACGGTGGAGGACGCCGACCGCCGCGCCGTGAGAGCACCCGCTGAAGCATTATTGCAAGGTTACGGAACGGCCATCGGCTGCTCACAGCCTGTGAGCTCTTCTCTCTCCAACAAGTGGTACAATTGTATAAATACATATTTGAGCACAAAACAGTTTAACACGAGGCAAGTCCAGGTACGAGTGAGACCTAAAGGCCTATGGGTGAACTTTGAAGGCCAGGAGTTCTTCAGAGTGCATGTTGTTCAAGGAACGCAAGTCAGGTAACTTCAAAAGAAGTTTTGTGAAAATAGAGGCTTCGTTTGGGTGGTTTTTCATGATTAAGGTCCTTAAAGCGCGAATTAGTGTCTCCTGAAGTGCCTCCACAGAATTGACATTTTCTATTCCGGATCGATCTAAGGAGAGAAGAATGAGGGGAAGGGGATGGGAAAAAGGACTAAACAGATGTAGCTTTCAGTATTTTCAACACTTATTTAAGAATTAAACAAAATAGCAGAAAAAAAAATTACTCATGTCAGGAGCTCCAAACCCATATACCTGAAGTCTCTTAAACATTACTGCAACTTTACATAGTATTAAGTTCTTGTTGAACTCTAAACTGGCAGCCCTCAATCACTCTTTTTTTCAATGCTCACATTTCCAGAAAAGGCCAGATTGAAGCATGTATTTAACTGCTTGGCTGAATCACAACTTTCAATGCAAGCAGAGAACATGGACACTTTGAAGTGAGTATTTCAAGTATTTTTCAAGGCTGGATGTTGAGCGTAGAGCTTCACATTTGGAGGAGGCAGGAGGAACTCCCAGTCCAGAAGCAGGCAGGGAGGAAAAAAAAAAAAAACAAAAAAACACAGAAACACCAAGCGGCCCCACAGTCTAAGCTGCTGAACCCCTGGGGCCAGCGGGAACAGGAGCCTTCCCAGGGCCAGCCCTATCTTTAAGTGTTCTTATCAAGCATTGACAAAATGAAATTTCAGAGGGGAATTTGAGGGTATATAATTCTCAAATAAAGAGGAAAAGAAGACTTTCGGTATCAAGAAAAATACTCTACTTTCACATACTGTAGTTACTCCATGTAACATAGCTATTAAGAAAGCTTTATTCAGCATATACCCGTTTTCTTTACGCAGAGCCTAAGAGCTTAAAAAGACAATTTTTTAAGCACGATATACCACAGTAGTGTGTGTGAGGGGGGTTTTGTTTTGTTTTTTCCCTTTTCTAAGCCGCAGTTTGGTCTCCCTTCTTAAATTCCACGCCAATTGAGCCCAGGCTGCACATACACAAGTGACTGATGCGAAGTGCAATGCGCTTTGAAGTGCACAGGTACTTAAGCACTTTGCAGAAGTGGGACACACAATGACAGCAGCTCTCTGGGGTAGCACAGAGCCAGCTCCTACAGGCAGCCTGGGAATCCTTTCCTTATGCTGTCATTGTAAATCTGATCGGACTGCTCAGGTGAACAGCATCTAGAAAGTCCTCCTGGAGCATTCCGTATAACTCCCCACCTTTATGGGAAAAGATATTACTTAGAAATCTGTCCTAAAACATTTTTTGGTTTTTTTTGATTTTGTGTTTTTTTTTTTTTAACTGCAGAAAGACTGCTCCAGAACATTTTTGCCCTAACAATTAGGAACTTTAGTCAATGTCCATCTGTATTTATGAACACATGTATTTATTGCTCTGTGTACACTGTCCACTAGGTCTGAGAAGTAGCCGCTCTCCTTCTCGAGGTGCTTGCATTCAATCCAGCCATGTATCAAGACAGAAAGAGCTTAATGAGGAGACAGACAGAAGAGAAGGGGGCTCCTGGCCTTTACTTGCCATCCTCTAAGCATCTGTTTAGCTTTATTCTGCCCCGAACAGGGTCTGACCAGATTTGCACAGAGTCCATGAGACGAGGTTTCTCGAGGACTCGTGCGTACAAACACAGTGACACTCCCCTGTCTCTTTTGGAAGAGAACTGCAACCCTAAAAGTCTATTTGGACTGTCGTAGTAGCTGTGGGGGGTCTACTCTGCTCAGTAAATCCACCTCTTTTTTTTCCCTCTCACATTATTTCTGGCTGTTTCCAGTGCCCAGATGAAATCTTTGTTTTTACCATTCAACTAATGGAGAATAAAACATGGGGGATTTAAGGGGCTTTTACATGTTTCGCTTGTTTGTTGTTGTTTTTTAATTTTGCAATCACATAGCGTAACCCTCAGCTTGGTAAGAGAGGATCTTGTCTCTAGACCTCCATGAAATGCCTTCTTTTGGCTTTGTTTCCACCTTGCTTCCTCTTTCTTCACATGCCAGTGTCCATGATCCATCTTGCCCTTTCCTCTCCATACTGAACACTTCCAATTAAATGAAACCAGAGTGTTCATTTAGCTTTGGGGTGGCACCAAGGTAATTCCACACCACCACCAGGAACACCTCTGCATACTCACTGTATGGCCCTGTTTCTTCTTTCCTTGACATATGACAGTAAGAGGTTGTAAGAAACTATATATGTTCTTCACTGCTACCGTGCTTATCTTTCAATCTGCACATTTGGAATATGTTAATGTTAAAATATTAAACCCCCACATTCTTATGCATTTTAGGACCAATCAGGTTGTGCTTTATGAAATGCCAGAAGTATTTTCTCAAGAAGCTTTGCAGGTTGGGATTGGTGAGCAGTCCGGGAAGCTAAGTCACGCAGCACCTACAGCCAAAGCCATGACCTGAAGAACCTCCCTCAGCAGCTGTGAGATGCCCCAAACACCTTGTCTTGCTGTCCTGCTCCGTGGCCCTGATGCTGTGTTGTACTTGCCTAGAACCACCCACGCTATGCACCAGCTCCAAGATAAACCCTGCAGGGATCCAGCAGCAGCAGGGAACAGGCCACACAGGGCCCTGGGTGCTCGCCACACTCCCTGGCTGCGCGCATGCCCAGCAGAGCACATGCAGCCACCAAGGTTCAAAAGAGGCTGCGCGGGGTGGTGATGTTCTTGGGGGCCCAGCAGCTGGACGAACTAGAGCGTGGCTGTAGCCTTGTCGCGACATTGCACAGGAAGGGAAGACATCTCGTGGTTTTCAGTCCTGGTTTTAAAGGTCCTGTGGTTCTTGTCATCTTTTTTTTTTTCCCCCCCCTTGCCAGTTTTATTTTTCAGAATATGTAAAGTAGAGTCTGGAATAAAGACTAAAACCCCACATCCCTCTCCACTACCGAAATGTTTTCACTGACAGTGCTGCACTTCATGCTGCCATTCCTTCTGGCTTTTGAGCTTGCCAGCCATGTACCACCCCTCTCATTACCACTGCTTACATGTTTAAGAGGCTCCAGCTGCTCCATCCCATACTATCAAGTTTCAAGTGGCCCTGCACGGAACTCCTGGACTGAATTGTCCTACCTCAATTACAGAAGCTTCAAGTGTTTGCAGCCTCATGCCTGGGGTGTCCTCCCTCTGGAGGCAGGCTTATTGCCTGGAGAATAGGCATCACGACCATTCCTGCTTGCTACCTTTAGAGAGCTCCATATCCAGCAAGCAGGATTCTACACCTTGTACTCCAGGCATTACATGCAGAGCTAACGTGCCTAATTTGGGCTTTCGATAATACTAGAGAAGTAGGTGCTTAATCCTCCTCTGAACCTGGGCCAGTGTGTTCTGTATTTCCAGGGACTGAAACAAGATATGAGACCGATGAAGATGTTAATGGATTGGCAAACATTTCACAGTAAGGAGTTACAATGCCCACGAAGAGGGCCCTCACTGACAAGAAGAGAGAACAAACTGCTAGATTTAAAGTTAAATAGGATATGCAGTAGGCTTCAGTGACGATATTTGGAAGTAGAAGTATCACCTAAAGACTTAGGCTCTGTAAGTCAAGTAATTTCATCAACACTTCCCTGACTCTTAAAAGTTTCGCAGGACAGAGTCAGACAAATGGCTTCTACAGAGCTACTGGGCAATAAGCTCCATCCTTCCTCAATTTCCACCCAATCTCTCAAATGAGAGGGAGAAAACACACCCACAAAACTCAGATTTTTCTACTACTAACTGTATTTTTGAATTCCATAAAATTTTAGAAAAATCCCTTTACCATGTTTTCCTGAAGACAATATTAGATAGAATATATAAAAAAATACAGGCTGCTAGTAGCTTGAAAGCTGCTAAACTAGGCTTAGTCTTGAAACACCAAAATATATTTTTATAAAAATCTTTTGATACAGACATTCAAAATTTAGCATAGTTTTAGATAACTTTCTCTCCTTACCAGCAGATACCAGAACAACCGCTGTAAACAAACTCATTTCCTCATCACTAAGTTGCAGGGCATTTAGTTTCTCACTGAATTCAAACATGGAGTTGAGCAGATCACCAGCTCCCATTGAATGCAAGTCATCCACGCTGTACTTCTTTCCACTGAGGAAGGTGACGGTACGTTCCTTTGCATCAAACAAAGATGCAAATCGTACCATTAAAACCTGGTGAAAGGAGAGACAAAAAAAGAAAAAGAGAAAGCAATGTAAGTGTATTTCTAGAAAATCAAAGAGAAGAGAAATCAATTTAACATCACTCTAACTGGCTTATTCTTATTACCCACTGTACAAGCGTTTTGTATAGAAAAGTCAGCATGCTATTGAGCTGTAAAAAGACAATGCAAGCTCTGCCTCAGTAGCCTCTGTGAAACGAGCAAACAAGAAAATAGGGAATGGATGCAGGGCAGGGGGCTTTAGCACCTGAATGGCAGGAAAATGAAAATTTAAGCCTGACAGCCTGAGCCACAAAGACAGTGCCATTCATAAATATGCCAGTAGGACAACTTGCTTAAGCCAAAGGGCAGCCAAAGGCATATAGAGCATTAAAAGAAACGTTTTCTTGGCCAGGAGCAGCAAAATAAAGGCATGAAACCAGATTCTTGCTTGGTGTAAACTGGAGAAGTTCCACTGAACCAGTGCTGATTTACACCACCCGGTGATCTGGCCCAGCAAGCATTCCTTGGAGGAGGACCATGCCACGTGGCGCTTTCCATGGGAATGTTAATGCACTCCGGGAGAAGGGAGCCACAAGAACAGCCTGCAAAAGGCCAGGACAGCAGGGCTTGAAACAGCACCTGGTCTCCAGCTGCAGCTGGGAACACCCCTTTGATATAAGCACCTGGGCTGGAGCAGTTGAGATGTGCTGAACTTACCCCTCTAGGCTGAAATTTCTCTTGTGGTTTCTCAGCCGTATTGTGAAATGTTTCCCTGTGGAATGGCTTGTAAAGTTTCATTTGCTCATGTTCAACAAGCTTATTTACATTTTTCCAGGTTTAAGTTGCACACAACAGCCTTCCTTTTTGGAGAAAATGAGCCAACTGGTATTGGCTCAAACGTCAGACTTGCTGTACCCTCTTGGTGTGTCAGTCTTCTCACTTACCCTACATAACTACATTAATTTAAATGGCATTTACTACAGATGAGAGGAGAAACAGGTTTTCAGCAAAGACTAGAGCCTTTGACAAGCTTAAGGAAGAAGGGTTCAGGAAAAAAAATGTTTAAGAATTCAAATACCATTCATGCACATTACAAGACCTGCTGCTAAATTTAAACAGCCAAATGACATGCAGCAATCTGGATGAACACATGAGCACTATATATTATTCACTCTTGTTACCTAAGTTCTATGTCCTCTGATGACACTCGCTACCGTGTGCAGAAAACTAGGCACTAGGGAAGCCCTCAGAACACAACCACATGAGACTGAAGAGGTGAGCAGAGCTCAAGCTGACCTTGTGCATCTGCAGGGACTAGCCAGGTACTCCACAACTTTCCAGGTCAAAATGCTAAGCCCTTTTTACTACTGTGTTTTAAAAATGAGGGATCACTAACTTGAAATAACGAGCAGTATCTTCTGGGCAACCCAGTATTAATGCTATTCTCCAAAACTGAAATCCAGGAAGCTGCACTGATTTAGGTTAGGCAGAAACCCAGCCTATAGCTTTCAATGTTAACATTTATGTCCAAGAAAGAGTAGTTCAGATGATGGTTACAGCACGTAATTCTTCCTGTTTCACTTCAAGCAAGATTCCTATTTGTGCATGCTGAGGATGTGGCTGATCAATCCCGTCATTTGATCACAGCAAAGCAAGCGCACAAAAATTCCACACAGGCAAGTGCCCACTCACTTCCCCACCACGTGCAGCCAAATTACCAAGTTTGTGAGTCTGTGCATAAATCGAGTCACTAGCCCAGTGGATTCAACAGGCTTAGCAGTTCTACCACTACATTCTGAAGGGGAGAATCAGCTCAGTTCCAGATGGGACCCTTGGTTTGGGCTCAATGCTGCTTCTGCACTGGCCCCATGTAAAGCAACACAAGATCTGAGCGGACTTCTCAGCTCGCCTATGTGCGAAAGCATACATCTATATGCTGTGCTACATCTATACGTGGTGTGAGAACATATACGTACAGCTATGGTGCTTTGGAAACCCCACATCTCCATGCGCCCGCCCAGGACTGCTCCCCCAGCAGCAGCCCCATTCACAGGGACTGACCAAAATGGTTAGTCCTTGTGTTTGTTGCTTTAATTGCTCTGCAGTTTTTTTCTTTTCCAGTTA
Source organism: Tinamus guttatus (assembly GCF_059628265.1). Classification (NCBI taxonomy): domain Eukaryota; kingdom Metazoa; phylum Chordata; class Aves; order Tinamiformes; family Tinamidae; genus Tinamus; species Tinamus guttatus. The sequence continues at coordinate 8,382,280 of NW_028288649.1, forward strand.
TTAAGACACCGCGCAGGCCTTTGACTACAGGTTCCAGTTCACTAACATAAATTATTATTAATGTTTCATATACATAAGGGAATAGGAATAAGCATACAGCTGGACAATATTATTAATTCCCATGGATATGGAAACCTTTCAAACAGTGGTACCTGTGACCAGAAAAAAAGGCATATGAACAAGGCTGAAGATCCAAGTAAAGAAATGCCAAAACAAAACAGTTTACTTGAAAACACGAGGGTTTGGCTTTAAGCTAGGTGAGTGGTCCAAGCAAGGTTTTCAAGCCTCCTTTGAGCACACAGGATAGCGTGCCTCCGCACAGGAGACGGAACCAACAGCTTTGTATAACGGGAACAGCAGCTTAAGAGGCTGAGACTCCAGACCTAAGGAGAGAGCCCTCGGCTATGAAACAGTTTTACACAAAAACTAAAAGGTCAAAAATAGGTAAAAATACGTAACAGCAAATGGAAGGAGGAATGGTAAAACCCAGAAACTAACAAATTCAAGGCAGCGTACTTAAATTTTAGCAGTGTAAATTGCCTCTTTCAGCCCAACAATTATCCATTTTAGAACTAGATTTTATAAATGCACAGAAGAGACCCAACACACTACAAGAGAAATGTTTTCAGGTAAGTGCAAAAACTAGCATTCCTCTGAAAAAGCATCACTAACCCTGCCTTCCATCCTACCTTCCCCCTAAAACACCCTATCTTGCTGCCACAAAAGAAAAACGTAGCACGATAACTTGAATTCTTGAGACTTATCTCCTCTGGCCCTCTAAGCTTAAACTTCACATTTGGACACTTATAAAATATGCACCTGGTCTCCAACAGATGAGAGCAGGTCTTTAAGTAAAGGTCAGCTGGTGAAGGTCACTAATTATAACGCAGCATGGAGCATTCTGGCAGCGCTGCCAGTTTAGCATCACTAGCTCACACATGTCCTGGCTGCAAGGGGTGACATTAATCCTGAGGCCCTGGTGGGATCAGAGCCTACAGGGATGGCCTGTTGGGCTGTGGACGGACGCAGCATGAGCTGGGCTCAGCAGCACAGCTGGGATCAGTATCACTGCACGGGCCATGGCGGAGGCTGCACTGGCCCCCGTTGCCACCAGAGGCAATGCGGCTCAGGCCCGGTGCTCTGGAAAGGGACACGGCTGCAGGAGCTGGGACGCACAGCGATAAAACACATTTCTCTAAAAGATGGTGTGATGGTAGGCAGCTTTCTGAAGCCATCCACCCTTCCAGGTGCGATCCGCTTCGCTCCAGGCTAAGCAACAGTAGCCACCAAAATAACGGCTAAGATACAAACCCAGCAATTCCTCATTAGTCATTTAATCCCACCCAGGCAGCAGGGGTGGGTAAAGGGCAATACAGCTTGTGAGTGAGCCAGGACAGCTCACCACAATCTGACCAGAAGCACTTGCCGCTGTCAGCTAAAGGGGCGCTCGGAGCTGGCACCCACGAACGAGCCGGCGTGGCCCGAAATAACCTGCTGCTATTTATTGCTGCTCCTAAGGGGGCTGGCAGGACGCGCAGTGTGCAGAGCTCGCAGTAGACACGCAGTGTTCTCACCTCAAAGGTCCCAGCCTTCAGAAGGTTAACCTGATCGTGTTGGGAGAGGTCTCGGAAACCCGGGATGCGCTTGGCAAACTCCACCACTTCCTTCACTGCAGGGGTAAAACTCAGGGAAAACTCTTCCCAGACTTCATGGCCAGACTTGTTTGGGTCCACATAAGGAGTCTTACTCATTGGACACACCTAATGTTTTCAAAATACAGACAGAACACAACACTTACACATTTCAAATACTGACAAATATTTCAAAGAAAACTGTTTATTCCCGAAGAAAACTTTATAAAGCAATATACAAAGATAAACAGTATTCCTCAGTCAATTCCCAAATCAACTGAATTTTTTTTTGCTGTTGCTGTTAAAAGAGACCATTACCAGCCTGTTGAAACTGCTGACTTTGGAAACTGCAGTATTGTTTGAAATAAAATGTACTTGAGACAATCTAGAGCAATGTGTTTCTTCCCTGATCCCACTCATGTTTGATGTTTGGATTTCTTACCTGTGTTATCCCTGTAACCTCACAATTATTTTTCATTTCACAATCAATTGCCTGTAATCTCACCATCTCTACCACACAAGATCTCATAGATCTTTCTTGTTTTGCAGGCATGTCAAGTGTTTTAGTCAAGGTAACAGACGTCAGCACCAGAGTAAGAAACTGAACGTAGGTTTCCTGACTCACACGTCTACGCCCTCATTGCCAGACCAAGCTTCCTTTCCTGGGTATTTGTGGGGTTTGGGCTTTTTTTTTTTTTTTTGGTCTATTTCTTTTTAATCAGAGAAGGAAGATTAAAATCCTGTATTTCACTTCTGTCCGCAAACAGTCAGCAGATGTTAAAATACTTGTTCTTTAGCACAAACACAGAGAGTCTTTCTGTATGAGAAGTCCGAACCCATTAAAATGGGATCTCGATCACAGAAGAAAAAAAAAAAAAAAATCAGACATATGAGTTAAGGCTGTCAGCAAACTCACACTACAAAACCCCACCAGTCACTCAAATACTTTCAGTTCTACTTTCTAAAATGAGGTATTAATGACGGATAAACCTTCTCATATTCATTTCACCCATCTTCAGCAAGGACAGGAATTCCTGTAAATCTGTACTCCTCTGAAGTACCAGATGGTAGAGGCAACTCTACATAATGCCAGCAGAGCAAACAGCAAACAGTGAGACATATTACTAATTCCTCAGAGCTGCACTCCTCGTGCTGGCTATCTCAGACCCCAGAACTGTCTAGCAATTCACTGCATGGGAAGTCGGCCAAGGAAAAGAAAACATCTATGTTTTTCTGTACCTTTCCCCTCAGCAAACTCATAAGAGTTCCTGCCTAGGCAGTCGGCATGTAGAAATTCCTCTTCTTTCTCTCTCCCCCAAAGGGGAAAGAATGGAACTGCAGACTTTCTGGTTCAGTTACAAACAAGGACACAATCTATGCATCTGAGGACAATCTCCACATTCACATTACTACTTTGCTGGGGGAGGAGGACCTTTTTAAATAAACTGAAAATCATTTGGAGTCAGCCTGAACTATTTTTCATTTGGGAATCTTTCTGACAAAAGGAAGGCCTGGGTACATAATGAACAGCAAAGCAGACACTAATCTCTGCTGTACGATATTACAAGAGTTCATACAACACTATCAAATATACAGTACTTACCAAAAGTAAGGAGACTCTGTCAGCACCCTGTTCTGAATCAGGCAGCAAAACCACCTCATTTTCGCATGCTACACCTGACTACCCTAACTTGAGGGAAGGACAGTGTTCTCACCTATTCATAGTGTTTCTAAAAACTCTCGAGACATTTTTATACTCGAGACTAATGCCCATGGAGGAAATTTTCAACTTGTTCAGTCACTAGCTTTTTAGAAACACCTTTTGAGAAGCAAGTTGTAAGCAGTGCTTTTTGAGACACGAGGAGAACTGGCAAAAAAACCTCCAAACAACTCCCAGACATCTGCCTCTGCAATGGATCACAGCCTAATTAAATTTGCCTACAGCTCCTGACTCGTTTTACTCAAATCCTGTTCTCATTGAATCCTCTGGCAAAATCTTTATTTGTGCTGGGGATGCAGGGCTCTGATTCGGTTTGGTTTCCTCACTGCACGCTGTGTTAAACCTCCCTGCAGCTACTAGACACAGGCCAACACAACTGCTTGGGCCTCCCCAGGTGCAGCCACTGCCTGCCCACACGGACAGGTTTAACCTCTGCTTCTCAGGAGCGCCAAGGATGCCACTGAAATGACTCCACACACTTTCCCTGCAAGGAAGAAAGGTGGAGGATGATTATTATTTGCAACGCTGCCGTGTCCAGAGTCTGCAATTAGAGGTCAGAGCCTGCCAGGGGTGGCAGGGTCCACACATGCAACAGTCAGGAAAACAAAATAATCCAGCATCAAAACAAACAACTCTCCAAACACAGAGGTTTCTCAGAAGCCTCCGAGCGCTGTGAAGAACCCTTACAAGCCCGGGGGAAAAAACAAACTCTCAGCTCAAGTACTTCAAAAAGGTCAGGGGCTTGTGTTTGGAGAGTAGCACGGGATGAGAACAAGGATGCCATGTTCTCCCATGCCAGGCGGTTACAGTGATAAAGAGAAGGACAGTCTATTTTAAGGGGCTTACAGAACTGGCTGCCTGAATAACAGGGAAGCAGCAGGTGCAAGGCAGGAGGGAACTGTTAAGCAGAAAGAGAAAAAAAAATCCACACATAAGCAAGAAAATAGGAACTACCTTTGTTAAGAATTCAGTGAGAAACTACTCTAGTGCAGTCTTCTAGGAGACATAAGCACATCAGTCCTCTTGGCATTTCCAGGTAAGTACTACAGAAAAGATGCTGAACTTTTCCCAAAGGATTTTAGCAATATAGCTCACTCTTGCCTCTGTTCAGATATGAGGATGTACTAGGGAAGAAGGATGCTTGCAATATGGCTCCCATTGAGCCCCTATTTTATGCGGTCTGTAAGAAAATAAGCCTGTCCCCATTTGAAGGGAAGAAAAATAGTTAAAGAAAGACAGATATCCCACCCAGCAAGACAAATTTCAGAGGACACCAGTAAGACCCAGAAATAGCCCCAGTCCTGAGGTTTCACTCCAGAAACTTTGAATATTCTTTAAAGGAAAACACAGCGCATCTGCCTGTGAATCCTTCAAGGAGATTCAGTGAAGAAGGCAACCTACGAACTCCCAACACTGCTTTTGCTTAAAATCAACTCAGTTGAAAAAAAAAATTCTTCAACCAAGGCCCTTTGGTGTCTATTAGTCTATTCTCAACTAACTCACACCTAAGTAAATAAAAAGTTTATGGTTTCAAATCCTACACACCACTCAGTTTCCTTCATCACAATCTGCACTATCAAAACTGTCCTACTAAACTGTCCTATTTTGAGTTTTAGCAGCTGTGCCAGTTAGCTGCATGCAGCTTCACTTACCAAAGTGGAACAGCTGGACCCATTCTTATTTTATATACATATATATATATATATATGCACATACATACATACACACACACACACCTACCCACACATACCACACATTTTCCAAAACACTAAAAGAGCATCACTAAGCTTTTCACCAAGTCAAATCACACAATTGATATCAATATACCAGATGCAATCTCCCTCCAGTACTGCAAGAGTAACTGGCACTCTTGTTTGGAGAAAAGACACCTTCAGGGATCCTGTCACACATGCGCTGAGCGTAGCCGTTGGGGAAGGTCACGCAGTGGCCGCTGGTGAAACTCCCGGCGTGCCCGCCTGGATAATGCAGGGGATTTCTCCCGTTGTACTGTCCGCCAAGGTGCTGCTCGCTTTCAGGGTACTGGGGGCCACTGAGCCCAGCAGGACAGCACTCGTTACTCAAGATATATTGTTCAGGGTTGTTTGAAACTCTCTCCCCGCTCTGGGGCTGCATGGGCTCCACTGGGTTTTGAGACTGTTCTTGGTTGTACATGAAAGTGTCCTTGTGGGCCCTGGTGACCATACCGATCACTTCTTCCTTAGCAATGTCAGAGCTAGGAGGAGGAGAAGGGCTTTTGATGTTTTCTTGCTCTTGCTTGGGCTTGGAGGAAAGCTCTTCTTGAAGGGCCTGATCTTGAGGCTCTGTTAATGTTTCATTGGGCAAGTGGCTGCTGAACTGATTGTTCATCATGGTTTTCATGGCACTCTGCATTTCAATCAGCATCCTTTGCTTTTCACGTTTAGGAATGCGGCCAAATCTAACAGCTACCAAAATGGAGAAAGGAGGGGGGGGGAAAAAAAGTCAGTCCTGAAAGCATTAGCGATAGTCATCAGCACCAAACCAAAATGCAAAAAACAGCACCCCCCCCCCAAAAAAAAGAAAAAAAAATACATTAAACAACAGTAACCTTGCCTTCTAAGAGGAAGCATTAACACTGCTGTCATTGATACTACTAGCAGAGTTATCATCACCAAGTCAAGGACCTTCACGGACATAGGATAGGCATGAGATGCTGTTTACATACAAAGAAAGGTAGCTCTAAAATAAATCATTTTCCTTTTTCTGTTTGGTTTTTTTTTTCCTTCCCCCCTCCAAATTTGGCTATGGATTACAGACACAGATGTGATTAAGTAGCAGGATTTAAGACCGGCTCAATTAAATTGGTACAACTTTATGTGCTGACAATTAGACAAATTTAAACACAGTTCTTGTATTTTAATGTAAGTCCTACGGGACAGTTCCTTGTGGGTACATTTTATATCTCACAAAACAAAGACAATCTATACTGAATGAGACTTACCTTTTCAAGACAAAGTTATAAGAAAAATTTGCCAGGACATTTTCTGCTGACAAGGGGACGGTCATCATGTGGCTGCATAACTTTTAACCCTAACCTAAGGAATCTACAACTACTTTTACCATCCTGTCCAACCATGGTCTTGTAGGGGCTTATGACCAGTTTCAATTGAATGTAATTAGGTTCACACAGTAGCTCATCATTAAATCTCCTTCATTAAAGCGAGTGCAACCTTATGCACAAACAAGCGCCTAGGGGATGAAATAACTCATATGCATGACAAGAGCCCAGAACAATTATTTGAAGTAAGTTTTAACACTCCACCCAGTAAGCCCAATAATAATAGCCCAAAATTCCTAGTTCTTGTGAAGTAAAAACCCAGAGAAAATTAAAAAGTGAAACACAAGAAAGAACTGTTTGTGACAGGCAAGGTTTAGCAGACTAACAAAACATATTTTCAAGATTCCAATAAGAAAAAGGTCACAAGAAGTAGACTGCAGAAATGGGGCTAGAGACTCAGCTGAACCTTTTGCCCCACCTCCACCAAAAGCAAATTAAAGGAGTTATGTAGTTACATCCTTGATCCACGCAACAAAAAACTCCTTGTACGCTATAAAGGTTGCTCTAAGGCTACTAAAATTGCATGACCTCCAACTGGCCTCATTCACCTCAAAAAAAAGCTGTTCCACTTAGTCCATTTAGCTTGGACAGAATTGCCTTTTATTGAAGAAAGAGAGAGATGGGGGTTGGAGCAATCTTGTCCCAAGCAAAATACAGCTTAAAATATTAACTGGGTAAAACAAGATTAAGTCTCTTGTTACATCTGTGCCCCTACCACAGCACCGCAGGGCAGGCAGCCACTGCAGTAATCTGCAAGGACACATCTCTGGCCAGTATTATGCTACCAGTTCAGGACAGTCACAGAAAAGCAGGCAAGCTCACGGGAACGTGCTGTGACAGGGAAGCTGTCTGGGCAACGGGGTCAGCTGCCTTTCCTGAAGCCCAGATCCCTCCCGGCTTGTGTTGAGGCGAGCAGTGCTCGCCCGGGGACGTACCGTCTCTTGACATTCCAACGGAGAGACATTTTTTGAAACGGCACTGCTGGCATCTGTTCCTGTTCATCCTCATTATGGAGCAGTTGTTATTCTTCAAACACTTCTTATACTGGATATTTTGCTGAATGCTCCTTCGGAAAAAACCCTGCAAACAAAAAACCGTGACTATTGCAGTGTTTGTCAAATTCTTCTGTCACCATTCACCTTTCTGCACCCATAAAAGAATTTCAGTGTGTTTTAGACTGCTTCAGAGCCATCAGTGAGTGCAAGAACACACAACTCCTCACGACCTACTACCCCCCAGTACATCATCCATCTGTATATAAAGCAAACTGGTTATAATTTCTAATATAAATCTAATTAGATTTTAAGTTTTTGCCTGCATAGTCAGCACTCAAAATCAAAATATCTTCACTTTACTTCATCATTGTATTGCCAGTTTATAAGATTTGCCCTCAGTCTTCTTAGGCAACCACAGTTAAAAGCCAAAATTGGATCCTTCAATCTCAAAACTTTGTCAACAAAACCATCCACTTGCACCATCTGCTTTTCAAAGGTCTCTTTCACATAACCCATAAGCTGATAAATACCTTCACAGAAACTATATTCCCAGAACAGAGTATTTGCAGTGTTATAACAATAGGTCTGTATCACCTGATATTAACACGCATGCCTGCTACCTAGTAGTTGCATATATTTCAAAATGTCTTGAAATTGTTCAACAGAAAAGCATACCCATGATTTTTCATCGGTCATCACCCCTTTTCCCTTACTGAGATGAGAGAACCTGAGCATTTCAGCAGCAGGAAGGTGAGCAGAAATATGGCTCACCTTGCAGCCCTCACAGGCGTGAACACCATAATGAAATCCTGAAGCGACATCTCCACAGACTTTGCACAGAAGAACCATGCCATTAAACTCTAGAATTAGAACAGAGAAGTCAAGAATACCGAAAATCAGTGACAGCTACAGGAACACGCTCCCAGCTTTTCAACATGATGACAAAGCAAAATATATAGTGTCAACAGTAATAATAATAGTAATAATAATAAAAGAAAAGCAACACGGGAGCAGAAAACAAGAACGTATGAAAACCCTGAGCAGTTCAGAAGGTACAAGTTTAAGGCAAGGGGCAAAAAAACAAACACAGAACACAGCAGAATAGGGAGAGAACATGTATTCACTAGGCTTTCAATTACAGTAGCACTGCGCTCAATAGCAGAAAAGGAAAGTCTGCTTACATTTACATACTTTTAAAAGGACCATTTAGGTAAGTAGGTCAAAGTTTGGTCTCAATCTTTTTTTTTTTTCCATCAGGAAAAGGAAGCCCACAAAGACTGCGGTTTCCCTAGCCAATAACAAACATTGTTTTCTTAAAAAAATAGAAATATTATAGAACACTCAACTTTATAATGTATTGCAAGCAAGCCACAGTGCTGACCTAACGCAGGTCTTGCTGATGCTAACGGAAATTTTATCGGCGACTTTAGTGGCCCCAAAGTCAGCTTAAAGCTGAGCAACAGCAACAACTAGAAGTACTCCAGCAGAATGTTTGTCGATGGGCCTGCCCCTTCAAACTGTTGAAAAATGTATTTATTGTTGATCTTTGTGATTACAGAAAACAAACAAAAAAACCCCAAAACCACTTCCATCTTACAGTTACTTCATGCTTACATCTACAAATTAAGACTTAAATCAAAATGATGTATTTTTTGATATCTCAGTGTAAGAAAATTTTTTTGCAGTTCAATTATTTTACGTGTGAGTGTGTGCATGTGTGTGCTCACAGGCACAATTAGATTTTTGACACCCCTTCATAAAAACCCCTGAAGAAAAACACTGACTGCTACTATTTTTGTTTGATAACATCTTTTAAATCTAGCTCTTTTAATTGATATTGATATTTGGATTTTTTTTCAAATCAGTTTTCACTGGTGGTAATCTGAAGTAAAGAATGGACTGTATTTACAGACTGCTTTACACTAGTAACAATGGGACCTTCACATACTGGCATCAGTGTGGTAGTACCATACTGTACAATACATACGGTGAAACATAAAAAGCATAAAAAACAAAAAACGAGGCTTGGCCACGGGCCCAACAAGGAAGCTACCCGTAAGACCTGGCTGTAACATATGCACAACCCCAAACTGCAGGAATGGAAGAGGAAGGTGGTGGTTTCAGGAGCTGGCACCAAACGTACTTGTGACTCCATTATGGCCCTTTGTCAAACCAGCAACACTTGACTGGTTTGTTTTAATAGTCTCCTCCAGCCGGTCGCTCTTGGGTGCAGCATCAGAGCCCTCGCTGCCCCGACTGCTGCAGCTGCTTTCTGAGGAGGAGCTGTTTGGAGAGGACGGCACAGGCGAAGAGGATGACTGGAAACCGCTGTCTGAGCTCTCGCTGTGACATGAGGCTGGGCTGGATGCCGAGCTCGAAGAGCTGATGTAAGCTATCACACCCCCTAAGGCAGGAAAAAAAGGCAGCGTGTAGTGACATAACAAGCAGACATACACCCCTGCCACGTGAGCCACGCGATGACCCGGCATCGCCAGGCCCGGCGCCCATGTGCGCTCCTTTCCATCCCTCCCTCCAGCCCCGTTCTCTCCGTGACGTTTCACAGAATGACCCCAGCTGCCCCATCCACTTCTGCCATCTTATCAGCCTCCTTCAGCCGCCGATGAGATTAAAGAGGAGGAGAGGCTCCAAGGACACAACAACAAACCACGGTGCTGCCAGGACGGGGCAGCAGGAAGGGGGCAAGGCAGGAGGGGGCTCTGCAGGGCCCGCAGAGGTGCTCAGAGCAGCTCAGAGGGCAGAGGAACGGGAAGAGGCGGCAGCGCAGCCTGTGGCATCGCTGTTTAGCCCGCTCAGTGCCAGGGGTCCTGCTGCAGGTCTCGGGAGCATTGCTAACAGCTGCAGTTAAACCTCCAGCTGCCAGGGCTGCTACCCGTGAGACGCTGCAGAGCAGAGCCTGTTCCCAGCCCAGCACACTTGAGCACCTCTCAGCTGAACCAGCTTTTTGTCTTCCGGCAGCCACAGAAGCAGCTCTGCTTTTTCACAGGCTTGTTTGTCTAGCTTATAAGCAAGAGAAACTACCTTCATTCCACTTGAGTTTCTAAGACTTATTATTTCAAAAGCCACTATAAAAGTGTTTAATACAACAAAAGCATGTAACACAGAAAGAGCTAACCAGCAAAGGCCACACAACTATTTAAACTAAGTTATATCCTGTACCTTCTCTGTTTCACACACACTTAACTCTGGAAAATCTCTTCCCAGGTGACTCATTCTTTTGAAGAAAGGAATTCCACATATCAGAAAGACTTAAAAAACTTAGAAATGGCAACATACTGACTTCCTTCGGAGGTAAAAAGCACTGATGTCAGAATCCTTAACCAACTGATTAAGTTGGTATTACAGGTCTGGGGGTCATAGTCCCTTATATTAATTACAGCTTCCTCGCAGAAAAAGCTTGTTATTCTGATCTAATAGACATTGGTGTTATGTAACTCCTAGAACAACACTGAAATACCAGCGTCTGCAAGCAGAAAAAAATAAGATGGGGGGAAAAGACAGCCACCTATAAGTCTTCTTCCTTTTATCAGCTATAATGATCCTCCCGGCACTTCTCAGGAGCTTTACTCAGTTCATTTTGCTCTTTAAGATTTCATTCTTTCTCTGGCAAAGAAACCCTCCCTGGTGCTCTAAAGCAAACACGGGGCGAGCGCCTTGGGGAAGCCCCTCTGAAGCGGGAGCCGCACCAAGCCATCGCTGGCTGAGCTACCTTCCACATTGCTGAACGCCAGCACCTCTGCACCTCCTGGCACGAGGCATTCCTGCACAGGGGTTCAGGGAAGCCTCCACACGACCTAACACTCATCCAGGATCAGGATTCAGTACCGCGCGGCTGGGAGGTGGAGGAGCTGCAGTGGACATGCAGGTCACAGCAAGGAGGAAAAGGCAAAACCCAGGGCCAGACGGAGCAGCAGCAGTGTCAAGTGTCACCGATTTTCAAGGTCCAAATACTCCCTGGTTTTAAATGCCTCTGCCAGGCACCAGATCAAAGCTCAGAGGTCACCAGGACCCAGGAAGGAACTGGATTTCCCAGCCAGCACCCTCCTTATCTGTAAACGGGCAGGGAACAACGCACAAACACATCCCACGAGGCTTTCGGGGAAGTCCACGTTTCTCCACGTTGGCACCTCGCCCCAGTATCTTTAAACCCTGGCCGATAAAAGGGGATGCTCTTTTCCCTTAATGCTAGCACGAATGCCACAGCAGAGATGGTAAAGACTGTGCTTTTTATACAGGGTTTTCCCCCTCATCTTCTCTTTTGAAAGCCTCAAAAGCCCCTGGATAGCCAAGCTGCTCCTGCAGCTCCGAGATCTTGCCAGTCTTGTCTGTGGCACATTAAATAATTTTGCTATTTGTAGAAATTATATTAATAGCTCTCCCTGAATCCTTTCTTGATTAAAGGTTGAAACCTACATTCCAGAAAAGTAGCACAGATCATCAACCACATAGCAGGAAACTGCAGACATGCAGCATTTTCCCCACTCCCACACAACTTTCCTGAAGGAAAAGATCCTGATGCTACATAGGGAGGTCAGCCACGGATCTACAAACTTATCAAAATCTGCCCAGTGAGTCTAGTGAAATGTGCTAAAACAAGTGATTTTATGTTATGCTAAACTGTGCAAACACATTTTAGGCAGATCCATAAGGAATTCAGCATCTTTAAAATCCCACGTACTTAGGTGATTCAGTGACACAAGGGGCCAGGGGAAGGCATTACAGGAAGCACGAGAAGCTGCAGCTATTTAATTTCAAGAGAGATTTGAAAAATCCTAACAATACAGAGATACTGCGATAAAAAGATTAATCGGTTCTTTTTTCCATTTACCTCCAAATCCAACCACACTGCTGCAACACTGCTTCCCCCTGCGCGAAACCACATTTACTACCCTCACCAAGGGGAGAAAATAGAAAAGGATGGATAACCATGACTTTTGTTTTTTGCTTGATTTCTATTTTCTGCAGCTAAGCACCCGGGCGCCCCCGGAAAGGAGGACACAACCGCAGCGCCAAGGAAACACCCTGCACAGAGCACATTTATTCCAGGACACGGGCAAGGTAGGGGGGAGGAAAGAGAGGAATGCGGGACGCGTAGCCAAAAAAGCAGGGGGAAGCGGCTGCCCTCCCGCTCGGCCTGCTCTCAAATTACACCGCATTCGTTTAAAAAAAAATTAAAATAACAGTAAAACGACTCCTGCCCCTGGCCGCCCGGGGGCAGCGGGTACCCCCGTCCCCGTTACACAACGCGGAGGCTCCGCGAAGGGGGAAGGGGGGGAGGGCGCCCACACACTGGGCCGCCTCCCGCCTCCGCGCACCGGGCCCGTCCACGTGAGGGGCGCCCTGAGGCGGCGCGCGCACATGGCGGCACCCGTGCGGACCCCGCGCCAACGGCCGCCGCAGCGCAACCGCCGCCCCCCCCGCGCCAACGGCCGCCGCAGCGCAACCGCCGCCCCCCCCGCGCCAACGGCCGCCGCCCTCCGCCAACGGCCACGGGGCGCCCCGGGGGGGGGGGGGGGGGCGTGGCGAGCGGCGCCGCAGCCCCACGTGCCCCCGCGGCGCCCCGCGCCGCCGCCGCCCCGAATGTAGGTCACCAAAACAGCGGCCTCCCGCCGGCCTCACGTGTCCGCGCCGCGCGCCGCCCCGCGCCGCCGCCCCGCGCCCGATTATGCAACGCGCGCGTCACGGCGCGGCGCGGCCAATGGGCGCGCGCGCAGCGCGGAACGTAAACACAGCGCGCACATGGCCCGGGCCGCGGGTCCATGTGAGGCCCCGCGCGCGCCCGCCGCAGCGCCCGCGCCGCGCGGGGGCAGGGCAGGGCGGGCGGCGCCGCGCAGCCCCCGCGCGGGGACGCGCAGCGGGACAGGGAGGGGGGGAAAGGGCGCTCGGAGCCGCCGCCGCGCCCCCCGCCCGCGTCCCCCCGCTTACCCGCGCTGACTTCCATGGCGGCGGCGGCGGCGTCCCCCGCGGAGGCTGCGCCGGGCGCGGCTCGGCTGCGGCGCCGCCGCGGCGCTACATGTGCCGGCGCCGCGGAGCGCCGCGGGGCAGGGGGCGGCTGCGCTGCCGGCCGGCGCGGAGGAAGCCGCGGTGCCGCTGCCCGCCGCGGCGCGCTCCCCTTCGCAACAAAAGCGGCGCCGGCGCCGCGCCGAGTGCGGCAGCGGCGAGAGGCAGCGAGAGAGCGAGCGAGCGGGGCGGGAGGGAGGGCGGGAGGGCGCGAGCGGCCGCCCCGCGCGCGCCGCGCCGCCCCGCCCCGCCCCGCCCGCTCACCCAGTGACACACTTTCCCGCCGCCCGCGCCGCCGCACGTGCCCCGCGCGCGTGCAGCCCGCGCCGGGGCGGGGGGGGGGGGTGTCCCGTCCGCGTGGCGAGGTCCCGCGTGGGGGTGGCGGCGGGTGGGCAAGGGAAGGGGGGCGAGTTCCCTCTGCCCTGGCCTAAGGGGGTCAGTTTGGGTGCGTTTCGTCACTTTTGCAGTAAGGAGAGCTGGTGGGGCTTCCCGCTGGTCTGCAGCCAGGCTTCCTGCCCGCCTGCATGCAGTGTCCACTGCTGTCCCCCAGCCCTCACCGACCCAGGTCCTTCCCGCGCCCCCTAACCCCCTGCTGGAGCATCTTGTCCTCCTCATACACCCAGGTCTCCTCCTCATGCTGGCTCCATACTTCCATGTTTCCTCACAGACACTGCCTGTTTGGCAGGCCCAGGGGCTTTGATGTGCCCTGCTCGTCACCATCTGTGGGGCAGGGGGGACTCTTCACGCTAATGGTGTCCCCTCTGCCATCTGTCTGCTGGTTTTGATGGAATAAGCACAAATCCAAAGTACTCGAAGTGAGCCCACCTTGCCCACTGTCTTGAAAGCTGATTTGGGTCAACAGACTCAAAGGAGGAGACAAGCAGCGATTTGTATAAGCCACATGCCTTGAGGACACCGAGTTAAGTGTTAGGAACAACAGCAAAGGAAGTCTTCCCTGCCCGCGCGGTCTGTGTCTCTGGGATTTTGTGTATTTGTTCATGGTCAACTGCTAAGGACTAGACACTGTGCTTGAGTAATATTGACCAACAAATATTACACCCCTCACTATTCAGAGGAATGGGTACAAGACTACAGAAGCCGAGCTCTTGCTGCTGGGCAAGGCAGACGTCTGCAGTTTGCAAGGGTGGTTGTGTATGGAAGTGGGGCACTCAGAGTTTGCAAACACAGGTGCCGGGACCAAAGCTCTGTGCAGCCCCCAGGCAACCTGCAGGACTGAGCACAGGCTCCTGCCTCTCGTGTCACAGAATCACAGCGTAGCTGAGGTCAGAAGGGAGCTCTAGAGATCATCTAGTTCAAGCTCCCTGCTTCTTGTGGGTTTTAATGCCCGGTTTTAATGCCATCCACTATCTGCTCTTGGGATTCTTGTGGGTTATTAGAGCAGCTCCAGCCTGGTCTTGCTATGCACTTTCAGTCCTGGAGCACTCCCCACTCATCGCAGAATCACAGAATGGTTGTGGTGGGAAGGGACCTCCGGAGATCATCTAGTGCACCCCCGCTTCTCAAGCAGATCACATAGAGCATATTGCCCAGGATTGCATCCCAATGGCTTTTGACTGTCTCCAAGGAAGGGGACTGCACAACTGCAGCAGTGCTCAGTCACCCTCACAGTAAAACATGTTTTTCCCAATGTTTAGATGGACCTTCCTGTGTTTCAGTTTGTACCCACTGCCTCTTGTCCTATCACTGGGTACTGCTGGAAGGAGTCAGGGCCCCTGCTCTTCACACCCTCCCTTCAGATACTTATACATATTGATAAGTATCTGACTGACTTTACCCTCAGTCTTCTCCAGGCTAAACAGGCCTGTCCCTCTGAGCCTTTCCTCATATGAGACATGCTGCAGTCCCCAGATCACCTTAGCAGCCCTTCGCAGACAGAACCCGCTGCAGTAGCTCCGCGTCTCTCTTGTATTGAGGACCCCATACTGGACACTGCACTCCAGATGTGGCCTCACCAGGCCTGAGCAGAGCGGGGAGGACCTGCCGGCAACACTCTTCCTAATGCACCCCAGGATCCCATTGGCCTTCTTGGCCACAAGGACACTCTGCTGGCTCATAGGCAACTATTTGTCCAGCAGGACCCCAAGTCCTCCATGGAGCTGCTCAGCTGCTCTCCAGTGTGTCACCCCCAGCCTGTCCTGCTGCATAATAATGCACTGCTGGAGTTACTCCTCCCCGGGTCCTGCTCTCTGCACTTCCCATTATTGAACATCATGATGTTCCTCTCTGCCCAGTTCTCCAGCCTTCCCTTCTCTGTGGGAAAACCCCAATGGATTTAGCTCTCTTTTGATGCTCTCACATACCTCTTCCTTCATGGAAGAGCAACCCCTTCCCTCATGCCCTCAGTTGCTCCTGTACCACCTCCCCACTGGTTCCCTCCCCACCAGCCAGTTCCTCACATACTTGTGACCCCCAGAGCCCAGCATTTAGTGACAGTCTGGCAAAAGCAACTAATGGGCCCACCCTGCCCAGTGCATCAGAGGAAGCCAAAAGGTGTTTTTCCTGAGGAGGCCCAGCAGGTCCAGCTGGCTAAAGGTAGCCACAGGATGATGCAATTGATGTAACTCCCATCCTGGTATCCCAGATGGAGATCTTGAAAACGGCCCCTTCCACTGCTACACTGCAGCTCTGCTGGCCAGCATGAACCTACCAACTGCCCCAGTAGCCGCTGAGAGGCCTGGCTGTGCTTGGAGGGAAAGCTGCCTTTGAGGACATGGAAGTCCCGAGGACATGCCCTGTAGCTCAGGGGAAGATAACGCTCTGCCAGGGGGCTGCAGTACAGGAGCCACATTTTTCTTAGTTCCCCTTGGCAGCTTCCTCCTCATACAAGCGAACGCTGGCAATGGTACCCCACAGCTGTGGGGGCTGATGGAGCTGCGGTGCCTGGGCTTCTCTCAAGGGGCTTCTTTGACCTTCCCCCAACCTTGGCCCCTACAACATGGCTTTCAGAGCTGTCATGTCCGTCCTTTGTGAAGGGATTATCGGCAGGTATCACCTGATCCCCAGAAGGAGACACATTTCCCCACGTGTTTTTGGCCTCTCCACAGAAGACAAGTCGAGTCTGGGCATTATGGGACACAGTGCAGTGCTGGTGTTCCGGAGAGCGGGAGCATCACTCAACCCAGTGAGGGGATCAGACGAGGGGTGATGGGACCTCCCTGGGTTCAGCTCTCTGAAACCTTCAGTCTCCATCTCCTGAGGAGCTGCTCTCCGTCATGGGGTTTTGGAAAGAGACTGAATGGAGGCATTGACATGTGCAAGAGCAAAAGAGAGTCCCAGAGTGGGACAGAAACCTCCCATGTGTAGCATGCCCCTGGGAGAGCACACAAACTTTTCCCCATCTGTTCTCCCCCTGACACATGGAGCAGCTAAAATTGCATGTTTAAATTCCAGAGATGGCAGGGTGAATCCCCACCTGTGCTAAATACTCCCCTGCCTCTGGGAGGGGGGAGACTGCGCCGGAGTCTTGCAGCAACTCATGCTGACTGAACTGCTAACTGCATAGCTGGATGGTGGGACAGGATGCGCGGTAGCCACCTCACCGGAGGTATGTGGAGGCCGATGACTCTTTTTCCTCAGGCCTGAAATGCTGGTGGTTGCTCAGGTCATGCCAGGATGCCTGCACCTTTGCGTCCACGTGGAGCCTGATAAACATCTAGCAGGTTTGCACACACCAGCTGGGAATGTACTAGCTCCTATCAGCAGGCATTTGCCTGCTTTTGATGAGCTGGATTTCTTAAATGCCTGGCACATTCATAGCAATATTAACTTGGTAGCCAAACATATTCCTTGCAAAGAGAGAGAACGTTTACATTAAGCACACCAAGAGGCAGCAACTCTTTCAGACTCAGCACTTTATGATATTTTCTGTTTCTTTGTTCCTTTTTACCTTAGGAAAAAGCTCCTAATGTCTTCTTTGTCTTTTTGACTGACGCTTGAGACTAAGCTGACATTTTCACAGATCTGTATGTCCCCAAGTTCTTTGTCCTGGTAATGGTTTTATTATAGCACTTATGCTGGCTTACATATAATGAAAGTTATTTTCTCCCATATAAAATACTGTTTTACTGTTCAGTCAGTCCATTTCACAAGATCCTTCTGCAATTTTCAGTGACCTAACTTTTGTGAATAATTTGTGCCCCACAATTGCAGTTTGAACGAGTTCATACAAGTTCACTTCTCTTGAGTCAGACAACCGATAAGAAAACTTTCCTTGTATCTCCAGCTTCTCTAAAGCAATATTTACTTGCTATCCTCAGTTACTAGTTAAAATATTGCCTTGTAAATGTTGTTAGAATTATAACTATAACCTATAACTTCTTTCCTATATTAATGATGCAAAGATCAATAATTCACCTAACTAATCTCAGCCTGTTTTAGTTAATAGAAACATTTCTATTGATTGCAGTAGGCTTGTGTCAAGCCCTACAGAGTATTTCTGACCCTTTGCTCCGCTCCACTGCAAATTATATTTGACATATACCTCTAACTATACAATCATTGCCCTTTTTCCTTATTGAAGTGAAATCCAGGTGAGGAGGTCTTGGTTCTTTGGCTTGTCATCGCATCCTGTCCTACACTGAGTGTGTGCAGAATGCTTCAGGATGAAGCAAAAGCTAAATATAGAGCCTACCCAGGAAGGGCAGGTCTCCACGGCACAAGGCACCAGTGCAGGGGCTGGGAACACTGCAGCCAATTGAAGGAGAGGAACTGGCTCACAGGTTGTTCACTCCATCTCACATCCTGTCTCTCGGTGCCAAGTATCAGGGACTTGGAGGAAGGTGAAAGAGCTCTTAGGGGACACTTAGACACCCGCTTGCCCAGAGGGGAACTTTCCTCCTGATTCAGCTGATGAGCAGTAGGTTTATGGCCTGAAAGTTGTAGACATTTCTATCTTACCTAATGTTATTACAGGTATACTTCTTATTCATGCTAACTGGCTGCATACTGCTTGCTTGGACTCATCATGATTTATGGCAGAGAAGAAGCAAAATGCATTGAGTAAAGCAGCTCATACTTCAGCTAAAGCCCTCAGACTTAGGTGACTTACAGCAGCTGATTTCCAATGACACATTTTACTGCCTCTGAGGAAAAATCAACAGAGTTTTACTGAAGACTCACTGACAGGATACAACTGCCGCCCCCCACAGCAGAGCTCCAACAGCTGCTGGTGCCTTCTCCCCCACCACTGAATTCTCTTACTATTTCCCCGCCTTGTTTCTTCTGTAACAAATATCTTCTAAACCTACGTTTTCTTCTGACTTTTTCAAACGCTCCTAAGTCACTGTGTCCGGGAGAGCACCCTGCATCACAGCACCAGTGCTCACCAGGAAGCTCCTGCAGCCGCGGACGTCCGTGCTGGAGCTCGCACAGGAACCAGAGGGGAGCACCCGGCGCTCTGCTCTGCCATGAGCCACAGAGAGAGGAAACCCCAGCGTTGTAATGCTGCTCTCTTGGCACCAAAACCATTGCCTCAGCACTCGTGCAGTGCCGCTCCACCTTCTCTTGACATTTGCCTTCTAAGCCCTTCTGGCCATTGAAATACAAATGGAAGTTTGCTTTTTCTCTTTGCAAACTGTGTTAATGCTTGGATGGATGTGAAGTAACACAAATATAAACCTGGCTCCTAGGCAGAACACAGATGCAGGTAATGCTTTTCCCTTCCTTTGGAGACTGTACAGGTTTTATGGAGGACGCAAGCTCAGAAATGGTGCCCAGAGCTACCTGCAAGCTTTTGCTCTTCTTCCTCTTGCTCCTGTCCTCTGGAGCAGCACAATCTAGATGATTGCTGGCATATTTTACAAGGGAAATTCTAGACAAAACTTCGCTCAGTCATGAACGGAGGCAAATGCCGTCTGTATTGGAGCCCCTAATAGCCCAGGACCATAGGAAATATGCAGCCTTTAATTACAAGTACCATTCGTTCCGGAGCATTGGCCCAGAGAGAGATGACTGCCCTTTTACAGCCAGACAGAACAAAGGCAGCTGTATTCAAATCAGTGAAATTTCTCAAGGGAATGAACCAATAAAACAAGACACATTTTGGCTCAGAGAACTATTATATGTAACTACCCAAAGGCTAGCTGGCAATTTAAAGGCCGCAATAGCTTCAGGCTTTTAGTAACTCTGTATAATGTGGTGTTTTTCCCTGGTTATTGGGTCAGCCTGGCTAACTTGCAGGTCAAAAGATGATTTAAGGGCTGATGCTTCAAGGGGCTGAGTTCTATCCCGAGACAAAGCATGAAGCACCTTATCAGAGCCTGCATCTTGCTGGATTAGGTCCAACTGCAAAAATCCTAATCCTGAAATGCTACGTTCTCAATTCTACTAAGAGCCTGAAGAGTTAAAGTTATTAACTGCCTTCGAAAAAAATGCATTAGAAATAAATATGCTTTAGGATAAACCTATTAAATGGATAAAAATGCCATTACCACTGGTGAAATATGATTTCGTGACCTTTTAAATAAATACGCCTGCTATGCACCAAATTATGTCACATAATAAGCTTTATACATGATAAAGTCATGCAGTAGGTCTCAGTCTTCAGGCATTCAATGAAATATCACTAGCCATAAAGGGCTTCTGAAATGTTACACTAAAGAAAATTGCTTCCAGCTATAAAAACTTAACCATTAAAACAAACGTAGTTTCTCTGATAAAGTTCTGTGCAAGATATTGGTAGTAAAGAGTCAAATCTTGTTAGAAACAAACTGTAGGTACTCAAACCATTTTGCAAATACACAACCCCATCTTAAAATAACATGAATTCCAGATAAATCTGGAATAATTCCATTAAAAGCAGTGGGGTTACAATCATGCAAGCCCGATGTAAGATGAAAATTATGCTAATAGAGTCTTAGAATTATGTTTGTGGGATATCTCTGGTATTTGATTTTCCAAACATTGCGGCGGGTCCAAACTAATCTACACTTGTAATTCTGGCACTTGTGCAAGCAGTGGGAATGTGAACACATCTGGCTAATCTTTCTGCCCTGAGTCTCAGGCCTGCCTGTGTTATGCCTCGGTGGCCTTGCCCAGATTACTCTTGACACAACGATATGCCTATTAAGGGACCAGCCATATTTGATGTGATGGGAACACAGAGCTGGATTTTTTCAGCCTAGTGAATGAAGGGTGACATGTATTTCCTCAGATCTATCCACCAGCTTCACATGCAGCAAAACTGGCTCCCTCCGGTGAGCCAGAGAGAAGACCTTTCTGGTCTAAAGTATTCTCCGAGGCCTTGTGAATATTCTGTCAGTTGTTCAAGGGATCCCGGGTGTCCCAACAAAACCTCCTGGTGGGGCATTTAGAGATGTAATAAAATCATCACAGTCACTTCATCTGTTTTTACATGAACACCTGAAAATGCATGGAATGCCCAGCTAGGATCGAACACACAGCTCCAAGATTCAAAATATTGTTGGCGTTCACTGCCACAACCATCCCCTCCAAAAGGGAATATCAAATAACACTTTGGATGTTAACAAAGACTGTTGCATTTCAAGGTTTGTATTTCTCACCATCAGTGAATTTATTCAACGTTGTTTGAGGTAACACAATCAAGCAAAAGAACATTCTTCCATTTCTCCTGGCCTGGGACAAGGCAAAGGCTTCTCCGAAGACAGGAAGGATCTTGATTAAAACCCTGGCAATTTTCACCAACACTCCAATACAAACATTTTCAGCAGGAGCATTGAAAAAGACATGGCAAAATGCAAGCATAGAGAAGAAGCCGAGAGCACCAGGCTCCAAGCGAGCAAAAGCTTCCTTCTCTGAACCTCAGCCACTCCTTGTGCAAAGAAACAGGCGTGTTCGGCACAAGCAGTGTTAGTGCCTTCACCAACCAGACAGATACACCATTTTAAGTGCAATTTAAGCAGCACCACCACAAAGGAATGTGGGGGCATCATGAGGCCACCAGTGAAACGTTATTTTCTCTTCCTGAAGAGCTGTAGCACCATGTCCAATAATAGGCCTGCATTCAGCAAGAGCTCAGCTGCATCCTGCCATGCCTCCAGACACTTGCCATTTTGTGTTACTGCAGTTCCTCAAAAACAGTCAGCTATGAGCAGAAATCTAGTACCGAAGGCCCAAGGTAGCCAGTTTTATCAGTGGCCAAGGACAGTGGCTCGTTACATAATGCTGCCAAGCCACTGATAGAGCAGTCCTGAGCGTCGCAGCTTTGCTCTGACTCACCTGCAAAGTGTCTGGCTCCATGAGCTTCCAGGAGCAGACCATCAAAACAGGTTGTATTTCCACTTCCAATTTTGAGTTACAGGAGGCACCTGTGAGTCAGGGGAGCCATTTTCCCCTCATGCGCCTCACGCTCCACCCCGTGCCCAGGCCCAGCGTGCGCTCGTGCACAGCCAGAAGCTCCGTGGGAGGCACCAGCAGCTGTGGCTGCCGCGGCCTCCGCTGCCCGGGCTGAGATCCACGTGCAGTCCCTGAACGTGACAGCCCCAACGCCCGCTGCAGCGTGAGGGAATCCGTACGCTGCTGCTGAGGGCCTCGGAGGTGGCAAACAAGGAGCTGGACTCTGTGTAGTCATTGAGCTCCTTCTCCAAATACCCTTTAACAACTCCATCCCAAAGGGATACCGTGTCGGTTAGACTTCCAGACTGGCCCAGCACCCACCCAGCTCTTGTGGGGACCCGCTACAGTCGCCAGAGTGGGGCCTGCAGCAGCTCACACTTTTGTTTCTTTCAAGTCTTACTCTCATCCAGGATCGTAGATCTCAGAGGGACACTCCACATCGGGTCTATCTAGCCTTGAGTTAGGAAATCTCCTGCGTCAAAGCTGCTCGGCTTAGACCTCCTGCTCCCCCCTTCTTCTCCCCTTGGTGCCTGGCGTGCAGGTGGAGCCTGCTGTGCCGACAACACAGGGGCACACAAAGTTGAGAAGTGCCTTTTTTTTTTTTCTTTAAAAAACAAAACTGAACAATTACAACCTTGTCAATCTCCATCATACTAGGGAAAAAAATGAAAAAAGGAAAAGAACTGAGTCAGCAGCAAGCACCGCCCTGTTGCTCAGGGCTGTAATGAAACCAGCAGAACCAAGATTGGGCAATTCAGGCTGGCTGACACGTGCTGAAGAGAGCGAAGCTCGAGTCACGCCGGGCCAGGCTCCCCAGCCGCTGCAGGATGGAAGGCGACCGCTTCTCTGGGTCTCCCTCCTCGCCTTGCCCCTGGGCTTCTGCCCTCCCTGCTGTTACAAGCTGCACCTCGCCATCCCATGCTCAAACATGGGCTCTGAAAGCACCTCGCCACCCCATGGTTGAACTACAAGGCCATTCCTGGGACTTTAGGACAATTAGAGGAAGCTGCAAAAACATCCAGTTTCAGTGATCGTTCTAACCTGGACCAAATCCCAGTTCTGCAGTTCATTTCTGCACAGTCACAATGTGACTAAATAATTAATTATTCAGGCTAAAAAAAAAAAAAAAAAACACCATCACAATCTATTTCCTTATTTTTGAGTTATATTTCTTAAAGAAGTCAAATTTTTTGAGTGTTGCCAGAATGGCACGTAGGCAAGATTGTTTCTTAGATAGGTGTTTTAAAGTTTTCAGCCCTGACCATCACTGGAGAAAACTGATCTTCTATATTAAATAATTTTATGATTTTTGCATTTTCATTTAACCAGCCAATGAACATAATACCTATAGCAGTTTTTCATTTAGCTGCAGGACCTCAAAAAATGTTTCATTCGTTCACAGTAGCTTGCCTTCTTTTCCTTTTTTCCCTTCTCAACAATATAAATAATAAATCTAAGAATTAGGTTTCCAGTGTAACCCTTCACACTAATTAATTAATTATTTTTTGTTTCCCACAGAGAGACTGAAACTATTGCTTAAATTCGCTGTTTGGATGAAACAGGACTTTAAACCCAAGCAGCAAGTGTAATCTTTTTTTTTTTCTATCATTCATAAAGAGCAGTTATCAGCTTTCCCATAGAAATTAGGCAACATGAAAAAATGGGTATCTCACTATCAATTCACATGGATTTTTAGTCTCTTTCTACTAAGAATAGACATCTCAGCACCTACCAGAAATAAAATTACCTACATTAAATGAAAATCAGATTGTGCAAAATCAACAGGATCAATTGATTTACATATTTTACTCTTATAAATAATCAATTGGGAAAGTTCCTTCTACATCCACTCTTCTTCCTAATTTTAGAGGTATTATCTACTTTGCCTCTATTCTTTTTTTTACTGAGTACAGATGAACCATATTTTGTGGCATTCCCTATCAAAAAAGATAACCCAAAGCTCATCTATGCAGTGGATTTATACTAGTTAAGTAACTCTCTATCTAAATTCTTCAGGCTAGTAATGAAACCTGCAAGAAAGGCAGGGAGATCCTAACAGCGGATGAGCCAAATTACTTTGATTCCTGTACGAGGAAAGGGTGCAAATAATTGCTTGTTAGTCACAGAAAAGCTATGCTGGGAGAAAAATGTTTGTGTGCATAAATGAATGAGTGAACACTGCACTAATAAGCGACTTCCTATACTTAGTGCATGAGCTCTTCAGGGATGGGGACGCATTTTTGTTCTGTGATTGAGCACAGTACAGGGCATAAGAGATCTTAATTTCTGTCTGCTGCACTGGCTACTGGCGTGCAGCCTCTTTACAGGGTCTGGGAATGGGAGGACTCGAGCAAACGCAGCGTCCCAGCAGCGCGTTACACAGCACACCCTTCGCAGAGGCGCGTTAGGTGCAGCGCAGACACCCTCTAGGTTTACCCGGGTTGCGGATTAATGTTCCTGCAGCCACACCGGGCTAATTCAACGGCAAAACAGCTCCAGTGAGGCCAAGTTTATAACCCAGGGACTGCACTGTGCCCAGGGGCTAAGCAGTGCCCCAAATCCTTTCTTTCCCCCTTTGATTTGCTCTTTTTCTCCTCAGCGCGCCTCTCGTCTCTTCTGTTTCCAAGAGAATGTCTCACCTTGAACACAAGCAGCCCGCTCGGGTCTGCACCGATGCCTCTACAGCCCTTTCAGAGCCCTGCACAGGCTGCGCAACCCTTGAGCAGCCAGCTCGGGGCCAGCGTATTAACCGTAAGTATTTTTTAACCTTTAGTACCTTTAGTAGAAGGCAACGTGGTCAGACCTGAGCAGGCTCTGAGGGTCTGACCCGAGAGAGCTCCAAGGCAGCACAGATCTTACCATGCTTAAACCGATCACTCATCTGCTCACACGTGAGCCAGTGTCCTGCATGGTACAGCAACTCTCCATTTCCCTGCATGATGGAGAGTTTACAGTACTTAGTGCTATTAAACATCATCTTTATTACATAAAAGCCTTTAATTATATGACTAAATATCAATTGATAATGAGGAAAAGAATGTGCTGTCAAATTTTTTGGCAGCAACGAAGGGCCCAGAACTGGGTTCCAAACCTGGCTTTCCAGAGGCCTCTGCCGGTGTGTTGGGTAAGAACACGACAGCCACAAAATTAAATGTTGCATCAGAAACGTAGCTCAATCACTTCCTACCTTTAGAGAGATAGCCCTTGCAACCTATACATCCCACGTGTAATTATTAAATCAAGGCTGATTCAGAACCTTGACATAGGAGGTTACAAACAACAAAGAGACTCTCTGTCCTTTTACAGACCTATAGACTTCAAGCACTCACTTAAAAAGGATTGGCTCCAGAAGCTGGTGCTTATTTAAAACACCAGAAAATATTCATCAGTTCATACCCGATTTGCTTTGTTTGGGCTATGATTGTGTTTCCAGTGATCTAGGTCTTTCAGCTTGATACTCTCAGAACTACCTTTATCGGTGTTGTGAAAGAAAAGAGCTGTGCTAGGATAGAGAGGGTTTTACCCATTTTGGGGAATAAGCAGATAAAAGGCTAGGATATCAGCCTATTTTTAGAGACCAGCTTTTTGATCATTAGCTAGCTAGATGGATGGGACTGCTTACTTGCTCTCGCTTTTTTACTGGGTCAAGGCTATTGAACAGCGGCTGCATTGCAAGGACAACGATAAGGGTAAATCTCGGTATCGCTCGCGCCGCGCCAGCGCCCCGCGCGGCAGCCAGGCCCTGGCGCCCACCCAGCTGCAGGGAGGCTGCAGGGCGCTGCCACCCTCCTGCGCAGCAGAACAGCTCCCGTGCTTAGGAGGCGCCAAAATCAACTAATTGCCCTCCCCGCTGATTAGCATGGCCTGTACTATTCGGCTTGCTCAGTACTGCCGAGTAATGAGCACATCTATTAGCAACATGGAAGGCAGCTCATGACTTGCTTATTCAAAGAACATTTGCTAATTTACACAATCTGTTTTTACGCATCCTACCCGTTGGGAGGACAGAATTAGGTTTGAACGGTGGCCGAATGCTTGTCAGGCCCTCATCTTCTACCAAATGCTAAGTGATTAATCTACGTAATTTGCACACACATGTATGTAAATCCATAATGTAATAAAAGGTTACAGTCAACTACTTCTGACAGCAACTGCCAGTCTGAAATAAGCTGTTCCCATAAACTCCAGAGAAATGTGGCTGTAACTGGGATACTCCTGGCTGACCTTGAAAGGACCAGGTAGCTTCTCTTGATTATTTTTAAAACATGTCTGTTCAGGCTGATAAATACGTAGTCTCACGCGCAGACAAGCAGAATAGGTGCCCTGGAAACTGAAAACCAGATTCCTTGGTCTCTAATACATTTCACAAGTGGAATTGCTGCTGCCTCCCCTTCCTCATGGGCTGGAGCTTAACATCTGCGTCACAGGAGATCCTTGGTGGAACTCAAATCATGGCCTCTCCCACTGCAACTACTAACAGATCTCAGGTAATTGATTTTCAACAAAATTCATCATACACAAACAGATTTGCGATCTATTAACTTGCCCCAAAGGCTAAAAATCAACTGGAAAGATACCACAAAACTTCTTTATAAACTTCTCTATAGGCCAGGCATCTCAAGCACACAACTCTAAACCTTAGTTTTCCCTTTTAAAAAAAGCAAGCTTTAATAAAAGGGGTGGGGAGGAGCAGAAAATCTGCCTTTGCTCTTCACGCAAATCCACTGCAATTCATCCTCCTTTCAGCCCCAGAACACAAAACTTAGCACTTAGTGTGCTTTAAAACATAGTGTGAGACACGTCCTGGGTGAGAACATGCTGCTTTTAAGGCAACCCAATTTCCTGGAGACTTGAGAGGAGCCCTATCTAAGAGTTCCCCCTGAAACAAATACCACCTCTTTCAAATTACTTAACTGGCCTGATAGAGAATAACACGGTATTTATGTTCATCAATAGATTTCAAAGAACTTTGAAGGGGACTAGCTCCTTGAAAGCTAGAAAAGCTCCAGGAAATCTCAATCAAGTTTCACCAAAGACAAGCCAATCTCTGCCCTCCCCAGGGAGGTTTTGACTATGGCAACTGACACAGCCTCAGTGCTGGTGGTTCCATCACCCACCACCATCCTTGCCTCCTTGCTAGCAAGCGCCCTGGAGAGCTTAGGTCAGCACAGGCTGCTGACTGCCAACCTCAAGGCTGTCACCTTTAAAAATGGATGCGTCTGCACCATTTAAGCCCTTGAAAGCCCAGAAGGGGAGCAGCAGCCCCCTCTCTGCTCTCTTGCCTTCTGTGCTTGAGGGGAGATCTTGTTCACGGAGTCTGCACTCGGGACCCTCCAATCCCTGCCCTACATCAAAGCACAGGCTGCTTTCAAAACCAACTCCACTTCCTTATGGAAAAGGTGGCAAAAAATATTTTAAAAACCATTTTTAAAAATGATCTTCCTTATTCAAAAGAGTCAGTAGCATTTAACAAAGCCACAGAAGAATCCTTGGATTTTTTTTTTCTCCTGACTCAGCCAAAACACGGTATGGAAGGAATGCCTGCAAGAACCTTATTGATGTGTACTTCCCAACTTGAACGTGCTGCCAAAAAGCTTTGTCCTTTAGACCTTCAATGAAGCAGCCAAATAAGCTCTTCTGTTTTTTCAGTCACATGGCAAGTCTTGGATATTTCAGTCCCTGCGCCTTTTCCTTTTCCTAAACCTGCCCGCCCCGCTGGAGCCCTTTGGAGGCCCTCTGTTCATGCCTTTCCTGCTGCCATCCTTGCAGGCTGCTATGAAACCCACGGAGCCTAGAACTGTGCAGCTTGCTCTACCAGAAGAGGCAGTTACTCCACTCTCAGCATGTCATTTGAGCAAACTCTGTAGCGAAAGGTCACAGGGCATTTTACAAAAATGCACCTTAAAACACCTTGTAACTGCCAGTTATCCAAATTCGGATTTCCACCATCTACCTGTGCAGCATAAACCTGAATGTGGCTGAGGAGCCTGTAACACCACAGAGAAGTTCTCTAGTCCTTTCAGGAACATCTAAGAGACTCTTGTTACCATTATAAAGTGAACAGCTTGAAACCCTACCTAAATGAAATACTCTATGGTAAATATCTCGGCATACAACCTAAAGCATTGCATGGTCCCTATTTAAAAACTATATACTTTACTGATCATGAAGTTTAATGAATTATCTTAGCTTTCTGCTTAGCTTATCTTAGCTATCTACCTTTGCAGACACAGGCTCAAGAGCTGCTTTCACAGTGAAGAACATACCAAAAGACAGAACTTGGAAATAAAACTGTCATTATCATTTAATTAGCTATAAAAGCTAGCACTTTCAATTTACATCTCATTGCACAAGATCGAAGCTGGCCTTCAGCGTAAGCACAGGACAGAGACGCCCATGTGTAGAAAGTGAGAAAGTATCCTCCTACCAACAGGAGGAGGATGAGGTCTAGCCATTGAATTTTCAATTCAAACTTTCAGCCTTAGTAAGAGTGAAAAAAAAAATCATCACAGAACTCTGCTTGGGGCCTGGCCCTCCCCAGCTACCAAGTAACGTTTTTAACCACCTCTCGAGATACGGAGGCAGCTGAACGAACCGCGCGCTTCTCCAAGCGCGCAAAGAAGCAGCAGAAGCCCTTGTTAAAGTGGACAGCCCGCACAAGCTTTATTGGGTGGCTACCGCGGCGCGGCTCAGCGGTAGCGGTGCAGCTGCAGGGTGTTGCGTCTCCGCCAGGCCGCGCGGCGCGAGCCGCCGATGGTGTGGTGGAACTTGTGGCCCTTGCCCAGGCCGCGGCTCTTGCGCCCGGCCGACGTGAGCCCGCGCATCTCCCGGTGCTTGTGGACTGGCTTGGTGATCCACTGCGTGTCGGGATTGCGCCGGATGGCCTTGTGGAAGGGATCGATGAGGATCACTTCGAAAAATTTGTACGTGGAGTCTTCACCCACCCAGTAGGAGTTCAAGACTCTCAGGGCCCCACAGTGACGGCCAGCACGTTCCTGTGGAAAAAAGTATAATCAAACATCTACAGAATCATGGAAGCAGGGGCAGTTTTCACACAGAAGGACGTAAACCAATCTTTTGTGGGAAACTATGAAATACTGATCAATTTGAAAATATAAAGCTAGAGGAAAGAAAAACATTTCTGTAGAGAATAAGCCAGCTTTGATAGGAGAAAGAGCTGATGTAACAGGTTCCCCTGTTTGTTCCTCTGCTATTAGTATTTGCTATTCCTATCCTCAGTTATAACTGGAAAGAAGTGGAATTGGTTTAGCAAACAAAAATTAAAGTAGGAAGTATCAATTCCGTAACAATTCTTGTCTCTTTTGTCAAAAATATTAATTTCAGGGCTAAATACTGCAAGTCCACCCAGCCATAGGACTTGATCATCGTGGTAAGGTATGAACCAAGAGATCCTATCCATCCTCCATCCCACTGCAACCCAACCCACTTCTACAGTTTTTCACTAAGTTAAGACTATTTCCTCCACACAAAATTATAATTCGAGTCCTTGGATCACTCTAGCATGTGGGCACATCACATATATTAAGCATTAAACATCAACTGCTTTTAACTAGCTTTTTTGGATGGAGATGACTGCTACTATCACAGTTTTATATTTTTCTAATATTTTTATCTGAAAAGTAGAAATCCTGCAGTAAAGAGCAATTCTGAGATTCAGAAAGTTTAAGACCAAAACTGAGGGTCAATAACATCCTCCACAGGCAGAGCTATGGCCAAAAGAGACTCTGCATTAGCCACCAGTTATCTGGAACACCACATACTAAGAGCACGTGATTCTGTGTTTTCAGTGCTCAAGACATTTTTATCTTTAAAACAAATATGAGTGATTATTTTAATTAACATGTCCCATTTATTATTTTAAATAAGCCCCACATGCAATCTGCTGAGGCTCTATGCCATAACACATGCCAAAGACATCACTAACACAGGGCAGCAAAGTCTGAAGCCTGCTTAAAAGGAGAATTTTCCCAAGTTTTGGAAACAGAAAAGCCTTCTATTGAAGGACATAAGGGCAATGAGTAGTCCCTAACATTTCACGATGTACTCATCTGCAGACTGAAAAGAGACACAAAATTAACCTAACCCATGGGAAGGAATAAAATACTTTTCCACAGGCAAGAACTACGCCTTTTCAACTCCACTACTACTGTGACATTATGAAATTTAGCTAAGGTCTCATCTAATAAAAGTTTTCATTTTCAATATTCTAGCCTATAAAAAACACTATACATAAAGGTTATACCACTGATATTTGAGCTCTTGAGGTACCACGGCTTTTATAACAGGCCAGGGATCTTCTGGCACTAGCCTTTAACTTCAGAGCCTGCAAACTAGCCAAGTATATTGTACAACACTACTGCTATAAAACCAGGTGCTAATGAATTTAGAGTTCAGATGAGTTACTGCCCTTCGAAGGGATCATTATCTAAAGCTAGTAATACAAAAACACAGGCTAAGAAACCCCATTTATTTATTAAAGATCTTACAGCCTGTTAAGATCTTTTTCCTATGCTGTATCAATCTTCTGCACCTCATTATATGGCCCATGCTGAGTTCACTTCACACATGTAGCCTTTCTTCTTGGAAAGCTGAGCTGCTCTTCAATGGTAGTGCTACAACTCTCCAGAAAACTAAGACTGAAAACATGCTTTACATGCACACTGGAACTGCCATGTTACTACAGAAATTCAGCACGAGGGATGATTACTTTGAACTACGAAAAGTCATGACTGAATTCAGACACCTTAATGTATCTGAATTTTGACTTCTCATGCCTCTTATATCTCTCCACATTCTCTTATTTCGCATCTTATACTAGCTATGCATCTATTTTTCGTTACACCTACTGTGTCACACTTTAGATAAACATACACCAGAAACTTCCACAAGCCACATAAGGAATACTCTTATTCCCCTCTCATCTTTATAAGGATTTTTTTTTCCACTGTTCCTAGCTCAGCTTTTTAAACACATTTCAGTGCTTTCCTGATACCACTATTTAAGTTTTTCTACCTAGCACATTAACTGGTAACTTTTTGCCTGAGTATCTTCCATTTTAGCAAGCGAGACCTTCCTTCTCCCAGGTTTCTGAGCAGTAACAAAGCAGTCACCTCTGCCACAGACTGAAGGCTCCGGGCGAACTTCAGCTGGTTAACGCCGTGGTGCACAGGTTTGCCGTAGGTGGCACCTTTGGGGACGGGGCGCTTACGGCCCCCACGGCGAACACGGACGCGGTAGATAACGTAACCTGCAAGACAGGGAGGAGAAGGGGATGATTACAGCAAAGGCCATCTTGATGTCCGTGTTGCATTTCCCAGCTCAAATGCTACAAAGAGTATTATATCAGTCTTCAAAATCTACACCTGGGGGTGCCTGGTACAGATGCTTTTTTTTCTTCCAATATAACAGAATTATAGACATGATTTATTGTTGTGGTTTCACTTCCAAAACCAGTTATATGACATCTCTGCATGAGGCAGTTCTAAATATACTAACGACCACATCTAAAATCCCACATTCTGATGGGCAGTCTTACTGATAAAGCACCAGCCATCCATAAACTCTGCCAAAATCTGAACTGACCGGTGAAGATGAGGAAACCAGGCCAACTTCACAAACACGAACGTAAGCTTAGAGTCTTAATTTTGTGTTGTCACGGTAGACAAACCTCCTGCTTCAAAGGTTTAAGTCGCAGAGGGAGGTCCACTTTCCCTCAGTCTGTTTCACTGACCAGGAACTCTGCTCTAATGACAATCCAATGACAATCCCCTTTTGTTTGAGCACGGGCAGCTTCAATAACTCATGGTAACACCTGGCCTGAGGAAGAACTCCCTGCCCTCTTCAAGCCTAGCGCATCTGGTACTCTGCATATTCAAAGCAGTGGTCGACTTGGCAGTAATAAAAGCATAAGAACTAAATGCAAAGGCCCTTTGCTCTCCCTGTGCCAAGAGGGGCAGAGAGCGTGAATTCAGAGATCATCATGAGAAGCTGCTTTGGGCTGCAGGCAGCACTACCAGCTTAACTGCTTTACAACATTATAAACCTCATTTCGCCCAGGACACCTCACACTTCTGGAGGTCGCCACGCTGCGCTACCGAGCGCCGTTTACGGAAGGAGCCGCCACGGGCCGTTACCTTGCTTGGCCTTGTAGCCGAGGCGCCGCGCCTTGTCGGGCCGCGTGGGCCGCGGCGCGCGGTGCAGGGCCGAGAGCTGCCGGTACTGCCAGCAGCGCACGCGGAGCAGGAAGCGCATCACATCCGACTGCTTCTTCCTCCACAGCTCCTGGATGTACTTGTACGCGCCCATTCTCGCCTACCTGCGGCACCGAGAGGCGCGTGAGACCCGCGCGGTGCCCGACCCCGAGCAGCTCCCAGCGCAGAGCCCCGCGGGGAGGCGCGGCCCGGCCGCCCCCCGCAGCCCCGCCCGCGCAGCGCGGCCATCTCCCTCCCCGAGGCCCTCGACGGGAGTCCGGGAGGCGGCGACGCGGCCGAGGCGGCGACGCGCCCGCCGATGGGGCCTGATGGGGCCCGATGGGGCCGGATGGTGGCCAAGGCCCGGCGCCGCCGCGGCCCTCACCTGATGGCGACCCACGCCGGAAAGGAAGAAGGGCGCCTCCCAGCAGCCCGCGCGGCCGCCCCGCGCTTCCGGCGCGCGCCCCGGGGCCCCCTGGGTAGTGTAGTCCTCGCTCGGGCAGGCGGGGCGGCGGGTGGCCGGCCGCGCCGAGTCCCGCCCCCGCGGCGCCCGGCAGCCAATGGGCGGCGGGGGGCGGGGCGCGGCGGCGGCGCGGGGCAGCGGGCGCCGCGGGACGCCGGGCCCAGGTGCGCGGGGCGCGCGGGAGCGGGGGGAGGCGGCACCGGGGGCGGGGGGCACCCGCGGGCCGGGAGGGAGGGAGGGGGGATTAACCAAAAATGCTTAAAAAAATCCATTAAGAAATCTATTAAAAATGATTTTTTTCTTAAAAAATATTGAAAAGCGAAGAAAAAATTACTCAGACCTCCCCAAAAGATTCTAAAAATAAACTCTAAAACTGATTTATTTATTTGTTTGTTTTGTTTATATTTGTATTTATATATTATTTACGTACTTCATTTATTTATAATTGCAATTGTTATTTAATTCTTCTATTAAAGACAGGGTTTGGAGTTTCTTTTTAGGATGATTTTCCAGCGAAGAGCACGACGGCCCCCGGGCAGCGGTGCCGGGGGGCGCATGGGCTGCACGGTGCCCCGCGGAGCCCCCGGGGCCGGTCCCGGCGCCCCGGCCGGGCAGCCCGAGCCTTGCGCGCTTTGCTTTGCGGGGGAAGCTCGTCCTAACGCCACGGGTGGCTGCGGGGCGGCTGGCGAGGGGTCCGGCCGGGAGCCGGGGCCTCGCGCGCTCCTCACGCCTGCGTTCGCACAGGACTCGCCGTGCGGCCCGGCCGCCGCGCCAGCATGGGCAAGGGCTACAAGGTGGTGGTGTGCGGAGCGGCGTCCGTGGGGAAAACGGCCATCCTGGAGCAGCTGCTCTACGGGAAGCACAGTGTCGGTGAGGAGCCTCGGCGTCCGCGCGCGGCGTCCCCCCTTGCCGGCCGTGCCGCGCGGAGGGCAGCTCACGGAGCGGGGGAACGCGCTTTGCTTCCCACCCCGGGCAGCCCTGGCGTCCCCAGCCCCTTATCTGCCGGTTTTCAGAGGGGCCTCGGGAAAGGGGGCCTTTCTCCGTGTCCCCAGTTGTAAAGTACCCGAGTGCTTAAAAAGAAGCAAACGCAGAAAGCAGACAGCGTGCTGCTGCCTGCTTATGTAAGAGGTGCGTTGTTCCCTGGAAGATGCATTAGAGATCTGAAAAATAAGTAGACTTGGTGAGATAAGTAGAGAGACTGTTTAGACTTTTGCTTAGCTTTCTTAAAATTTTATTTCGCTTGGTTTTGGGTGATATTTAGGCAAAGTGCTGGGAAGAAGAACAGCTCTACTTGGCATTCCCTGTTCTGCTTGGAAATGTTTGTGCTGAGCTTCTCAGCTCCCTACAAAACCATCCTATGGAAAGCAGCTGGAGACAGGTGCAGGGGGTGCCCGAGACTGGCTGAAGTCTCAAGAAGCCAAGTCTCAAGAAACTCTCCGAAGAAGCAAAATGAAGGCAAAGCCGCTTGCTCCCCGCGTTTCCACTTGACTCTGCTTTAAGGGCAAGGGCAGCCCCGTTCGGCCTGACAAGGGGTGGCACTAGGACTGACACAAGGGCCTTTACAGAGGATGCCCGGGCAGGGGACGAGCATCTTTTGTTTGGGCTGGTTTATTAAGTGTAGGGTAAGTTTGGGGATAAATATTAGGATTCCTAGAGTTGTGCTTTGCAAGTGCTGTTCCCTTAACGTGAGCGGACGGGAGGGATTTGCTGGCAGCACGATACTGATCTGTGAGATCTGCGATACCGTTGTTTAAAGGGAGGATTTCCTCAAATGTTGAGGCAACGTCTGTTTTCAGCATCTTACCGCAATCCGTGTGCGTTGCCCCCTGCAGCGTTTGGGGCACGTCAGCGTGGAAGCTGCCGAGCGGGTACGCACAGGATCCTTTCCTTTGCTGCTAACCTGCCTCTCATGTCCATTGAACTAAATGATTGTCCAAGCAGCATGAGCAAGACCACGTTGCTGAAATCTCCCTGCCTCTCGTTGCCTCCTGCCCGCGGCTCCTATCGGTAGCTGAGGGCGGGCGGCTGTCCGCGTGGTGCTGATTGGAGCTATTTTGGGAAGCAGCCAGCTCCACGATTACATAACGTCACGGAGACTCACTGACATAACCGGGGAGAGGCCTCGTGTTGGCGGCTGAGCTGTGACTGTCCCTTTATCACTTCTTAATGCTTCGCTCCTGCTCAGCGATTGTGCAACAAACCTTTTTTTTGCCCCCCTTCTTTTTTGTGCAAAACTCCATCTCAGCGGGTGCCTGACGCTGGTGTCACTACTGCAGCCCTGGCCCCTTCACATTTAAAGGGCACTTACTAAACCTTGGGCTGCGTTTCCTAAGGCTTGTGAGCTCCGGAAAGCTGACGCGTCCCTCTTGGCTGCTGGCCTTTGCAGGAGGCAGCAAGGAGCAGCGTGTTTGCTGGGAGCCCGTCCGTGCGGAGCCAGCGAGCAGGGCCGCTCTCCGGGTACAGCGGGAGGGACACAGGCTGTTTGGGAGCCTGTGCTTCCCGACCGGCGTCAGGAGCAGCTCCCTGCGGAGCAGACACGGGACACAGTGAAGGAGGCCGCCGAGCTCGGGCATGGCGCGTCTCCATCCTTGTCACCGTCCCCGGCCCCTTGCATTGGCAAGGGGAGCATTTGAATTTGGGTGCAGGCTGAGAGAGCAAAATCCAGTGTCGTCTTCCAAGATGTCTAATACGTTGGAGTCTCCTCCTGGTAGTAAATCATCAGGAATCCCTGTCAGTGCTAATGTGCCTCCTGTTGACTTCTCTGTAAGAGGGAGTGGTGGCACAGCTGTTATCAGGGAAGTGATTAAGTGTCCTTGGAGGTTTCGTGCTGCTATATAAAGCCCTTGGCTCAGTAGCTCATGCTCCTGGCCACGTGCTTGGTGGTGCTCTTGTAGACCTGGTAGGGGGATGTTGCTTGTGGGGTTTTTGTTGTTGGTTGGTTGTTTTTTTTTTTTTTTTTTTTCCTCTCCTTCTTTTCTTTCTTCTCCCTATTCCTAGAAAAATCTGTGGTTTCTCTCTCCCTGGCTTGTCATGGATAAAGGCACTGAGCATGGCTGTTGCTTATGTGGCCAGCAGTCTTGCAAAGGCACCAAGTTTGCTTAAGGTCAAAGGAGAAGAATTGCTAGAGAGGAAAATACTAGATCTTCCCCTAAAAAAGAAGCATGTGAGCAACAAAGGAACAACATTTGAGTTTAGGCTGGGCTCTAAAACCAAAGAGGGGTGGTTTGCCTTGGGGCCCTGTGCTGTGAGAAGAGAGGGCGGGAAGAGGAGAGGCTGGTTGGAGCCTCTCAGAGTGAGGTACATATTGCATGGCAGCCTGTCTGGGGCAGCTGGGGAGGGAACCTGAACGGAGATGTTTGAAATGGGTGTAGGTTTATCTCTGAGTTATGTGGGGCCAGGATTGCCCAGGGTTGGCCCAAGTGGTTGTTCAACCTTGCACACGTGCATGTGGCCTTCTGCCACAAGGGACTATGCCATTTTTTTTTTGTGGCCTTTGTGTTTCAATTGTCCGAATCACCCACCTTCTGTGGCACTCCTACAGAAGGAAAAGCCTTTTTTTTTTTTTTTTTTTTTTTTTTTGGTCTTTCTCATTAAATGGGTCCTTGACTGCCTTGTTTGTCTTGGAAGCTAGTGAAGTGGGAAGAAGTGGGAAGCTTGTCCCAGGGGTAGCCTGAGCTCTCCTGAGAGAGCTAGTGCCAAAGTTGCTGGATTACCTTTGACGTGGGATGTGTCTTTAAAGACCGTAGGCTCTTTTTCCTAATCAGTACCTCTGCTCAATGATGGCTCAGAGAGGAGAGGAGTTGAACAGACCTCGCTTGATCTCAGTTTGAGGGAGCTGGAGTTCTGGCTGCAAGACTGACAGCTCCAAATATGCGGAGGCTAATTAACAAAAATCATGTATTCTTACGTCTTTTTTTTTAAAGCTACTTCTTGACAGAGCTGCAGGCAGCTTTGTCTTTTAGAAATGAATGGAAACGGAGGTGACTGTATGCAGACGAGGGCAGCAAATGTGGCTGCTGGTTGGTGGTCAACAATCAGTTGACCTGGTAGCCGAGTCTAAATGGAGCTGCTCCTGTTAAGGCCTGTCCGTCATTTCCCTGAGTCAGGAATCGTCTGATACCACAGAGTGGTTGAGGTTGGAAGGGACCTCTGGAGATCATCTAGTGCAACCTCCCTGCTCAGCCAGGGTCTGCTAAAGCATGTGGGCCATATCCAGAATCTCCCGGGATAGAGACTCCACAACCTCTCTGAGCAACCAGTATGCCCTCCCTTGATCTAAGTAAGTAAAGACTGTTGTCCTACACTCGCACAAATGCGAGGAGCAGCAAACTCTAGGAGCTCTCTGCTGAACTCCTGCAGGGGAGGCAAGAATTCTTTGCTGAATTCCTGCAGGGGATTCTCTAAGAGTGAGAACTTCTAAAGTACCTAAGGAGAAACAACATTTGCACTGCGTTTATGTTTCTGTATCACATAAGCATACAATTTGGGAATTTTTGCAACTCCATGAAGTTTAAATTTGTCCTTTATTTTGGTATCTGCAACAGCTTGCCTAACTTGCCTGGGGTAGTCACCAGCGCAGGGAGCCCTCCACCCACCTGGTCTTCGTTTTGTTCTCGCTGGAAAGTCACCAGAGGTTGAAGCATCAGCCAAGTTCTGCTTGAGGCTTCCCCTGCAGGTCCTCTGTGGCAGCAGTTGGTAACACAGACGGGCACTTTCTGCCTCTCCTGAGACTTCTTCTGAGAAAAGATATGAGGTGCTAAGGTGCAACGTAATACATTGCTTTTCAAAAAGTAAACCTAGGTATTCCTGGTTCATTCCTGTTTCCCAGAGTAATACTTCCTCATGTTAGATACTTTCTTGACCTGTCTCTGTGGAGAAGTAAAGCAGAGCAAGAAAAAAATCTAAAGAAAAAGCTCTATTTACCTAGTTTGGTCTTTAGAAATGTCCCTGTAACACTCTCCACAACCACATGCAATGTGTTTGTGCTTCCCCTCTTCTACCTTTCTGGTTTGCCCTTCTGCTGTTGGTTTTACCCTCTCATGTTAATGTGGCTATATTTGGAAGCAAGATAAATGAGTTCGCTGCAAACCTATTAAGAGTTTGATCTACAAAGAATGCACAGAGAGGGGCAAAGAGAACAGCTTGTGCCACTTTCCTGCAGAGGAATGTTGCCTACATCATGGGAAACGATGAGCGTGGGTGGAATTCTTCAGCTTGTTTGTCAGTGTGAAGTATTTTGAATAGTGTCATTGAATATAGAAAAGTCTTATTTTCACAGTCTAGATAATCCCCGGTGTTTTCTTAAACAAAGCCCTAATATGGTCCCTTTTGGGCACACACAGAGAACAGTGCAGTGCTCAACAGTAGCCCCACAGCAGCAAATGGCCCGTGCACGCAGGAGTGCAGCGAGGGCAAAACCATGGCCAGCACAGCTTGGTCTGGGAACTTAAAGCCACTCTGAAAGTCACCCAGCTGCTCTGTAGATACTTTGCTGGGACTCGAAACCCTATCTGCTCGCATCCAGGGTGACCATGAAGCTGACCTGATCCACATGTTTTCAGATTTGGCTTGGAAAAGTAGTTTTAATTAGTTCAAAGTAAGCTACCTTGAATTATCTCACATTTACCAGGGGGAGAGGAAGAAGAGCCAATATGAAGATAGTTACCATGGAGCAAGTGATATATAATGAAAGCCTGTTACCTTGTGCATGTTCCTACCCTGCAGTAAATGAGCTTGCTCCTATTAGCAAATCTGAGTCATTTTAAATCCCTAAGGGATGGAAAAAGCTCACTCTGTATTTGAGTAAATATATCATGCACCTTTGCTTGCATGCAAACATCCCCTCCTTTCCTGGCCGTTTCACGTGTTGCTTAGTCGTGCCACTGCTGCACACATTCATTTCCAGAGTGATTCCGTTGGCTGCTGCTGCTGCTGCAGTGTGATCCCGCTCACTGCGAAGAAAAGCAGTAGGCTCAAGATGTTAGTACGTGGCTCGCTGGTGCTCCTTGGCTGGTCCCCTGGAAGGGTATGTTTGGGCAGGCCCATCTGCAGCACGTTGGGCACAGAACTGGTACGCTGGGCGCTTGGGATTTGGGAAACCTGGGGAAAGAGCTGTGTATCTCATCCCATCCTGAATTTACATGTCGTATGGGTTAATTTTACAGGTATAACCATATACACATGTATTATCTGTATGTATTTAAATGGTGTCACTGCTGTAACTAGCTGGCGTGGTGGTCTGCAAATGCAGCCCGTCAGTGGGGGCGGCAGCCAAGGGTGAATCCAGGCCAAGTCAGCCCGGCAGGACACGCAAGGAAAGCTGTTACCGTGCAAAGATTTACTGCAGGGCGAGTCATTCCTGTGGTTGCGCTGGTTGAACTTTCCTGCTTGCTTTAAAACAGGCTTAGAAGAAGGTGCCACGATGGAAGATGTGTACCTGGCTTCGGTGGAAACGGATCGCGGCGTGAAGGAGCAGCTGCGGCTCTATGACACGAGGGGTCTGCAGGAGGGTGTAGAGTTGCCCAAACACTATTTCTCTGTAGCCGACGGCTTTGTTCTCGTGTACGCTGTGACCAGCCTCGAAGCTTTCCAGAGGGTTGAACTGCTCAAAAGAGAGATCGACGTCTTTAGAGACAAAAAGGAGGTAAACTCAACTCAACTGCCTGGCTTATTAGCACACCAGCGATAGGAAGTAAGGTAGCAATGCAAAGCGGGAATTTCGTAAAGCTTGCGTACAAAGGAAAACAAATTTGCCCACAGCCTTGGGCAATCCGACAAAAGAAAGCTCTGTCATGCTGGGGAGGCCTAATTCACATGCCATGTAAGGCATGCAAAAGAATGCGTGTGTGGTTTTTGATTCCTCCCTTACTTCCTCCGGTTCAGCTAAAATTCAAATAGCTGAATGCACAAGTCAGCACACTTATGACTAATAAAACATATGGTCCGCAGCAGCGCGGCTTGTATGTTTTTGTAGATATTGTACATGGGAAGTCAAGTGCACTGAATAACCTAACGAAGGGCATTATCTTTGTTTGTTTTGCATTCACGTCCTCCATGGCTTACAAACTGCTCTAATTGACAGCGGGTCTCCCAGACATTAGTCAATTGGCAAGGCGGCTTTAATGTATTTTAACAACCATATTGAATCAATTCAATTGTGTGAAATGACTGCTCTATTTTGCCTCAGAAAGCAGCTAGTGTTTTCAGCTGACAGTGTTCCAGCTTAGCTAAGCAAATATAACTTGCATGTGGCATTACCATTATGGTTTCCTGTTCAATGTCTTCATATCCTCTAGTAGTTTTCTCTGCTAAATGCCTTCAGCCTATAGATTTCCAAATGTCTCTTTTATGCTGTTTAAAAAAAGGCGGCGGGGGCGAGAGTGCATGAGGAATAAACGGGATAGCAGTAGGGAGACCCTGGCTGAGGTGTAGCTTGCCTGGTCCCCACAGCACGCGGAGGGCAGAGCCCGGCACACGGTCACGGCAGGGCCCGCGGGAGCTGCCGCCCGGCACGTAAATCAGGGCTGCCGGAGTCCGTCATAGCTACCCTGCAGGGTAAGGAAAAGTGGACAAGCAGGAAGGCTTTCCCAGGCACCGGGCGAGGGCCCGACTTGGTGCGTTAGGGCACGTTCTGGCGCAGAGAGATGGCGACAGCCCCAGCAGGACGTGTGTCCCCGCTCCTGTGCGCTGCCGGCCTCCCCGCTCTCGTTCCTGGTTTAGAAAACTGCCAGTTTGCTGGTGCTTTGTGAGAACTGAGAGGCTGTGTTCTTGACTGAGAATTATGTGATGGAAATGGGGGTGCTCACAATAAACTGCATAAAATTAGTTCCATTGCTGAGACTTGCACCCCATATAAAACAAGCTCTGAAGCGGTAGAAGGTGAGACGAGGCGTTCTTAGCTAGATAGCACAAGCAGTCCTATGGCCCGGGCTCTGCTCTGTATTTCCTTAACAGAATTGAGGCTCTGTCTGCACACAGGGTGGTGCCTCTGCGCTGGCACAGCCTCCCTTGCCGAGTGACACGGTCCTCTGCTGCTCGGCCGCTGGCAGAAACGCTGGTGGCTGCTTCCTCTGCTGCCTGGGGCAGTGCTGCAGCACGCACCTCAAGCCTGGCCAGATTTTATACTAGGTAGAAGTTGTGTTGCACACACAGGCAGAATGCAGCCATAGGTAAAATTCAGTTGGAGCATGTGGTAAGCATGTATGAAGGTGTCAGATTCTTCCAAAGTCTTTGCAAAGGGAGAAACCATCCAAATGCCATGTGCTGCCACAGAATAGGAAAGGAAGCTTCAAACCTTTCAGGAACAGGACAAACATCTCTAGCTGGAAAGAAGCAGGGCCAGGCTAACTGGGCCAGGCTTTCTCTACTGCTATGTATTTTTTTTCCCCCCCAGTCTCTCAAGCATTTGCTACTCTGCTCTACTCAGATCTCATGCTCCTGCCCTTTGCTTATGGCAGCTCAATGGTAAAGTAAATGGAAAAC
The DNA here is from genome assembly GCF_059628265.1 of Tinamus guttatus. Lineage (NCBI taxonomy): Eukaryota > Metazoa > Chordata > Aves > Tinamiformes > Tinamidae > Tinamus > Tinamus guttatus. Next base: position 8,423,230 of record NW_028288649.1, read on the forward strand.
AGGGCTGTTTGACTTCTGCTGCTTGGGGAATGGTTTCCCTTGGAGTGATCTGGGGGCGGGGATGGGAGGGGGGATCCCACCTGTCCTGTCTTTAAAGTCTGCTCCCACTTCGCAAATAGATGATGCTGATTAGAACCCCATGTCCTACCCTTCTGGAATACACGCCGCTTACCTTGTGCCAGTGCTAAGTTACAGAACAGGTCTGAAGGGTGTTGCTATACATCTGCTGTCTAAAAGCACTGCAAGGAGAAGATGCTTTTTGTGTAAAGCTCATCCTTTTCCTTGTTTGTAGGTAACTGTTATCGTCTTGGGAAACAAAACTGACCTGCTGGAGCAAAGACAAGTGGAAACAGAAGCAGCACAGCAATGGGCAAGGGCTGAGAAAGTGAGACTGTGGGAAGTGACTGTGACCGATCGTAAAACGCTGCTTGAGCCGTTCACCTTCCTGGCTAGCAAACTCTCCCAGTCCCAGAACAAATCAACATTTCCTTTGCCTGGAAGGAAGAGCAAAGGGAATAACTGCGATAACTGAGCCACCTTCACGTTGTCTGCAACGGCTAAGGACACGGCCTTGGCCCCTTCTCTGCCATGCGCTTCTCAGTTTCACCTGAAGCAATAATCTCATCCAGCAATAAAATCAGCAAGCGCACAGCTTAGAGGCACCCTTCCTTTTTGGAGGCTTGGCCTGAAAGCTACTGATGGTCACAGTTGTAAAAGTACTTCATGACAGTAACTCCTTGCAACACTGGTTACAAGGGGACGCGGAAGAGCAGCAGAGTCTTTAGCAGGTGCTTGAATTCCCTGGGTACATCCGTGTTGAGGGACAAATCAACCGGCTTATGACTAAGTAACCCCCCAGCAAACCTGCAGATCTGCAGCCTCTAGTCACAAATAGTGCTGGCTTCAATAAAACATCACATTGGGAGAACGTATGTTTGAAATGGCAGCAGTTCTTTTACCTTTGCCTTAAACAGGGCCAGCTCTAGTCACAGGGAGTTTTGGAGCTAGAGACTGGGGTCAGCACATTGTTGCAGGAGACAGGGAGAAGGAGCAGGTAAAACTGGGGGATTTAACCTCTGCTAGTGTTGGGGAGGGGGGATTGGTGGGGAAATGGGACAACAAAACAGAAAAACACCTTGTGGGAGACCCCAGAGCAAATCTACCTTGACATGAAGGTTATCAGCAAAGTCTGGAAAATAGGACTTTCAATTTAGGAATTTATTTGTTCAAACCATAAAAGCTCTCAGGGTACTCATTAATTTAACTGCAACCTGAAGGACAACATAGCTGTATGTGGTTTTGTTCCAGCATGCCCAGTACAAATCAGTCACATTGACAAAGGTGATAATTTTACCGAGAAATTATACAGAACAACTCTGTGAGCAGGAGGCTCCACACCGGAGCGCTTCGTGCATTACATAACCCTGCTCCAAAGCTGCAGTAATCCGGTGTGTGCTGAGCTAGAGGCCTCACGGCAGTGGGGACAAGGATCCGTGCTGCTGTGAGAGGGCGCTAGGGTTGTAGGAGGCTCTTCTGGGAACATCCCTGCAGGAAATGCCCAGAAATACTTTGTACAAAGCTCTTGGCTTTAATAAATGGCACACTGTCCAGCAGCAAGAGCACACTGCACTGCGCTCGGTTCTCCACATGGGTAAATCTGCGATGCAGGAATTTGCTGTCCTAGGTCAGCCCGTCAGTGCACAAAGCCAGGTCAAATACAGAAGGGCAGAATCAGTCCAAAAGGTTATGAGAGAGTGGAGCAGAAAGACAGCAATGAACCAGTTTTAACACCCTAACACACTAACTGATGCTCCCTTCTCTTTGTTGCTGAAGATAGGAATGGGGGAGTGGTAGTGAACTGAAGTACTCGGTTCTGTAATTTTCCATAAAATTAAGCTTGTTATCAAAAAAAAATTGAGAATTTAATTGTGAGTCAGCAAAACCACAGTGTTTGCACTGTCATATCATAACTGCTAATAGTGTATTTAATGAGCACAATTAAGCTGTGTGCTTATAGCATTGCTCTTCCTGAACCCTGACAAATCCTGTCAGCATTACTAATGTCAGAGCAACAGTACAATTCACTAAGAATTAAGCAAGAATTCCTACCTTTATAGCAGAGGCAGACGAAACTGTTTATGTGCCTTGCCCAATACAGTTTGGATTGTTGCGGCCACGGAGTAAGATAAGGGAGTGATTACGAATGAGCCAGCCCGCGTAACGCTCTGCAAGAAACGCCATCGCTCCCCTTGCGACAGGGCGGCTGAGCAAGCGCTGCGGCACGGCCGCCCGGCCTGGGAGCAGCGCTCCCGCCCCGCTCCTTCCCTACGCGGCGCGCGGGCCGCGCTCGGGGCACGGCCGCCCGGCCTGGGAGCAGCGCTCCCACCTCGCTCCTTCCCTACGCGGCGCGCGGGCCGCGCTCGGGGCACGGCCGCCCGGCCTGGGAGCAGCGCTCCCGTCTCGCTCCTTCCCTACGCGGCGCGCGGGCCGCGCTCGGGGCACGGCCGCCCGGCCTGGGAGCAGCGCTCCCACCTCGCTCCTTCCCTACGCGGCGCGCGGGCCGCGCTCGGGGCACGGCCGCCCGGCCTGGGAGCAGCGCTCCCGCCCCGCTCCTTCCCTACGCGGCGCGCAGGCCGCGCTCGGGGCCCGCTCCCCGCCGGCGGCTGCAGCGTGGCGGGGTTCATCACCCCTCGCACCAAGGAACTGCTGAGGCTCCCTCTTCTTCAGCTCAGAGCTCTCCTCCACGAAGCGACTTCGCTCGGCTTTGGCGCAGTCGAAAGCCCCGGAGACCTGTCCTGACCGCGCGCTGGTGCTGAGGCTGACCCTAGAGCCCCAGGCACGGAGGCTGGGAGGTGAAGCCAGGCACGGGTAGTTTCACACTCCGTGGGGATGGAAGGGATGGAGATGACTGGTTCCTGTCCAGTCCTGCTCCCCGCAGGCTCGGTGCCAATTGCCCCGTCAGGGCTGAGGTCCGTACGCTTTGCTGCTGGAACCAGGGGAGCCGCATCACGCACCATCAGCTGGTCCAGAAACACTCAGGACCTGACAATGATCTAGGAAAGGCAAGAGAAAAAGGGATCTCCTCTGCTGACTCAGACCACATTTCCAGACAGGTTATGTAAAGTCAAATACACTATCATCTTCTGTTTGGACAGACTCGTTCCTAGGAGCCTTTTGGGCATTCACATAAACAACCACCACCCACTGTTTTCCCTCAAAAGCTTGTTCTACGGCTTTTTAAGCACTCACATCAGTTGCCTTTTCTAAATACTGTAGCATTTCAAAGACAAATGATGGAAATGGTAGTTTTTGCTCCACTTGCACTGAGTCAAAGTGAAACTCTCTAGTACAGTTTTACGTAGGGTTAATAAATGAAGTACAACTGTACAATCTGGTGGCTGAAGGGCAGGACATGTATTTTATTCTTTACTGATCCACGGACTGAAAATCTGTCCTAGGTCATGGGGTTCACTTATCTACCACACAGCTAGACAGTCCTTTCACAAGTAAGGCAGAAGGATTGTTAAAAGAGAAATAATAATAATAACAGTAAATTCAACCTTCCTTCTCCGTTCCTCTTACACTTCTGTCCTGCTGAAATCAGGTTGCTCAGATCAGACACCTGAACCAGCTCCTTTCCCCTGCTGGGTGGAACAGTCATTTTGGCTCATGCTGGCAATGCAAAGCAAGAAGCAGACTAAAATCTACAGAGATTAAGCCATTTACAAGCTGAAGCAGTAAAGGGAAGGAAGAAATGAATTTAAGAGAGGCCCTCACCACAGATGCTCCTAGTGTGATGCAGCTATATGCTGTTAATTTTCTTAGGCCGAGTCAGACAGCTGAGGGAGCTCATACACCAAAACCCACTTTGTGTCAAAAAGGCATCTCAGCAGGCACAGCCAACGACCACTACCTACCAGCGCCTCGCACGGGAAGGACACCTGTCATTAGCGAGTTATTTTGAAACAAATTGGAGCTGGTCTATATATCTATAGGTCAGAAAGTACGTAAATCAGCTGAACATGGATTTTATTTTAAAGTACTGAAATAAGTCTCACAGAACAAGCACTCAGACGTGTGTTGGAACACGCAGTACCTGCCATGTGAAAATGAGTCTTTATTTCCTGCTATTACCTTAAGGGAGTGCCCCAAAATACCACAGTCACAACTAGCTGCTGTTGCTACATACTTCAGTGCAAACAGCGTATCTCTAGGAGATGATCTTTGTAGCTACTTAAAGGACCTACAGATTCAGCCTCCTCACGCTCCTTCCAGATGTCTCCTGCTAGCTAGCCAGGACTCCCTCTTCTTCCCACTGGGAACAGCGGTTTCCATCAGAAAAACGGTTTCTTCTTCCGCTTGACTGTTGCCCTTCCAAATCTTGCACTTTTCCATCTATACTTCCAAATAAAATACCAGTCCTGAAAAGCCAATATTGTGAAAAAATGTAACTTAAAAAATAACCAGCAAGGACTCTGCAGCAGGCAACCTCTTCATGGGCCATGTGGGCCTGCACAACACCTGTAAGCAGCTGAAAAAACCCTTACCTTGCTTGTCTAGAAACATCTCCCAAAATAGAAGTAGTCACTGCACTCACCTGCAGAGCTCCCTTGTCTTCATCCTTACCTGTATTACAACCTTTGAAGTATTCTGGGAGACACTATTGTGGCAAAATGACAAAGCAGGGCACTAAGCAGAAGTCTTTTCTTCTTTTTTTTTAAACATCTTTTTATTAGCACAGTAACAAATGCAGACTTAAGTAGCCCACAACATACAACCAATCCACTGAGTGACTCCTATTCCACGCCTTACAGTTAAACAGCTTAAGGTATTTCACTACAGGTTGCCATAAGTCCTGATTAAAACCTTTATTCTTTTCACAAAGATTGGCTTATAAAATAATACATTAACTACTTCTCATTTCATATATGAGGCCATATATCCACTTCGCCATATCACAGATCATGAGATGACAGTCTTTAAAAAGGATTTGTTAAATACCAATGTGCCCTCCATAGGGGAAAACGACCCCAACATCTTTTTACAAAAAACCCACCCAAAACAAAATAAGATCCCCAAATCAAAAACAAAAAAGCAAAAACAGTGTGTAGAGTCTTGAAAGGTCTTTTACATAAATGTCAACATATGTACCTGTACAAAATTAAGCTGTTTTAATCTTTTACATACTGCAAGCAAACTGAAAACCAGAAAAGTCTAAGAAGTTTACATTCTTCTCGGTACTATGTGTGAGCTAATATTGCTGAACTAATTACAGTCTTAAAATATGCTATTCCCAATTCTAGCTGTCTACTGTAGCAAGATACCTTAAGTTACAACAACAAAATCTTAGGAAATAAAAGACTGAATAAAATCTGTTATAGAAATACCCTACTCTTTACCAGCACCCTCCCTCCTCCCACCCCTTCAAAGTCATAAGCAGCTCTTTCCATCACAGACAAATAATGCAAGAGTTTGACAAAACTCCAACTTATGTAGCATATCTTTTGGTCCATTGCCTGGCCATTCTGTCATGCTCTGCTCTGTTAGTCATATACTGAGTGGCAATACTTCCAACCAGGGGGTCAGCTGAAAAGAGAATAATATACAACTTATTTCAGGCAAGTTATTTTTCTAAACCTTTTTTTTTTCCTTCTCCTAAACACATTATATGACCTGTCTGACATTTCTCTCATATTTTATAGATACCCATACATAAACTGTAAAATTGACTTTATAAAGAAAGATGCATTCCCCTTAACTGGTATGGATGGCTGGAGTAAGTGGGAGCAATAACGAGTTTTAGTAACCGCATTTAAATAGATGGCGTATTTAAATAGAAAGTAAATAGCTAATCCACTAATTTTCAGAACTCGGTGTGTATCTTTTATAGCTCATATCTGCTACCAAATTAGCATGGTTTTGCTCTTGAGAGGAGTGTAGGACCCTTCTTCCTCTCCTTCCCAAGCCCGATTTTGGATTTTTAATTTGCAGTGGGGGCACTGCTGCCTTCCCCACAGCTCAGCCCTGGCAGAGATGAACGTGGGGGCAGGCAGGGGCATTTGACCCTCTCTAGTCCCTCGGGAGCTGCCCCGAGGACAGAAACGTGCTGTGGTAGAGGCCAGAGCTATGCGGCCTGCAGCCAACAGGATGAGATGAGGGCCAAGTTATTTAAATACTGAGCATGGGGTGTGTGTGAGTGAGTGTGTGAGTGAGAGTGTGTGTGTACATGCACACACACACACACACACATATATATATATATAACCTTACAGGTAGCCTCATCACTGTGCAGGGCACTTACCCGGGTTGCAGTCTGTGAGAAGGGAGCAGATGGAGAGGAGAACTTTAGAAATGGTTAATGCTGGACTCCAGTTGTCTTTTAAAATGTCCAGGCAGATGACGCCTTGACTGTTAATATTACAGTGGTAGATTCTTGTCCGAAACGTGACCTACGAGAAACGGCTATTAGACTGGGGGCTAATGCATCACGCGCGAGAGGGTGATAAACAACATCAGCTACCGACGGTCAATTTTTATTTTACTTTACTGTTGTTTTAAGAAACCGACCCGAGGCGGCCGCCGCAGCCCGTCCCGCCGCCACGGGGAGCGCGGGCTCCCCGGGGCGCTGCCGCCCCCTGGCGGCCGTTGGCGAGGCGGCCGCGGGGCCCCTCCCCCCGCCCCGCGCCGCTAACGGCCACCGGCCCCGCGGCGCAAGAAGCCCCTGTGGAGGCGACATCTTGGCTCGCCGCGCCGGGCGTGCGCTTTGCCCGTAGCCCCTCCAACACCACCCCGAACCTCTGGTTTTCTCCTGTACCCTCCTGCCTTCGTCAGAACTGGCAAATTCCCGGGGCGGGGGGAGGCGGGGTCGGAGGAACTAACTGTCCTCTTCTCGTCCCCTTTGGACTTAGATCAATTTTACCCAAAACGCCCCAACCCTTTTACATCGTTTGCCATAGCACCAGTGCTGAGGATAGGTTTGGTACGTACCCATGCACTAGGCATGGCAAGGCAGGGGCCGTGTTAACTTCACTAAGGTCCCCAGATTAAAGTTTGTGGTTGCCATTAATATGCTAAAGTTAATTGTATTTATCGTAACAAAGACATAAGTACTCTCAAAGCCTTCAAAGTTGTCAAATCTCTGCGTTTTACCATGAGGTGTTAGGGGAAGTTTGAGGGCGCCAGATCCCACACAGAAATAATTACCTAGGAATTTCAGTTTGTATTAAAGAGAAGCTTCTAGCTGATAATTCCAGGGTAAAATATAAAGATATTACTCAAGTACAGCTCAAAGCCAGAGGCAAATAACAACCACCTTCCTTTTAACTAAAATAAATAAAAATCTCATAAGTGTGCAGCTGACAGTACTGCTTCTAGCCTCCCTGAATACACCACAGTTGTGTTAATAAACAGCCACCCTACTGACACTACTAAAGGTCACATTACAGTTTTTGCTTTTAAAGAAAAGGAAACTGAAATTCAGAGCTTAAGTGATTTATCAAAAGCCTCAAAATGAATCAGTGCTGTCTCAGCATGTCTAAGCAAAGAGTCACAAATGACACATTTACAATCTTGCTGCCAAACCATGGCCAAGGTCCCAAGTTTGGGTGCTTTAGGTCACTATGAAATCCAGCTTTTTTTCCCTAGGTTATGTGTTTTTGCTCACAGCACCAAAGAAGTCTGATGTGTTAACACCATCCACCAACATTTTTCTCTCCTTGGGTTCCCGATCACTTGTGAAAACCTTTGGATACACCATGGTACTTGGAAGGGACAAGAGCTGCAAATCCAAAGTGCTCTGCATACAGAGGCATCCATTGGTTTTTACAGTTTTCAAATTTGGGAGGTGTGAATGAACTGGGCAACTTGCCACATAAGTTATCCAAAAGGGAAACAAAACCATGACAACACTGTTTTCAGGAGAGCGTGACCTGTAGTAAGGCCTTATCCCGGCTCCCTTGATGAACAGTGAAAACACTTTTGACGGAACTCGCATGAATTAGGATTATCTACATGAATAAAGGTTGTAGGGTTCATGCCCTAAATCCTCAGAATTTGTCAGCTATCCACACCCACAATTTTTATTGTCTGTTTATAGGTCACAGGGGTATTTGTGAAACACACATTTGGTAAGCGTGTGGTATGACAAGAACACACTTGTGTTTTCCCCTGAGATTAGACCAGCCCACACATAAAACTTGCCAGTCAACCCTCTTTCCCCCCTCTTTCTGATGCAAAAACATTGGCCATGACCCTCCCTCTTCCAGGCTCTGGAGCAGATGTGGGATGGGGTGGGGTTACCAGCTACAAAACGGCAGCGCCTCCTGTTTTCCACGTTTCCAACAACACTCGCCATGTACAGAGCACTCCAGCTATTTTTGGTCTCACAACTGCAGTTCCTTGTCATACAGGAGACACCCACACGGCACACTTGGGGAGACTTCCCACTTTGTTCCTTGTAAATTGCTTTGGTTTTAGTTTAAAATGAAAAAACAATAGGCAAAAAAAAATCCTTCGTTTTTCCACATTATGTGTGGAAATAGCATAATGTCTGTGAGAGACCAGAGATGCACCCTCTGCATCCCTCAGAATAAGCTCCAAAAACAAGAACCCTGTTGCTATCTGCACAGAGAACCTCAGAACAGGTAGGGAAAAAAAAACCCACAAAAACAAACATAAAAACAACATCATGATGTTTCCTAGATCAAATTACCCTCAAAGGGAAGAGCAGCGAGGTCTCTACAGCCACGCGGGACCCGCGCACATCAGCCTGCACGGAGGGCTGACCTGGCTCTGTGGCACCTGCCCTAACCCACACCGTTCACTGTCAAGTGAAAGAGAAGCTTGTGGCATTTACAATTGCTGGCAATGACTTTGCTTCTGCGTCCCAAACAGCCTCAGTCCAGCCCACTGCTCACTCAGTATTTCTCTATTTGACCTACAGCTTTGGTCTCTTTCCAAGAAGGCTTCTAACTGTAGGTGAGGTAATAATTTTAACAGATTAAACACTTCCAGAAGGGGAAGTGTGGAGTATTTCCAAGTTGATACAATAAGTACCAAATTAACAGACAGGTCAAGAGGTCTAGCTTGAGCACAACAGTTAAATGCTTGGTATCTGAGAAAGCAATCTCTTTAGACAGTCTCTCAGTCCAGTGGACTAATAACTTAGAACAAGGCACAAATCGTATTTGCCTCTGAGAATCAGACTTACATTTTTATTATTTAGGGAAGGAGAAGAAAGAGAGAAGAAATAAAAGTTCCTTATACGTGCAGAAGAGCCTGGAGAAACCTTAAGGGTTTTGCCATGCCACCAAAAGTGGTTTTCTCCAGTTTCTCTGCCTACTGAAAGCACTGCGGGAAAGATGTGAATTTGTTTTCACTTAAGCAGCAAGCCAGAGCTGGGATGGTGTCAGACACATGTAGCCCAGCTGTTTGCCATTTACAGTTTTTGCTGATGGCACAAAAGCCAGCAGCGCAGAGAACCCAATGAAACTGGGAAAGGAGGAGGAATTACAGGGCCACTTACAAACAAACTGTTTAGAGTAAATGCTCATTATACATTATGGGGGTGGGGGGAAAGCAGATTCGCAGCAAAACCAGGAGAAACTGAGATACGTAGAAAGCAGCACGACGTATTCAGGGTCAAGAGACTATTGTGTGAAATAGTAGAAAAGTAGAGTGGAACTGAGCTATCCTTTGGGAATGTCTCACCTGAAATCACATTAAAGCTGTAACTACACAAAGTTAAGCACAGCTGTTCCAAAGGCACAAAGCTGATCTCAACCTTACCCTGAAGTGACAGTGTAGGTTAATTTACACAACCAGCAAAATAGGAAAGGGGGGAAGGAAGTGGTTAGAGGTTATTAATATGAATGATAAAAGCACGCACCAGGTCAACCCAAGCTACTGTTTTTACCTCAGCAAATGAAATCTAACCAAACTATAACACACCATTTGGGAAAACATTTAGTGTAATAGTATGAAACAATAGCAGCCATCCTGAGGGCCAAATACTGAGCTCTTAAATTCTCATTATACTTGTTTATTGGATACTCCTGAACACAGGCCCACCCGGCATATGCCTGTCTCAATAGCTATTTGTAACAAAAAGGCAAAAACAGAACACATTAAATAGGGGGGGCCGGGAGGGAGAGAGGAGAGAGAGAGAACAGATTAAGACTAGTATCGTCCAAGCGCTGTATGAAGCATTCAGTGGATGCAAAAGATCTCCACTATACATATTCAGCACAAAGAGAGGGAGTACCTGGCCCCTTTTCAGATTTCTCCCACTGAAGTCCCCAGTATTGTCTGATGTATTTCAAAGCCAAATTTTAAGACTTCTCACTTCTCCACGCTCACAGTAGTGCAGGTTGACAAACTACTCTTCATATTTGCAGACAGAAAAATTAAGGCATCGGTGGAACAGCCAACAAACTTTGTGCACAAGTGAAACAACATGAGGAAAACAGTGATGCCTGCGCTGCGGCAACACCTTCCCTCAACAGGTTGCTCTAACATATCCACCAAGGTATTAAACTCGCATTTGGAGCTAGCACCAGCCCTCAAAGCCTGCGCCTGTGCATCGTCACCACACACTGCTTACAGGATGCTCGTCAACAGCGTCTGTCAGTAGTGGCTGAACTGCAGCACCTCCTCTCAGCCTCCTACGAACCTGGCAGCCAGCCGCTATGACCAGTTTCAGCTCTTCCTCTCCCCTCTTTTTTCATTTTAAGAGGCAAGTCCTTTAATGACATTTCATTTTCAAGTTATGAAGGGGGTTCTGCTAGAGACACTTTGCCATGGGGCAGTCCAATGTAGGATTGTCGTAGCAGTTACAGAGGACTCAATGAGGGCACTAAAGGTTTCTTCCTTGCTGAAGGTTTACGGAGGAAGATTCAGCAAAAAACGAGTTCTTCCACTCTAGTCAGCTTAATCTTTTCAGAGGCCAAGGTTTTCAGAATTGCTTTTAACCATTCTGCTACTCTTAATGTTTATCATTAGTACGATACACTGGCATCTGAACTGGCCGTTTCTTCACTTCTTGCCCCAAACTATAGGAAAGCTATGGCAATCACATTAGTCCTAGCAGTTTCAAATGACCCACAAATAATATTTGCCAGTCAGTGGAAGCAGTTGGGCAACTTGAAATCAACAAATTACTGGGAAGAAAGTAGGAGCAAGCATTGTGTTAACATGGTAATTGCATTTTCCATGCTGTCACTAATACAAAGGGAAGGTGTTAACGCAGGAGCCACTATAACAGTCTTTGGTTTTCAGCATGGAAAAGGTTCTTCATTTGGAACCCAAAGGGCACAAATAGCACAGGTGGGTGCTTTTAGATCACTGCTATGCTTTCTCCTACATCCTGTCTCCATGGGACTGAAGCAATGTGTATTTTATTAACATAGGTATGTGTGGTTTGTAAACCAGCTTAGATGCTGCTAGATGAAAGACTCCATTTAAATGCAACTCTGCTACAGTGCCGTGAACCTCCACTGAACTAGTTTTTTGAGGCTTTAATATGTGGTGCTTTTTTTTCTTTTCTTTTTTTTTTTTTTTTTTAAATCCAGTGTGTCTCAGTCTGGGTGAAGGTTTAGATCCAAAGATAGGGCAAAGAGATCCCAGTCAGAGGCCCAGAAGAGAAAGCAGGGCGGCACTATGTGACAAAACTATATTTTTGGTTCTGCGTCAGAGAACTCAGCGCACGGGACCATCTCAGTGCTTTGGCAGTTACAATAAGGTCTGCTGAGGTATCAAGCTGGACAAACCTGAGATCATAAGTGCCTGTAGCGTGGGAAGGAAAATGTGGCATAGTTATCTGTGAAACAGTTATGAAGTGCTTCTTACGCAAGCTAATTACAAACAAAATAATAAAGTATTCGGGACTGAATTAAAATTCCAATCCAAGACATCGAAGCAAAACCATCCATACAGCCAGAGAGCCTCCCAAAGAGGGATGGGGCAGGCATCAGTAGGAAACCCCTACAGATGTCCCAAGGGATATGATTCTTCTTGTGAGTCAGAGCCTTAAAGCTTAGGGGGGAATTTAATGTCCTGATGCTACCAAAAAAAATAGTTACGTGGACAAGAACAATTCAACAGTTTGTTTCATTTAGGAGACTTGCATTAATTCATCTGCTATGACCAATGGACAGTGTCTCCACTAAAAGGTACTGGTGGCCTAGACTGTGGGCAGGAAGCCTTTTATACTCCAGACTAGTCTCTGAAGACACTGCAGTCACTGGTGTGGCTGCTTTTGAGCAGCAAGTTAAACATGCTCATGACTGCTTTCCGAGGCAAGGCAAACACAATGTGTATGTGCAACCCCCTCTTTTTTTAATGAACACCGTCTCTGACCACATACATGAACCACAAGATAACGTTTACTTGCCTTGGTATTTGTCTTGTAGCATTAGAACACAACAAGGTAACATAAAAGTTTCAAAAATACCACACAACTACAGAAAAAGATTGCTACTACCCAAGCAAGTGAACAGGTGCTCAGAAAAACCCAAACCTAAATTCCACTTTAGTGACCAAAGCACATAAAAATACTACACTTTATTAACTGAGTGATTAGAGAAACAAATACTGTTCCCTCTCCCTCCTTCCCCAAGTTTGTTTATTTTTCAGTTTCTCAGTCCTGTCCTGATGTCTGTACTAACTGCATAGGCTCTCTTAAACCAAAATGGAAAAGAAAACGAGCTCTAAAACAGTGATCAAATGAACTGGAAATGCAATTAACATTAGCTAAGAGAAACCAATGTAGTGTCTGAAATGAGCTTAAACTTGTTCTTAAAGTAGAACAGCTTTCAAATGGGCTGCATCCCATTAACACTGCTTGCTGCTAAGTGCTCTGCTGTGCATTCGCGACATAAGATATCAACTACAGGTCTCTTACCTTTGGAGGCTTGAAAGGGTATTCTGGTGTAAATGTGATGTCAAGGAAGAAAACACCTCCTTCATAGACTGAGCCTGGAGGACCTAGAATGGTTGATCTCCATTCATAGATGTTATCACCTTTGGGACCAGCGCTAAGAGATTAAAAAAAAAAAGTTTAGGAATATTGCCACAGTTTGAATAAATATGGCTTGGGATATTCTCAGAGCATGATGCAACAGAATGGTCTCAATGTTACATTTCACATGCCACCTGGAGTAAAGACCATGACAGAAATTAGACTGAAAGCTTCCAGAAAATCCCAGAAGTCTTATCTGGGCTCAGTATTTCAGGCTGCTCAGCAAACGTCTGCTGAGAAACTAGAAATGGCTTCTTTCACCTGACATTTCTAAAAGAAACATTGCCCAGAACTTCCAAACAAATTAAAACACAATAATCTCAACAATGGAAAACATCAAAGTTTCAAAGAAAAGTTGTTCCTATTTTTCAGAAATGGGTGTTCTGGCTTGCTATAACTGCAATGCATTAAAGACCACATTAAATAAATAAGGAACTGATACTGATTTTATTCATCCTAAAATAGAGCACACAAGATTAAAAGTATATTGCCGTATTATTGCTGAACTGTGGCTCACTCTGTGCCTCACTTTGTATAATTAAGTGAATCCAAGTGTATGATGATACTCTTAAATGTCAGGATTTCCCTCACTCATATCATTTTGCCACAACAGTCTCTAAAATAAAGCGACATGGACTTATCCCATTGACACCATCTGCATTACAGAACTACGTTTTGTAAGGAGAATTAAACTAAAACCGTGCTTTCTTAAATCACCTTTGTCTAGACTGTCCCCAACCTGCCAGCTCCTCTCAAGCAGCCACACGCACCAAAGACACCGCAGAACACAAATGGCCATTTGTTGAAAACCAGCCAACGCTTGCATTCTGCAGCATGCCAGATGTCTCCGCGTACGTCTAAGCACAGCTCAACCTGTAATGCCATTAATGGTTTAGGGCTGCACTGCTACCTCTTCCTTTCTGTGCTGCTGTTGTGGTATTTTATCAGGGAGATGCTAGAGCTGGAAACTCCCTCTGCATGAAGGCAGGTGCTGACACAGCTCTTCGCTCTGGCTTCAGAAATCCCTTCTCCCCTCGGTCTGCATTTTAACCTTGCTGCTGCAGAGAAAGCCCTTCCTCTTCCCTCCCCTTCCTTTTATCCTGGCTGCTGCGAGGCTGAGGGATAAACAAAGGCTCCTCTCACATTATAACAAGTACGGAGCAGTAATACTTGAGAGGGAAAGCAATCCAATGCTTTCAATATATACATGACAATATACATTTGATTACTGTGAAGGGAACCAAAGTAATTGCTAGTGCTGCTGGCGTTAGCGTTACGAATAGAAATACAATTGCAAAAACAAAAATTCTCAACAACCGGGATCAGAAGGTGGGTTTTTCCTGCCCTTTGCAGAGCAGTGAACACGTTCTTGACAGGAGGGGAATCAGAGGAGAGAAAGCCAATTAGTTTTGTTTTCAAATCTCTCTAAAACTTCATTTTCAGATTCCACAGAAAATAAAAGTTCATGGTATTTTGGGGCTAGCTATTTCAGTAATAGTGGAACTATCTCTCAGAGCATGTTGTAGGGGAGGGAGAACACGTAGGAAGGTAGTAAAAGAGAGACTGGTTCTGTGCACAGTGATGCACCATCTGTTGGGGAAAGATTTCTCTCATCAAAACAAAACCTCACACTGCTTACAAGAATGGCAGGAAATTAAAACAAAAACCTTTCCACGCTGAAGATAACTGGCATCCTGCTCTACCTTAATGACTTGTCCCTGTCCTGTATGGGCCCATATATCTGGGCACTCATTGCTCTCCAGCTACCACTTGCTTCGTGGACTGGAATAGCACTGTATTTCGACAAGAAGCTCTAGCTCTTGAAAGACAGCAGCTTAGCTATGAAATCCTACCAGAAAAGTCTCTCCTGGGCACCCTTAGCCACCACTCCGAGGAATCACCTCTCTATACAGGCATTAGCAACCTACTGAACCACCCCATTGCTCCAAGTTACACCAGAGATCATCCTCCTCCCCTCTCTCCCCTAAAGATGGAGCTACTGAACGGAACAGGTACTTGAGATTTGTTAGTACCAATTTGCTCTTGGAATTTATATCACAGGACCTGCCAAGTGGGAGCACTTCAACACTGGAGAAATGTGGTGTGCTATTAGCACTGAATACAGCCTTCTGAAGCAGTGAGAAATATTTCAACACTTTGCATTTTATTCCCAGCTTCAACCCAGAGGACTGTCAATAAAAGAAATCCCACTGACTTAAAAATAACGTATTATTATTTATAATAGTCTTAGAAATCTCTTGTGCCCTATTAGGTTTCCAATTAGAGCTATCACTGCGTGCAAGTAATATACTGCTAGACCTCTGTATTAAAAGAGTGCAACATCTTTGTAAAACATCAGTAGGCTTTAGCAGTGATGTACTAAGCTTACCTTTTAAGCTTTTCATAATTCAATTAACAGAGTGAAATAGCTGTAGATTTCCATTTTTTACATATTAACATTGATTTCTTATAAAGGAAAGACTGAAAGAGGGAGATGCGAGACAGTTTCAGAGTGTAATATTGCTCGGGTTTAAATTAGGATTAGGTAATATCAAGCAGCTCAAGAAGACCCAGCACTTAATAGAAAAGTGACGATCCTGGAACATAGCTTAAGTGCAGTAGCATTAACTTTGGTGGAGACATAAAACTTGTCAAAGGTTAAAGATTACATTCTTTGTTTAAAATCCTAGCAATTACCCACTTCAAAAAGAAATTCACTGATACAGAGACACGGGGCTCCCAGGCACAGCTGCCACCTTCCCTGGTGGATGTCACCACTGCTCAAATTAAGTGTCTATATCCACTAATGCAACATCTTGAAGCTGCCCAGCATATGACCACTGTGAAGTCAATTTTAGCCAATTATACAGAAGTTGTTTCCACTGCAAGACAAGAGTATGCGAGGGACAACTTTCTGTAGTATTAAACTGAATAACCCACAACCTCTTCACTTCCAAAGAAAGAAACGAGAGAAGAATGAGAGTGAAAAGATGAGCTCAAAACCAAAAAACAAACAACAAAACGCCCACCACAACCCACCAGAGTGTTATATCACTGCAACACAACAGTGCAGCTAAGCACCGCTCTTCCCTGACAATACAGTAATACATTCAGCGAGGATGCGCTGCAGCCTCTGTAACTCTCCCGTTCCTTATCACCCCCAAGCTGTTGCTAGCCTGGCCTCGGGGCAAGTGTTTGTTAGGACACTAATGCCTTTAGGAAGTGGCCAGTGCAAAGGCAGGTTTTCATTCAAGGACCATCTAACTTGTGAAGAAGTAACAGTCCGAACATTGCTGGTAAATGCAAGGAAGGAATTTCTAGACCCAGAGATGAGCCCCAGTTTGAAGATCTGCCCGAGGAAAGTCCCCACCAGCCTTGTGCCGCTTTGGAAAAAGCCCAGCTTGCTCGGCCTCCCTTGGCTTGTGGATAACACGTCCTTTCGCTGCTTAAAAACCAACCAGCTGCACTAACAACGCCCGCAGCCGAGGCTGGGGGCAGAATACAGCCGAGCTAAACAGGCAATTGCAGACGCAGAGCTCTTGTTTCCGAGCCCGAGCGCTCAGGGAGGACACGCACACCCGCACGTCCCCTTCCATGTGCTCCAGGGGCCGGACACAGAGCAGAGCCCAGCGGAGCGGCCGCCCTGCGCCTCCCGCCTGCCAGCGCGCCGGGCGCCAGCGCCGCGCTGCCCTGCACAGACCCGACCCTGCACCCACAGGGTCAGTGCCCTCTCTGCCCAGACACCCCTGGGCAAACTACGCAAAGCCGCGTGTGGAAGGCAGGATTTCTTGCTGTGCACCACACGCTCAAGGACTGGAGTCCCACGTTACACAGGGCTGACATTGTCCAGGGCAAGGTCCAGAAAGGAAGCACTAGGAAGGAGCCCACTGTTTGCGTCAGCTTGCTAAAACATTTGGAAACTACCTAGTCATTTCTAGGAATCAGCCACACGGTAACATAAGCTTTTTCTCTAGTAAAACCGTAGGCCAGTGATTACCTCAGTTCCTCTTCTGTGAGATGCAGAACACATGCAATAGCGCAGCACTGTACTGATAAGCAAATCAAAACCAGGCAGTGCTACCGGCACCGGATAGATACCCAGACACACCAAAGGGACGCACGTTCCTTTGAAAAAGGAACTATTCTAGCAGTCATTTAAAATGCCAGAGCACCTTTCCTCAGGATGAGGGGGACAATTTCATGGTATGCTGAAGCAAACAGCAGCCAATGAAAACTAGCAAGTGTTTTGATTAAAACCACAAGCAACAAAACTACAAACTCATATTTCAGCTACAACTTACCCCTATAAAACCATTTTGTTCTGAAAAGGAAGAATCTGATGCAAGTAGCTGAACTGTTTTGAAGCTGCTTACTTATAGAAAAAATAAAGGTAATTTCCAAAAAAACACTGCAGACTTGATCTTTTCCAAGAGACATAGCTTAAACCAGAAAGAAACAACGTGCTAGAAATATATGGGAATTCCAAAGTGGCAGTGTACCTAAACTATGTCCCATGTAAAGCTATTCCATTGCAGGCTGACGGCAAACTGATAGGAAGCTTTAGGAAATATTTATGTGACTATTAGCCCACCATTTTTTTCCTCCTTTTTTTTTTTTTTTTTTTTTTTAAAAAAAAGGCAAGAAAAAAAAATGCATTAGAAGCAGTTTGGCTGGTAGCTGCTAGGGAGGAAGGATAATATATTCATGTGAAGTTCTGGTGCTTCTTGATAATACACCAGATTCCAGACCTGGCATTACAAGTGCTGCCTCTTTTGGTAGCCCACCAGGAGGGTTCATGGTGGGGCTCCTCACCCAGGTCGTGAGGGTGAATTTGGGGCGGGAATTACACAGGTACCGCAGAAGTCCCAGCTCACTGGGAGAGGCAGGAGCAGGGTCCCTGGAAGAAGACAGGACAGCTTCTTAACCACCGAGAACACCCACATTTACAAAATCCCTTATTCCAAGAAATTTTGCCCTACAGACCCTTAAGCTTTGTACATCACGGTCAAGTTAAAAACAAATGAGCAAAAAAAAAAAAAAAAAAAAAAAAAGGCAGCTAATCCTTTCGCCACAATGCCACGTCCAAAACTCCGTATCAATGCATAGATGCATAGCTGCAGTTCTAGAAATAATTGTCACTGCCCACACACACATTAGCTACTTTGGTATTTCTGTACTGCACACTTGACTATTATGATGATTATTATTTCTAATAGTATAAAACCGAGGCACTCCGTTCACGGCCAGGACCCCACGATGCTAAGCACCCTGCCATGAGATCCAAAGACTCTTAGCCCAACTTAAACACGATGTTTCTTTCATTAAATAAGCATTAAACATCACACAGTTATTGGGAAGAAATTTGACCAAACTGAAGCAGTTAAGAGGATATCCTGGGCCATCCATTTAATTGCCACTTTTCAGTCAAGTAGATTAAGTGTTGGGAACAATTTTCCTGCCTCTCATTTTTAATCAAAGAAAGGAAAGAGGGGAAAAAAGTCACGACAGCAAAACCTCCCGCATAGAGCCAACCACAGAAAGCTAATAGTAATGTACTGAGTTATCCCATGACTGTGAATCAGAGCAGTATTTTTGCTCAATGCCATTACATGGAGCCAAGCTGCTCCCCTGTGTCCAGATCAGCTAAAAATGATGGATTGACCATGGGTGAAATCACTAGAAGCTCAATGAGAGGCAGTGGGAAAGAAGGGTAAGGGAAAAAGTTGCAGCTGTCTGTAATTAAAAATGACAAGGAAGCAAAAGAATAAAAGGGGAGGTAAGCAAAAATGGCACAGTCTACTGCTATAGCACTAAAATTGTCATAACAAAGCTTAATCCATATTCAGGGATATGGTTTTAAAACACAAAGCAAAAAATATTTTGTTGCAACTTGTTGATAGTTTATTGTATTTTCTGTCCTAAATTTAAAATGGCAGTCACAATATTATTGCACAAGAGTAAATGCTTTACAAATCCCACCATGTTTCAAAGAGGGAAGAGTACACAAAATTTCTTTGTTGCATCTGGAAAGCTTTTCCCTTAAGTATCAGACTAATGTAAAACAGGGAGGATTTAAAAATTGCAAATAAATTGCACAAAGCTTAAACTGGATGGTAAACTGTGCAGTGAATTACAGGCTTAGGATATTAAAAAAAGAAACTAAATAACTAAATAGCTCTGATAATGGAGTTGATAAGGTGCTACACAGGTATTTATGAGACCTCAAGGAAAATGTTTCAGAAGATATTTATTCGAAAAAAATACAAAGTAGGTTTTCCAGGGGAGAAAATTTTATATCAAAAATATTTGGCAACAAGATCACATCACAACTAAGAGGGCCTGATCCTTGCTGAGAAGTCATTTTTTTGATTACAACAGAAACACTTGCAAATCCAGGACTATCACCTGAAGTATTTCAGTCTCAACAATATATTACTGGGCAGCTATGACAAAATTATTTTGCAAAAAGGCCAGCTCTCTTGAATAATTTTGCTGTAAAGTTCATTTTTTAAACTGGGCTTCAAAGATTTAAAATAAAAGCTCAGTTAATGCAGAGGTCAGAAGGAGCCCTAGGTTATTCTCAGGAGTCTGCTGCAGCTCTATTTAGTTTAGCAATAATCACTTCAATTTAGAAGCAAGTCCTCATAAAAAGGTTCAAGAGAAATTAATCCATTTAGCATCGGTTCCAAAATTGAAAATAAACCCAGCCTGCTCAGCTCTCAAGGGCTGCCTCTTTCTTCAGAGCCGGCCTCCTCCAGAGAGGTCTGTCCCACAACCTGTGGGGCTGTTTGCTACGTGTCCACCCTGACTGCAGAGGGCTGGGCTTGCTCCTGCACGTCTGTGGTGCCAATAGACCCAGTGTGCAAACACACAAAACGCCAAGCTTTAAAAATGCCATGGAAATTACTTTTATTGTATGCAAATCTGCATTGCCTGACACCTTACTGCCACCCCCAAATTAAAATGTACCGGCTTATATTTGACCTTGCTTCTCCCATTAAATAATACCCTGCGTAGGAAACAATAAAATAAATTGGGAAAGAGCAGAAGAGAATCTGACTTGCCTAACAAGCAGCAGTGGCTTATTTAAAATGACAAAGAGATGTGATGGTAGAAGCTACGCTCTGCCAACTTAACCTTGCGATATTTTTACCATCGGTTTCCTTCCTGCCATTTGTCAGCCGGACTATTAGCTGCCAACATAACATGAAGGAAGACCCGTCCCCCTTAGACCTCATTTCCAAATTTAGTATTTACAGCGCGGATGTGTAATTTACAACTGTTAAGCAAAACTAAGCATTCTCACAAACGCAACATTTTTGTGATTGCACCACTTGCTCAGGGCCTCAAATTCCAACAGGCTTTTGGTAGCTAGTAAGCACATCTATTTCTGTAACTTTAATTCTTTCATAAGGCAAATGCACTTTCAAAGTGCTTGCCCAACATCAAATTGTCAGTCCTGAGACACAAAAAGAGGATCAATCCATACCAATACCGTTAATAAACACCAAAGTTCTCGGGTCATTAACCTCGGCTGTGGTGTGCACCCCAGGAGATAAAACAAATGCACGACTTCCTCCTACTACCTATTGGTCCAGAACAGGTCCTTAAGCACACGCTAAAGCAAATGCTCTCTACAACCACAAGCTCTGTAAAATCCCCTTTATGCCCCAGAAGCAGCCTGTCCAGGGCTCCTTTAAGGCAACCCGAGGGGTCTCCCCCTAAACCATGTTTTACCCACAAGGAAAAATGGAAATTCATCACAATTAACCTGCCACTCCAGGATCAAGCCAGAATATATGCCTGTGTTTCTCTCCACCGTGCCAAATTACTGACCTGCCCTTATCAGAAAAGGTGGTCTTGATAAATGGGTAAATAATCTCAGCACATCATAAATATTTAGGTACCCTGCGGTACATCAGCTACAAAATTTCTAAACCAACTACTTGTCTAGATTCACGTGATACGGAGCCCTCTGTCTCTTCAGAAATCATTTGTTCTATTGAAAAAAAAAAAGAAAAAAAAAAAACACGAATCCTATCTGTGTAGTGAATCTATTTAACCAGCACTGAGATAACACAGTGGACTCACTATCGCAGACTTCATCATCAGCAGTCCACACTATTCAGTTCAGTATAACTACTAGCCATAGATGAAGAACTGCACATGCTAAACAACTTGGCTTGAAAAGGCAATGGCAGCTAAAACCAGTTTGCAGAAACTGGCCCCAGAAAGTTAAAAATTATGTGTAACTTTTGGCAAGAAGCTCCTGCTTTGCTGAAAATTGAAAGCAGGCAAAAACTCTTGAACTTCCTCAAACTAGTAAGGACATGGTCCTTGGGGCTTCACCCCACTGTCTCCCCAGCTAGCTCTGCAGAGCTCCGTGGGGGCAAAAGGCTTGTATTAAAGATGAGAGACTACAAGCGTCATTAAAAATCTCTCCTGACCCACAATAAAAATGAATTCTGTAGACAGTCTGTATTCAGACCAGATCATGCAGTACTTAGGATTACTAATTTATACACAATTTTAAGTTATCAAGAGAAAATAACCGAAAAAAAAGCCCCAAAAAAACCCACTCTGCATTACCACATGCTCCAAACTGATCCCTCTACCATTGTCCTGCCGACTACCATTTAGGTTGCTCTTACTTGGTTACTGCTTAATAACCAAAACCAAACCCTAAAAACATACTGCAGATTAAAACAAACGTGTCGGCCCATGGACACCAGCACAGTCACTTTCCCATTAGATCAGGGATGGGTGGCACCATCCCTGCCTATCTGAAGAACCAGGTCATCACATTATCTTGGCCACTCTATCACTTCTAATCAGCCTACCTGTGTCAATACCAACAATATTAAGTCACTAATCAAGGTGTAACACATGGCATACTTGCTTTGAAGAACATATTTTAAAGCCATATGAGACTTAGAAAGGAAAAAATATTCTGGATTAGAAGTTCCCTTCTTTTCCTTTTTTTTTTTTTTCTTTTAAATCTACATTAAACTTCCTAGATCAACTTACTTGTCTTGTCATTCAGCCAAGGAAACAAGAGCACCAGATTTTGATTAACCCACTGCAGGAGGCAAGAGCAAAACTGAACAAGCCACCCAATAGCAGCACAAATTTAATTTACCCTTCTCCAGACAACAGCTAAGGAATATCAATTATTATGCAACACCCAGAGCGTCTCTTTACCGATTTTCACACTTAATTACTATTGAAGCTGCCCAGCACAAGCTTTCATATAACTGCCTTTGACTTGTAAAACGGTAACATGCAAAGACTAGATATTCTGCTCAAAGATCTGAGTTTACTGTTTTTAAATAAAGCAACCTTGCCTACAATTTAAATCAGCACAGACGTGAGCCAATTACACAGCAGTCACTAAAATTTGTTTACTTACCATTGCAAGTTGTTCTTATTATAACAGTTCCAAGCATTAGCCACATCACTGTGGTTAATCAACATTTATTGTAGCAGTAACATACATAAATATTATTCTGAAGCTGACTTTGAGAGTCAAATCTTGAAATAAAAGGTATCTTTCAAAAGGACTTAAAAACAAAATAGGCTCTTGATTTTTGATAGTATTTTCACAAGGATAGCGTGACAAGGAATTAGTGGCATCTTTCTGAAGTTTCATTTATTTATTTATTTTTTGTCTTCAAAGTGCTAGGAATATTAAATTAATCCACATTAGGTGTCACAAGAGGACTAAGCTGTGGTCTCAAACAACATACACAGTGTCGAGACCCAACTTTCACACCTCAACTTGAAAGGAGAGATACAGTCCTGGCAAGTTATCTTTTCTCTCCAGGACTCTATTCAGCCATAGTCGTTAAGTAACTTGCAAACAGTAGAAGTTATCACTGGCCACTTTCCTTTTTGACTTTTGACCTTCATAATGTCTTCATTTCACTATATTTTTGACCGAAAGCACCTCAAAAACGTAAGGAATCATTAGAGACAACAAAGTGCCTGACAAGAAGGGCTTCAATTCACTTAGAGCACTACATTCCAAAACCTATATCAAAAAAAAGCTAATAGGCTCTGTTCCTTCCCAAATTCCACGTAAGAGGGAAGATTTAACAGCAGTTGAATAAGCTGGAAACAAGTCCTCCAAGGATGGCAGGTACAGCCACAGGCAGGTGGCTCCAAGGAACACCAGAAGTTCAGGCAACCTCCTCACCAGCCCTGCCGCGCTGTGCAACCAGCTGAAAGCACCAGTGTTAAGTAATACTTGAGGTGTGTTCTCATAATCCAGATGCTAAATAACACTTCAGGTAGGCTCTCATAATCCAGAGTCTCTTCAAGTCACAAGAAATACCCATTTTCTCATAAACTTCCTAAACAACCTATGAAGTTCACAGAGAAGGAACTTCAGTGTCAGTGAAGATTCACATAATGCTCTGCTGGAGAGTGTTAACAAATTGATTTGTAGCAATTCTAAATTTCTATTACGCTTCATCATTATGTACACAAGGAGGAAAGCACTCCACTCAAACACAGGCAATTGCTTTAGATAAGCAATTCACACTTTCCATCGTTATAACCTGGCTACTGTTGCAATTAACACCTTAAAGCAATAGTGAGAAGATGGTGCTTTGAGAGTTGCGTGGAGTTTTGCACATCATGACTATATAGATGCACATTAAAAAAAATCTCCGAAGAGGCATGCATGTAAAACTAAAAACTGACAGAGACAGTGAGGCAGTTTGCACCTGGTTTTATACTACAGTTTTCTGAAGGAAACCTGAGTACACTGCTTGTCATTAGACGCAAATACAAAGCAGAATAATATATGGTAACAGGGCAAAACACCTGGAAGAACTGACAACTTTAATACCCAAGCTTGAGATAGTTTTACATACGTATCACCACAAGAAAAGAAATGGATCTATCGTTAGCTATAGACCACAGGTTTTTCTCTCACAGGAAGGTAAGGAAATGCACCCAAGAAGAAACCAGAACGGTCTGTCCCCAGTCTCCACAGCTCCCTTTGAAAACACTCATTCACTTGGCTTTCTCACTAGAAGACAAAGTACACTTCAAATATTCCTTTCAGTAAAACAAACATGTTCAAACAGCAACATGTTTACAAAGTACATATATTTACACTATTTATACTGTGTTAGAAAACTCCTTAGCTATCTTAGGCAATCTCATCTCAACTTTTAAAATAGCATAATGATAATAAACACTCCTTTGTTTAAGTTTCTGTATCATGGTCACAGCTAGGAAAGGTCAGTAAATAGAGCAAAACCCCAAAAGTACACTCGTATAGTCTTCTTAAATCTCTAAGAACCGACACATTCCAAGGGCAGGTGTCATTCCCATCATTAAAAAAAAACTTTGAACAAACCGTTGTATTTTAAATCAGGTTTTTAATCAAAGGCAATTAAAAATTATGATGAGACAACTCTCTTTTTGAAGTAAGGCAAACCAGCTGAAACCAGTGCTGTTCTGCTGAGCTTGTGGTTGCCAAAGAAAGGTAAAACAGATCACAAAAATGTAGGTAAATTTTAATCAGCCAAGTGATAGTATCACTAAGAGATTAGCAAGCTACCGATAGTAACATGATTTCTTTATTCATTCTATATAAATATACAAAACTATGCCACACTGATGCAGTTTCCAAGCCATGGGTTAATGATACCAGAAACAAACTTTGATCAGGCAAAGTCACTGCAGTAAGAACCTGAAGCAGGTACATTTCAGTTTTCATCTTTAAACTGAGTTCTTTGAGACAGATACTAATTTAGCAAAATTATTAAGGAAAATAGTCTGGAAATCACTCTTACAGGTGTCATTGTCACATAAATGTTTCACAGTGCCTAAGCCTGTTATGACTTGCAAAGATAAGTTTGTCAACACATTTTTTTCTCTATTTTAAGCACTTAAAATAATATTAAAAGTATTTTTAAAGCTCCAGCCATCAACTAATATAATAAAAGTAGTATTACCGCAAATAAATACTTTGATCATGGGTCAAATACAGATTTTTGTCACGGGACGTTGCTTATCCACGACTTTATCGGAAGGAACACAGGATCCGCCGTGCAGGATCCGATCGGAAGCGCACCTATTCCCGCAGCCTTTCCCCGACGGGTTTCCAGCATTCCATGCTCAGATTCCGGATGCTGCTGCCAGGTCATTTTCTTTCCCAGCTGCAGCAAGAGCCTGACCAGTAACTGGCCGAGCCTCTGCAACGCGGCACCCTCTTCTCTTCCCAAACCGGGTCACAAACAAGCTAGACTCATTGCGCCTGGCTCTGCTCTCCACAGAAACATCCGAGTCCTTCTGAAGTTTCCTAAATTCCCGGCTTCAACGACGCAATACGGCATGGAATCTCAGTGTCTGGTTTCATGCCACAAAAATTAAATTTCTCTATCTTTTAATCTCATTCCATATGCTTTTGTTCTTTTATGATAAAACAGAAGGAAAAAGGTTTCCCATCTATTTTCTCTAGAGAAAAAGAAATAAGGAAGAGAAATATTCTATTTTCTGAAGTAAACAACCCCTGTATCTTTCACATGAGAACTCTTCCAGGGTTTTTTATCATTCCCATCTGTCCTCTCCTAAATCCAGTGACTTCTGCAATATTCGTTTTGAGATAAAGTGGGCAGTATTACACAAAATTTTGCAGACAAGGCTTTACATTTTATGCATCTGCATTATGTCCTTTATGAGGCCAATGAAGAGTAAGTTCCTTCCAAACTTTCAGAAGTGTTTAAAGCAAACCATACTTGCTAAAGACTTTAACAGTCTTGTCGACAAAACCATTCGTAAAGAGTGTGTGTGTGTGTGTGTGTTTGTAGGAGCCCGCGGTTCCTTATCAGCCCAGGCTAGGCAAAGTCTTCAGCCCGTTGAACACAATGGCAAAACTCCCATCAAATTAACCGAAGGACAGTTTCATGGGCAAGGCAGGACACAGAAGACTCTGATGGGAACCCAGAAGAAATAAACAGAAATTGTCAGAGCCAGATCACTGCAAAGCACTTGGCTGACTGGGCACTTTTTCCCATCGTTCCCCCATTCTCACTATCAGCAAAGAGCACTTTTGAAAGCATCCTTCTTACTTCTGCATTCTCTAGAAAGACAAAATATTGTACTCTTTATGGAGGGAAAAATTCTAAGCACTTGTGATCAATTGATGCTACTGCTGACCATATTGTAAGCAAGCAGCAAACTCACACTCTGCTTCTAAATGCCATCTGAGCAAAGCTTTTGGGAAGTAACAGGAGAGCAGATCCTTCCACCGGAATTCATACAGCTCTGCAAAGAGAGCTGAACCCTTCTACAGGAGGCATTTTAAGGTTATTTCTTTTAAAAATATGATTTATTTAAAACATGACTTATCATTTAAAAATATTTTATGTATCCTTTCTAATACTCCCAATAAGAGTCGCTGAAGACAGTGAGTAATTTGGCTAATGCCCAGGGATTTCTAATTGTTTTTCCTATTATGTTTTTGCTCAAGTACTTTTTTCTCCTGATATTGCTGATAATAAAGAGCTTCAGCATATAAAAAAGATGCCCTCTCTCCCTCAATTCCTGTGTAGGAACTGTATAGTTGAAAGCTCTGCTGAGATTCGCAGGCATAAATGTCAGCTACAATAGTCAAACCTTTTAACATATTTATTACCTCATTCCTTATATTTTTCCACTCTGTGGAATTAATTCCATAATTTAAACCGCCACTTATTAGAAAGCCAAGACATGCTAAAGAACCTGCTATCTTCAGCACTTCCTTTGGAGAAATATAGTGATTTCACTCATTACAGTGTGCTCAAGTTTAATCAACCTCCGAGAGCAAGAGCCACAGAGGTGTTCATCACTCGGGAGCTTGAGCGCTCCGCTCCTCGCTTCACAGCTCATTTCCAGAGGCATTTCCAGAGGCGATCCTGGGCAACCCGGCCAGACACGGTGCAGAACGGGCGTTTCTGGGATGAGATGATAACACTACTAGAAAAAGGTCAAGGATAATATTTAAGGAGGATGTCCATTTCCAAAGAGATACAAAACAGGTGCATAGATGTCTATGTAGAGGTAAGGAGGGAAAAAAGTTTGCCTATGTGTAAACTGGGGATTAGAAGATGGGGTGATTTCTATTTAAGGTTCAAAATTTGAACACTTTTTCTTTTGCATGCAAGCTTAACTTGAAGAAACACAAGAGTCTGCTCTTGTGGTGGAATGTCTCAAGACAAACGTGCTCAAGTTTAGGAGCACGGGTCTAACAGTTCTTCTAAATCATCAAAATTAATAAGAATTACTTTGAATATTCCTAACATCCAAATGCCTCGCTAATTCTGTTTCAAATCCTACTTTGTTCTTGGCCTCCATTTCTTGTGACAGCAAGTTCCATGGTCTAATTGTGCGTGTGAGACACATACAACACATTCTTTTCATTGCTTGTGTATTTGCCACCTTTAATTTCAATGGAATATTTCTTTGTTCTGATGTTATGAGAAAAAGGAAAACAGATGTTTCCAGTTTATTTTCTTTTACACTACAGCATGAAGCAAACAGTTACATAAATAACTGAAGCATTTCACCTTGGCTACGTTCTTCCACACAGAGTAAACTTTCCCCTCTACTAGAAGAATCTGAGAAAGAGGAACAAATAAGGGAGCTGAAAACTCTAAGTTTATGAGCTCAGAGCAAGCTGCTTATAAGGAAACATGAGGAAACAATTACTGAGAGCATTAGAAACGGTCCTCTATTCAACACTAGTAAACCTGTATTTGAAACCTGAATAAGGAAACAAACCCCGCAACCAGATGAAATATAGTATCTGTGTGGCTGAAGTGCTAGCAGGGGAGAGGGGCAATAATATTGCCCACCTTTTCCTGAATCAGTATGGAAAAACAAGCAAGCAAGCAAGCAAACAGAAAAACCACACGAAGACCCTATCATGCAACGCCACCCCGGCCTCTGGTATCACCAGTGTTCAGCGTGCTGCTTTAAACCCCGCTGTAGAAGCGGTGCCAACAGCCCCAACTCCTACAGGCAGCCACGGGCTCACGGCCACAGCCACGAGCGGCCTCATGGCCGCGGGGATCCAGAGCAACCGAGGCCCCGGCTCCACGGGCACCTGCCGGGGACCGCGAGGAAGGGCCCGGACCGGCTCTGCGCACGGACCCGCCGCTACCCAGCGCAAACAGGGCTCCAGCTGAAACACTTCATAAAACAGGGAGCGCTGCGGAGAGGCTCTGCATTTACAAAAGCAATTGAAAGAGGTTTCAGAGGGACTTGGTAGGATTACAGACTGATGACACTGGTGTTGCAGTGGAAACTGCTTGATTCAGTTATTGAAGGATAGAAAAGGGCAATTCAGAGACATTGCAGAGCTCTTTCATTACCTAAGCTATAGGACTGGTCCCTAAATATAAATGTTACTCTCAGATTCTCAGAGCCTGCTGTGTGACTTTCCTCGCTCTGCAATGGTGCAGATGCTGCTGCAGTTTGCTGGGCCCAAAACGACATCAAACCGTCCAAGTCAAAAATCCCATAGCACAGAAGTTGACCTAAGATTTCACAGGAAGCCTAATGCACCTGTCATGAATCATTCGAGCATGATCTAGGCACGTTCACTTTGGTTTGGCTGAAACTTTCTCATGGGCCAAGTACTGAAAATCAGAGTGAGAAGGCAAAAATTCAGAAGAACAAATACAAAACCAACAGATCCAAGAAGACCGAGATCACAGTTCTTTACGTTAAACTACCTAAATGAGGACTATAACCTCTTAATTTTGAGGATTTTTTTTCTCTTTATGAAGCTTCTGCTTAAAGAAAATGTATTTACATCACAAGGCTCAGAGCTGCAAAACCACAAAGTAGGGCTGATTTTCCCACTGCTGAAGTCTTTTTCCTTCAGCAAGCAAAACTGTGGAGGGACAACCACCCTGGGGAGAAAGGGAGATTCTTTATCTTTACACACACATTATTAATATGTATTTAGAAAAGGCATTAGTTATAGGATAACAGGTTTCAGGACGTAAAAACATTTCTGGAACAGAAAAGCTGTTGTTGAGAACACTTGTCATTTGGGCCAGACTTTTTAAAGGTCTATTTTGACAATGAAAGAATTTCCAAAACCAACTATGCTTTTACACTGTTAAGAAGATCATTTTTCCAAGTTAAAACTCTGCAAGGACTGTGGGAAACCCACCAGTCTGCTATTATTGGCAGGTAGTTGCCAAGGGCACAAGAGCACAATTTGTTCCTCCTTGCTGACAGAAGGATCTTTTTGAAAAAAGAAACCCAGGTGAGGGAAAGACAAAAAAAGGTGCCTTAATCGAGTGCAAGGTAATTCACACTGATTTTTTTACGGATGACATACACCCTTAAACAAACTTGCACGATTAGGTAAAATTATGTCCTATCCTGATCACACATGTACTTTATTTCATACTAAAAAGATGTTTAAATAGGTATGTGTGTATATGCCTGCACATGGAGACACACACACAAAATTGGTACGTCTGCATAGGTGCAGTAACACAGCTCAGTGACAGTTAAAATGAACAGCTACTGCTGCAGTGTCAACACCAGGAGAGCAGAAAGGCCCTCAGGATTGATAGGAGAGAATTAGCTTCAGCGGAGTATTTGTTCAGAGCACACATGCTTTTATCTGGCCTTCTGCAGAATTATATTAGCAGCTATTTTGGATACAAAATGCTGGCAGTATATACAATATTGCAGCACCCTCCAAGCCTCCAGCAGCCCTTGCTCTCAGGCAGGACGAGGTTGGGCTCTCGCTGCCCACAGCCCTGCGATCAACGGTAGCAACTCAGCATGACCCCCGTGAGCCCGCCCGGCCTGCGCCCAGGGCCTAGCCCGCGGGGCTCCTCGGGTGAGGCAATGTGCGGAGTTTAGGAAACAGGCATTCTGCTCACTGTCCTCTTCAGCAAGCGAAGCCAACTTACACGCAAAAACTTCCCTGTTTTTGCACATTTTTGGAGAAAGCAATGGCAAAAGGTAAACAAAAAACGTTACTTGGGAATATAACTGCTCTGTGATTACTGAGTTCAAGAGGACGGTGTGTGCATATGTGCACGCCATAACCACACCAGGAATAGAAAGTAGATCAGATGTGACACTGCTCCCTTAAAGCTGCTGTACCAGAAGGTATCCAGAAATTTTAAAATTTGCAAGTTATTAGTAACTCCTCCCAGTTATCCTAGAAAATAGAGTGAACTGGTGGGCAAAACAAAATCTAAGCCTACTTCACCCATTTCCACGTTGAAATCGGGCATCTATATTGTGTTCTCATCCTTCTTGAGCAATTTACCTACTGCAGAACGCAGGCTGAAGCAGAACAAGGCCTCAGCGGGCGCCCCCCTTGCTGTTACCCCTTCAGCTATTTGCAAAATCCAAGCAGCCGTTCCCTGTCCCAAGCACCCCTGCACGGTGACAGCGGCTCTGCTCCTCCAGCCGGAGCCAAGCGGGCCCTTCCACCGCGGGCAGGGACGCAGCGCTGCCCGGGGCTCCCCGAACCCAGGGGAGAGGAGCATCTACGCATCCTCCAATTAAAGAGCGGGGATGAACCCCAAGGCAACCCGTCTATTAAAAATGTCTTAGCAGCTGTGACCAGTGTGGATGAAAAGCAGCAAAAGAGGCAGCTCAGTGGCTGTTGTGCTGTTTTGAAATGTGTTCTCCACTAGGGCTAGGAATGATCAAGAGACTCATCATTTCAACAAGTGCTCTTCGTGTAAACAGCTAATGTTGAAAGTCAGGCCCGTAATAAATACATGCATTTCATAACTGCACTCCTGAGACATGCAGCTCTGTTACAGACTAAACTGGGTACAAAAAGAACCAAAAAAAAAAAAAACAGAGAATAACTTAAGCCTTTTGTTTTCTTTAGTATTTCTTGTAAAGAGATAAACCTGAACATGTAAAACAAATTGCCTTTCCTAATCCCTGCAAGGGTGCTCTGCAGGCACATGGGACTGATTCCCTGCAGGCATACAAATATCAACAGGAGTTCAAGAGACCTTCCCTCACCTACATCTATGTTTTTCTGCACATGCATCTGTCTTTTTTTGCTTTCCATATTTGCTACATGATTGCTCCCTCTATAACTCTTATTTTCCTAAAAATCAGAAGACTGTAATGGACAAACTAATGCATAAAGGAAAAAGAAAACAAACAAAACACAAAACAACACAGCAACAACCCAACACAGCATGCCCCAGCATTTCTTACACTTGGTACAGGATAATAAATACTAGAAAGGAAGCACCACGAATCTGAGCATTGTATTATTATTAAACAAACAGTATACATACATGTGCATTAGCAATATATTAGCAGTATCAATTATATTTCATTAGCTCTCTGTGGTGGCAAAGCTATAAAAGTTATCAGAGACACAAAGAGGAAAATTAAGTAGCCAACAGCAAAGATTTCAAATACACTTATGCAGCCACGTGGTTTTACAGCTGCTTTACATAACACCAAAAATCTAATATACAGTAGGGTTTTGGCAGCTTGGGGAGAGACCACATCAAATGTCAGTAACAGAGGAAGCACAAATGATCTCTTTGGAACAGTTAAGCAATTTTAGAAGCACCACTATGCACAAGAGCTAATGGGTCCAAAGAGACATAAAGGTCAAAAGTGTGAGTTTCTCTCTACTGACCAGATATCATATATATGGCCCTTAGGAGGAGAAGAGAACTGCATAATCATGTGATATAATCCTTACTAGAAAATAATCCTATATAAAACCCAGCTCACAAAAAAGAAATATCTTGCCTACGTAAGTCAAAAGTAAGAAGCAATTTTCCATACAGCCGGCTCGGACTAATTAATAAATGAAGAAAAAAATGCTTAATGATGTTGCATATACAAGTTGAGAGAAAGAAAACCACTGTGCATATACGAGCACTGCAACAGGCTGCCCAGAGAGGCTGTGGAGTCTCCTTCTCTGGAGATCTTCAAAACCCTCCTGGATGCCACCCTGTGCCAGGTGCTCTGGGTGCCCCTGCCTGAGCAAGGGGTTGGACTAGATCATCTCTAGTCCAACCTTAACCATTCTGTGATACTGTATATATATATAAACAATAAGGAGCTTAAATAGTTCAATAACAAATTTGAAACCCCATTAAAGAAAAAAATGGGTAAATTACACATTCTACACATTAAAACTCACAACTCTTGTAGCAACCCTGAACTCTATTAACACAAACATCGACATATACAGACACTTCTGAACGCAGGTCAGTCGCTGTCTTCAGCGAGGAGAGATTTAGCGCTTCATCTCGTGTTGTTTATGACACGTTACCTTCTCAAAAAGCCCATCTCAGCAAACATCACAATTCCACTACTGTCTTAAAGCCCAGATTCAGTTCTCTCTCTGAAAATAAGGCACGCACTAAAACCATCAGATATACGTCAGTTAAAGACTGCATGAGAGAAAGATGAGTAAAAACGTTGGCTAACTAATGTTGCATTTGCCTCGTGTATAACTATGTGCTGTGTAAATGCTCACACAGGCTCACCAACTGCATATGCCAAAGATGTTCCTGTGACCTCAAAAGGAAGTTTAGACTTGACTCTTGACTAGAGAGCTTTTAAGGTAACAGAATACACTTTTCCAATGACCAAAGAACACCATGTAAATGAAGATGACAAATGTCAATTCCAATGTGTTCCTCACACTCAGGATAATCCCCATTGACCATTTAAACACTTCAAAACCACTCTTTCCTCTTGCCCTTTTGTCAAGCTCTTCTGATTCACGATCCGAGTACTTAATTCAAAAATCTATATACGTATTCAGTAGTTCAGTTGATCACTGCTACTTCATTTGCAAGTAAATTAACAAAACAAGTTAGATTTTATTCGTTCATTTTTTAAATTCCTGAGAACCATTTGCTTTCTGCTGCCAGGTGCATCTCAGCTCTTCCCTCTCCCGGGGGATGTGGGCTATGGAGTCTGACCAAGGTAACGGCTTCCTGCCGAAAGGCTCTGTGAGCCTGAGGAGACAGAAGGGGCCAGAAGCAGGTCGGTGCCGCAGGAAGGGAGGCAGGAAGACACTAACACGGCTCTTCACAGGGCTCTTCACAGAAGAGGGATGCTGCCAAGGGCCAGAACAGACACGCTGGCTCTCTTCTGCAAAGCTTATGCCCCACTGGGGAGCTGGTACCCGCCAGACTGCCAAGGAGCGGCAGCCTGAAGAGAAGTGCAAGGAGACGCGAGTCTGTTTAAGAGACTGCCGGGTTTGCTACTGGGAAAAGGGATTTGGCAAAATACACCCCTCCACCCTATCCCCAGGTTCTCCACGTCCAAGGTCCACATATGACTCCAAGCCACATATTCCTAGTCTTCCTCAGTGGTGACAGTTCAGTCACCAACTTCAGCACCTTTCTCTTTTCCTGTTGTTGCTGAATCAAGGAAGACCGCTACAAACTGAACAGAGTTCACAACCTACCACAAACTTCACCTTCCTGGATCCAGACCCCAGTCGGGGTCTTCCTTTACTCTTGCTAAGGCAAACTGATCCCAAACGAATCCCATCCAGCTGTTCAGTCAGCCACACCGACAGAGATCACTGCACATTCCCACTTCTCCTCGGTCTTTCACTCCACTTCTACTGCTGCCTACACCTTCTCAGTCCATCACATCTCCAGTGCAAGGCATTACCATCCCAAGGCCCTACTGTCTGATCCCTATTTTTCATCTTTCCTGGCAAAATTCAGTACTAGATATGCAGATGTCTGAAATAGCTAATTTTATGATATTTAGCACTGCAATGACACATGTATCTGAGCAATCTCAGTACTAAATTATTTGTCAAAATGCATAACTTTACATTTCTGCATAAAGAATAAAATCTACTATAAAAAGCAAAGCAAAAAATCCTTGTAAATCAATGTAAAAGTCACAGCTTTCACCATCTACATGCATCTAAATTTGCTATTGCTGTGGAAATAATACCTACAAAACACACCTGATATATTGCAAAAGCTCAAATACAGCAGAATATTTATAGTCATTAGGAGTTAAGTACATACACTGAATACTAAGTACTTTAAATTGGGTGTCTCAGCACTTGTAATAGTTCTGCAATTTAACTAATAGTTCCCTAGCAAATAGTTACAGTCCCTCTAGTTATTGAGGTGGAAGGTGAAGCAGGAGCACAAAGACAGCAAAGAAAGAGATTAGCTCTTGGACACCTTTATTATTTCTCTGCTACTATCCAGAAAGAAAACTAATATATCTCAAAACACATTATCCCATTACAATGTAATAGTATCACAAAGTAACAGCTGTGATAACCTTGATGTGCACAAACCCGGAAAATAACCAAATCACATATTCAAGATGCTACAATAGCAGCTGAATAAAACACTCGCTTATTTACTTCCACCAGATAAGAGAAAAATGCAACGTCACAACATAAGCATAACTTAATTTGGGGGGAAGTGGGATGGATAGGGAGACATCTACAAGCCCAAGGAGTAAGCCTATTTTATTATTAAAGGATATTTAATCATAGCTGGAAATTTACATACTGCTTTGCAAACACGGACAAGAAGCAAAGCAGTCTTTTGTCCTGAAAATTCTGCAGTCCAAATCCAACAATTTGGTATGTAGGTTAACACTTCACAAAGGCAAAGAGAAGCCGCTGAGTGACAGAAAACAAGGGATTGTTTTAGAAAGCAAAGCTTAAAAAGAAGGGTGGCAGGAACTCTTCCATAAAGGGCCAAAGTTGAACATTTTACTTGTCTAAAAGCAACACAGAGTGGAACAAGGCAACAGAAGAGGGACCAAAGTTAGACAAGAATGAGACTAGAATGAGGGTAAGAGGGTGAACAGGGAAAAGTGGGGCAGGAGAGCAGAAACTGTATTTGGTGGGTACTCCACTAATAAAGTAAAAAGGGCCCTTTCTGGTCATCTAATGCAGTCTGAAGCTGGCAAGAAGAGACACTATTTTGAGGGAATTCATAACTACGGTCACTCTCTGCAGTCTGTTCTTGCACTCCCAGACACACACACATCAGATCAGGGCACATCCCTGACTTTTCTCTTTGTATCTACATATTTGCTTGTTCAGCCCATATTTGATTGTGCTGATCCTATTTGCCTCCACAAGCTCCTGCAGCAACAGATTCCTGAATAACACTGCCCGTTGTGCACAAGGACCTTATCTGCTTCAGAGTGACCTCCAAGAAGTTTCAGCAAATAACGCTAGTTTGAATAGTACAGGATTTAGCAAGTTGTTCAGGAGCAGTTGTCATGCTTCTCTTCCAGTTGCTTATGAAGCAGGGTGGGTTCCTTTCAGAGAGGTTTGCTAGGCCTTCAACAAATGAAGTCTGCAGCTTCTTACCTTTAATACCAGTCTACATTGATTGATACCCATTGCTTTTAAGGGATTTCTGAACTTTCTTACCTCCTACCCCCCTTTCAGCTTGCTTACTGTTTCCCTCTCTTCTTCCCTCCCCCTCCCTCTGTTTCTACATCCCTTTCTCTCACTCCATTCCTTTCTCACTGATTTTCTTCTCCCACTCCTCACCGTTGTTTTCTCGCTCACGCTCTTACTCATGTGCTTCTAAAGATATAGGAAGACACTCCGGGCTCAAGAGCCGCACGCAGCTCCTGCAGCAGTTCGAGGAGGCCTGCAAAGATACAGTTGGGCACCCGTTACACGCGTTGTATTCGGAAAGGCGAGGCAGGTCGTGCCTTCTTGCATCGTGAACAGTTCAGGATTGTGCGAACACGCTGGTTTATTGCTAGGTGAATATTTTGCCTCATGAGTGGGGGTGTAATACGACCGGGCAATGAAAAAATATCGTGCCAGCTTCCATGCTGGCTTGTTACTTAAATCTCACTCACACCCAAGAAAAGGTTGGTCTACGGATGGCCCGCTCCATCCATACAAGGGGTGTCCCATTTCTTCTGCTCCTTCAAGAAAGCAATAAGAAAGTGGGGCTAAATTGCTGGAGTTGAGAGAGAAGGAAAAAAAAAAAAAAAGTCTTCCATCTTCCACTTTCCACCTCTGCCAAAATCCTTTCTTTCAGCAATGTGTGCAAAATTCTCAGCCATGCTGATGAGTCTTCTCTCTGCACCACCACTCCCTTACACACTCACCATTAATATCTCTATGAACAGCCTTGCTGTCATTAGGACACAAGACCCTCTGCCTGGAGTGGTTTTGTGTCTCTCCACAAATTCGAGCTGGAAAGCAGGCCCTTACACTTCTTCACCACGTCATTCATTCTCAGTCTTACCAACAACACAACTAACCTCATATGGGGAGCCAAGGGATGGAAAAATACTGGGAAGATGTTATTCCCAAGAAAGTGTTGAAATTTCACTAGAGGCACCTTCATCCTGAGGTGCTACTAAAAGAAAAGCAGGGCA
This sequence comes from Tinamus guttatus, assembly GCF_059628265.1. Lineage (NCBI taxonomy): Eukaryota > Metazoa > Chordata > Aves > Tinamiformes > Tinamidae > Tinamus > Tinamus guttatus. The sequence goes on from NW_028288649.1 coordinate 8,459,624, forward strand.
TCTGAAGAATAAAGTGAAGACCTGACACTGGTTACATTCCTATTGACAGCCTGCCTAGGTCATTCCTGGAACTACTAAACATCATCGTGCCCAAGTCTATAGATCACTACAGTGTGGTGTAGATATTCACTTTAAGGTAGGAAGGAAAGGACCAGCACAGCTTTAATGCATTGGGAAATTATAGCTAGATTCATGATATTTTGAGATTTTATCGGCATTTGAAGTATTCTGTCTTCTCCCTCTCACCCATGGTCCCCTTAAGTGCAAGTAACATAAATAGTTTTCTCAAAAGATACAGCCATAATGCAACATGGTTCAATTCCCAAATTAAAAAAACAAACAAACAAACAAAAACTAGACAATTCCTGCTGACGAACAACTTACAAGGTAAACCCAGCTACACACACATGCCTCATCTAATATATCTAATATAAGGTTACCAAGACACACAGGAAATAATTAATGTGCAAATGTGATATTACAACAATCAACTTGATTGATCAGAAATTTCTGATGAAATGACCTTTTGTGGTATACTACAGTTTTGACATAATTGTTTTAAAACTCTATGTTATTACAGTTGCGTGCATTTTAACAATCATTCAAAACCATCTGCAACAGTTAAGCACTGCTTTAATTAAAATATGCTGCAATTTCTTTACTGTTATAGGCCATTTCTGAAAGCAGACAGAGTCTATGCTTGTTCAGCATACCAAATAATATATTAAAACTTTCTGGAAGTTGAAAATTTCACATCCATAGCAATGGTGCCCTAAATTAGCATCTTAACATTTTAGTGGGGATATTCAGTCTGCAGGTAAAACATTTTGGACAGTAATCCTGACAGGTTTCCTCGTGTAATGATCACTACTGCACAGGTCTTCTTGTGCCTCCTGAAACTGCAATGAATTCCTGCATCCATAGGAAAAGATTTCTCTCCCACTCCTCTCATCAACTTACCTATTGTGAAAAGCCACCTCTAGTTTCAGAATCCATTTTTAACATTTTTTTCCCCCTACTCCTGTTTGCAAATCTCATCAGGAACTCAGGCATTTAAGAGTGGGGGGGGGAAAGAAAAAGCAAAAAGAAAAACAAAGGAAACTGGTTTCTTCTTAAGAGTCACTAGAATTAGATTCATTGGCAAAAATCTATTACTCACACATCCACAGCAGAAGTAGCATTAAATAGTAGCAGCTCCCCCACTCCAGGACCACCCACTCCAGCTCACCTCCATTCTAGCCTGTAACACTCACTAGTGTCTTTACAAACCTCCACATCAGTTCAAGATTGCCTGGGTTTCCAGCGAGCCCAACAGCTCCAGAGGGAAGGATCAGAAATGCAGTTCCGTAATCTCTTAGACAATCTTTTATACCAATACAAAGAAAGTGTAATCCACTGACATCCTGATTTGGTTTTCACTCATTTCCGACTTTAAAAGTTGAAGACCTTAGAGGAATCGAGCCCTAAATTTTGCACTGCTTCACAGACATATAAACGCAAAGAAATTTTACAGGGCTCTACATCATTAATCGTACAGTCTCTTTAATCCAATTACATTGTATTTTCTCTTCAACAAATGAACTGCCAAAACTTGGTTTGGGGCCCAGTACTCAAAACAGTTCACCTAAGTCTTACCTAGTCTATATTTTAAGTTGTAAAACGATGCAGGAGAAGAAGATTCAAACATTACATCTAGCACAAGCTACAGTCTGCATGACCTGCTCTGTTCTTCTCCCCCACCTCCCATGCCAGGGAGCCCAGGGTAATAGAGAATGCTGCTCGTTTGATGATGCAGTTAAGCATGCAGATCTGTGTTATATTCTCCTGGTAATGTCAATTAGTCTCTCACACACAGAAAATATTTACTAAATGCACTGTAGTAACCATTATACTTTCCAGAAATGCCTTGGAAGACAATTGCATGTTGCTAAAATTTGCAAATTGGCAAGGGAATCAAGAACGCCCCTCTGAATTCTGAGGTGTACAGTGTTTATTTTGACAGTTTTCATTTATTTATAGTAATTGACAATACATGTTCTCTAGCTCATCTTGTTAAGTCAGTATTTAGATCTGCAGCATTAAGCCTTGGAGGGAAAAATGCATATAAACTGATTCCATGCAAATGCATGTACAGTTTGGCAAGATTCTACTATAATGACTAAATAATATCATTAATTTAACTTAGATTAAAGCACTTCCTTTGGCGGAGAAAGCATAGACCTTAGCTTTGTATATGGTGCACGAGTCTGTACAGATATGCAATAATCTCTTAACCCACTTACATTAAAACATGTGTCCTTATGTTCAGTACATTAAGTACATTCAGAAGTGGGCTACGTGGAAGACTGCAGGCTCTCACTTAACATTACACCAGACTGCAGGTAGAGGCTGTAGATGCTTTGCTCTGCACAAGCCCATCAATAACCTTAACCCATTGCTGCAACTTCTATGGGTGCAGGCGACTTCTGCCTCTGTCCCAGAGCATCCCCTTCACCCGCAGGGCCACGCTCTTCTTGGCATCAAACGACACCTTCCCTGACCTTTACGGAAGCCACAGAACTCAGTTACTTCCAACCTGCCCTTGTAGAATCCTTAAAACTCAATAACTTCCCCTGTCGATCCTCTAGATTTCCTGGCTCTGTGGATAATTTTGTCTCCTTATAAATAGACAAGGTGGAATCAAGCCCTTAAGATGTACTCCACACTCAGCGTTTCCTATTTATGTCAATCAAGTACCATGCACACACCACACAAATATTTCTTAAAACAAAACCAGATACAAAACCTACTGCTATGCATGCATCAAAGTACCAGGCATGACGACAGGCAAAGCTGGAATGCAACTGAAATTACGCCAAGTTAAAGACTGCATAACCAAGACAAAATTCTAGAGCATCTGTCTGATATAACATACATGCAGGATAATAAACACGGTTGCACAGTGCCCTCCAAGGGCAACAAAGCTGAAAGCCAAATAATAAAAATTAAGCAGTGTACAAGAGGCGCACAGGAGGGATTTCCATCCTCTTTGTTCTTAGGCACAACACAATTTCGCAGCCGCTCTGGAGATCCATCGCTGCGATACGCGGCACGCGGGAGCGCGGAACGCGGCTCCTCGGGGAATTAGGGAGGCGGGATGTGCCCGGCGGGACCTGCACCCAAGCAGCCAGCTCCTGCCGCAGGAGCCGAGCAGCCTCGCCATTAACACGCTGCCCGTTTATAAAGGACACTGACAAACACCGCTCGCTGCCTTCAGAACTGTAAATTCCTGCAATATTAGCTAACAAACCCGCACAGAAGCTGCTCCTCGGCAGCTATTGCCTGAGGAGGGCGAGCGGAGGACGTCGCCTGCAGGAGCTGCGACCTACGTAAACCTGGAGCTCACCAGCTACCTAAATCAGACCGTTTTTTGGGGTTGCAAAATAGACCATATGCAGCTGTCGGGGATCTCTAAATTAGTTAATACACTGTTTCAAAAGGAAGAGTTATTTCTCCAGGGATCATGCACCAAACAAAAGGGGGAGGGAGTGGGGAACCACCGGTAGTTTATGTGACAAAAGACATTTTTCAACTACACGCAGCACTAATTACAAAGACCCTTCCTACCCCATAGTCCAAAACTTGTTACAAAACACATCCCCTTCTCAGAGAAACAACAAGAGTGCTGAAGACACTTTTATAAACTGAGAACTCAAATTAGACATGATCTGCATTTTAGTCTCAAGATAAAAATGCCTTTTTTTTTTTAAAAACAGAGGAAAAAAATCCCACAATCATGTCTTTTTTGATCTAACAACCTGATTGTGTACATAAAGGAGAAAAAAAAAAGTCTTACTGACATGAAAATTTTTAATTACAAAATACAAGTCCTTAAAGTTTATGCTAAAGTGTATGGCTACACACTTCAGGAAAGTCTTCAAAGCACAAAAATAATAAAAAGAGCTGACACTATAATGATAACAGTGCATCCTTAACTAAGAGTCTAAATTTAAAAGCAAAAGCATTTAAAGCATTATTAGAGTTGGAGGTATTTGGAAAGTACACTTGCAAAAAAACCCAAGTACCATATAAACAACTGTAATCAAAACAAATGCTACGTTTTCACAGTAAGTAGATGAAATATATTAATTAGAAAAATAAAACATCGAGTTCAAAACTGCCTTTGAGCCACACATTTTCTGCAGACTTCCCCCAGCCAAGGAATCTTACTTCCACATTGCGAAGTTCTGAAAACTCCAAATATTCCACGTATGAGAGCAGAGAGCAGTTCTCCCCCCCACCTATATGGAGACATGTATTTATTAAGTGCTGACAGCTAACTTGCACAAGACTCTCAGGGAGATCTGGTCCTTATTCTGTGGATTTACAAAGACTCAGCTGATGGAGCCAGGAAACACAACTGTATTTTATTATTATTTAAATAATGAATTTGTGATAGCATTTCACTCTAAAGCAATTGTAAGCCTTGCAGGCAAATGTCTCTTTTCATAAAGATTTGAAAATTATTTTCGCTTAAGTAACAGCTGGCCTTGCCTATACGGCCTTAAATGAGCCATGTGGAGACAAACTTCTTTCGGTTTGGGTAAGAAAGATTAAAAACATTAATTCTAGTTAATATCCATTTCGGTCCCTCTACACAGATGGGGAAAATAACATTAAATTACCCTGCTTACACACAGTCAGCACCAGACACCCAATAAAGCACAAGCTGCAGCCCTGCTCACCGCACGCGCGATGCCCACGGCTCCAGCACACGAGCTGGGCTCAGGGCAGCCTACAACAAAGGACATTTACATTCATTTCTCCACTTTGCCACAGACTTCCTGCGTGACCTTGGCCAAGTCGCTCGTTTCTTTCCCACTTTACAGACGGGGAGCTGCAGCACAACACAGCGACCATTTATTTCCTAACCTCGTGGCAATTAGCAGCCTTACGGACAGGAGACGCGCAGAGAGGGAGGTCAAAGAAATGGCATAAAGAACATAAACGGTACTAAGAGCTTTAATGAACTCCTGCTAAAGCTTCGGGAGCCTGGCCACCGTGACAGAACCAAAGAACAAGATTCACAAGTGTTATCTATAAACAGAGCATCTGCAGACAGTCCTGGGTGCAGACTCCTGCAAAGACTCGACTTGCTGCTAGCACAAACATGTACAGACACCAAGATCTCTCTACGTATCTTATTTTAACTAAAAAGTTACAACTTTCCGTTCTAATACAAACTAAGAAGAGAAATCATCAGGTACCATGCCGAGAGATCTGAAATACTCTAGGTCTACATAGTTATTCTGCAATTCATATTAACCCCTAACGACCTTTTCAATTTGAAAGCCACATTTGGCTTTCATAGCTTACCACCAATAACAGAAACAAATCATCTTGCAGACAACAGAAAATTAAAACGTCTCAAATGCTGGCCTACTGAAAAAAAGAGTGAAGAAAAGCAGGAACTATTCAAAATTAACTAAATGCTATACATATGTCACACGAGGACATTAACCAGGACACACTAATCCTCAGGAACCCACAAACTTGTGAAATGTGTTAAACATATATTGTTTTAAAAAGTCTTCAAGTCCAAAACTTATCTCTCTAAACGAAGGCCAAACATATACTGTATTTCCACGCAGATAACCTCTGACTCTGCATAAATAACAGTACTAACCTGCATACAATTAAGAGTCACAATCTAGGGAGGGAGACATTAGGAGCACAGGGATTACAGGAGATAAGGCAGGCTGGGAGAGGCCAGGGCCAGGTGAGCACTGGGGGGACAGAAGCAAGCTATGGAAAACCAGGAGCTAGGAAACTACTGAGGGGAAAGGAAGTTCTGGGATAAACTCTCCTTCATTATTACCCCCATACGTGTGGTATGGATGGCGCCACGCAGCTGCTCCATCACGGGGTGTTGAGCGTGTTTCGGGTTTGTTTTGGAGGAGGGGGCTGGGTTTGCTTGTTTTTCTTAAATAGATGAGCTGTGGGATTTACTCATGGAAATATGGTCACAGCCAGCTACAAAAATAAAAGTGAAACTCATTTGTTTTTAAGTTACCTGGTTTGAAATATCAAATGGTTTTCATTATTTGCAATTGCGTCTTATATGTGGTGTTTTATAAGAAAAGGTATAAAACAGTTCTTACCAAAAATCATTTACAATCTAAGGCTTTTTCCTTCAACATGCTCAGTTGCTCTGGGATGTGTTAAATATCTTGAACCCTCAGTACTGCAGTAAGAGTGGAAGGAGAGCAGCACTTTGCAATGCAACCGAATATTAAAGCCTGGTCAACACTGAATTGCTATCAAACACAGGACACTGGATAAAACAACACAGGAAAATAAAAGAGTGGTCGTGAGGGGTATAAGAGAACCATCCAGTGCTGGGGGGGTCCTGCATTTCCAAAATAACACAGAATCTTCTCTGTAAAATGATCCATTTCACGGGCACTTAAGTAATGTAGGAATGTAACTGATTTTCAAAAGTGACTTTGAGATTTTTGCTACCCTAAAGCCGGCAGCAGAACAGATGATACCTTATGTCCTATATTGCTGCCTGAACCCACAGGTTCTGAGCTCAGCTTTGGAGGAGAGGGTGAGGTTTCTCTAAAAGAAAGGAATTCCCCCCCTCTTCCTGCAGTAGCACCTGAAAAAATGTGCAGAGGCACAGGACAACAGGCACAAAGGGCAGCAGGGATGAAGGCCTTGAGGGCAGAGGAAAGGTATGAGGAAAATCAAAGCACCGAGGGAAGGAAATTGAAATTAAGTTCTGAAAATGTATTTTTAATACTTCACTCGCAGCATGTTAATAATGATCATATGAGGGAAGAAAAAAAATAAAGGAACAGAGTGACACTGTTAGCAGACTTCCTCAGAGCAAGTTTTGGCAACTTTAAACATCACGCAGCAACCAGTTTCTCAATTGCTTAACCTCTTCACACTCACAAATTGACCATTTCTATTTTTTTTCCGCAAGAGGTGAACTTTCTCTGCAACTGTGACAACTGAAACTCATCTCACTCTTGTGGCAATCAGCACCTGCCTACCCTTTTCCAAAGCAGTTGCTACAGAGGTGAAGTCCCTGTGCTCCACTGTGCAATCCGAACCTGGCTAGCCACAAGCCGAGCTCCTTTCCTTCACTCTCACCACTAAGCTTGATAAAGTAGGATAGCTTCCAGCCTCTGTCCTGCACCCTCTGTCCTACTCTTCCTACTTATCAGCTATCAACAGAAAGAATTATGCCACTTTCTCAGTATTATATTTTTTAGACTTGTCAACTTTTAATGCAATTCATTTGAAGGTTGGAAGGAATGTGGAATACCTGCAGTTACACCATGGGCAAAGATTAACGGTCACTGCTTGTACTATGGACTAATTTTTACAATTAAAACTATTTATAAAGGCTGAAACAACACAAAGTTACTGCATGTGCCTTGAAGTGCATTATGTTCAGTGATCTATGCAATAAAAAAGAAAAAAAAAATTGCAACCATATTTTCACAGGTAGCCTGCCAGCTCATTTCTACCCATGAGTCACATCAATTCAGACAAGGGCAATTTAGGGTTCCAATACTGATTACACAAACTTTCGGAAGAGACCTGCAATCCGAGACACTCGCACACTACCACAACCTTTGACAGATCTGCTAAGTTCAAACTGCAGTTTGATCACCCAGATTAGGCTAACTGCAAGTCACAGTTCCTTTCTGAGCCACATTTCTGCCTCCCCCTCCGTCTCTTTTTTTTTTTTTCCCTCTCCAATGAAAATCAGGGTATGGTGGAAGGAGGAGGAGAAGAGAGAGCATCTGGACTTCATCCTGACACAGAGTCAGGATGCAGACAAGACAGACATTTCTAACCCAAGAGCTGGAAGCTCCAGTAATGCAGGGGTAGTCACTATGGTCACTAAAACAATACCGTCATGACCGAAAGCTTCGAGTTCATTAGTTATCTTCCAAACAGCATTTTATACCCACACACACACATATATATATATATACATATATATATATATATATATATATATATATATATATATATATAAAGTCTAGCCAAAACACTGAATCATTGTAATTCATTTAGATGAATATTTAAAACATATCTTAGAAAATACTTTTATGACATTGATTCACTATATAAATAAATCAAAAAAAAGCTTAACACCAGACTACTCTCCTTTCCCCTAAGCATCACCCACCGGTAACACTGTCAAAAGATCTGCAGCCAGCTGCTGGAGGGCCACCAAGTTCTTTAATGAGTCTACTTAAGTGAGAAGGTCTCTTCCAGCCTAGACTCCTATCACACTCACACGTCTCATTCCATTCCCAATTTCATTAACTTTGATCCTTCAGACTGGTCCTGAAAGAGTGGCTCTTGCTAGGCTAGCTCATGCCAATGCTTCTCTGAGACTACCAGGAGAAAAAGGTTTCACTGAAAAGGCTTCTGCATATTTGTGGGTGCCAATTTAATCGTAAAAAGATCAACATAGAAAGGTATTTATAAACAGCATTTTCTTTTGATTGTTTCTCCTCCCAACATCAAAAGGTCTCAAACCTAGTCCAGCCACAGCAAGAAGACAGGAACAGAGTCATGCTTTGGCAGCTACAGTGAACACCCACTACATTGGAAACAACCTGATTGAACAAACAGGCACAACCAAAGATTTTATGACTCCTGTCTCCTCCTCAAATGCAAGGTGGTTTGGGCCACCAGGCAATGAACCAAATCAACCTGCTAGATGCTTTAAACAAAAAGGCACAAGTTTCTAAAACATACTTAAAACAAGCTGCTCCAGAAAAGGCAATAGAGTATCTCTACTTCATCAGCTAACATGTACTTCTGCAAGGCACCTGCTGAATGATAAACTCGCACTCTCTTCCACTAAGTTATTGTTTGGAACAGAACTTGTAGAGCTAAAAAGCTCATAGCATTTCAGTGTTTTCTGCTTCTTCGGCAGGAGTCTTATTTATATAAGATTAGTGCAGTCAAGCATTAGATTTATAAACCAGAAAAAAGAAAAAAAAAAAAAACAACCAAAAAAAAAAAAAAAAAACACAAACCAAGAGCAAGTTTTCACACTCTTCTCGGGATGGTTTCAGAAACATACACGCAACAGTATGACGATTCAAATGCAATTATTAAAACAAAACACACAGAAAACTCATATCAAAACACATAAAAGCTCTGCAGTCGTCCCTCCCCGACTCCCTGGAAACTAATGTCATGCAAGCACTCACAGAAGTACTTTAAGCCATCTAAACTGCCATTGCTCTGCTCTACCACAAACCCCTGTGGATGATTAAAACAAACACATAACACAGTTTGGCCCCCCACCTTCCTCGGCGCTTCCCAAGGGAGGAATCAATACTAACCTGCAGTTGGGAGGTGGGTCTAGGGTGATGTCAGCCAATTCCTTCTGAATCCTGCAGTAATAAAAGCGAGGAAGAACAAAGGTAAGTCACCGTGGGGATGGCAGTTAGCGTGTCCCCCTCACAGCCCCGCTGTCACCGCGGGTTTGCAACACTGCACAAGAGAAGAGCGCTCAGCTGTAGCCTCTCCCCAGCCCAAACACTCCAAGCAGGACGAGCACCCTGTTACACAGGCGGTGGGAGCAGCAGACAGGCCCGGCACTGCCGTGTGCTCCGGCAGAGGCGCCGGCCACAGGGGCGCAGCTTCGGAAAAGGCAGGCGCTGCTCGCGCCAGCTCCCCTGGGAAGGGGGGACGCTCTCTGCCAATGCATAGGGCACTGGGACCAAACTGCAGCCTGAGAAGGAATTTTGTTTTCCTGGATTGAGAGGAACACTCGATGCCAAATTGGCTTCCCTTACTCTCCATCACCATCCTCGCCCTCCCAAAAAAAAAAAAAAAAAAAAAAAAACACAAACCACACCAGCCCCAGGGGAGTGAATAACTGAGCCATTCCCAAGGACACTTAAAAGAAGGCAAACATCTGCATATTTCCAAGGCTGCTGCATATACCTGCCCTTCAGTTCTCCCCTCTTCTCACCTCCAAAAAAAACATTTAACCACCATCCATGTCCCTTCCCTCAGGACTTCTGCCACTCCTCTCTTCACCACGTCCAGGCAACACCCTGCCCTCCCTCACCAGACTATTCTGGGCTTACATAGCACCACGCTGCTTTTGCCACAGAATGCCCAACCAGCTATCATCCCCTTCCCTCGAGTCCCATTACTGTCACTCAAGCTTCCCCTCCAAATTTCCCCACCCAGCACTCAGGCTCCCTCCCTTCTCCTTTAAACTCAACCAACATTTTCCGCCTCTTCTACTTGTCACATGCAACAAAAGCCACGGTCATTTTGTATTAGGCACTTCACAGTCAGTAGGCTTTTAAAAGTTATTTTCAAAATAGCTAAAAGAACCACACGTAAACACCACTCGCCACTATCTACACAAGTTTCCCTAGGAAATATGCCAAGTGGAGATCTGGAATAGCCAAACTGCCTAAATTCTGCAGAGCCACAGAGAACTTGTAGACATGATAGCAGAGCATTTGCACAAAACCCCAGTCACTTTTGACATCTTAAGATATAACCTTTCTGTGCTGCTCGACAAAGCTGTTCAGGGAGATGGGCTATTCTTCTTACTGACGCACTGAAAGTTTGGTTGAGAACCGGATTTGCAGGCTTAGCTTTCTGGAGCAGGATGGCACTAAATTTAGGTGAAACACTGAGTTAAATAAAAAAGGGCAATGATACTTTAACTGAAAGACTCCAAGAGCCTGTCCACGTGAAGAGAACTGACTGATGTAGCTAGAATTACTACAGTTCCAGGCAGACATCTCTCCGATACAGACATTATTCTGGAATGAAACCATTTTTCCCCATAAGAAGAAAAAAAAAAGTATTTTAGACTACAATGTCCACTAACAGACCTGCTGTGGATCGTTTGTTCTAGTCAATGCACAGAAAAAAGATAATGTATGTGGCAAGTCAACAGGAAAACAGCGGAAAAGATTTGGCACTATACTACACCACTTGCACTCATATATACTTTCTTTCATTAAGAAAACTCAAAATTCTTCACAAATACTAATTAACCCTCAGAGCAATCCTGGAAATTAAAAACAAAAAAACAAACAAATAATTACACAGAAAGGGAAATTGACACAGAAATTAAACACACTACTTAAGACATATAGTTTCCACTAGCAAAGAGAGGAATTAAGCTCCCACATGCCATTCCTAAACATCCCTGTATGTTAATGAGGAAAAGGGAAAAGACAGCAGAAATAACTGGAGGACAGAAAAACAGTCTGAAGAAAAAGAAAGACTAGTTGGGATGGAAGGCAGGAAAAAGCAGGAAGAAATCTCCTAGAGCAGTTAAGGTCGGGCAGACACTCCTTACTGCACAGAGATGATGAAAAAAAGTGAAACGACAGCAACTTTGCGTGGAAAGGTTGAACATAAGTTCTAGAGAGCAAGAATGGGAACAACAAGGGGGTAGCAGGAAAAAAAAGCAAAAGAAGATGGGAAAGGAGAAAAGATACAGTGAAACAGTTTAAAAAAAAATAGAAACAGCAATAAAAAAACCCCACCACACAACTAACTGCAGCCTCACCTCTTGGCACTGGTAGATAGCAGCTTAGAGTTTTTACTCATGCTGACTTTGCTCTCCTTCTTCTTAGGTGTGCTTGCCTCTTTCTCTGTCTGTTGGTTGGAGGATGAAGATGAGGAGGAGCTGGTGCTGGCCCTCGAATCGTCATCCGACATAGCGACCCCCCCACCACACACCCCAACCTGGAGAGGAGACACCATAGGGCGCGGGGAACAAACAGTGAACACAAACACACACAGAGAAAGGCAGCTGACAGTCCTGCTCTGTGTCTGGGTCACGCTCCTTTTAACGGGTCCTCGTGTCTCCCTCTCCTCGTCAGGCCCTGCAGCCCGAGCAGGAGGAGCAGCAGCCTCCCCTGCACTAGTAACACTGAGGAGGAAGGGACTTTTAAAGCCTCCTCGCAGAAAGCAAGTGAGGAAAGAGAGGAGCAGGGACTGGGCTGCAAGGATGAGGGAAGCTCAAAGCAATTCCTCCTCATCTTCCCCCAAAATGCACATGAGAGGAGCCATCGCCACTCCCCACTTCCCAGCCCAGGGGTGTAGGAAATAAAAACGGAGCAGCTCCAGCCTCTCGGCTTCCCTGGAAGTGTGGGGGCAGGTGGGAAGAGACAAGAGGGCCACTGCTGCCAGCGCTAAAATGGAAGTGGGGCATCGCTGGCAACGGGGAGACCCCGAAGGAGGATGTGGAACCTGCAGGAGCAGAAACCCCTGCCTGCTGCATCTGGCGCTGGGAGCGAGGGGGGAGAGCAGGAATAAAGGCTAAACAGGGGCCGGGTGCGTCCAGGACACCCGCGGCACCGGGGGCCGGCCCGGGAGCGGGGAGGGGAGCAGGGGGGCTGCGGTGCCGGGGTGGGAGAAGGGCCAGGGCCTACAGGGGGCCAGAGCTGAGGCCGGGGAGGCCCGGGGGGCAGCGCGGGGCGCCGCGGAGAGCGGCCGGGCGCGGAGGGCACGGCGGCGCCCGGGGGGACAGGGACGGCGGCGGCAGGTCCCCGCGCGCCGCCGGGCCGGGGGGCAGGGAGGCTGGCGGCGCCGGGGGGCGCCAGCCTCGGCGGGGCAGCCCCGGGCCCGGCGCGCGGGGCTGCGGGAGCGGCGGCCGCGCAGGGCCGGGCAGCGCGCGGGGGGGCAGCGGTACCTGACAGGCGCGGGCAGCACCGCGGCGGCCGCCGCTCCGCCGCCCCGCGGCCCCCGGCGGGGCCCTGCGCGGCGCCCGTGCCCCCGGGGGGCGGCGGGGAGCGCGGCGGGGGCGGCCCGGGCCCCTACCTCTGCCTTTGTGTCTGGCTGCTCCTCCTCGGTGCGGCTGGGCCTGGCCACTCGTGTCTCTCTCGCTGGGAGCGAAGCGGAAGTGCTGCAACAGCAACTATTAAACAGGCAATGGCTTCCCCGGCTGCCTCCCCCCAGCCGCGAGCGGAGCGGGGGCGCCGCGCCCGCCGCGGGGGCGCCGCGGGCCGCCCGGCACCGGGGGGCGCCCCGGGGGGGCCCCGGCGCTGCAGGGGGGTCTCGGGAGCCGGAGACCCCCCGGCTGCCGGGAGGGAGGAAGGGGCGAGCGGAGGGAGACGGGAGTTTTTAACGGAGACCCTCTGAAAAGTAATTGGGGTTGGGGGGGATAACCCCCCCCACGCCCCCTCCCCCTGCCCGGCTCCGGTTTCTGCTTAGGGCGAAAGCCCCAAGGGGACGAGCTGGAGGCAGGTGGCGGGGAGAGGGACCCGCTCCTGAAGCTGCCTTTTTTTTTTTTTTTTTTTTTTTTTTTTTTTTTAAGGCGATTATTTAGGGCTGAAGAGTGGGGGGACTGTTTGTTTTCCCCTGCTTATCGTACAACTGCTTCAGTCCCGAAGCTGCTCCCTTTCCCCACCTGCTTTGTCCTCCCTGCAGCAGCAACTTCTCACCTGTCTCAGTTGGAAAGCAATAAAATAAATAAAATAAAAGCCCAGCCCAAACCCCCCACCACAAGCCCGAAAAGGGGATTTCCCCCCCGGCCCCCCCAGCAGCTTCTCCGCCTCTCACCTGTTCAGCCCCGAAGCGGCTGCTGTTTCCCTCGCCTTCCCCTTTCCCGGGAGCAGCCCCGGATCAACAGCAGGAGCCGCCGCTTCCCACTTGGCTTCGCCCGGAGTTCAGGATTCCATTGTCCCCCACGCTGCACCCGGTGACATCACTGACACACAAAGAAGGGGCGCCTCGTGACGTCATCAGCGCCTGCTGCCGGGGGAGAAAGCGAAATCCTGGGCGTCGCGCGGCGGCCGCAGAACCGAGAGGCTGCCTGGGCTTTCCCAAGCTGAAAGCATCGGGGCTTTTCTGTCTGTCTGTCTTTTTTTTTAGCCCCACTGATGGGGAGCCTGTTTGTGTGACAGGCACTGCATGGAGTGCCACTGTACTTGGTTTTCGAGGCTTTTTGCTCTTTCCTCCCCCCGGCCCCAAATCTTTACTGCCTCTTGCATATGCTCTGCCCACCAAGCAGAAAATAATAAAGTGATCTGGCAAGACTGACCCAGCACACCCACCCCGTGTTCAGAAGGTCACTACCCTCGGTTACCCTTCCCTGTAGCCCTTGTAGTGGCCATAGATCTTAATCAAGGTGCTGGACCTGCTCCTGAAGGGACAGTAGGAATGGGCCATTACCATTGACTTCACTCAGGATAAAATTGGCTTGGTGCCCTTGTTTCGAGAGATTCAGCAATCAGGTTACCCGATACTTTTAAGTGGCCAAAAATATAATGAACTATCCCCGCCGTGCTCTGTGGCAATGCATAAGGACGTTTATCACCGATCCTTCTGCTGGGGAACCTCAAAAGTGGTCTGTGGGCTCATTACCACCCTCACACCCGAGGGGTCCAAGAGGTTAAATGATATAACCATAGCTCGCAGGAGCAGCAGGGGACACGGGACACCTGCCCAGCGTGGCATGGTATGAAAGACCCCAACATCACCCCTAAAACATCAAAAGTTCCACAGGAACTTAAGGAAAAAAATCTTAACAGTGAGGGTGACAGCCCTGGAACAGGCTGCCCAGAGAGGTTGTGGAGTCTTCTTCTCTGGAGATCTTCAAAACCCGCCTGGATGCCGCCCTGTGCCACGTACGCTGGGTGTCCCTGCGTGTGCAGGGGCAGGTTGGACTAGCTGATCTCCAGAGGTCCCTTCCAATCTTCTTCTATGGATTCTATGATCCTGTGACCCCTCTGCTCTGAGTGGGGAAGGAGGAAGGGAGCCGGGTGCTTGTGCTGCAGACCCCAAGGCTTCCCTGCTTGGGCTTTCACGGCATGACGCCAGTGCAGGGGCAGCATTTCCTTTTGTCACCCTCCCTCCCTTTCCTTGCTACACTGCATGTGCTGGTCTTCTCCCTCTTTCCCTTGCCTCTATCGGCACTGCTCAGCAGCACCTCATTTCACATGGGTTAGTCCCAAAACATCCTACACTCCGCCCGGACTCGCTGCCAGGTCTCCCACGTAGTTGAGGAGCATGGGGTATTGGAAGGATACACCAATGATATTGCAAGAGTCCTTTCTGACAAAAGAACAAATTCCACTATAATTTCATGTTTTGTGTATTTATTTATTGATTTATTTGCTGACCTTTCTCTTCAGTCTTTGTTATCTGTGATACCAGGTACTAGGCCTGGTGAATGGGCCCTTGGGAACAGCTTGCTAGCGGGACCCATCTTTCTACTTTGAACTGTGGGAATAAAGCTTTTGAAGATGTGGTCACCCTTCCCCCGGGGATCTTTGAAGCCTTGGCATGTCTGCCATTAACAAAGGCTTCAAAGGCAAATAAATTTCATTAAAACTGACATTTGGGTAAAGGATGGAGATTTGGATCACTCAGTGCTTCCCAGTGAAAGGGGTGTATGTGTGGGGGGAGAATTTGGCTACTTCATATCCAACAGCAATGAGCTGGTCTGTCAGCATTCCCCGAACTGGCCCACGAGGACAGCGGAGGATGGAGCTGGGAATACAGCAGTGCATGTCAAGCACCAAATGCAGGGATGAGGACACAAAGCAGGCGATCAGGTTTCACAAAGTTCACTGCTTATGGAGCAGCTTTTCAAAACCAGACAATCTTTACTTTCACTAAAAACAAACCTCCAGCCCTTTCCTGTCATTGCAGGAAACATGCGCCACAGTCAAATGAGACAACAGATTAATAATGAAAGCCTTCCACTTCTGTAACAGAGAGCAAAGAATATGCAAAGATTGTTACCAAATCCCATACACATTTTTCCCTTTTTTATGTTAACAACCTTGGTAGGGGGTTATCCATAAACTGTACTTTTCTTGCACCACATAATCCTTGGTAACCCTGGTGGAAGCAGTAAGATCACCACCACCAGTGGTTATTTACTTTGAAGCCTACCCAAAAATGCACTCCCTGAAAGCACCTACTAGTGTTATCACTTGAGCAGCTGTTACAGTGACAACCTCATAGACTAGGCAATGCGCCATTCTCCCATTCCAGCCTTGACTCTGAAGCCTTGGAGAGAAAAGTAGACAAGAAGCCAACTTCTGTGCCGTCCACTGCCCAGAAGTAAGGCAGCTTGCCTTACTCCTGCCTACAATTGTTCTCTCAGTCCTGCATGGACGCTGAAGAACTAGAAGAGAGTCGAGAACATGGTCCTTACTCCATCTTACTCCAATAAATAAGGAAGACTAGGAAGACTAGCTCCTTCCATCTTGGGAATTTTGACAAAACCTCACTGATCTCCTGCCTTTTTTTTTTTTAAGTGTATACTCACTTTAGCAAATAACCTTTCCTTCTCACCAGACTTCCCCCACCATCCCCCTTTTTTGGTCAAGTTCTGCAAAGGACGTGCAAAGGAAAACCAACCGAGAGTATTCAGTCTCCCTGTGACATACCCCCCCCCTCCTTTTTTTTTTTTTTTTTTTTTTTTTAAGCCATGGCACTAGATCAGGGTAGCAACTGAATAGGATTAGTCAATTTTCCCTCTGGATTAAGTTTGGAGGAGACTGCAAGGCTAGATGACTGGAGTTGCCTTTAGGGTTTTGTGCTTAATTCATGGCAGAAGCTAGCCAATTCAAATCACACGGAGCCTGCTGTTAAAGGAAGGTGACTAGGATTAGTCCCTTTGTATTATCTCAGCTCCAGATACATTCTCAGTATTATTCCTGGCTGGTGTGTTTGGGCCTGAGCCAAAGCCCCTTACATCTCTGTGAGCCTCTCCACCAGTTCCAGTGAGTTTTGCATCAGGCCTTTTGTGGGGAGCAGAAAAGAAATGATCATCTGTTTGGGTCTTCTAAAATCAGCTTGCTGATGGTGTCATGCTTGCAAATGGCAGCAGGAAAGCCAGAAACATGCTGATTATCTTGTGCAGACTTGTCATGGCATACTATGTCCTTTCTGTGTGACTCTATAACACAAGGCCAGGTAGCAAGGAAAAGTTGTGAGTAGTTCAGGACTTATGACACAGCTATTTGAATAAAGCTAGGTAGAAACTCTGAGTGGGCACAAAAGAGGAAGGAACCTTATTCAAATGAGAGAAAATGTAACAGAGAAAACACAATACTCATTTCTATGACGTAAGTGAACTTACAGGCTCACCCATGGCTTCCTTCTTACGACGTGCAACTGTCTTCCCATAAATTAATGATGCATTCAACTTCCCTTGCTGTAATTTTCTCAAACAATATGACTCTCAGTCTGTAGAGTTTTATCTTTTTCAATTCCTTATAGAAGGAGGAAGGGGTTCACAAGCAGGAAAAGACTTGTTTCCTCTCCCCTTAATCCAGGGTCAAAGAAGAGTTAGTTGCAGGGGAAATTGTTAGGTCTCGTTGTCAGATCTCTGCTCTTTGCAACTTGCCTTGATTTTTTTTAAGACAAGCCCTGGGAGCTCTCTGAAGGCCTTGCTGAGAATCTGTGATGTGAGCAGAAACACTTTACACATGTTGGGCGTTTTGGCCTTACTAAAGTCTTGGCCAAGCTAATTCATATCAAAGCCTTAAATAGAGAAGTATAGCTATATATAACAACATATATCTTCTACCTGTAAGTTGTTCCTTTTATGCCCCTCCTGGAATATGGCCCTGTTCATTCTGGTAACCGAAAAACTAAAGATGCTGAGATCAATTCAGTTTCACAGCATCATAAGAAGTTTCATGAGATATATTTTCAGAGGTTTCTGTATTGCTTCCAGGTGATGAGATTGAGTCTTAAAATTGCTTTACCTTGAAGATACAATGATTCACTGCTTTCTCAGTCTGCCAGATCTATAGCTAGTATTTAGCAATCAGGACTGAGAGGTATACGACTCTTCCTGCTTATGTCTGTAGCGATCACTTCATGTTTCTGATCCTCATTTTCCCTCCCATAACTGAAGAAAATTATGTTAATCAGGAGTTAGACTGAAAATGGGAACAGAGGGGTTCTTACAGACTCTGCCCATAGCCACTCATTAGATGTTTTTGTCATTTAATTTTTGTATCTGATGGGTCTGCTTTTCTGCAGAATGCTGCCTCCCCCGTGGTCTTCATGCTTCCTTTGGGCTTTGCAGGAGTTGGCTCTGCTTTTCTTCTCTGTCTCTGCAGCGTGCAGACTCCCTAGATCAGATGCTTTTCCCATTGTGTGTTCTTTTTTTTTTTTTCTGAGATGATATAAAATACTGCTTTATTGATCTTCCCCAGCTCTCCATTTATATATATCACTTTTCCTTGAAGAAACTTAGAAAGTAGAGTGATTATTGTAGATTTAGCAGTAGATGCATTATAATAATTCAGTCCTGCCCTAGGAAGTCTCCCAGGGCAATGGAGAGGTGCCCAACTGCCCAATTGAATGGGCAATTCTTGACAGGATCCTTGGCAGAGGTGAGAGGTGTTAGCCAGCATGCCCGGACAGAAGGACTCATGGAGGTAGTGGGTCTAACAGCAGCAAATGCACCTTTTTGCCACTCTTCTCCTGCTAAGAAATTCCAGCTTGACATTTAAACTTGTGTTTGCTTTTGATTTGTCATCACTAATTGTCCAATGGTAACAGCCACTACTGGACCAAATCTGTCCAATCTGTCTTTTGAGGTTTCCCAGTATAGAAATAAATGGTCTGATTGTGCCATTTGTATCCTGGCATTATGCTGGTGTAACGCTAAGTGTAGCCTAGGAAAGACCAGACTAGAAGACTACTCTGTCAATACAGCCACGTCTCTGGATATTGTATTTTGTCTGTACAGCTATACCAACAAATCTTTCTTTAGCATAAGCTGAACTGTTAGAAATGAAAGCTACTGGATACGACTTATAAAAAGTGTGAGCTCACAGTTTATGCCTCTGCCTTTGTAGGGTGCTTTGTGAAACTCAGATGAAAAGGACATTATTATTCATATAGTCACTATAATGTTATAAGTTGACCATAGAGTCTGAAGACTTACTCTTGAAAATCACTCATCATGGAGATGCAGCTACTCAGTAGAGCATACAAAATATTTGCCAAACTTTAAATTTGTCATTTAAAAACTCAACAACAAATAGACAGAATATTTTTCCTAATAGCCAAGACAAAGGAGTCTCTCACCATACAAATAATATTTCACACATACAGTCCATTCTTTCTGCCTTTTCAAACACTTCTCAGTGTCACAGTATGTGTTACTCTGGCTCAAGTAGGTCAGTACAAGAAAATCTGCTTTGCTTGCTCATAGGCTGAATTGCTAATATCCTGATTCTAGTTTATTCTTCCTGCTAAAAAAAAAAAAAGAGTGATTTTCCAATCTGCTCTGATTTCATGGATTTGTAACTCTGTGTGTAGAGAAAATCCACATGTCCCAACTTCTCAGAAAATGTGTTTAGTGAGGATTTCAACTGAATCTTTCAACCTCTGCCTTCTCATCTAACAAAGGTTCTTCTCAGCAGAGAAGGTTCAGGAGAGGTGTTCAAGGCTCAGTAATTCCACTCGGTGGCTTGACTACAGTTCAAGACTTCAATGGTCGTCAACTGCAATTTTTCTCCCCAGGCCTCATTATTACAGAGTCCTTCAAAAGGCAGCAATAGAATCTCTCAGGCTCTCAGACTTCTGTAGATTCCTGATGCTGCATTCTTGAGAAACCAGTGTAAAGCACCTTTTTATTATTATTATTATTTTTATACAGCACATAGAGACAAAGAATAGAACATGCATTTGATTGTTAACAATTACTTACATTTAACACTGAAATTGTACATTTTTCAAATGTATTGAGGAGCAAAACATTATTCATCTCCCTCATGATGTCCATATTTAAAACAAAAAGGTATACTATCAAAATCTCTAAAGAGCATTGAGAGCCCTTCGTACCAAGGTTTCTTGAAAGCCATTGTCTATTTTTTCTTCCTGATATAGGCCATAGTAACTCTCAGATTATGGCAAAGGTTATAGAAGTATTCACAGCATGGACTAAAACTTCACTTTTAAGACTTTCTCATTATCCTTTCTCCATTCATGATCACAAAACTTTCACATAGCATCTTCAGCAATTGCTTGCATGGAAGTGTAAGCTTAGGAAATTTAAACATTCCTGAATACCTATAAAAGACTTTTTTTCCGTTTTTGTTAAATATTTTGTGTTGCTCTGCTCTGTTTTCATACAATCATAAAAGGTGTCTTTGAAATGCAGCTTCTTGCTAAGGGAAAAAATGTCATGTCTACGGTCTGAAGGACAGCTAGATATTTCAGGCTTTGTCCACAAAGGCACATTTCACCGTTCACATCAATACAACTATATAAGAATAGTTAAACAAGCATAACCCTACCTGTGAACTCTTGTTCCAAAATAAACATTTTTTTTCCGGTGTAACCAAAGCAATGTAAGTCAGAACTGGGGAAGGCTTGCTCCTAGAGTGTTTACGTGAGGGGTTGCAACAGTATAATTATATAGTATATATGTATATCTAACATGTTTTTTGTTGACATGCTATGGAGAAATTTATCAATGGTGTAATGTAGTTGCTTCTCCAGTCTTTTCATTCAACATTTCCATTGAGTTAGAACTGAAACAGCAGGACCCTCTTTTGATGTTGCACTTGTGATCCCTTCTTAAATAATTCATGCACCTTCTTTTCCCCTTTGGCTTTTCCTTTTCTCTGTGCTTTCTCATTGCCTAACGCACTGGCTTCTCCATATTTATCTGGCCGTGTAGACTCCCTGCTTCCTTTTTACTTTTTTTTTTCCCTTTCTTTCTGTATATGCTTCCTTGTTTATGGCTTTTCTTTTTTCTTTTTTTTTTTTTCCTCCCGGCATCACCTAAATTTTGGCTGCTGGGTCCAGTTAGCTGTTCTTTTTTTATCTCATCTTCTCTAAATATACAAAATCGACATTTGGGTCATCTCTCGCCCGCATCGTCTCATAGGTATGGTGGTTACATTTCATCTCTTGCAAATGACACTGCATTATTTCCTTTTTCTTATTTCCTGATTCCTTCAGTCTCACAGGCGCTTTGTTGAAGTGCCCTGGGGATGCCTGTGGAAGCAGCTTCTCAACAGACCAGTAACACCTCAAATGCTCTTCGGCCTCACCAGTGCACAGTCGGTAGCTTGAGAGGTATTGCATCCATTGGGATGGTAAAAATCTCTCTGGACATGGCTAAACTATTTTTATACTGTAATTGGACTACAGAAATTATAACAATACAAACAGTACATAATAACATAAATTGTAGAGATTTAGTTTCTGTCTGGAGAGCTTTAACATTTCCCCCCCCACGCCCAACAAAATGCTAAGTCAAAAAATACCGATAGAGAGTTTAGCAAGAAAGCTACCAGCCCAGAGACATATGGCCGATAAGAATCTAGTCATTTGTATGTGCTTAAAGCAAATCAGAAGAACATGCCTCTTATCTTGGAATACAGTGTTAAAGTGTCAGTAAAATCATACAGCTCCGTGGCACTTTAGGTGGCAATCATGCTACACGGGGAAGGGTTTGTTTGGAAAACTGTGGTTTTGAGCACTGAACAACAGGTATCAAGGAGTCCTTCCTCCACCAGGTGTTGTCGGGACAGGCAGAACTTCTTTCTCTCTTGCTCTCTGAAAATTTGCACGTAAATTGCAATGCCCTCAAAAATGAGATTTACATTTCAAATATCAGAATTTATTTAATGAAACTACAAGTCACAGTGAGAGTTTACAGGGCAGATTGATGTAAGAGGCATAGTCATGTGTTTTTTTTTAAAGCAGCTACTAATGAAATGGAATATTGCCATTTTTTTTCTAGGACTTTGAAGGGAAAGCTGAGCTTTTACAAACAGCAGAAAGATGTCTCCAATACCACTTCTAAAGGCTGCCACAATCATTTGTTTTAAACATTTGCTAACCTCAAAATGTGCCCACCTATTTTTTGTTGGTATCATAGAAAGATGACACCAACCTTTTAAGCCTAGTGTGTCACACAGGACATGCAATACAACAGTCATCTGCAGTCTGGGAAATTGTAGGTTCGTTTATCACAACAGTATTTCACCTGTTTGCCTTTTATTTAAACTCACCAGGCCTCGCACACTGACTGCTGGAGTCAATAAGAATCTTTCCACTAGTTTAATCTACTTCAAGCCAAGCCAATGGATAGGAGCAGATTTTTGGTAAGAAGCTCACTACTGCAGATGCTGCTGCTTTCTGCAGCAGCCATTGGGAGAATACTCTAGCTGCCTTAATGCCTCAGTTGCATCCATGTACTGTATTGTGGCCCTGCTACCTAGGTATTGTGAGCTTCCTTAATTTAGCTGCCTTGATCTCTATTCTGTTGATATTTTTTTCACCTGCTGTGAAATATTATTTTCCCATCTCATATTTTCTGTACTATTGGCAGCTCTTCCTCTCTGCTTATCACAAAAGCAAGAGAGAGGACAGAGTCATACTTGAATGATTTTTTATAAGGTTAGGATATGCTGTAGGCTTCTCAATAAGATAGCCTGGCCAATGGAGTTTGTATATATAGATTTTTTTCTGATGCTTTGCAACTATGGGATTAGCTAGCAGAGTAAAAGAAAAGAAAGAGATGGATTCTGATTTTGCCTTGGCATAATTCTGTTGACTTCAGATCTACACTGCAATAAAGGGAGTTCAGAATCAAGCCCAATGGATCAGCTTGCTGTTCTTTTGGAGCTGTCAGTTTACTCAGTCATTTGGAAAATCTTACTTCTCTACTGCTAAAGATATAGGAATTCATAATTCTAATATATCTGGGGGTCTACTCTGTGGCGTTTAGACGTTTGCTTAATAGAATTAGGAATTTGTAAAGTAAACTTCATAGACCAAACCCTTCCCTCTCTTGTGCGCAAGGGCAAAGCAGAGAACAAGACTCACAGGGAATTTCCTGCCCCTGTACAAAGACACAAGTTCCTGAGTGCCGGCCCCTGCAAACCTGAACATAGCCTTCCAGCTCGTGATCACTTTTGCAGCCCTCAGAAGCAGACTCTAGCTAAAAGAAAATCTCAGCAGTCTCATTCATAGGAAAAATGATACCAGCTCTCATCAGCTTGCTGTGAGGAGTCCCATCCTGACTGGTGTGATTATTTCTCAGAGCAGAGCCCACACTGAGCAGCACCTTCATCCCGCTTCACTGCAAGGGCAAGATTCAGGTGTCTCTATTAAATGCTTTAATGCACTACCCTTGTTCTGTAATGACACAGCCTTAAGCAAACCTACAGGTCTGGAAAGGAAGGGTAATTTCTGCTTGCACCAGTAGCAATTGCATTGAATAAGTTTACAAATTTGACCATGCACTACTATCGTAATTCTTCTTTTAAGAAAAAGGGCTCCATGGTAAGTAAAATATGGAAATGTTGCTGTTTGGAGTTATGTTGACAGATTTTGTTGTGCTCCCCAAGGTGTGAAATCACACTTGGCAAAAAGCATCTGAACACTAGAACGCGTCATTTAGTGCCCTTGGTGTTTGCGTCAAATCCCCTGCCACTGATGACACAGCGCACTGCAAGAACAGAAGTCTGTTGGCTTGAATCTGACTTGGTTCCCTAGTTCACACCTGTGTATTGGCAGACAGGCCCCTGCCAGTCACGAGCGCCCGGGCGCTCTGAGTACTGCCCGCTCTTACAGACAGGCCTGAAAACAGTTCTCAGAGTGTGGCTGGGGGAGACAGGGTCGAAACAGGGTAGGAGGACAGTAAGAAACAACAGGTAATAGAATTACAGGAAACAGAGCTAGAAGGGATGTCAGGAGGCTGGATTGATTATACTTGTGTAATTCCTGACAGATGCGATTTAAAAAAATCTCCTTGAAAGGTATTACGGCCACAGAGCCCCAGACACAATTTGTGAGAAACAAATCACTCTACATCTGCTAAATCTTAAAGCGCAGTTGCAGAGTGGCAGACAACAGCTTGAATCACTGCACAAAAGTTCATATATCTTGTTTTATTTGAGTATGTATAAAGTATATGTACAAAATATCCATTTACAGAATGGAAGAATATAGGGATTTGTGATTTTTATAATGCTCTGCCAAGAAACGGAATTTTACTAGATTAAAACTAGTGCAACACACTTGCAAATTGTGCTCATAACTAGCTTGTAATGCTTACAGTTTTATGGATTGATGTTGTGTTTTAAATGCAGAAGTAAATAAAATAATAAAAGAAAAAAAACTCCTATGCAGCTAAATCATCTTTAGACAGGTATGAAGGACAGGTCTCCTCATTAGTTTCTTCATTAGCATTGGAAGAACAAAGAACAGCATTTATTTTACATTCTAAGGATTAATTGAAATGAGGGATGAAACACTGAAATTGAATTAGTAAATTATTAACCAATTTCTATGTAATAAGAAATAATCTATTACAGATTCTATCCCTCCATACAGAGATTTGTCTACTGCATTTATCTTTAGGAAAAAAGGTGGAAGGAGTAACGGGACACAGACTAGCCCAATCCATCAAGTCAGCTACTGGAACATTAATAATGAAGACCTTTGAACTTGGCAAATCTTCCGGGTATCTCTCTCTTAACTGTGACTTGCAAATTGTCCCAGGGTTGCTCCTTAATCTAGTGGCCTCTTTTTAATTTTTGCCCCCATGTTATTAAAAATGCCCAGGTTATAATCGCAGCGACTGACAGTGAAAGCAACAGTTAACAAAGCATGAATCTGGCAGCATGTCAGCTCAGGAACTCCCTACAGCCTGCAAATAAAACTCCACCCACTCACATTTTCAGGAGACAAGTCTGGTGCCAAGGCAGCGCTGGTGAAGGTGGTGCCTGGGGAAGTGGAGATTCTGGCTTCTTTGATTTCGCAGGCTGCCTATGAACAACTGGGTTCTTTTTTTCCCTTTTGAGTCAGATTTCACTTTGACTACTGGAAGGTTTCCCCATCACTTATTTCTAAGATTAAAGCTCTGACTTAATTTTAGAAACTGTAATAAGTAACAGAGCGGACAACCAAAGCCAACAGACCTCATGTGGAGCTCTGACTAAGAGGAAGGGTGAGGAAGGGTCTGGCTCACCCTGTGAATACCTTGCAGTGGCCTTGTGGCACAAGGGTGTTTTGAAGCAGCTCGTGAGGGGGAGATTTTCAGCCGTCACTCCCTCCAGACTCTTGGCTCCTGGTATACAGGATGTGCTTGCAGTTTGTGTGCATGGGACTGAAGACAAGAGGGAGCGAGAAAGGCATATGGGGTACACACTAGCACCACCACCTGCCACAGCTGCCCAGGGAAGGCTATGGCTGGTCTAAGCTCTCTCTCCCTTGCTTTGGGAAGGGTTAAGAAGGTGGTGTACAGCTCTATTCCTCTCTGCCTATATGATGGTTTCATTCCACCCTGTCTCAAATATGCATTTCTCAGCTCACAGCTGAATATTCATGTTGCAGCCCATAATACTCAGCATCCGGGCACACGGACAGAGGCAGTCTCCACTCAGAAGAACAAATGTGTTTTGTCCCATGGTGTAACTGCACTCCACAGTCTATAGGGCCCTATGAACGGTCTTTCTGGGTTTTAGAGACAGGAGGGGGGAGGACTGAAGTAGGATTTTTTTAGAAAACTTCTACTCTGTGATACTTGAGCTGTGCCAGAATTCCCTGGCTGGGCTGCAAGCACTGAAAACACACATTGCTCTCTCTCTGACTTTTGCTTAAGATTTGGTGAAAGCTCGCAAGTAATGTACTAAACACTTTTCACTCCCACTCCTCAATCTTAAATGAATAGTTTCTTGACTCATTGCATCCTATGCTCAGCTTTAATGAACGACTTCAGCTCCAGGGGTAAGCCTCACTCCCCAGGCTCTTTCCCTGCATGTCAACACCCTTCTCCAGCCTCCCCACCCTTGCACTATTGCTTAGACCATCCTCCAGGCACTTCCAAAGTCTGCCAAGAAGGGGAAGTGGCAGAAGGACACAGGCAATATTACCCTCTGCTTGGGTTCTCTTTCACCCTAAGTGGCTCTTGAACTATTTTAGCTACAGCACGCAGCCTACATTCAAGGGACGCCTCAATTCTATTTTCTCATCTCCACTCCTTCCAAATGAGTGTTGGCTGTGCTTTGTAAACAAGGCAACAGCTACACATGTCAAGGAGCACAGTCAGAGTTACTCCAGAGTACACCCTGCTCCTGAGAAAGAATGAAAGGACACTTCTGGACTTGTTCTGCTCAGCTTCACTGGGTGAGTGGGCTTTAAAACACATCAGACCTAAGGGCAGGCTACGATGATTGCGTGTTGTCTGGCAACACTGTCCGGTGACCATTCACTTACAAAACCTCACCTCTCCTTAAAAGTCTCTCAATACTCTGTCTTAGCAGTGCCCGTAGCAAATGCGCTTTGGGTCCGTCTCCCTCATCTTTCACTCCTTGAGTATACTGTGCTGTCATCTGCTCATCCTCCTGCTCTATAAATACACGCTGCATCTATAAAACATAGACTGGGAGAGCCCGAGGAAATTCTTCCAACTACAGTGCATGTGGTGCCCTCTTTCCACACTACTCTGTATTCACTTTTTTTTCTGTAACTCAGAGGGAGCCTTACAGTATCCAAAGAATTCTGCCTTGTCCTTACTAGATCCCAAGCCTTCATGCTAAACCATTACAAGGGAAGATACAAAGATAGAAAGGAACAAGGGATTTTTCTTGTAATTTTAGCATTTATTTCCTTCTTAAAGATGCAGTTGTTTAAAATAAGTGGTGTCCTGGCAAAGGCTAGCATTGTACAGTGCCAGACAATTTTATCATCCTAGACCATGAAGGCTCTAGTGTGCAAAATAAAGCTGCTTTGCTCTGTGACATGCTGGTTTTTGAATGAAAGACTGTGTCCTCTAAAATGCATAAAATGGCATGGCCAAATGGGCCAAATCTCAAAGCTTTCACTTAGCCAAAATTCCCAATTGTCAATTGGCTGCTGTTTGTTAAACTCACTCTTTGCACTAAAATCATGACCTTTCTTGGCAGAGTCCCACAGCCCTCCTGAGTTTTCTTTCCTTCACTGAATAGCCCCAGCCATGTGGCTTAAGCCACCACAGCTGGCCTCCTGCTTTTGCTAAATGTTTGCATGAGCACGGCTAGGTGCATGTACTATCCTGTCAGGCATACCCTATTCCAACTGTGACTCTGCAACACACAGCTGTGGTGGGCTGAGCCTAGCAAAGCCAGAGCAAAACCCCCTCCAGCTTGACACTGGGACTGAAGAACTTCACCCACTGCTGCTAGGCCTCTTTTTTTTTCAGAGGCCAAAGCCACCTTTGCTCCGTGTCTGGTTGTGTCATTGTCGCTCACGTTCATCAGAAGAGCCTCCGAAGGCAATGCCAACCATAATGCCTTGATGTCACGCTCGTTGTAGGGCCTTTGAGGTGATGCCAACCATAGGACCTTCAAAGGCAACGCCAACTATAGAGCCTTTGAAGTTACACCGACTGTAGGGCCTTTATAGTCACGCCAATTGTAGGACCTTCAAAGTCATGCCAGCTGTAGGACCTTCGAAGCCATAGCCATAGGGCCTTGAAAGTCAAAGTCATGCCCATCATGGATGTTTGAAGTCACACCAACTGTAAGAAAGACGTTTGAAGACATGGCCATTGTAGGGCCTTCAAAGTCATGCACATCATAGGACATTTGAAGTCATGCCCATGGTAAGCCCTTCAAAGTCACACCAGGCAGCTGGCAACTTGCTGTGAGAGGGATTCAGGTGACCCAGATGTCCATACCAAAGTGGGTGGATGTCTCCACCGCAGGAAGGCTTCCCTCATTACCATGTGGTTGGCTGGCCAGATGGGAAGGGACAGTGGAGTCCTTTGGGAGCTAGGGGCTTCTGAACACCAAGAAGGTGGGCCAGCAAAGCCTGAGGCCCTCAGCCATTTCTGCAGCAGCAGCCAGGCCCACTGTGGTCTCCACACATGGTGTCCCGCTGCCTCGCCACATCCCTGCAATGCGATAGTGCTGCAGCGCCTAGGCCAGAGGGACTGATTCAGGCTTGGCTGTCCCCAGGTCCAGTTCCTGCCCCTTGCGCTGCCCGCTAACATGGCGGCAGCTCTGTGGCCAGCACATGCCACACGCAGGGCATGTGGGTTATGCTCATGGAGGCCAGGCCATGGGACAGGAGGGGGAGCTCGCAGCGCACTGGCCGAGGGCGGCGAGCGCAGCCCCGCACACCCCTCGGCAGGCAGCTGCCAGGACAGCGGGCAGCCTCGCCGGCTCCTTCACCGGGGATGCTCCCGTGCTGGTGCAGGGCAGCCACAGCAGTGGGAGGGGAGCAGGGCTGTGGGACGGACCCTCTGCTCTCTCCCTACCTACTCCCAGTCAAGGCCTGGCGAAAAACCCAGCATTAATCAGGGACTTGTTTAGCTACACGGCAAAATAATCACTCTGTCTGCGGTGCCTATTCATCTCTTCTCAGATTCCGCACAGGAAGGGAGGAGGGAAGGGAGGGCAGGTTTTATTTGGGACTGCACATGGAGGTTAAGAGAAGGATTAGGGCAGAGGATTAAATGGAGGAGCGCTGGCAATGGCATAAATCAACTTGCCGTGAGCTGGTACCTATTCAGCGATTTGCTAGTGGAGTTTAGAGACAATCCAGCTGCCACACTGAAAGTAATGGAGCAGGTGACTCTTCATACATATTTACGGCACTAACAGCAATGAATAAGATACTTCAAACGATAAATAACTGCCACGTTCTAAAAGACCCAGGCGAGTTCATTGCTTGTGTAGGCTCCACGATTTAGCTGAGGCAAATAGGTTATATCAGCTTACAGAAATACTGAATTTAGCTCTATATCTACAAGAAGAGCCCATGGAGTGTTCAGGGCCATGCCAGAGATAAGGTCTTTGTTTCCAAAAATGAAGCAAAAAGAAAAGACCCATTGCATTAAACTAGTGTCATCATAAAATCACAAGACCAAAGAAACAGGCTGTCTTCTTTCATTGCATCAATGTGAATTCAGGAGAAGAATATCCAAGTCTATTGGAGAAGAACTCCAATAGAGTTGAAGGGACAGAGTTTGGCTGGAAGTGCACATATTTCCTCTGTAACCTTTAGGCCCATAGTTAACACGAAGATTCATGAAGTTAAGATGCTTCCCTGAAAATACCCTCTTTGACATGGGGGCACCACCAAGAGAAATTTTCACTTAACTTTTTTTTCACTCTTATCTTGGAGAAGTCAACTGAGGGCAGAATCTGGGAAAAATTCCCAACCCCTCAAAACACCTTCCTGTAGTCATTTCTCCCTAAGGATGCAGAGGAAACCACAGCTTTCAGATTGCATTTGTCATGACAAAACTAACACCAGCTTTTATGGAACTAAGCCACAAAGAAAACTTGTACTGGTTTCACAGCACCAGTGAGAGCAAGTTTTCATAAGAGAGGTTTTCAAGTCCCTGTCTGCACCAGTGGATGCATTAGATGTAAATCAAAGGTTAAATATCTTCCTCCGCAATCTGCAAGCTTGTCTGCCTCTTTATTAATGCAAGTTGAGCCTGCAATCAGAAAGAAAGAAAAAGAAAAGACCTACTACTTCAGCTTGAGGAGAAGGAATCTAGATTAAGTTCAAGATATTTAGAGTCAAATTAAAGAATATCCCGAGGAGCTCACCCAGACAGATGTTCGTACCTTCCCTTGCCGTGGAATAGGAACAGATTTTGCTGTACGTACAAAAAGCTTGTACAGACCTGTGACTTACTTAAAACAGAATGAACCTGTTTCTTAAGTCCATCTAAAAATATTAGTGAAATTATCAACACTGACCTTAAAATGAAAAATTATTTGTAACCTTTACAGTGGTGTCTTTATCACAGTGCTGTAATTTAAAGTATTTTATCCACTCAGCTATACAATTTTACCATTCATTTGCAGTTGTCATTTTACCTACAAAAGAATTACCCCAAAGAAAGAGAAACCTACTGAGTATTACAAGGAGAAAATTATTGCCAGTAAACTATACAGAGAGGCTGTAAAGTTCAAACTGAGGCAGTTGTGATTGCACATCACGTTCCATGCAAATTGTGCTTAATAGTTTAGCACTGCATTATGTTTTGCCTCCTGAATAAAAATGCTTCTTTAGTTATTTTTCTAATAATCTATGTAACTTTGGGGAACTAATTAAGGCAAACCATTTAAAATGTGCCTGATTAGCCACCTAAATCGAGTGGCCTGATTTTCAAAAATGCTGAATATTGAAGCTGTTATAGAAACATATCATATTGTACTAGCTGGTCATTTTTATGTGATCAGTACAGATTTAGGAGCTCTATGGTATGTGACATTTAGGAGGTATGTATATTACATTTTTGGTTGAATTATTTTAAATATAAGTCCCTAGTTCACAGTGAGAAAATATAAGAAATATTTCTAGTAAGTTTACTCTCCTCCTCAGTTTTCCAGTTCAACTGTAGTAAAAGGTGCTTACATACAAGATGATAATAATGTGAGGGTGTTTCTATAGCTGCAGGAAAATGCTGGTATTATTTCCTGATTGCAAAAGGGCATGTGATGCATAATTAATCTATGTATGGGTGAGAAGATCCTCCAAGACTAGAGACAGAAAACTAATCAAGAGTACATATGACACGCTGAATCCAACATGCGTGCTTAAACAGGACTTCTTGGCTGCCTCACATCTGGTTGGCTTGGAACACAGGCAGAGCAACACATGACTGTCTTCCCCCTTTCACAGAGATATATGTTGAACTGAAGCCTAGCCGTGCCTATAAGTCTTTAATTTCATCAGCCTAATGATTGCTAAAGTACAGTTTATCTTGTCAGGGCTAGAGTTTTGAATGTACTGATTTATTTTCAGGTAACTGATATCACCCAATAGGAATATTTGGTATCCTAAAGTTTTGGTCTTGTGTCCACACATTTTTTTTTTACTGATACAGCCAGGAAACATGTGATTTATATATTTATTTTTCAGGGACATCTCCCACACAAGCAAGTCCCTGCCTGCAACTGTATCGAAAACTACACACTGATTCTTTGTTTTGAAGGGCCAAAATGACTGTTGATAGAAATGTCAAATTCTCATTGACTTCAGCAGGAGATCTGCCTGTGAAAGGATGAAGGCATCACGTTTTGTATCAAGTATTGACTTGTAGAAGCAGCTGTGATTTCCAGCTTAGGAAGAATTATTAAGGTTTAGGATAGGATGCTGAGGCTCCCATGGCTAAGCACCACAGGAAAGATGGGGCTTGGTGCCCCAATAATCTTTTTCTTTCTCCAAACTTAGATGAAAAAGATGACAAGTTAATTCTTCAGGCTGGATGTCACACTTGTGACAGAGATTTACAGAGTTGTTTGTAGCAGGTGCTTTGGCTATGCTGTTTACTGCTGCAATGAGAGACCAAGCAAGATTTCTAGATTCCTCTCTAATAATGTTTATACTACTGCCAAAGATATGCTTTGGGCTGTGATTATTGGCTGCAATTTGCAGTCTAAGGCAATGTCCAACTTCAGTACTCACTATTAGGAGGTACCATTATGAGGCAGCAGGCCCTGTTGTCTAATCTTACACTAAACAGGGAGCAGTTATCGTTTGGAGCCTGGAAGGCTCTGTGCATATTAATAGAGAATTATAAAACTGATTATTTTTTCTGTCTTCAATCTGAAAAGCAACTAACCAGAGGAGTATGCCTATTACATACGTATGTATATAAATACACACACGCACAGATAAACAATACAGATACAGAGACAAAATTCAACTCTGTAAGTATGGCCTGAATCAAATATGTGAAAATAAATCTTAACAATTTTGTCTCAAAAGTACCACAAAAATAGGAAAGGGCTCAGACACATCTAGTCCCGCTAATAAGGTGCCTTCCATCAGCTGCTCTGTAATACCTTACTTGAGGTATCCAACTCTTCAGTCACCTCACTTTTACCATAGGTCAAGAGCTTGCAGAGAGATGGATGCAATCTCCCATCCCATAGGTGGTGATCTCCCTATTTGTTTTGCCCCCATAATGTAGGCAAGCGTATGAGTGCTCTTTCTGAGGGAAATAGCCAACAGAACGTAGTTTAAAGGATATTTAAAAGACAGGACACTGTTGGGGCCAAATCACTTTGTGTATATCAAAGCTGGTGGAAGTACAGAGATTTGCATCAGTTGAAGATGAGGACCTGAGCCTTAGGGAAACACAAATTCTCTTTTGGTTGGATTACAGGTCAGATTAAACGAATTTGTGAAAATGCAGCTGCAGGACAAAGTCTTCAAAAGAGCTTCGGGCAAAGACTTCCCTTAAATATTTCCTTGGTAGGATTGAGTTCTTGATGGAAAACTTCAGGAAAGATCTCTGCTCAGAAGACAGGAATTTCTCTCGTGGAAAACAGATAGAAGGAGAGTAGAGAGTGAATGATATTCATCCATAGGTTTGTGAGAATGGATGGAAAAATTCTCACACCAAGAAAACTGTCAAATCTGGAAAAACTGTCAAAAAGGACATTCAGAGTAATTTACTTTGGGAGAGCTGTTCTTCAGCTCTTGTGTTGTATCACACAATACATTGGTTGGATTGGTGGCAAAGGATAATTGGAGGGAAAAAAAAGAAGCCTATTTGCCACTTTCTAGTTTCCAAGGAGTGTCGTGCAGTGCTGGTAAACAGGTTTCTCCTTAAAAAAAATGAATGAAATAGTGCTGGTAGATACCATCCTCTCAGGGGATCTGCGAAGTGTGATGGGAATGGTCTCTGCTGGCATCATGGAGTCTAAGTTGCCCTGGATGCTTGCTATTGCCAAATTCAGGAAATCCAGGTTTTCTTCCTCGGGATATGCCTGGCCTGGATTTTGTTATTTTTATTGCAGAGATGGGTGCTGTCACTAACAGCTTTCACTTCTGGATGGTTCCGGGTCTGGGTGAGGAGAAGACAAGGGAGAGGAGAGTGGACACTGCTGGAAGCAGATCTTTAACATCGGGTTCTAGCAACTGTTTCCAGCACAGTTTTGGCTTGGTTGCCGACAGGCAACTGTTCTGTGGTGGCATCTACACTATGCAGGAGACCTGGAAATGAATTAAGGCTGAGTTTTAAACCAGATTTCACTGGCTCTTGTTGAGATCCTCCTGACTGGTGCCAGCATAGATGAAAATCTGACCTGAGGGCTTATAAAAAGCCCCCCCTTTCTTAAATGAAGTTTTTTATGTAATTAAAGCTGGAAGAGTGCTGGTGCTACCTCTGAGAGAACTGAATCAGCGATGTAGTCGCTTGGCTCCCTGGTCCTAGTTTCTGGAGGCAGCCGAACAACAGGAAGAGGGAGAGGGAAGAGCCGTAATGGATGTGTGGCAAAAGCAGTAGAATGTAAGAAGGTGGTGGGAAAAGGCAAAATTTCCTGCTTCAAAGCACTACCCAAAGAAGACTTGCAGTGCACACAAAGTGCTGCTGCTGAGACTGTTAGCCCGCATGTGAAGGAAACAGTTTGGGAGGCTACACCAAGCTGCTCAGTGCTCCATCTGCACGAGCCTGGCTGCAGCTGTGGGACTTGCACACCTGAGGTGGTGTCAGTGCTGTTGTCCCCTGGCAAATGGTCACAGCAGCAGAAGAGTTGTCCTGCTCAGGTTGTCTTCCTTGTAGTGAAGTGTTTTATTATAAGGAATCACCAGGTTCATCTGAGGCTAATGTATTTTACTGACAGAGTTTTCATTGTAGGAAGCCTGCTTCTTGCCTGGAAGGTAGATAGCTGCATTCTTCTGTGAATTCAGACTCTCCTTTCTCTGTTTAATGTAAAGACATTTTAATGTCTGAGTGCAAATACTATGTATTACTTGACAAGAATTTATACTTAAAAGTCTCATGCTCATTATTTTATAAGACCTAGCAAATCTGCCTTTCAGGTGTTTCTTCAGGGTACGAGCACGGACGAACAAGTAATGAGACATCTCTCCTGCTAATGCACGACAAAGATGTTCCAGCACAACAGCGGACTGTGCAAGCTGAGGTGTCAAGAGGAGAGAACCAGGCTCATTTACACTGCCATTGAGGACAAACTCTTATTTGTCCAGTGTAAAGGACCAAATGGTAGTAGGAAGAACCAAATATATCCAAGTCTCTCAGAGAAATATTAGAAACAATGGAGTGTAAAAGGAGAGGTGTATAAAATATCTCGACAGTGCCTTTTTAAGTGAGTTGCCACATGTTATTTCAGCCAAGTCTTTATTCATTTCTATTTAATTCTGTGTGCTAATGGTCTCAAAGCTGCTGGCAATACTCAGCGGAATAATTTTAGAGCAACCTTAATAGAATGAGCAGAATAAAGAACTGTACAAATACATTGTAGCAAGATAGCTTTTTAATAGAATAGGTTATCCAAAACACTGATGGCTAGGGCTTGTGAACGGAAAAAATCTCCCCTGTGTTTAATTACCATGGACTGTCTGTATTTCCTTCTTATAATTCTAAACACAGTCAGCTTGTGCTGGATGCAATCCAGTTGGAAAGTTGGTATTTGATCAACGATGTGTTCTGTGCACAGACTGGAAGTCCAAAAAGGATCACTACAACCAACCATCCAGTCTGACCTGCATAATGTAGGTTATAGCCTTCCACCCTGTAACATCAGCAGTGGAAGGAATTACTCTTTGCTGCTATTCAGGATTCAGGGAAGTGTTTCTATTTGGAACAGTGCTTAAGCACACACGTAACTTTAATAATGTGCTTAATTCCCATTTAAACATGCAGTTAAGTACTGCTTTGAATTTCAACCTTTGTGAGCAAACACTATGGGGTCCAGTAACTTGATCATCACAGCATTACAGCATCACAGAATGGTTAAGGTTGGAAGGGACCTCTAGAGATCATCTAGTCCAACCCCCCTGCTCCAGCAGGGATACCCAGAGCACGGAGCACCCAGTTGCACCCAAGAGGGTTTTCACACCATTCCCTTAGCAATCCCATACACATCCATTCCATACACATTGAGTAGTGTACTGTATGACTCCCAGTACAAAGTGAAATCTTAGTTTATTTGAAGAAGTCAGATGGCTTGCTAATGTGTCTTCAGTGACCAGGTGACCTCCAGGGAAGTCTGATTTGCTTGAAGATTTTCAGGACTATGCAGAGTCGGTGGAATCACTAGTTGCAGTTTGTCACTGCTGTAGGAAACAAAACCAATATCCCCCTCCATTTCACTTACTAGAATGGAAATGTGAATCAAAAATATTTCATTAATTCAGTAACAACCTCTACAAAACCTCTCAAGAAAGAAGAGAAGCTGATTTTGTCTGCATTTCCAAGTTGTTTTTATTTTTTTTA
This sequence comes from Tinamus guttatus, assembly GCF_059628265.1. Classification (NCBI taxonomy): domain Eukaryota; kingdom Metazoa; phylum Chordata; class Aves; order Tinamiformes; family Tinamidae; genus Tinamus; species Tinamus guttatus. The sequence goes on from NW_028288649.1 coordinate 8,494,824, forward strand.
ACTTGCTTGGGGAATGGAAGAAACCTCTGCTGCACTGTAATACCTCACTTAATTGAGCTCTTAGATTAATGTTTAAACTTCATTTGCAAGTCCATTACCAAATATAATCAGTTACAATGGTACCATTAAGGCAGGGATTTTTTCTTGTTCAAATCCACTTTTAATTCACAGTTTCCCTTGCAAGTGTCCAAGGCCCTGGCAGTGGCTGAAAGTGCTGGGTTATTAATATTGTACTTACATCAGGAGGGAAAAAGAAACCACAGCATATTTTCAGTGGAGATAATAATATACAACATTGCATGGAGTTCTTATGCTGGCATGAGCCAAAAAAGGGTATCATAAATTTCGAATCTACTCAAAATTCTAATTATCAAAGGAATATGATATTAATGCTTTAAATCATCTTTAAAGGTGGTGATACCATTTTTTTTTGAAAAGATGCTAGACTGAGGGCACTGAAAGTTTTTGCCATAGGTCCATTACGTGCGAGACATGTATGATGTGGTCACTGTTATCCACAGCATCCTCCAGGGTGCTGAAGACCTGGCTCAGCCCAGAGGCCTCAGGATTGCTTCATTTTCCCTGCGTGTGTTCTCCTCAGCCATGCTGCAAATAAATCCTCTTCACATTGCTAGTAAAATAATCCTTCTGAGCTATGCATCGAGTATAAGACCACCAACTTCTCCGTATGCGGGCTAGTGGAAAATACCAATACTAACACACATCTGACCCGGCTACTGTTGAATGGGTGACTTAAAGCCAAAGATTCTCTCTCTTCCATTACGTAATCCCTGAGAAATCCAGACTCCCATCCCCATCAGCACTTAAAAAAAAAAAAGATCTGGATTTTATTTTTATAACTATTCTCAGAAGATAAACAAAGCTGAAATTGAGATATAAAAATCAGCATTGTGGTGTTATGCAGACACCACTTCCTTCTGGAAAATCAAAATTTTGCTCCTGTGCCTGTGAAATCAGGGGAAGTTACGCTTACTCCGGGGCAGTCAGATCCCAGCTCTAGGCGGGAGGCCATTTGGGAATAATTGCTAAGGAGCTTGAATTTAGTCACCTCTTCTAAATCTCCTGATGGAGATATTCATTTCCTGACAGCCCCCACATAAGTTATAGCCTCCTTACCCATGTATTGGCACCAGTCACTGGGATAGTTTTGCCAAGTCCAGAGGCCACAGTAACTCTATTGCTGCAGTACAGGTAATATTCCACTGTGATGGCTTGTTCACTAACACAGGGAGTACTGCTCCTCCCAGGGAACATTGCTATGGAAAATGATGCCTCCCTGCTGATGAAACATGTCTCTGATTAAGGACCTTTACACCAAGGTGCTGGCATTAAGAAGCACATGCTGGATGGAGGTTGTAGAGTCCCTTCTACCCCATATCACTTACTTGCTGTGTGCCCTTGGGTTTATCTCTTAACCTCGCTTCTCTGCTTTGACAAACAGGGATGATAATTGCAATATTAGCACTTACCTCTACAGAGCCCTGTGAGATCTGTGGATAAAAAAGTGCTGTGTAAGTACTTCTGCTATCATATGCTACTGCATTTCTGCCTCCCAGCACTGAAAAGAACCAGAGCAAAGAACAAAAAGAAGCAGGTAAGGATGATTAATAAATATGCAGCCTACAATGGCCTCTCTCCCAGATAAATATAGCAGTGGCATTGAACGCGGAGGAGGAGAGGGACCAGGAAACAGGAGAAATGAAAGTGCAGACAATGCCGCCATTACATCCACAGATCCTTGTCTCCCTGGACTCCAGCCACTGCTGTGTGCTTCAGCTGGTCACAGGTATCCCCAGACTATGGGGCAATTCTGCCTGCTTTGAACACTAAGAAAAAGTGAGAGAGAAGAAGAGTCCCTGAGTTAAACACCAATTACATCTAAAAAGCTTGGCATTCTAGTTCTGAAATGGAAGCTCTTAAATTATCAAGGTTCCCTTTTTTCTTTCCTTTTTTCCCCCCGTGCTCCGTATTTCCCCCTGTAACAGTGTGCAAACATTTTATCAGCAAATACCAGGGGGGAAAAATCGGCTACCTAAAACTGATAAAGCAATTTGGCGCGGAGGAAGCAGCTTTCACTTCTAAATGGATATGAGCTTTTGGAGGTTTAACAAGTTCCAGGGATATCATTCCATCATTGACAGCTCTGAGGGTGGATGGGAAGCTGTGCTCGCGCGCCCCGTGACATTTCTACCTGCTCCACTGCCCGTGTTGCTGGGGCCGTGCCCTAGTGAAAGGAGTTACATGGCTCTGCTCTATAGCAACAGCCCATGACACTGGGCTAACAGTATGTTTGGGGCCATTACTTAAGTGATAATCTCACTGCTCCTTTGTTTTATGAGGCAATAATCTGATTCCCATGTGCATAAAATGAGGCCAAAGGGTAAATAGTTTGTTATAATGAGGGAACAACATTAAGACTGATGAAAACTAGAGGTCAGTGTTATTATTTCTATTATGACACCCATTCATTTAATAATCCTTGTGTTCATATCCAAACAGTGGGGATCCGTGTCCTGGCTTTTCAAGGCAGTATCTGTCCCCTAATAAAGGCAGATATTATCCTGCTGTCTCTCATATCTAACTCAGCTCTCTCTCAATATGATTCCTCATTACAATCAGATCTAAGAGACTCACAACATGTCTGTGTGATACAGAACTACTCGAGAGGGACCAGAAACGCTAAAGAGAAATACCCTGTGTGGTCTTAAGGCAAAAAGTAATCAGAAGGACAGGCAACTCATTGCATGTTTTCTAATTCAAAATGAGTTTCCCAGTTCCTGGGCTCTCTGTCCTTCCTGCTAGATTATTTTTTCCCCGAAATATCTGCTCTCTAGTGACAGCTTGTCACCGCCAGATGGAAAAATAGCCCCAGTAGGAGTTAATGCCTCCATAATGCATTTCTATGGGCTTTTTTTAGAAATAAAAAAAAGAAGAAAAGTGTTGTGGGTCTATCTAGAATGGGTCAGAACTTGGTAAAATTTCTGCAGACTCTTTTATTATGGATAAGCTGACAAGGCTTTCTTGATTACAGAATAAAAGAAGCAGTGTCCTGAATTCTGAATGTAAAAAAATGTTCCTTATATATTAAATACATATATATATGTATGTATTTATATAGATGTGTTGCCTCCTCATAAATTAGTTAAATAGGTATATTTTTATTATCTGGAGACTTTATTACATATTGAATTCTCCAAATGTCCTAACTCTACCTGTTACCCCCTGCTCTCATGTCTTTTCAACCAGTTAGTCTGCTGTAGGGTAAATCCCTTCCTGAGTCTAGTACATTTATCACTTTTACAATTTTGCTGCCTGTAGAGTATATCAAGTACTATTATTAATTATATCACTGTGCTAGCTAGGAGGTTTAAATGTGGGCCAGGACTATGCTGAAGTAATGTACATAGAACAATAGATACCTCATTTTCACATCAGCTATAAGCAAGAGAATTACAATAACAAAAACAGCCAGGTAATAGAAAATGACTGCTGTAGAATATAGGTTTTACCATATATATTTTTTACCTCATCAAATTTACAATATTTAGTGTGGTTATTACTTAACTCAAAAAATTCTTACCAACATTGAGAAAATTTGATCCATGGTTCCCATGGAAAAAAAAAAGCTGAAGTAGAGCTGGCCTTTCACACCCATGTTCCTTTCTTTGTTTAAACACATTTTCTTCTAGAGTACCTAAAGGCTAAGTTTTCAAGGTCTGGTGAAACTCGATACATTTGACAAAGCAGGGAAGCAGGTGTGAGAGAAAGAATTAATATCCCTGGAAGAGAATATTTTTGTTATAGGAACTAATGCAAAACTTAATTAATTTCCTTCATATCTTGTACAATATTGTTTCTTGTTTTGGGTGGAAACAGGAAAGTCTTCAGCTGAAATACTATTGAAAAACAAAGTTATTTGGTTGATATTGTGAAATTGAACATTATGGTGGAAGGTGTTACTCCTCTAGTAACGGTCTAGTAAGACTCTCTCCCTCCAGCATAACCTAAAACTTAGCAAAATATAATTTGCTCCAGAAGTGGATAACAGAATCGTATGTGTCATTAAAAAATACTTCTGGCTGGTTTATAAAGAAAAAGATACAGTGTAGAGATTGAAGAAATGCAGATGGTCTTCTCAGGTGTGAATGGAGATCTAAGCCAGTGTAGCTAAAGAATATACAATTCATTGGCTGCAGGTGCCATAAAACTGTCTAGCAAGTATGTGAATGTCAGTGAACCTGATGAAACTTCCCCTGGAGAATTCAGGGGTGAGTGCTGCTAATTTTAAAGGACTTCAGATTGGGCTTAACATTAACTATTTGTGACTGATGAGAATAATAGACACTTCCATATCACCTGCTTGTGGGATGCCTTCAAAGCAGATATTGAGAGGGAAAGAAATAAGGAAACTTTCTGTTTCCTGAAGTTACTGTTTGGAAGGAATTTGGACATGGGAAATGCCACAAAAATGTAAATTAATTTATTCCCCTCTGATGTTATTACTAAAATTTCAGAACAAGCTTCTGTTTTTTAGAAGCATCTCCCACTTTCCTGGTTGCCAAAAGCACCAGTTTATCCTTTCCCAGCTGGCAATACCTCTCCACAGTGAAAGAATTCACTCCTTTTATTCCCTGGTGCACAGAGGTTAAGGTGAAAAGGGATCAGTAGATCATCTCGTACGGCCTCCTGTGCATCACAGGCCATTAAATTCCATGCAGTTACATCTGCAATGAGGCTAATAATCTGCATTTGGCTTATGCACAGCCTGATGTGAAGATGTCATGAGATGGAGAATGACCCCTTTGTTTGGTCATGTGTTCCAGTGGTTTATCACCTTTACTATAAAAAAGGTCCTTAATTTTCTAATTTGAATTTGTCTGGCCTTAGTTTCCAGCCATTAGTCCTTATTACTTTTCTCCACTACATTGCAGAAGCTTTCTATTTTCTCCTTATGAAAAAGGTACTTATGTGCTATAAGCCAGTCCCCTCAATATTCTTTTTGATAAGCTAAAGCACTAAGCTGTTACATCTCTTACTGCAAAGATTTTTCTTCTTTTGGAGGCTCTTCCCTGTTCCAAATATCCTCTAAACATGTGGACACCAAAACCAGATGTTGTATTACACTATCACTTGCCACAGTGTTTTATCCAGTAAAATCACTTCCTTAGTCCCACTCACTAATCATCAGTTTAAAAGTCCCAGGATAAGACTGGTCATGTTTTATCACAGAATCGCCTTTAGAGCCCATGTTGAATTGCTTTTCTACTATAATCTTTTTCAGACTCATTCTTTAACAGGATGAAGTCTGTAGCTTTGGCTCGATTCCACATTGCTAAATGAATTACTTTACATTTCACTGCATAGAAACAAATTTTGTTTGAATGAGCCTAGATGCTAAGATCCTGGTCAGTTTGTACGAGTGCTCTGTCCTCATCATTATCTCTATGTCATTTGCAAATTTTATTAGCAGGGATTTTATATTCATTTCCAGAGCATTCTTCTGGAATGCTGAACATTCTTGATGCTAATGCTGATGCATGAAGCCCTCCAGTACACAACATGTGATGACTACCATTTTTTAAAAGTTTAGTAGTGTATTTCCCAATTCATTGTGAGCCATATTCTGTGGAAACTATAGAGTGCTAGTTTTTAAACCAAATGGCACAAAGTATTATGTCAAACATTCCATCTATTTAAAAATAAAAAAAAACCCTACATTGATGTAATAAACTCAGTTTGCTTGGAAAGACTTGTGTTCCCCAAAATCCACAATAAGTATATTCCAATCCTTAAATTAATTATTAATTGAGCCTTGTGTCATCATTTTCTTTTTTTTTTTCATTTTTTAGTTTTCTTTTTCTCGGCTGCGAATGAAATCAGTCCAGCCAGTCTGTATATCACATGGTGACCCTGGAACTTTGGAGAGGCAGTGGAGCAGCTATGCAATTTATTGTCTGATACATTAGCAAACATAGTAAAGGGCAAAGCTCATTTTAAACAAGTATTCATGAAGCTACTGCTTCATGAATGAATAGTGACTGAACTCATAGGTCTTCCTGAAGTTTAGTAACAGCTCACCATAAAATACCTAATGGCACAAGTACCAACCTTTGGGAAGCCAACCAGGATGCTTGCAATGGCTTACACTCTCCTACGCTGTCCTCAGACCTGCTGCAGCATCTGAAGCAGCCAGGATCAGAGGAGCATTTCGGTAGCCCTCTCTACCCATGGGCAAGAGGTCTTGTGCAGCTCCTTGCAGAAGACCTTGGCTGGACGTTTCTGTCTCTGCTCTGCTTGATGCACTGGTGTCTTAAGAACCTGTTTTCAAGGCTGCCAGCTTTGCACTTTTCACCATAACTGAGATGATGCTTCTTCTCTGTCCTTCATCTCCAAAACAAGTGACACAAAAAGTTAGTGTTAAAGATGACGAGATGTCGAAAAACATTACTGCTTTCATATAACTTTATGCAGATTATTAAAAGAAAAATAAACAGTACTCATGGATAACTAACAGTACCTTTTGCCCTTTCCTATCTATAAATGCTTGCAATTTTTTTTCCTGAGTCTTATTTTCCTAACTTACTACATTTCCAATAAACAGCCATCAGCATCTGGGGTATTTCAGTTCTGTGTTTGAGACAAAAATGTAGTGATAATAATGGAAAGTGCACACTAGGAAATAACAATCAATGCAATTTAGTATATTGAATAAAACAAGGACTCTCCGGAGCCCTGTACAATATAGATAATGCAGGCACTAAGAGCACATTGTGAACATTTGGTCTAGCTGGAAAGACCAAAGCCTTCTCTTCACTTATTGCGTATCTTCATTACCATGAACAAATTAAATTGCATTGATCAAGACTCTGGTCTATCTGCAATGTCACTGATGGAAAACTTGCAACCTGCAATTAGGCCTGAAGCACTGTGGTAGGAAAATGCCAAAATGACTCAGTGGCCAGTTCCTGTATCCTACACCTCCCTAGACTCTGTGTGGGAACATGAGTTTTGCGGATGTAGCTCCTCAGAGGGGGCAAAGCAAATGGTTCAGTGGAGAGTTTAGAAAGCTCTGTGGATAATGAGGGAGGGGCATATTTTACATTGAAACAGTATAGATAGTGTGCTCCAGATGATGATGGACCCAACAGAAAGACAAGACAAGAGCTGTGGCTGGACAGTATGCTCTAGTCACTGGCCCTTGCATCTCCCTCGTGTGCTGTGAGCTTGATTCTTCATCACCAGTCTCATTAGGGTTAAGTGACACAGTTTCCTGTACTATTAAAGAAAATATAACTTGTAATACGGTATCGTAAGGTCAGCTGCAATTATATATGTTATCAGTGGTTATCTGGAAACCACATGAAACGATAATCTTTCCTCACACCAGCTCTGTACTGCATTCTTGTGCAGCAACGGCTTGCAGATGGAAAGCTGAGAGTGGTTTTATTTTTCTTCTCCCCCCGCCACTCCGTGCAGCTCTTTCATGACTTGTCTGGCTTTATTTCTTGCAAAGTAGCTGCAAAGTTTGTCCGTTCCCCTCACCACTTCTGAAGGCAATGAAGAGTGGAGTGCCACTGTTAGCAGCACAACTGGCCCAGCACCTTCTGCAAGTCTTAAAGAAGACTTCAGTGGTTATGCAGAGGGTGGTGAAAGAAGCAGTGGTGACATTCCTCAGCAACTCCAAGACTGCTGCAAGCACCGCAAGCATTATTCTAGCAAGAGCACTAACCAGGCAAGATGTGGGCTGGACCTACCTAGCTTTGGACTGGGGTTGCCTCAGAACAGCAGCCGTACCTTCCTGCTTTGGATTTCCTGCTCGGGCACAGAGACAAATCACTTTCTAGGCATAGCTAATGAACAGCATAATGCACGGCCACGACCCTGCTTCCCCGGCGGTACAGGCAGCCCAGCAAGGACAGCAGCTTGGGCTTCTCCCCAGCGGTGTCCCTGAAGGTGCGAGCAGTGGCGGGTGGCTGGTGGTGCTGCTGTGGGCTCGCGGGCTGTCGCAACCCGCGGTTTCCGTAGGTGTGCAGCCGGCTCCGGGACCGCCGCGGCAAATTCTTTTCATGGGAGGGGCAGGAAACAGCATTGCTGCAGCACAGGGGAGAAAACTATTCATGCCGCCACGGTTTCATCTCCTCACAAGTAAGATATTCCTTTGTAAATGTGACTGTGTAGTTCTATGAGAACTTAGGGTTCCCCTTGCAGGAAAATATTAGTGATTAGCCATGAATAGGCAGGGAAGGATGAGACCCTTGCAGCACCTGCTGAAGGACAACAGCATTTTGCCATAGCTTACGTAATACTGAGCCTACAGATGCTTACTCCACACTTCCACTTAGACGCAAATGACGTCTGCACCACTTAGTTTCACCCCGAAAATTGCCTCCCCCACACATAATTATGTGGATCCTTAACTGAATCTGAGTATCCTGAATCCCTCCAGTCCAGCAAGGATCAATACTCAGAGATTTGCTCAGTTTCAGTGAAACTGTGGAGGAAACTTAATCTTTCCAGACTAGGAATTAGCACCTGATTTTTTCTCTTTCTTTCTCCACCAGCGCCAGCTGCTACAGTTTGTGTTGCCCTATAAAATACTTCCCATTCAGTTCTGGTGCCCTCAGGTGCCCTACTCCTCCCCCTCTCCTTCCAGATGAACACCTGTGAGAGGCAGATGGTACAGATAATCCAGAATATATTTCTTGAGTCCATGTAGAGAAGCTGCCAAGCTGCTGATTTTCTGGCACCATGCCTCGTGGCTTCGATGGCTGGTGAGAGACACAGATGCCGCCTGAAAATAACCGAGGAGGCAATTCTCCCAGTGCCTCTGCAGGTCCTGGGACCGTGGCTCCTGCCGTGGCTCCTCCCGAAAGGCAGCGCCTCCGAGGAAGACTGTCCTTGCTCACGTCTTCATGGGTGCTTCCTCCAGCGCCAATCTGACGGGCTTGGTGGGCACTACCCATCCTTCTCAGCAGGAAGGGTGGCTCAGCGGGTGGCTCTTTTCATTTGGACAGCACATGGCAGAGGAAGCAGGGAGGCGATAGGGAATTGGGAGCTGGTTTTTCTACCTACGGGATTTGCCTTCACACACTCAGAGGCTGCAGCAGTAGGTGTTTTCTGTTCATTTGTTTTCATAAAAGACATATATAATCACACATTTATGTCTGCCGGATATATATAACATGCTCCCTCTGAACAGCAGAGTTTTATCAGTCTGGTTGCATGCTGAGGCTGTGTGGCTGTACAGGCCTCAGACACGCAGGTGAAAGGAGGCCTCCCGGTGCAGTCCCACACTGTGCCTTGTCCCTCAGCAGAGACGGGGCCACCAGCTGTCAGAACTACAGCGAAGAGCTCCCAGGGACAAAACACCACCGTTTGCTGCTCAGCTGCTTTGCCTCTGCTTTCCTGACAAGATACGAGTTTTTCTCACACATGATGGTATCCAGGAAGTAGCCTGGTTCAGACATGAAGAATTTAACTCTGGGGTAAGACTCGTGCCCAGGCATAGCTATAACATTCCCACTGCAATTCAGATACTCATCAGAACCTGTCACATTGGAACTGGATTATTCCAGAGCAATCCTTAGGAAAAGGAGCTGAGACCAGTTTACCAACACATAAGACCAACAATAACAAATACCAAAAAGTTAGTACACTGCGCTCTTCCTATTGTGTGGGGCTTCAGGCAGCGTAAATCCTTGTAGTGCCTGGCCTGCTGTGAAAGGCAGGCTCTTATTGCCCAGGCTCTGCCAAACGCTTTCTGGTCATGGAGCAGAGCACAGTCCTTGCCTGCAGGGGATGATGGTCAGTGAGGATGAGAGACAAAACAGACCAAAAAAAAAAAGAAAGAGACAAAGAAAAAGAAAAAAAGCCTCTGAGTGTTGCAAAGTATGTGGTTTGCCCCCATACATTTTGAAAAGTTGGAAGGAAAATGCAGGTTCCTTTAAACACATACAATTTCTCTCTATTGTTTATTATTTCTATAATCTTCAGGTCGGTACCCCAGAGCCTAACATCCTTCATTCCCAGTATTTAGCCCTTCCAGGCACATTATGTAGAAAAATACATCTTGCTCCTTGCTCTCCCTTCTTCCTTCTCTGAACAGGACACTAAACCCAGCTCCTAAAAACATGTGGGTGCTGAACCCCATTGGGATCAGAAAGGCTTAAAAAGATTTAGGTGCCTAAATACTTTTGAGGATTTGGGCTTTAATCTGCCCATTTAATGAGCTCCTATAGCCATAATGCACAAACAAGGTCTTAAAGCTAGTGGCTTTGTGATCCAGTGCCGAACAGGCCTTTCGAAGGCAGGCAGTGAGAGAGGGGAGGTCCTGAAGAGCTCAGATGGAGCCAGGCATCTACCTCCCGTTCCCATTTCTTTAAGGTTCCTGATTTTTCAGTTAAATCCATGTTTTCCAGAAGCAAGAAGGGACTATGGAGAATTTCAGCCATACCAACACGTTTTTGGAAAATATTTCTTCTCATTAAAGGAAAGAGATTAAAAAAAATCAGCTAACTGCTGTCGTAAGCAACTGATCACAGAGACTCTGAGAAAGCTGTGGCTTCTCTTGCTGCCTTACCACAGGATTAAAAAGCAGTTCCCTTATTTTACTAAAAAATAATACGTTATTTGTATTAGCACAGAGCTCATGCACCAATCCTACTCTGCTACAGAGCACAGCTGTGCTAGGTAAAGTATGAACAGAAAAGAAAAGGAAAAGAAAAGCAGAAGAGGGCTTAAGAAGTTTAAAAGAACAAAAAGTGTCAGAGAGAGGTTGTTAGGGGCTGTAGCACCTAAACCATAAACAATTTTGAACTGTGGTATTTTTGGGGAGAGCATCATAAAAAAGGAGACCTTTTTAGGGAGAAATTTTAAAGGAAAATAGCAAAGCTCATGGATTTTATTCAACAGTTTAAGCCTGCCACTCTGAAAATGTAGATGAGGGTGCAATGCAATAAACTATGTGTCATAATCCCTGTCCAGGGCTGAATCTGGCCATGAGCAAACCACCACACACATCCAGAGCACTGACCCAACCAATACGTACATGGTTGGACTTGGGCTGCTCTGTGTCTGGAAATGCAAACAGCTGGTATAAAAATACAAGAAATCTTGTATAGTTTTCACAGAAAATGTAGTTTTGATCACCTAAAAAGGGGAATGTATTATATTACATTACACTTCATACTATTACAAAGAAGGGATGAGTGAGGCTAACATACACCTGTAAGCTTGTAAGGAGGTAAATCAGCAATTTCTAAGTACAAGAGCTGATTTCCACATTAATCCAGAAAGATGAGAAACATGGAGGCTGTAGATGATAGTGTTATTTAGCCAGGGCAAGTCACATCTGTGCTTCGACACCTCTAACGCAATGTCAAACAAGCTGGATATCTAAATGTATCTAAACGCAGTCAAGGAAGTCAGCCTTACAGCTGACAGAGATGTGGTTCTCTATGGTCTTTAGATAGGTCTAGACTGTAGAAAGAATTTGGATAAGGATTGCAGAGCTACCATGATGAGGGACTCCTTAGTCAAGATGGACTATGTTTTGTTCCAGTTGGGATTCACTTTCACGGGTCTTGACCATGATCTTTTCCCATGCTCCTGTGGAAGCACCATTCAGGCCAAAGCTCTGTGTCAAGGACCTGTTCATTTCCATCCTTCTCAGAGCTCAATTCTCTACCCTCTAGAGGCAGCAACTTTAACAGAAACTGTTTATTTCTTAGGACTCATTTGAATCCTGCTGCAAGGCCCAATTCTCCTCTTGTCCAAGAGGCAGGATTTCTAAAGTTGCCAAGGTACCTAAAGATCAGCTAGGCATTTTTGCAAATCCTCCTAAGTATTAGCACAGCAGCACTGCCTAACTCTTGCTGAAATCGAGGAGAGCTGAGGACTTAACCTGAAGAGATATTTTTAAAATATGCCCTCTCTGCATTTTTGGGAACCAAGCCACATTTGAAGATCTGGCCCCAAGGCTTCTTTACTTTCCTAGCAGTGCACAGAGTGTTAGGGAAACGTTGCAACATTTCAAATGAAGAGAGGCCTTAGTGAAAATCATAACCAGGCTCAGGAATTTAAATCATGACTCCAGATATGTTTCTGCGATCCTGGTTTCAGGAGCGCCACAGCTCCAAACATAACATGGTGATTTCATTGATCCACCAGTGTCAAGAGAGATTAGAAATTCAGCTCGAATCCTGCACAGTTGCACTGTAACCTGCAGAAGAACCCCTGCTTACACGCTCAGCTTTTAGGTTAGCTTTTACTGTTATTAATTTCCTGTTATAATCTCCATTTCACCTTTATCAACCCAGGGCCAGATTCTCAACTGATGTAAGTCAGCAAGTGATTCATTGCTATTAACTGAGCTGCATTATTTTATACCAGTTGAGGGTATGGCCCTTAGCTATTATTTTTGCTTTGCTCCTCTCCCTTGATAGAAATAATCCCTTTTAGAATTTGAGATTAAATTAAAAAAGATCACCCTTCAAATGGCTCAATCTTGTAATTCCCTGCTGGCTTTTCCTCTCATTGCTGCCAATGGAAATGAAGAGTGCTGAGCACCTGGCAGGATCAGGCCCTCAGGCAGCTCAATGACTGTGCCAGCCCTCTAATTCTGGGGTAATGATAATAATCAGGCTTGCCCTGAGTGTTGACACATATTTATTAATTGCAAGGTGCGGCTGGCTTTGCACTCTGCTAAGACAAACACTCGCAGAACAATGTGCGCAGAGGAGGCTGGAAAGCGACCAGCCATGTGTCAGCAGCAGCTGAAGGGGGAGGAAATTGCTAACTGTCCCGCTCGAGAATGCAGAGCATGGAAAACCCAGCTAGGGGAGGAAGGCTCTCCTTTTGTTCGCTAAATGAAGAAAAGAAAAAAAAAAGAAAAAAAAACCCACCACCAACAAAAAAACTTTCCTGTTTTACCAAAAAGTCCCCGACCTCACGGTGCCCCCAGGCACGAGTGACACGAGAGCATGATGACACAATTGGAGCCAGGCTTCATGCCAGGGCTTGCAGTGATTTAGTGACGTTCCTCGAGAGCAGGGGGAGGCTGTGGCCCACGAGCTGAGCGTTATTTGTGCAGAGTCCTATATTTAAACCAGTGATCACGCAAGCACCAGACCGGTGGGAATGGGAGTCTGCCTGTCTGGGAAGGAAACAGAGAGATGAGTTCCTGAATGTTTGTGGGAGAAAGAAATGGGAGTGCAATGTGCACAGGGAAGGGTTTTCACTCTTGATTTTGAAACTAGAAAAAGGTAAGCAATAAAGGACTATATAGCATTTATTTATTGCTCTATAAATGGTGCCCCATGACTCACTGCTTTTAGTGCTATCTTTTATCAATGATGAAATTGCTCTCCCTTGTGAGCTGTTTGTTTTCTTCCTTTTACTTAGGCCTCTGGATTTACATGGAGTAATATCAAATAAGCAAAGAGAGTTCAAGCCTGGTCACTGAGTTCATCCTTCCAGCAGGGCTGAGCTATGCCTAGCAGTACTGCAGCTAGCTTCCATGTGTCTCTGGGCCAGGGAAGAGTTGCCTCTGGTTGCTTTCCAGTATAGCTGAGAGCACCACGACGCTGCACTAACTCATGTCAGAGCGATTTGCAAAGCCCACTTACCTTATCTGCCCTGGCATAGCTGTGAGCAGTGTGGGACTAATCACGATGTTCAAGAACCATCAGGCAGTTACACACAGTCCCCTGAATCAGTGAAGAAAAAAAACTTCCTTTCTCCTTTTAAGTAGTTTCTGTATGCCTGGGCATGTCTAACAGAAACTATACCTGATAAAGTGCCATCATTAATCCATTTGATGTATTTAAGCGTGGCTGTTTAACAGCAACATATCAAGTTAATGCAATACTGATGGAATAAGAAATGGCATCAGAGGGTTTCAAAAGATTTCTTATCTCAAGGAAAAAAAGGATTTTGACTTCCCATTTCATTTCTCTGTGAATGAAAACACCTTTGCTATTTACATTATTTACTGTTTACTGTAGTAGAATCACTACAAAAAATCAAAGTGATTTGCAGAGCCTTGCCAGTTCTTTTTATATCTTCTCTACTGACTCAATAAACATCTGACACACCAGAATTGTAACTAAGTACTCTACTGACTCTACTCTTATTGAAAGCATCTTTTTTAAGGGAAAGGAATTGTTGTTCGGCTTCTGTGAAAAATCTGATTTGCCTGGTGAAACATTTGTAAAAGCTTTTTTTCCAAAATGTTATTGTGGCAATTGGAAGTATTTAGGCATGTACGATAGCTTGAGAAGCTATGTGAAATCTTCTGATATGCAAATGTACTGCTGTATACATGGCACAGAAGAACTCTGGGCACATTAACATGAAACAGAGATGCATTAACAGGCTTAAAGGCTATTCTTCCTTCTGAAAAAAATGATGTGAAGTAGATATTCCAAAACAGCCCTACTGATATAGGACTAACTCTGAATTCAGACCATTTTTCCTCCAGAGTACTTTTGTTTGTCTCAGTACAACTACCTTAAATAAAATGGACCAAAACTGAAGCCAAGAAGTTAGTCCAGGGCCTAGGGAAGTAAGAGACTGTTATGTCAGTTGGCCATGACAGGGCATTTCAATTCTCAACCATAGCATGGCAGAACTGTATTAGAAGGAATAAATAGTGGGTGTCACTACTGGAAAAGGTGGCCATCCGATCTGATATGGAAGCATTCCATCTGGCCCAAAACTGCTCTTAGATTGAAATTTGGGCAAAGAAGAGACAATGGGAAGCAAGAAAGCACAACCTAACTCAACTCCACAATGGTGTTCTGGCTACCAGCCAAGTTTTCCAGGTAGGTACAAAACACAAAGGAAAGTTAGCACATAAATCACAGAAGCTGAAGATGGGAAAGACCACCGGAAGACTAGTCAATGCAGGCCTTGCTTCTATAGGGAATTTCCCAGTGTGTTGACAGCTTTAAGAATTTCAAATGATAGGGCTTTAATTTTCTTCTGGAAATGATTTAAGATATTTAGGCACCTACACGAATATTTTAGCTTCTTAGTCCATTTCAGAAAATTGCCTTATGCAGATTCATGGCGGGTCCTACTACAGGTCTTTATATTTACATTTCTTTTCACTACTTGACTCAGGCTTATTCTGTGATGCAACAACCCTAGTTGAAGTCAGTTACTTCAGGACTTGCCTACACTGCAGGTTTCTCCAGACTTCCTTCCATAGAAATTAAATCAACAGGAAGAGCAGCTGTAAAATAACTCCCCATATGGGCATTCTGCATTTGTATTACAGTGAAATGGGAAAACATGGCATAAGGGCACCTGCATAGAGAGTAATTGTAGAATTGCCTCAGCACAATTACACCCTACTATACAACATGAAGTCTTCTCTAAACAGTCATTTCCCTAAAATTTTAGCCAATTTCACATATCTTCTCTTGAAACTTAGCCTAGTTTCTACAACACAGATCACATCTTTAAGTGGCTTTGCTGGTCTACACTAGGACAGACTGTGCATCAGCTGTGATTCCACAGCAGATTCCCAGAGAAGTCTTAAGAAAGAAAGGGCACGCAGAGAGATCAAGGAAACCACCTCTGCCCCTAACATCTGAGAGAAAGGCTGCTAGAGCAAGAACAGAGACTTGTTTGTACTTAAATTGCACTTACGTTCTCTGTAGAGAACTCTGCTGACATTTTGCAATGATTGTGAGGAAATTTAGTGGTTAATTATATCCTCTGTCTCTTGCCTTGCTATCTCTATGCATGTTCACATGAGTCCTAAAAGGAGTTTACTGTTCAAATTACTAGGCACTGGGCCAGAGAATGCCTAAAGAGTCCTGTGAAACATCTCCTCACATGCTGTGATAAAATGCTCATGGACATGCTACAAAGAGCATTACAAGTATGTCCACAAAGTCATGAAACATTATGTCATCTGTGCTATGCTACCCGTGCTATGGGGTTGTCAGAACACAGTTGGAGACCGACAAATGTGAATAGCACCCAGTATCCAAGAGCTATGTCACCACTAGATGGTACTTTTCAACCAGGTGTGCTAAGGGCAGCAGGGATGCGAAGTTTCAAGTTGCCGTTGAGTGCAGTGGGAGAAGCAGGTGATGAACACAATGGGCAAAAAGGAAGGAAATGAAGAAAAGCAGGTGAAGGCAAAGGTAGCTAGGCCTAAAAAAACCTCTCAGAGCAGTGATGTTCTTAACCATTTCCTCTTGCCCTGGGTTGGCTGCCAGTTTTCGCATGTGAAAGGGGAAGACAGTGGTGTGCCACGGTGGTGTCCCAGGCGAGACCCAGGAAACAGAGTAGGGGAGAGAGCTGTGGGTGAGTGATAGTTCAGCCACAGCTAGTGGAAAATAGTTTGCGTTAGAATATAGCTTGGTTTAGAATCGATCACTTAACTGCCATTTAAATTCAAATGTTAATAAAATGCAAAGAACAGTTCCTTCCTACTGATGCCTCTTGCCCTGTGCTGGCAGCCTGCCTGCCCGTGCCAATGAACAGCCTGCCTTCTTGGCACCGCTTTCCTGGTTGTAAAAGGATCCTTGCTTCCAGGCAGAGCTGTTCTTGAGGCCTAGCAAGCAAGGAATTCAAAGCCTAGCTCCCTGGGATCCTGGTCTGATAATGGGAGGATATTAAACCATGTATTAAGCTAACTTATAGAGTATTAAAAATATCCACAGCTGAAATGGAAAAAGGAAGAGGCCCAGCTCCCACTGGCATAGGGTCTGCTAACTGGCAAGATCTCTTCCTTATCAGGGACCCTGTCAGTCCTGAGGCCATCATTAGAGGTGACCTATGACAAAATTCTACCTTGTTCTACAGAAATCGGCAGGTAGCACAAACACTAGTAGAATCTGACTTGCTCCTTTACAAAGCACCTTCCCCGTAAAATGGAGAGCTGTGAGGTGTCCAGATGTTCCCACTCAAACACATATTTTAGCTGTGGCTTTCTACAATGTTAGCCATATTGCAATTTATCCTCAAGGCTTCCTGACTCTTTGCTCAGGAGACAAGCAGATCCAGGATCAGCAACAAGGAGGCACATCAAGCATGGGCCAATGCTGCAGTACAGGCATATTCACAGCACAGCATTGCTGCTGCTTTCAGTAGTTTGTAGGTACAAGAGAACTGAACTTCATGGCAAGCTCGACACTGTAGCAGAGACTTGGCCATCTGGCCAACATGATTGCAAATGGGCAGAGGATGTGCAGGTACTGATCAGCTTTGGCACGAAACAAAACAGAGTGGGAGGGTGACTGGGGGCCAATCAAGCTAGCAGAGAAGTGATAATCCTCATTGACTGTATGCTATTAGTGAGCAGAGCACAGATTGTTTCCCTGGTTAATATGCCCTGGAAACTGCATCATGTAGGCACAGGGCATTTTAGTGAGAGTTGAGCTAGGCTTGCTGAGGCTCTTGTGTTGGCAGGCTCTGAGAGTTACAGCAGGTGTGGGAGTCGGGAGATTGGGCTTGATTTCTGTGGGGTTTCTTGAGCAAGTGTCTTCCTCT
This sequence comes from Tinamus guttatus, assembly GCF_059628265.1. Lineage (NCBI taxonomy): Eukaryota > Metazoa > Chordata > Aves > Tinamiformes > Tinamidae > Tinamus > Tinamus guttatus. The sequence continues at coordinate 8,512,353 of NW_028288649.1, forward strand.
TGGCCTCTTGCCTTCCTTCCTGGCATCCTCCAGGGGTAAGGCCTTTGGAGTAGATGTTGCCCCTTCAGTGGGGTGAGTACAGTTCTAGTCCTTAATCTTATTTGAACATCTTCACCTATACACAAATTTCATTGAAATAACTATACAGAGGTCCTCTCTCTTGCTTAATTTTATAGCTTTGTTAAACATGACTGCCACGAAAAACTACTGATCGTGATTATGCCTGGGTATCTTTTGTCAATGTGGCAGAAGAAAGTGTGACAGGAAAGGGTTAATTGTGGGGGAAGGGAGGGGGGAAGTGGAGGCAGAAGGGAGGAGCAGGAGAATATTTCTGTATTAACATGCAGCTGGTTAATGCAGCTGAATAGCCCTGGCTCAGCTGTTACCTTTCTCAAAGCCAATGGCAAATGATGAAAAACTGTGGTAATATCTATTAAAAGTTTGTGGAAGGGGCCTGCTCAGTGGGAGCTTTTCCATCTCGCATAGAAGTGATGATTTAGAACAGAGAAAGATCCCCTCGAGGGGATTTTGTGAACCATGCAATGCTAATTAACTCCATTGTTGTATTTTGTTTTGAACATAAGAGTCCCTCTGGGATTGCAGCACTCTTTCCTCCTGCAATAGATTTCCATTTTGCACCACTGTATAAAATCTCTTCCACATCCCATCAGCAGAAGGGATTAACAATAGGGAGAAGCATATGTGCATAGTTTTATGGGGTTCTAGGGAGAAACATCTCTCCCTTCACCTCTCAGATGTATTCTCAATAGGGGCCATTCTGTACATCCCTGCTTTCACTGTTTCCTTAACCTTGAATTAAAAACAAGTGTACATCAAACACTAGGCACCATCTCCCTTTGATCTTCAGCATATTCAAACCACTTCCGAACACGCTGTGCTGGAGTTTTAGTGGTTAGCTTGTTTGTGCACAAATGTAAAAAAAAAAAAAAAAAAAAAAAAAAAAAAAAAAAAAAAAAAAGGCACTCAAAACCACCACCACAAAAAAAAGTGTCCCCCAATCCCAAAAAGCCCATCAACACCAGGAGTGGAAACACTGATCTGATATTGATTTGCTCATTTAGCAGTTAATTCCAAAGGGAAAGCAAGAAAATGAAAGCTTCCTTTGCCTGAACCCCTCATTGTCTTGAGCCATCAAAATTATGAAGGAACTTGACTCACTCTGCTGAATCTGCTCTTAGTCTTCTGGACTTCTGGTGTCCCCTTTTGTCTTGCCCAAACACTCTCTGCTTAATCCTTTTATGTTGAACAAAGCAGAGCCTGACTCGCTCCCAGGCTCTGGCTGTTACAGTACAACATTGACTTCAGTGAGTCTAAAGCAAGAAAAAGAGCAAGGAGAACCAGCTCTTTCAGGTAATTTAAACGACTTTTCTTCTTCAGTTTCAGTATCTGATCTCTGTTGTGAGAAGTGTGGTGTCTTGAATGTTTGCTTTTCTATGCTGGCTTAAGTTTCAGCTGTGCTTAGTCCAGTGTTTACAGAGTGTTGATGGCCATCTTTCTGCGTTAGACAACTTGGTTGTTTCATATTCCAGAAAAAAGCTAACACACTGTCCCAAGGGAGTGAGTAGCATACGAATCTAACTGACTTCTTCTGGATGGAATTAGAGCTGTACTGAGCGCCACATGCTCTACACCACTAATGGTAGTGGAGATTCTGCATTAATCCAACCAACATGATCCTGGACTTTGTGAACAAGAGACTTTTTTCTATATCTTATGACATTGTAAACCCTTAGGTTTTAATTCTTAATTATTGCTGGAATATACTTAGTTACACTCTAGACAATTTCTGAATGAAAACAGAAGTGTTTAACATCTTCAGTAATCAAGTCATAGAACATCTCAAGCAGCTTATGCCTTGCTTCCCCTGAATGACTATGCTGACCTTGCCAATGGGCACAACTCTTTGCCATCTACAGATCCAAGCAAAGCTACAGCTCAAGGAGCCAATGTATGAAAGTCAAATCCTACTCCTCAGCCTTCAGTCAGCTAAGCAGAATGCTAAGTATATTAGATAGCTTTTTCAGAGATGCACTGGGGATGCTCACTGAAGCAGCAACCTCAGTGGTATCGATAGTAGACCTGTGAAATAGAATTTGTCATGAAAAGCTTCCTGTTCTCTCCAGAACACTCCTTACTGAAAAGTCAAGTTTCCCTTTCCTTTCAAAAGGAGGGAGATCTTTTTCCAAAGCTATTTATACTGCCTCTACACCAAACCTTCCTCCACCTAAAGCAGGATGGATTTTTATCTCAGTGCAGAGCATTCAGTGATCAGCATTTCAGCAGAGGTGCTCCCAAGACTCTTGTTCAAACATATTGTTTTATATTGTAGGGTCCTGGGGGCTGTTCCTACAATGTGTAGCTGGCTATCATAAAAAGGCCAAAGTAGGCTAATATAAATGGAACAACATGGTGAAAGGGTGTTCAGAATCATTCCTTTGAAGAGGCTGCTAAATCTTTTCTGCTTGAGTTACAGGCCTGTACATATATTTATCTTTCAAATAATTTTTATAAAAATTAACAGAATTAAAAAGGAAAAAGAAAAGCCAAGAGAAGGGACTTCCCACTCCAAAAGCTTCAGCTTACTGAACATCTTCTCATCTATGTCTGTATTATTACAAAAAAAAAAAAAAAAAATCAGAGCACCTCCATAAATTAACTCCATAATTCACCATGCGTTACTCTATCCAGGGACCAAGGGGTAAGAGATAACCTAAATAAGAGTTTTCTGTGCCATGTTCTCAACAAGAACACGTTTGCCAAGTCTTGCTGCCTTCCCAACAACCCCGCTCCAGTCTTTAATAAATAGAGAAGAGTTCTGTGACCAGCCAAGCCACAGTTTGTTTTCCCAGTCCTTTCTTCACTGCTTTGTCCCTCCCTTTCCTGCATGGAAGGGGGCAGCAAATGTGCCATCAGCATCCTAGCTGTTCCAGCACTTAGGATCACCCTCTCTATTCTTATGCAGCAAAACATGTTAGAAGGCATTTAACGAGCTGCTGCAGATAGCCCCTGTCCTGAGCAGCTGAATCTGGCTTACAGCTCACATCCAAAAGTCGACAAGTAGTTTCCTGGCAAGTGTACTATGGGGACACCAAATGTCACAAGAGAAAACTTGAGCCCTTTTATGATTACTGAGATCACAGCGAGCAAGGGTTTTCCATAGACACTGAGAGCAAGTGTTACTTTAACCCATTCTTGCTCTTGGCACAGGGAGGACTTTGTTCCTCTCTTGCACTCTCTCCTGGGCCAAGTATAGAAGACGTTGAACCCCAAGAAGTTTTATTCCCACTCCAAGTTTCATGTTATATCTCTAATCTAGAAAACTCATCTGTGTGCTCAGCCCAAAGAGGCCTCAGCTGACTCCTCCAGGATTCTGGAAGGGGCCAGCAGTTCCCTGGTATGCAACCAACAGCTGGGCCTACTCATCACCATTTTTCTTACTTCAGCAGCAGGGTAGAGATTATGTAGTTATATAGTTTCCACGATACACACACTTAATTCCAACAACCATTTGTCCTCTGTGACCTATGTTTTTCCATACCCTGCTAGAATGACTGAGAAGCAACTCCACTGCTGCTTGATCAGCTTTCACATAATGTTAGGAAGACTGGTTGTGAGGAAGGGGGAGAAACACAGAATGGGGGAAGAAGCTGCTTTCACAAACAGTTTCTGAGCTTTGGATCAGTGCAAGGCAGTTTTCCCAGTACAAGAAAGTTTTCCCCATGTGAAGCAGAAGTGACTGGAAGGATAGCTAGTCCCATCAGTCAGAGAGCACATTGCTATTCGCAAGTATTATTTCAAGGTGCCCCTTCTCTTTGCTGACTTGCTGTAATATTTGCAGTGGATAATTTCTAAAGCCTAAATAACACAAGCTTGTGACTGTACACACTCCCCCTGGTTTCAGCTCCACCCTGTTCCAAAGGAATTTCTTCTTCTCTGTGAACCTTGTTAAATCCTCATAAGAGCAGGACAAAGATTTAACCTCCTAGTCTCAGAGCCAAACTAAAAAGGCCCTGCAGCTGCCCAAGTGTGACAAGAGCCCTGCATGCTGCTGCGTTACATCACATTCTCCATGCCCTGCCCACCCCTCAGACCTCCCTGGACACGGGTCAGGAGCAGTTCTGTTCCTGGAGAAGACCAGGCTCTGGCCCAAGACCGGCCAGTTTAGAGCTCCTCCTCAGGCCACAGTTCAATCCCACAGCCTGCCCCAAACCTCTCAGCTGAGCCTGCCAGCTGCATGCCAGGAGGCAGAGGTGGGTGTCACTTGGGGATGCATTTCAAAGCCAAAGAACCCTTGTTTTAAGTCCACAGCAAGCTTTGTGCAAAATCTTCCTCCCAGAAGACTGGAGATAAAGCTTTTAAAATTAATTTGCATAATTGGATCTTTAATTCTTTTTAAATGGAAACTAAAATTGCACTGTTCAACCCAAAGATTCTCAGGAAAGCCAAAAGCATTGGTTGTTAAGTGGAGATGCGTCACTGAGGTGAAGCTAAGCCTGAATAGAAGAAATTTAGGCACACAGAAACAAACTTGGATGCCAGATACAGAAAATCTGGAGTAACAGCACTGACTTCAATAAATTTATTCACATTCATATCAGCATAACAGAATCAGCCTACAGTAACACCTTCAACTTTTCAGCTCTGTGCTTAATTATAAACTAAAGGGGTTACTGCTTTTTTTTTTTAAACTCAAAAACTTAATCTGTTAATAAACACTTCAGAAAGTTTATAACAGGAGAGAAAATAGAATACTTGTGTAAAAAATCAAGACATTTAAATCAATGTAAATGATTATTTAATTCAGCAGAAATTTTGGCCTACTGAGTTGTATTTAAGAGTTGTGCAAGAAAACAGATACAGTTCAGCTTGTGAAAAACTATTCTCGTGCTTGTAAATGAAAAACAATATCTCTAATGAAGTGCCACATATTTTACCTCCCACCCCCTGAATTACATGTATGGATTTATATGGTGCTTGCACCTTAAAATAAAAACAGCAGTTTCAGTAGGTACAGTTTACCATGTTCATTTCTAAAAAGCTGTTTTTCATTGCTAAGAAATATCAAGATATTTTTATACGTATTAAATCATTTTACGAAAAATCTCAGCTTTCTCTCCCTCCCAGAGGGGTTTCACTCCTTAAGCAAATAGAAAGAATCGTCGGAGCCCTCTACTCACTAGTGCTGTTAGGCAGCCAAAGTAGCCTTACGTACAGGCTAGCAGCTCATGGCTGCAGCTTTGTTATCTTTTCCTTCAAAACAGCAGTGAAATAGAAATACCAGAACTCAGAAGAGCTGACAGAAAACAAATAGGGCATTTCTGTGACTTGTCAGTCATCCTGACTGGTGCTCCGTCACTGCTTGTATCATGGGGAATTAAAAAATAAAATAAAAACCACACAGGTGGCGGGATGCATACTTTAAGTCCACAGTTAAAAATCTGCTCTTGGGTACCCCAGGCTAAATGCTCAACTCTTCCATCAGAGTCCACCAACTTCCTTGGGATTTTTCCACTAAGGTTGCTGGATATTTTTAGGCCGTTGGAGACACTACTAGGAATAAAGCTGAGGTAGACAAGGTTAGTTCCAAGTAGTGCTGCTTGCATCCAGACCCAGGGCTGGGAATGGTGAAAAGCCTCTCTCTATGCAGCTTACAGTTCTCAAGGATATTTTCCCTCTTTTTGTACTTTGGGAATCCTCGTAAGAATAAAAGCTATGGTGCTATAAATTAGAAAGCTGCATGAACTACAGTGAGAGCAACACGTACCATGTCATGGAACCAGGGATGTGATCTGTTTTAGGAAGCATATGGCTTTATGGTTTAATGAAGGCAGCCTGTTAAAAGATTGCAGACCAGGAGGGCACGCTGGATTTGTTGTTTTATTAGGTTCTGGGCTATGTACTACTTTCGCTCTATACTTGACAACATATGCCATTCCACTCAAAACAAAATGAGCTGGAGGAGAAGAGGAAAAAAAAAGCATTTATGAAGAATTGGAGCAGTTCAGTTTCTACCTTTTAAGTGTTATGAAAAAGAGATATATCATTTTGTCAAAACTAGAAACAGACAGAAGGAGAAGTAAAGTTTAAGTAGATATAAGATACTTGCTCTCCACAAGCACACAGAAGAAATCGTTAGAACTATATAAACTGTACTCACCAATATTCAATTCAAACTCATGCACTTATGTGGTAAAAGTCCTCCAGTTTATCAGAGTCAGCTCTTGAAAATACTTCACTGATTTCAAGATGAATTGAAGGCTTATCACACATAGGATAATTTGTAGTTTAGGGGATCAAGCGCTACACACCTATGATCAGATTGTGCTTTTAGGTGCAGTATTTGATGTTGTATCTCTGGAATCAGACATATAGTGAGCAAAACAGCTTGCTAAGTGATAGCCATTTCTAATCCAACATAACCATAGACTGCTTCTGGAAAGGTCAGTCTCATATTCCTCTAATCTTGCCCATCTTTAGCAACATTTTCTTTATTTCAGTTGTTTTGATCCTGTAACCAACACCGCTCAATGTTGAGTCTACTCAGCTTAATCTCCTAGAAAACCGACCCATCTGCCCTTTCCAACCACTTCCCAGAAGCTCCTTGTCATCAGGTTAGCAAGTTGTGCCAGTTTGTCCATAGGCATACAGCATCTAGATCTGAGCAAGAAAGATGAATCGGAAGAAAAACTCAAGGGACACCTGTTTCAGCAGCAGTCCATAGCTGCAAAGGTCCGACTTGAAACCACACTTCAAAAGTATAATCCAAAGTACCCACAAAAAACAGCCCTGCTGGGACACTCATCACTACAGCACAGAACTGCCAGAATGATTCAGTAGAGAATAAAGAGAGGTGACTGAACTCCTTCCATACTCCCAAACTTTAATACTAGACAAGGGCTGCAGGAAGGGTCACTTCTGATTGCTGGAGATTCACAGCTCCAAATCATCTCATGAAGATCATACACACATTCTTTAAACCTTTCAGATGGTAACATGATATTTAAGGTATTGATTCAGAATGCAAGGAATGTTGAGCACAACTTCCTTTCAACTCAGAAATGACTCAAAGCCTTACCTCCTAGAAACATCTGAAGTATTAAGGAATAGACAGGAAAGACTTTTCTTGATAGTCTACTAGTTTGTGCCAAAGAACACAGTAATCATAGGTAGAAGCAAGCAGAAGCATTAGATCTTCCCTTGTAGGGCACTGGTTAGGGCAATGAGCATGGACACATGGAAGGAAAAGGATTTTTATCTTGGAATTCCTGGCCTGAAATTACTGTGGGCTCTAACTGCTCTTTCCAGGGCCTTCCATCTTCAAGAGTCACATCTCATCACTGGAGGATCAGGCTTGCTTCACTCCCCACAACTTGTAAGAACCACACAGTGCACAAATTTCAGCAGAACTCCAGGGATACCAGGAACTTTCAGGTCAAAAGTCAGAGGTGCCAATTATGTCTACAGACAGGTGAGGGGCCTTAGTTTCCGTAGACATTACATGTACACATGTTCTACATTTGAAAGGATCTCATGGTCTCCTCTTGTTTTGTATAAGAGGCCCTATAGACAGAAAAGGCAAGCTGCAGACCCTCTCAGGTCTGCTACAACATTGTATATCCTCGTTTCTCACTTCACAAGAGGGGGATAGATAAGATTCTGGGTAGCTTTTGGAGAGTTTTTTGTGCTCTGTCATTACATCCTTGGCTCAAACAGTTATATAGAGGATTCTCCCATCACATTCACAGGAAAAACAGGTCAGCATAACCTCCTCCTTCACCTCTCCTCCACTGGCAAGATCAACGCCTGGATTTGCTTGTCTCTCTGGAATAGCCAGGATTTCATGTGTTCAGCACTTTAATATTAGCAAAGCATTTACACAGGCATGATTTCACATAGTAATAGCTTTGTTATAGCATTTTAAGCTTGTTGCACAATGAAATAAGCATTATGGCACTCCTATTCCACTACACCATTCCCTCTGGTGGCAATTTTGTACACTCTCCACTCTGTATAAATCCCTTGGAGACTGCTTTTTGAACAGTACAAGCATTTTGTACACAGCAAAAAAAGGCTCCAGGACCTCAATAGCTGGGTTCTCTTATTCTCACACAATTCAAATAGTTATTAGATGATAGAGCTACTAGATGGTCTGGTGACAATGTCTAACAGAGCTGTGCTGCTAGGTCAGCCAACAAATCCTTATTTGCAGTCTTCCAATTTGGATATATCAAGTAGTCTCATCTTGGAATAGATGACTTCCCTCTCCCTATTCCTGCCAAACAAAAATTAATGAATAAGTTAGAAATGCTGAGGGTTGTGACTAAAATCCACTTCTTCCTGGAGCTCCGAGCTCTCCTCATTGAGGGGACCACCCTTTGAGAGGCACTCATGCCAGAGGATCACCTCCCTGGAAGAACATACTTCTCTCAGTAGTGGAGGAAGATTTCAGTTTTAATTCTCCAGACTCCCCCCCCCCCCCCCCTTAGAAACTCAAAATAATGGTTTTCTCCCTGAAGAAATGTAGTCCAATGTGTTTTAGCATTTTTCTGAAAACAGTAGAAGAAAATCTTAAACACATGGGGTTTGTTGCCAGGCTGATAAATCCTGGAAAGAGAGGCAACTCTATAAACAAAAAAATACTTCCAGTAGCACAGGAAAACCCTGCAATACCAGGGTCTCATAACCTTGTTGTAGAGAAAACACAGACTCTGGCTGGAAGGCGCTTCTCTGAGCCAGCACTGATTGACCTTTTGCAGTGGGCACAATGAAGCCGTGAGCATCACTGAACTATCAGACTTCTGCAATAAACCCAAATCCCTTTTGATAAGGGGAATCAAGAGCATACAGCTCCTCATGACCTACTAATAACATCCATGACCTCAACAGCAAGTTACAAATCTGGTACATAGTTTGGAACCAAGATGCAACACCTGCTTCCTGGCAACATCCTTGTGCTTTCTCCTGGTTAGGTGGTTAGCAATTTAAAAATCAAGTTTCCCTAAGCTTTTGCTTCAGAGCTGTAGGAGAGTTTTCATTTCCTATCACGCTACTCTAACATGACCTGGACAAGAAGCCTCATCAGTATTACAGCAGTAAATAGCTCAACAAGTTCCTCAAATAACACATTCCCACTCTTTGTGCTCTGCATTTAATTGTATGCTGGATATTTAGAAACATGAGGAGAATCTGGTTGAAAGCACATGGTAAAGATGTAAATGTTTTGCCCACAAAGAAATCACAGTGCATGTGCTGCTTGCTCCTGACACTTTGTGATTCACTGCTTAATAAACAACCACAAAAATACTCCAAACAAACCTGAAAGAGCAGAGTACAACTGCTCTTCCCTCATATTGAGGAAAAAAGTCTTGTTATAGCAGATTATGGAGTTTAGTCTTTGCACATATATAGCCTACAGCAGCCTTAAAAAAAAAAAAAAAAAAAAAAAAAAAAAAAAAACACCACAACAACAACACACCACACACGCTCCTTTCAAGGTTCTTGCCTGCCTTGCATCAACGGAAGGATTTTATTTGTTCTCTCTCCCCTCCATTTCCCCCTTCTGCCCCCAATAAGTGGTCCATTACAAGAAGGGGAGTTGAAAAGAACAAGCTAAAAAACCCAAAGACACACACTCCACCCCGCCCCCCCCAAAAAAACCCCCAAAAACAAACAAAAAACCACACACATACAAAACTTAAGGGAAGAATAATGCTGGAAAAATGCTATAAGAAACACTAGCGAAGTGGGAAGTCACCAGTGCAAGTGGTGGACTTAAACCCTTTGAGGAACACATGTTTAGGATTGCACAACACATCTGCTCAGATAGCATCACCAGAAGTAGAGGGAAAAAAAGGGATCTTGAAGGATTTCCTTCATTTTGTTTTAACTGTTATCACAATAGGCTCTTGCTGTTTTTTAAACATTAGAGTTGACTCTACCACTCAGTACTTCGCCAAGCTGCTCAGTGTCTCACTTTGTATTTCAGTCGTTCCTTTAGCTGTATGGTGGTTCTTGCAATGAGCCTAAGTCATTTATTGAATGACTGGATAAGCATTCCCAATCTTATGAAATAAACACAAATTTTGTATCCAAAGGGGATGAAGTTCTTCCATGTGTCTTGGATTCAGTGAAATGCCAAGTGCAAGGCAGGCCCTTCTGTTTCACATTTTTTGCTGGCTAAAGAGAAAATCCTCCACTCAGCATGCAAATTTGCTGCAGCTCACTTCGACACCAAGCCTCCATCTGCTGCATCAAGATCATAAACCTCTTGCCTAGGGTCTGGCTTTTACCAGTCCTTAGCTTTGCTTGGCTTCCTTATCTGAGGAGAAGAAATGAAGTGCGGATAATAGCATCTTATTGCTGCACAGTAGGTTGTAAAGGTAATTAAAGATTCTGAGGCTGAAGTAAAGGGAGCTGCATATATTCCCTAGATATGTATTTTCATTTAAAAAGTGTAGATACCAAAAAAGACTGAAACTCTGCACATTTCCCTCCCTCACCTTGACCAACTGAAGCTATTTACCTGTAGCTCAGTTAAGTTACAGAGGGCAAATCACCTTTAGGAAAAGGGGCCTCCTCTCTCCCCTTAGCAGAGGCACTGAAGGGTCGCTCAAAGAAGGCAGGAAACAGGAAAAGCTTAAAATAAGGCTGTTTTTAAATTAAAGATCTAAAGAGAAAAATGGCTAGGAAATGAGCCCCTTAACTTTCTTCAAAATTATTCTGATTAGCAAGAGGAAAGATCAATACCCTATCCACAGCCGCCATGGGGAAGAGTGACTCCAGACCCAAATATCCCCATGGTGTCAACCCATCACACTGATGGGGGGGAGGGGAGAAAAAAAGTGTATAGTAAGCTGCAGGGCAAAATCTCATGCGACTGCATCAGTTACCCCTCTCCCTGTTCTGCCTCTTACTATAGCTCAATGCAATCAGTTACAAGGTGCCAGAAAGGAGAGATGTGTGGTATGTGTGAGTAGGCAGAGAGGATTGCTCTCGCTTCCGCGACACTACTTCCCTCCACCATAAAGATGCAAACACGGCAGGTTTTCTTGTGTATTACTGATGCAAGTAGCTCCAAAGTTCTGCATCGTTTCCACCACGCTTGGCAACCCCCATGCCTATGGCCTGGTGAAAAGCAAAACACTCCCACTGATATTTTGAGGGCTTTGTTTTTTATTTAAATGAGACCCTAAAACAAGGGCCTGAAATGCTGCTACTTCCTTTCATTAATGTTTGGTTTTGGTGTTTCATAATTCCGTTTAGCTGCTTTTGTGACCCAGCATTTTCCTGGACAAAACGGCCTGGCAGGATGCTGAGGCCATTTCCACTGGTTTTGCAGCTTTCCGTAAGGAGAGAATGACTGTTATTTGGAAGGAAACCCTGAATGAAACAGCACAAATCAGCAGCTTCCATCCTCTTTGGCTTGCCCCAAAGAGAGGGAAATGTACCCAGCACCTCATTAAGCTCTTGGCACCTACCTTGATGGCATCTCTTGTAGTTACAGGCACAAAGGAAGCACTTAACCTCTGTGGTTGTCTGATCTGGTGCCATTCATGTGCAGACCTGTCCAGAGATGGATCCACACTGACACTAGACATAAGAAACAACCCTGAAGCTGAGCATCAGGGATTACAGCAAAGCAGGGCAACAGCAAAGTGCCATATTTTTGAGCACCTTGCAGCAACACTATCACAGTCAGGCCACTCCAGGCTCTATGGGGTGCAGACAGACACCAGCCACTCAGATACACTTCAGAAGCAATTTCTCCTTTCTTGGACAGAGGGGAACACATACAGCAACAAGCAGAACAAGATGACTGCCATAAAAATACCACTGAAACATTTGTAAGAGAAAATTCTGCTTCCATTCTCCACTCTCAAGAGGACACGATCTCCTTTCCAGGCCTACTCCAAGCCAGAAAGGCAGTCAGAGGTTTTCAGCTGAAACCTTTCTTAACAGGCATTGGTCCCTCAGCCACAGGAATGACTAGCAAAGAACAGAATACAGTCCTTTCCTTTAAGAGCTGCCTCCTTGACTATAAATACACACAACATTTTAGACCTTCATGTGAGTGTTTAGAAGGAAAACAAATAACAAAAATAGCCAGCTACTTCATGCTCACATTTAGACTTACCAAGGGAAATGCTTTCATTTGCTAGAGGAGCACTTAACTGTATCCTTACGCTTGTGCTTAAGTCACCCCTAAAATTGGCTCCATTTGCCACAGAACAGCTTAAACCAATTTAATTGCTCTCTGCTGCAACCCTACTCTCCTTCCCACCCCTGGTTGGGCATCCACTGTCTCCTGCCCTACACCAGCCTCAGCACTAACCCTGTGCTGGGCAGCTTCAGAAGGCAAGCCAGGAATACACCCCTGACACCCAAACAGTCATGGATTTTCTACCAGTTTAGCCTGCTGAAGTGGCTAATCCCAAGGCCAGGGGAACTCTAGAGCCAGTGCAAATAAAGGGGTGGACATGCAGGACAGAATTAAATTCAGGGATCCAGCAGCTTGTTGCTGCTAAGCACAGCTCCTATTCCTTCCACCTCCAATCACACCGTTTAGTCCCAGCTCTAGAACAGTTACACAAAGCCTCACCCGACCCTCCTACCTCTACACAGGTAGTTTCTGCAAGGTCAGTAAATTGAATCAGCAAGGCTCCTTACCAGCATGAAAATGCACAACTGGAGGTGAAAACTGCTCCTTTCCAACACCAGGAGCCCTTAGATCAGCTAAGTGGTGTTGTCAAGCTGTGCCCTGTGGGTTCTGCGTGCATTTTGCATCCTTACTAACCTAAGGCAGGGCACAGAGAATCCCAAACAAAGCTTTACATTGAAGCCAGCCAGCCACATGCGGCAGCAGCCATCCCAGCAGGAACAGGAACGCTGGGCCTCTGCAGAGGCAATGCTATCTTATCACATGCACTAACTCCAGTAGCCCTAATTTTAGGGGAGTTCATCATGGATTAAGTCAGCTTTTTAAAGAGGTGGATATTTAGGTCAATTTAAAGGAAATTCCAAAAAAAAAAAAAAAAAAAAAAAACCACACCACCCAAAGTGGATAGCAAGTAGTTAGAACCTAATAAAAACCAAATGGAGGGGAAAAAAAGGGCACAAACATACACCATGAAGACAACTGAGGCTTCCCACAGGATACCCTTTGGTCAATTTACAAGTGTGTCATGACACAGCTTTCTATGACTAGATATGATGGTAAGTGTCATCTATAATGATTTTTTCTGCAAACATTCTGTAGTGCTCTATTTTCCACACTTTATATAGCTGTCTGCATCTATAAATAGAAATGCCACCTCAGCATCATGTGCATTATCATATATTACAACCTATGACAATGTGGTGAAAGGGAGGAAACGAGCAGAGGAAGTGGTGTGCTCCACCAGAATATATAGATTTGGGTCCCGCTACGTCAGCTTCATGCAAACCAATACTGTCAAATATTCCAAGAATGGGAGGAACAGCACATGATTATTTAAGAGAAGGTAAACCAATGGGTATGTTGTGTGGCACAGAACAAACAACCAAGGAATCTTGTGAAAAGGATAAAAGATCAAAAAACAATCCCTGTCTGTTTAAAGCCCGGGTGTCGCACAAAGTGGCATAAAAAAAAATAAAAAAATAAAAAAAGTAAAAAACACCCAAGAACGACAAACAAACAAAAAACCCACAAAAACCACACACAACCCACACAGCTTGAATAAACCAGCCAGAGCAGGGCTGTAGGGCTGTTCAGCAGGACTCAGGGTAGGACGACAGATGGACTAATTCCTGTAACGCTGACAGGAGAGACCATTCTGCAAGATCAGAGCCTATAATCGCTGATCTTTCTCCTTTTTCCAAAGTTTATCACCTTTGCATTGTTTCCTCTGTTCCTCACACGCTTTATGAGCTGCTGAAATACCCTAAGGATTTGTTCTCATCATTTTTTCCCCCCTCATTTACAAATTTAGTCTGACCACTGTGCCTGCAGGGCTAAGGACCTGTGAACTGCTAGCATAATTAAAGATACACTCACTGGCATCACAGCAGCCCAAGTGCTTTAATTACACTGAAAGAAAATTATTGCTTAGCACAGAGTGAATGAGGAACCCATGCTGAATAGACAGAAGTAAGTCTCTGAAAAGGACACTGCTTGTCGTGTTTAAGGGACTGCGAGACAGAGGACAAGTTCTTGCCTTTAATCAGATTTCCCACTGATCCAGTTACTTTAGGTCAGAGTATTCTGATTTGCTCTTTGGAAGATGTGGACAGTTCCCACTCAATCTCCCCGGTCATCTCTTAATTTGCACTAAGAAGGATTGACCAATGCACTCTACCCATCCCAAATGAATTTACTTTTAAAAAGTCACCTGGGCTCTTCACATGAGGCAAGTGAGGTCTTATTTGCTTGTTATCATTGCCACTTTGTAACTCTCTCCATAACCTCATTTAACAGTAGAGCTCAGAGGTCAGTCATGAAAAGGCCAAACGTGAGCAGAGCTAGCTAATATACTGGCAACCCAAGACTTAGGAAATCAGTCCCTTCTATTCCCCTGATTTAAGTTTCAAAGCTTCCTTTGACTTTATCAAGAATAATGTTAAACTCCCAAAGATTGATACTTAAATCAACTTTACTCAGTTCTCATCAGCTTTGAAAGCTGTTTTTAGTAAAAGGTAGTTTTCTGGGAAAAAAAAAAATACTGGAGCAATGCCCAACTCATTGTGGAGACAGCGTATGGAGAGAAAGGGAGTAATTAATCACTTTCACCATGACAGAAATATCACATGCAGATATTATATACAGTGTAAACAGGCCTAGAAGTCAGCATCACCTATTACAGTTGTACAATACAGTTCATTAATACTACATTATCACTTGCTTCACCTTGGCAACTCTTACTGCTTGGCCTGGAAGCTTTCACGGGATGCCAAAAGTTCTTCCAAAGGATGCCTTTCCTAGTATTATCCAGCTCTTTTTTTTTAGCCTTGCCCAAAGGAAGGAAAAAAAAAAAAAAGAAAAAAAAAGAAAAAGAAAACAACAACAACAAAAAAAACCCAACCACAACATAAACCAGCATAAGAATATATATACTTCCACAACTGAAACAGATGCCAAAGCAAGTGTGGAGACCACTTCTGTTTTTTTTTTTTTTTTTTTTTTTTCAGAAACCAAGGAGAAATCAAGTGACACACATGGAAGAGATCAGAAAATAAAGCTGTTTCATGATTGACAGTAGAGTCAGTGTTTTATACCCCAATGTGTTCACAGTAATTGAGTGTGAAAAGTTGAGTCAGCAGATGATTTATACAACCACGAGAGCTGAATCAAGGCCACTGTCATCTCCAAGTGTTAGCCCTACATTTTAATTCAGGCTAAAAGACTCACTACTTTCCTGGCATCTCATTCTTTGAGAATGTAACTTAGCTGCATATAAATCCCTCCCATTTACCACAAGCTTTCACCTGAAGCAGAAAACACAACCTACACTTTTATCAATTGTCATACAACAAGCAACACACCTCCCAAGGCCTCAGCTGCTGAAGCAAAACAGCTTTTATCTCGCAAAAAAAAGGTTCAGACATTAAAAAAAAAAAAAGTCCTTTTTGTTTTTCCCTCTACCACATAAGGGATTAGTAACACTGGTACACCAAGTAAGTTGCCTCCCAGACAAATATAGAGCAAAGCTGAGAGCAAGCAATAAACCAGCTCCTAGCAGAGTTACATGAGAGAATGAAGCAGTAAGTAAAAGTACATGTGTGGGGAGAATAAGAAATCTGTCAGGACAAAAATAAATAAATAAATAAATAAAACAGTAGTAGTGACAGGGTTTCAGAAGAGCCCTGCAGGGGAGGGAATAGGAAATAGGAGCACAGCACCAGAGAGGCACAGACTGCAAGCACAGGCTGCACAAGTAAGCCCAAGGCAAGCACTGAGCCACCAAACCCGTGATGCCATTCCTGTACACGCGGCCTCCAGCTCTCAGGAGGAAGGTGCCCCTACCACCAGCTTTGCTCCAGCTCAGGCAGCTACAAGGAGGCAGAAGCTGCTCCTTCTCCTCAAGCCCACTACCCTCGCCTCAGAGGCACAGGCGTGGGGTCACCACTGACATTGCCACCTAAATGCACGTCTCAAACGACGTCAACTCAGAGAGCTAATCTAAAGAAAATAAATACAGCTAAAGAAATAACAATAATAATAATAGCTTCTTACCTTCAAAGTCCCCAAAATAAAAAAGAAACACTGCTCTTCTGTCAGCTGTCTACAGCTAAAAGCCTTGCTACCCTTACTCTCTACCAACAACCCACCTTTGTGGTAGTACCTGATTAAGGACCCAATTAGCACAGGATGTATCCAGCCCACTCCACTGCCCCCCTCACCCTCCCACCTCCACAGCTGAGCGTGATGGCAATCAACACTTGAGAACAAGCAGCTGAGAAACTACTCAGCTCCCTCCTGCTCAACTATAAGATTTCTCCCTCCTGGCAACAGTGCCAAACTGAAAATAACATGTAGTAAATCAAAACGTTTCTTTGCTTATGTTAGTAATGACACCTCAGATTACTAGCACTTAATTGAATTTACTTTTCAGTATGCTTTTTGCGTTCTGTATTTCTATCAGCTCAGACAATAAAAATCAATTCCTATAAAGCAATTTCATTTAGGTTTATACTGTTTTATATGCAGTTTCCCAGTGCTGCAACACTTCAGTGGCAAATCTGTAGAGGCCTATTTATAAAAACTACTTCTATGAAAATAAAGCACATCCATACTAAGGGAAGGCACCTTAAGAGGCAAACTAGTTTAAAACCAAATTCATACAAAGGAAAAACAATACCCTAGAGGAAAAAGTGGTTTGGCCAACTACATTTGGCCAGATTCACTATTGAGATCTCATATACACACAAGTTATTTGCATAAATATTTGGAGATTGGTGATACAGAAAAATATATTTATTAACCTTTTTTTTTTTTTTTCGCCAAAATTTCTATCAGACTTTATACAAGATATCGCTGAAATATCCCCCAGGCAAAACTCTACCACATAAAAGGCCTTTGTCCTGAAATGAGGTCTTGACATACCAAGCATTATGGATGAAGAGCAGTCACAGTGATGTAGGCACGGTGCATGATTCACAGTGCATGAATTTAACCACCTACAAGGTGTCTTCAGACCCTTGCCTGGACCTCGGGGGACAGTCCCTTTTGTTCATGCATAGTGCAGCAGTGCGAAGGCTACTGTATGCGGTAAGGGAAGAAATTGCTACTATGAGCCACTCCTGGAGAATTACTGACTTTTTTTTTTCATTTGAAGATTTTTTTCATTCCTCCTTGAAGTAAGGATGAAAATGCCAATCTCGCCTTCTGCTGTGGGCCAGAGTGAGGCAGCAACATTACAGAGGCAATAGTTAAGAGCTAGGAGAGAAGAGTAACACTCAGCCTGCTTTGCTTGTTGCCTTTTGGCTCTCCCAGTGGAGCTCACCACATTTCAGGGTGCCGCGCCACATTCCTAGGGAAAGCAGGTCATCCCGGTCCTGTCCAAGCAGTGCTGAGCTCCACAGGAGGAAATGTCTTTATGCTTTGGTGAGTTCATTCGTGACAGTAAGGTGACATTTTGATCCCAAATCCACTCATTTGCACAAGTTTAGGCACGTTAGATTTATAGAAGCTTTTTCCCTTTTCCCTTTTCCCTCAGTGGTAGGGAGGGAGGGAGGCCTGGAGGATAGAGCCTCTGGGCTTGGGAATGCTCTCACCCCACTGCCATCACCCTGCTGCAGACACCAAGCCACGTCCTTGTGTCCATCCATCCACCTCTCCGAGCAGGCAGAAGTCCTGAGGGGACCCTGAGGGACAACTCATAACTATGGACTAAAACAAGTATAGGTTTATAAATAAGAGCACATACGGTATTTTCCTTCAAAATACACACATTCAGCGACGTACTTTCAGCATCCATTAGCTTGTTATAACCTAGGAAAAGATGGAGCACGTCCTTCACAAATCAGATCCCGCCATCTGGGTAAGCGTAGCGTGTCTCCTCGGCTCACGCTGCTGTGCAATCGTTATGCACTCATTTGGCACACTCTTGAGGAAGGAAACTTCCTGTTTCTCAGTGTTTTTCTTGCTACTAAGATTACATCTCCCTGTGCTTTGCCAAAATGTCTCCTCTAGATCACCGCTGTGCGCAGTGAGGACTCTCCGGCTTGGCCAGGAGCACCCGCTTGGGAGGTGACTGGTCCCTCGCTGCAGGCTTCCTCTTTGCTCGCTACTGTGAGAAGCAGGACAGATGGGAAGAGGAGATGCGAGGAAGAACCTGAGGAGACAGGCCATGTCATAATTTTTGAAAAAGACAAAATACCAAAAAAAAACCCCGCCCTACAAGTATGTTCCTAATATTGTTCCTCAAGGCTGAGTTCCCGAAGTTATGATTAGGGTATTAAGTGGTGCTGCAGGGGCAGAGCAGTGGTGGTCCAGCCCTTGCATGAAGATATGTCATGCAGGAGAGCATTATGTATTAGCAGTTTTGTCTCTACAGAGACTGTGCTTTCCAAATTCTGAAAAATTCCTTTTGGTTCAGCATTACTTCGAATTTGAATACCCCAGAGATGTCACTGTTTTCCCAGAGGCTCAGCTAAACTGAGGAATTTCTGTCTATCTATAAAAAAACGAAGACCAGGGTTACTTTTTCCTGGCTTGATGCTTACATTTTGATGGTCAGGCCACAGGGAAGGCAGAGGTCCTGTTCCACATTCACAGTGCAGCACTATGGAAGCTCTGTGGAGACTGCATGCAGCCTCCCTGTCCCCTGCCCAGGCCGCGCAGCAGGAGGTGGCCGAGGTCCCCCTCCACTTTGGGGAGCAAGAATAAGAAAAAAAAAAGGCACAAATTTTCTCTTGGCTTTGGCATTTAGCAAACTAACTTCCTGAGGTTGCGTGTTTCCCTTCCCAAAGGCAGCCTGCCACGGGGTGAGAGCTGTATGGAGCTGGCAGAGCTGGAGAGGGAAATCTTGGCCTGTTTTGCTAAAACTCTTCAGCACGCTGCAACTCGCAGAGGATGTGTTGAGCTATGGGGGATGCCACAGGATATATAGAAGATTGGAGGAAATGTGTAGCCTATGCGGGCAATGTTTATTTCTGTAATTATTTTTTTTTCAGTTCCTCTCAGGGTTTGACTGCATCTCTTGTTCTTCTGCCTCCAGAGTTTCAGTGCCACTATTTAAATTTTAAGACTTAGTCATTATATCTCTCACCTCTCAGTTTCATCCAGAGCATTAGCAGGATTCAAGTGGCTACTGTAATTTTTGTTTTTGTTTTCAGACATTTCTCGATATTTTAAATAAATCTAAAGGAAAAGAGCACAGATGGTTATATTTTTTTAGACAATTAAGTCCACGTAGTAATCCACTACACAAGTAGCAGTCTTGTTCTTACACTCGAAAACTTCTATGTAAGGTTTTTCAACTCTATTTTAAATAAAGTGGCAAGCTTACACAGTAATGAATACAGTATTTCAGGACCTCTGATGTATGTTATGAAATAGAAGAGAAAGACTTTTCTTTAAACTTATCAACTACTAAATTATCATAAAAATGTGTGTACATGAATATTTCCAGAAGCCTTTCTGATTAGATTACTTTGAGATGCAAGAGGACACTTTGATTATTCTTTGCTCCTTTGCCACAGGGATTTAAACTGTGAATACGCTTCAGGAACATCTTCTTTTACAATTGTAGCAAATGGCACTGGATGAACAATAAATCATGAAGCAGAACAGGAAGCGGTAGAGACTTTAATTCACAGAATTCTTTTCCTGTGTGAAAGATGATAAAATTCCCACTGCACACAGATTTTTTTTTTTTTTCGCTTGCACTCTATTTATTAAGTAACATATAGGACATTTAATACAAACCATTTTGCTGCTTCTTATACTCCTCCTCCTAAAAGACAAACAAACGGCGCTGCTCTGAACCCCGAGACCATAAGCTCTGCAAATAAAAGTCGTGCCGGTGCAAGGGCTGAGCGGCAAAGGCATTAGCTGTTCTCTCACAGGAATGAGCACACAGCGTGTTTTCGCTTCCTCCTTTGGCCAAGCGGTTGCAGGTGCTGGGCAGGCTCCCCCATCGCCGCCGCGGTGTCCGCGCATCGCAGCGGGACGCGTCCGACGTTCGGAGACGCGGGCATGGGGACTCGGTGGTTTGGTGCTGTCAGCAGGCTCGGCAAGGGGGCTGCAGACGCAGTGAAGAAGCAGATTTGAGGCCCGGGGAGCAGCCGAGAAGGACCCCTATATCCTATACACCATAGATCCCTATCCTATCCCTATCCTCATGCAACCAGAGTGCACGAGGTCCAAAGGAAGGGGGAAAGAATAATTTTGCAGGTTCTCGATAGCAACTGCTAGCAAAGATCTCTCAGAATTTGAAAGATTGCTGAAAAATAGAAATTGGAGCAGCTTGCCTGTGGGCAAGCACACAGCTGAGCTCTGCTGCAGACAAGGTGTAGCTGAAGTGCAGTGGGCAAAGGCACTTTCTTTGCCCTGTTTATGACAACTGGGGAAAGGAGAGGGCCTGCTTTGAAACCTGTGTGGTAGGGGCTCTATTCATGATAAGAGACTCCACTGAGGGGCTTACAAAGGCTATGAGGCAACTGGAGAGAGAAGGCGTTTCATAGAAACCCAAGTGTGACCCACTGTTTTCCTTGACCCCAAGGTCCTCAGCTGCACAAAAGGAGACCCTAGCACTGGTTCTGCAGCAACAAATGCCTGTTGTGAGTGAGTGTATTTGAGGAGAAGTGACAATAAGGAGTGACCCGAGGGGCTTGTTTCCACCCACAAGGGATGTTCCCAAGGGCCTTCCTGTGCAGCAGGCGGAGATGGGCACCATGAGGCTTTCAGGAAGCTCTTCAACGGGGAAGCCTTTCGCTAGAAAAGCTTTTCCAGGAAGCTAGTGATGTGACTGTCCCACCAGCGATGTTTACTGGTGGGACACTCGTGACAGCATTTTTTTTGGATTCAGTTCTGCACAACCTAAGAATTCAAATGCAACATTTACATTGACGGTAAAGTGTTTTATTTATTTAAATAAAGACCAGCAAGGGATCGGGATGGTTTAGGACCCTTGTCTTTATTTCAGCCTTCCTTCAACTTGTGGCTATTTTTTTCACAATTGAAGTAGACATAAAAAGGATATTTTCCTGTGTCCTTTTTATTATCCTAAAGTGTTGCAGCACCTTACTAAAGTTAATGATTGAGTTAGGGTGCAGAATGATGGATTTAAGGGTATTGTGAAACTCTTCCTGGTAAATAACAGTCCCCAAATATATCCCTGTTGTCGCCTGAGTCAGGCGGTGGGTAGCCAAGCAGCCGTGCATAGTCTTGCAGATCATGTGAGTTGAGGAAAGGCGTTTCCATATGCATCTCATGCTAAGAAGGTAGGGCAGCAAGGATTTCATTAGTAATAATGATATGAGTGGGAGAAGTGATTTAATATGTAGGCCCTGCCAGGAACTGCACAACGAGGAAGTATGTAATTGGTGCAAAGCCTTTATTTATTTATTTATTCATTCATTCATTCATTCCGACACCTACAAAAGTCGGGATTTCAAGCAGCTGTGGAAGGCCCAGTGTTATGTGACACGGTCTCTTTAGGATGAAGGAAAGAACAATCATGACCGAGGTGAACGGAAGGGGAAAAAAGGAAGCTTCAAGATAATGTATTGATACTGTGGCAGAAAGGATAAGAGTAAAAGTGAAAGGAAATGGGAAGTAGAAAAGTAGAAAGAGAAACTGAGGAAGGAGAATCAGCAGCACAGGTGGTTCTGCAGGAATCTTCTCTATCAAGGTTGGTCAGTTGTGACTTTGAAGGTGGCAGAAGTTTTACTTTGAGTCCTTGTTTTAAGGTGTCCAACTAAAAAAATACAGCAAGTGCACTGGAACTGGTGCAAAATATCTGACTTCAGAGAAAAGAGAAATTTGTCAGAATTGGAAAGGAGAAAAGAAGATCCCGGGATAATGCTGGGATTGGAGCAACAAGGAGTTGCTGCACTGTCTGAATCATCACAGGGCATCTTCACAGCTCCAGCTCCTGCCATAGGCATTGCCTCAGGCAAGGGAGAGGAGCCAGGGGGCACTTCCTAGGCATATTCTTAGGAGGAGGAAGAAATTATTACACTCAGGCAACATCAGGAAGAGCTATGTGAGCTGGGATCAATATATAAGGTGGCCTTTTGCTGAGAGTAATGAATCAGTCCAAGAGAGAAGCAGATCATGTGAAGGAGAAAATGAGTGAGAAAGAAGAGTAACTCGGGGATTAATGACAGTGAGAAGCCAGAAGGTTTGACAGGGAGCATGATACCTGAGGGACCTGGCCCGTTGTGCTGAATAGTGACCTGCATCATGCCCTGCACCCGGAGCGTGGGCCTCCAGGTTGTGGAGGAGCCCTGTTAGGAAGTAGCTGGCACCCAAGAAAGCTGATGTTGCAGACGTAACATTTTAAAGGCTGAGGACCTGGCAGAGGGCCCAGCTCTGGGGACTGTGGGGTTGGACTCCTCTATGTTTTATACTTACATGGCATCCTTGCACAGGGCAGCAGAGACTCCATAATGCACAATATTTTCTAGATATAAAAGAAAACAGAGACTATCCCATTATATTATGGGTCAGAGAGGCTCTGCTGGCAGACTGAATTCTGCTGGGAACAGATCACTTCACCTTCTCAGTGACGACAGCAGACTTCCACTAATGCTTCAGACTTCCCAGGTTTAGCAGATGAAGAAAAAGAATTATTCAGGAGGCAAATAGAGCAGATTTAAAAATAGAGGAGAATTTTATGGCCGGACTTGCAAACAGTTGGCATCTGCAGACACTAGAAGACTCTGCATCTGCTTTAATCAACATGGGTTGATCCTTTCTGATTATTTCTTTCAGATCCCCATGGTTCTTAAGATTAGTAGTTCTGTATTATCTATGATGAAGCCACTGTTTAGCTTCATACAGAGGGCAACTCACTTGTAGTCTCAAACTGCACAGCTTTGATCAGTAAGGAAGGCAAGCTAAAGCTGAGAGCCTGAGAATAGACATTTATTAATAAGTCTATGCTTCCCGCTCTAAGTTACCTCATCTGTCTTCCAGTTATATTTTCATTAGTGATAGAATAGGCTTGTCTGTTTCTATTGCCTTTTTTTTTTGGCATGAAAATAAAGAGTAGATGTCAGTGGAAATTAAAGACTTTCTTTTTAAACAGATTTAAAATGTTTGTTCATGTTTCTGGAAACTATAGCTGGGAAATTAATGCATTCTGTTCAGCTGAGTGTAAATAAAGGCTGCGGCATGGCAGGCACTTAAAGTAGTTCATGAGAAATATCTAAAATATCTGAGTAATAATTGTTGTCTCGAGGGATGCAGAGCCTTCATGGTATAAATCTCTTTAGCAGTTGGGATAAGGGAAGTTATGCCATTACTCTACTGGGCAAGATATGGTTTCTTTGTGGTATTTTTTTTTTCAACAGGCAGGTTCCCTTCAACTGTGGAAGTGCTTTGTGGTAGCTTATGTGGTGGAAACAACTTCTGAAGGAAACACTTGTAATAGTCGTCCTTGAGAAGGTGTTCGGGATGAGCTGAGCCTGTGCTTTGGTGGGCTTGAGGGATCATGTGGGCTGTTTTTTTTCAAAAGTATTATTGTTTTTTTCTCATCAGTATTTGGGATCTGTTGGCCTCAAAATGTTATACGGCCAGATCGGTAACCTGTTGGCTTCTTCAGCCACCAGAAAGCTCTCCAGCTGCTTTGGTCAAACCCGTCATTACTTTTGAGATCCCCAGGGTTCCTAGAGCAGTGTGTGCCCACTGCCTGTGACAAAGCCACTGCCTCCAGCTTCCCTCCATGCCGAGGCCACCTCCCCTGGAGTTGAGGTGAGTTGTTCCATTATCAGCAAACGGCTGAGGGAAAAACAAAAGAGCCTGGAAAAACTGAGCGGTGAAGTGCTTGGCACAGGGCACCTATGAGATCATATTGACTTTTTATAGTTTTCAGGGCAGCTGGAGTTGGGTTGGATTTGGTCTCCCTGTATCTTTATGCTGTCTCCATTTTAGTGTAACTTTTTGAAATTTTCATTTACTAAACATAAGACAACAAGGAGAGAGGGAGAGGGTAGGCAACCACTGTATACAGCATCTGTAACATTTAATTATATGAGACAGAGATTTTCCAGTATGTCTTTGCAACACAAAGAACATTTAAATATCAGCATCACAGTATATATTTTCCAAATCACAACACCCACACATTTCCTTCGCCAAGTAGTTTTCCTTCTATGGCTGCATATCTAAAATTAGCCTGAAGGTCAAATCTGAATAGAAATACCCTTGCCATTGAACGTGCTGGGAATGACTGGTGCAATGGGCTCAATTTTCCATCGAAAAACATCTTTTTTTTTTTTTTAATAACAGTTCCTCTTACAAATAAAAATGTTGGAGAAAGGCAAAATGAGGCCTGCTGAATAAAATCATCATCCTATACTTTGCTTTCATTGTAAGGATATTTTTATAGTCAACTTTTAAATATAACAAGATGGATATTGTGAAGCTATAGTATAAAAGATGTAGAAAGAGCCTCCAGAATATCTGAGCACCAGCTTGTGACATTCAGAAGATGTTTGTATATGAAAGATGTACACATTGAAGAATTCGGTGTTAAGAAATGTATTGTTGAGAAGAAATGAATAGTTCAGGTCTAAAAATAGTTGCCTAACCCGCAGCTGTATTGTGTGAGGACAACTGCACCCAGAGCTATGCAGTCTATCCTGCCTAAATGCAAAAGCACTGTCTTGCAAAAAGTGCATTTATCAGCCACAGTGTTTTATTGAGTGCTTTAATAATACAAGTGTACATCAACTGATCCACAGTCAAAAGTGGCAGGTCCCTAAGAAATTTACAAGCACTTTTTTTTTTAAGTAAATCAAAATACATATTAATTTGTTCAACGCAATAGCCTTTTGTGTGGGAAACAGAAGGCTAGTGATAAACACAGTCTTAGTAATGCACAGTGATTCTTGATTTTAAGCTTTTATACAAAACTTGTTCCCAGTAGCATGCACCCACCATTAAAGACTTCAGTACAAAAAAATAACCCTAAACACTACATTTAAGTAGAAACGAGATATAATTCTGAATTTGTTTGTTTTCCCCAAAACCACATGAAAGAAAAAAAAACACACATTAATACAAAGCTTTGTGACAAAGCTCTATACTATTACAGATCCAACATTCTTTGCACTGATAACCAAAATCCCCTGTCTACACTTGAGGGAAACAGCTTTCAAGTTAACAGAACAAAACAAAACAAATAAAAATAAAAATAAAAAAGGAAAGTAAGGACATTTTTTTTGTCACAAAATGGTTCAAAATTTAATAAAAAATAAGAATGAAGGGAAGGGCTATTGATGCACTTAGTGAATGTGCTTGCACAGGTCCAGCATATTCTAGAGGAGATTCCTATGTAGCGTATCGCTTGGTCCACTGTCTGGCCATTCTGTCATGCTCTGCTCTGTTAGTCATATACTGAGTGGCAATACTTCCAACCAGGGGGTCAGCTGAAAAGGAAACACAAACCATGAAATACTCATTGATGAAGTTCTGTTAGGATTATCTGTAAGAATAAAGCACTATTTGCATTCTGCAAGCAAGCATGCACAGTGGAAGAAATAAAATAGAGGATGAGTGGAGTTGACTTGACAATTAGCTGTAAACTTCGAGTAAATTTATGATTAAAGCAAGTTTTTTTTTTCAGATTTTTTTACATTTTAAAACAAAATTTCCAATAATTTTCTTCTGAGCTAAAAGTGACAGAAAGACCTATCTATGATAGGAATAAACATTTATTTACAACATTAGAGGTGTACAAGTATCTATACTACTACCATCTAAAAAGAGGATGGGCTCCAATCCTATTATCAGGTTAAATGGGTTTTATGACTACTTTTAAAGCATAAAGAAAGATTAGGAGTTCAGGCAGTGAATACAATTTTCAAAGCAACAGAAGTTAATTACAAGCTTTTCTAATTAGCATTTGATTTATGGCCTCATGTCTTTTCTGAGACAGAATAGGTATGAATATGTACAGAATACTGTATGATTTGGTTTTGTCATGGTATTTGTGAACTTCGGAAAAGAAGAAATAACCCAAAGAAGTATTTTTTAGATTATTTGTAATCTGCAAATTACTTCTCAAATAAGCAAACAGATCAGTTAGCCTTCTAAGAAAAACAAAAAATAAACAAACAAAAAGTTTTTTCCAGAAAGGACTGTGTGTAATCAACATTTTTATCTTTTGAACAACAATATCCTCTCAGTTTAAAACAGACAAAATGTATAGATTGTTTCCCTTTTTGGTGGGTCCGTACTCTCGGTACTTCTCCTGCAACAGCAAATTTCCTAAGATTGTATCACACACCATGTGATAGTAATGATTTTTTAAAATTCCTTTCAAGAGCCACTTAATAATTAGTTTTGCAGTTGACTCAAGATGGTGCCATTGAACAACACGAATATCAAACTTCCACAGCACAGCTGTAATCTCCGTGTTGTGATTCCAGAACATAATTAACCATTGAGACTCTCCTGGGCTAGACGTCAGGCCTTCTGCAAAGCAGAATGGCTCTAGGCTTTTTTGTTTGTTTGTTTGATGGTTAGGGTTTACGATAGGATAAATACATTTGCTCAGCCAAAAATCGATTCATTGTCTTACTGCCAACATTAGTGAATGTTAGTAAATCATATCCAGTGAAAAAAATCTTTTGCTTTGTGTTGAACACGCTTTCATGAGCCTATGGTTTGAATCCTACGTTTGAACCTTCTAAATTGTAAGGCAAGCAATCACTGCAAACGTGATGTACTAAGTCCCTGTAGTCTCAGCCCTGCAAACACTTAATGCATATGCTTAACTTTAATATCTTAATATATCCAGAGGAGGTCATCGAGGCATGGACTTTACTATTTTTACATGCATGAGTGTCAAAGAGGTATAGCTAATCTATGATCTACTTTAAAAGTTTTAGAATAGAAAGAGTATCACCTTTATCTTCTCAGATAAGGAGAAGAAATACATAGGGGATTACTAGAAGGATTTTGTTTTGCACAAATGGAAAGCTAACTGTCTACTATTATTTGTGAGGAAAGTTGTTCTTCGTGACTGGAATAATGTTGGACAAGAACTGTAGGGTAAATAGGTACCCACAGGTAACTGTACAGAAAGAATTCCCAGATAAGAAAGATAAGTTTGCAAAGCAGGCAAAGTGCATGAGATCTTTAAAATCCTGCCTAAAATCAGGGCTCTGTGATATGGTGTGAAGACACACAGAAATACTTAGTACCAGGCCTTTGCGTCTGCAGTGCTTGGTCTGGCAGCTGGGGAAAGAGTAGATGTGACTACCTGCAAGACGTTAGATGCCCATATAGCTCTTGTTGGGGATGATTCCCACCAAGAGAGTGATCTGGCATTTGGTACATTTCAGAGTGCTTCCCTGAAATTAGAGCCCCCCTCCATCAGCAAGTGCCTGGGCAAAGGAGGAATTCAGGATAGACAAGAAATACTTCCCTGTCATAGCGGGAGCAGTGCCCAAACCTTCTGTTGCTCTCGGTGATTGTTTACAATTTGGCAATTTGTCTACAAATTCAGTTAATTACAACAATATTAAACAAAGAACAAAACCATATCTTGGCAAAGCTGCGAACTGAAGAAGAAAAATGGCTCTTGCCAAAGAGACCCAGCTATTTCCTATTTCTGTCAGAGGGCCTTGAGCTGTGACATCCTTATACTCAGTAATGTACGATGACTTTAATAAGAACTCTTTAATGGGCGTTTGAAGAGCTAGTTTATTTTAACAGTTCCTGTGAAGCCATAAAACTAGGAGAAGGTACAACTACTTTGGATGGAAAGCCAGAATGGCTGGGGAGGAGGAAACATTTTCCAGGACCGAAGCAGCCTTCATGTTGCTTCTATGGAGACCATGCCTTGCCAGGCTTTGTACTAGGTGACTTATAGCAGGCACTGGCAACAAGTCCAGGGGCTCTACAGCCAAGGCTGTGAGGGGCGAATGAATTGGTCTGGGCAGATGGTTACTGAGGTATTTGGTGGGGCTGGGAAATGCTTGCTGCAAGTGAGGAAACACTGAGGCCCAAGGGATGACAGACTTGGCTCTGGTGCATGGGAAGCCATGGGACCTGTCTTGAGCTGGGAGAAGAAGATGGGACACAATAGAAAAGCACCACACTGATGCCCGAAAGACCTCAATATTAATCCTTACTTTTCTATGAAGCTGCAATGCTACCTCATGGAAGTTATTTAAGTGTGAGGTTCTCTTCCTTAGTGCCCCTAATTTTCATTAATTTTTGATTAAAATGATCCAAATACTGGCACAATGGCCAATTCCATCCAACATGCTGTATTTGCACTGGAGACACAAGGACAGTGTATGAAATACAGAATACAAATTGTCTCTTTTTGCATCTGCAGGCTGCAGGCTGTGTTGGAGGAGGGAGCAGGACTGCAGGCACAAGGAGACAGATCTCTCAAAACTTTATCTTGAGCCACCAGCTCCACGCAGCTCATGCGCAGGGACCATAGCATGGGGCTTATCACCTAAATTGACCCATCCTGATTAAACAAAGATTTCATTTCCAATATGCTAAAGATATGGCATGAGCCTTAGCCCTGGCCTCCCAGTCCTACGAAGTGCTAAAGAAGAGGAAAACCAAATAGTTCCCATTTCCCCCTCTATTCAAGGTAGTGAGCCGCTGAGCAGAACCTGATTCTCAGCTGGGCTGCATGGTAAAATAAATATTCTGAAATCTCCATTAGTAGGGCCAAATAAGTATTTATAAAAGAATTGCTGCATTAAGTATCCAATTAAAAAATAAAAAGGACCACTGAAGCTCAAAATCTGTGACTACTTTTCCCACGTTTCCATTTCTCATTACTGTAAAGCTGTTTCTTATTTTCCATTTGTATATACCTGTGGTTTTATTCTTCTTGTTAGAAATTTGTTTCCATAACTAATAAATCACTCTTACTTTTTCTTCTATTTTTTAGCAGTAGTAGTGTGATTCATCAGTGAATCACACTTCATTACAGAAATTCACTCCAAATGGGACTGTGTCCAAACAACAAGGAAAAGCAGGGGATCATAACATAAAGCTATGCCAAAAATGTATTATCGGAATAACTTAATGAAATAAATGAAGTTAAAACCACAATAAATTAATAACAATAACAGCAAAACTAAACTATATTTCAAGCACGCAAAAGCCAAGGGAAAATCAGAATAAAACACTATTATGGAGAACATCTGCGCATACAAGTCCAGGCAACAATATTCCCTGAAACACAGACTTTTAAAGCAGTTAATATATATATCAGCCATGAGGCAAGGTAAGTGGGATCCCAGTCCTACAAACACTGAGCATGAACCATATTGTGGGGCTCAGATGGGGTTCCTGTTTTTCTCCTACTTGCATGCAGGACAATTTCGTTACTATCTAACTTGGTATCTCCTTCCTCCAGGGCTGGGTCACTCTTACGGAAAAGCAGGACCATGTGCAAGCAAGCCGAGCAAGCACTGCAGAGAGCAGCAACTGCTTTTGCAGATAAGTCAGACTATCAGAACAGTTAGTCTCCACTGACTGGCAGATTAGTTCTCTTGGCTCCTGCCTGATGCTTTCTCGTGCAGGACTGGTAACCGGTTCATCTGAGCTGCTGTTTCCCTCCAGCTCCGGGGCCCCCAGGACAGAGGCAGTGGCTTGCCCTGATTCCTGACTTATTGATCAGGAGCAGGCCAGCAATTCAGTGTCTTGGATGGAGGAGCCCTGCACCTCAAACGCCCTGTTTTGGGACCTCTTATATCCCCAGGCACAATGTGCCTGTCATGTGAGCTGTTGTACTTGCGATGTGACACCATCAACACACATATCCTCCTCTGACATGGCCCCAGGCACAGACACACCAGCCTCCCATGCTCTAGAAACTCAAGAAGTCTGCACATTTCTCACCTCTGTGCTGAGCAGGGCCCAAACCCTCTGAGCCAACCTTGTGGGAACACTAGATACTGGGTTGCACTATTACCTGCTAACCAAAGTAGTTGTGCAACTCTGATGACTTTAATATCTCATAATTTATTGTTCCTTCTAGTGTTTATCTCTCAGATCTAGCATTTCAACTGCAAGAGGCCTCTATAATGTTTATCTTGCTTAAAGAAAACCTGTTATCCCATATGGGTTAGCTCCATATGAAGCTAGAGATCAGGAGATAAAGCATCAGAAGAAGTGCAAGAATAATGAAAATAGTAAGAATAAGAATAGAAAGTGCAAAACAAAACAAGCATGGACAAAAGCTAGGACTC
The DNA here is from genome assembly GCF_059628265.1 of Tinamus guttatus. Lineage (NCBI taxonomy): Eukaryota > Metazoa > Chordata > Aves > Tinamiformes > Tinamidae > Tinamus > Tinamus guttatus. The sequence continues at coordinate 8,542,752 of NW_028288649.1, forward strand.
AGTGAGGTAGAAAATGCCATTAGGAGAACTGTTGTATCAGGAAAAGCTGTTGTAACCTTTGTAGGAAAAGTGTACCTGCCCAATCCTCCCTCATCTCATACCTTTAGAAAGTTATTTAATCCTCATGTTATATCAGTATTCGTAGAATTACTCTGTATTTACATGTTGTTTGGAAAGCTGGTCTAGCTGGAGATCCTGCCTAGCTTAAAACTGTTGCTTAAAAAAAGCTTAAAAGGGCTGTTCTACAATGAGTTGTCATTTTCTTTTGCAGCCACTTAATATGACTATATAAGGAAGAATATTTGTGTCTCATATCTGTTGTAGGGCTAATCAAATTTACAGTGCAGTTCTAGGGAGTTAATGCCATTGGGGATTTGGATGAGCTGAGGTTTGGTCATTACAAAATTTCAGCTGTGTTTAATGCTAGTTATACTATTTTATCATTCACAAGACAGACTATAATTCTTATTTAGAACTTAGTTTCCCTCCAAATAAATGAAAATATATTGTTATACTGTATTTTTCTCTGCCTGTATTTTTACAGCTATTTCTACGTCAGCAAATAGCAATTTCAGAGCAGAATTCATCTCTTGGGCTTTTCAATACTCTTTTAAAAATACAGCAAACACACTCCAGTGAAATAAAAAATGGAGATAGTGTGTTTAACAGCTCAATTTCAATGTGCCTCCTCCATCAGCCACATGATATGAAATGAAATGCCAATTGCTAGTGCCAACATGGCTAAAGAGACACACATTTTGGCCAAAAATCTACATTAGGGGTGTTTGCGTGTATTTTACATATATATTTATGAGCTTTATAAAGTAATATAATATTTCTATTGCAGAATTTTACAGTTTTAACAGAAAACAGCTGATGGGACCAGTTATTACATGGTCACAAATGGGTTCTCTGAAATATTTCTGGCGAACTTTAAAACTAAAAACTCAGCCTATAAAAACCTCACAGTTCTTTTAGCCAAATATTTACAATATACTTTTTTTTTTTTGGTATGGGTTTAGATTCAGTTCTGTATCAGGGGGAATATGGAAGAGCTGGCCAGCAGCTGAGGAAGCAGAATTAAGCTGGAGGAATTTCCAAAGGTTAGATGCAAGCTGAAGATCTTATTCTGCAGGCATAGCAGTGAAAGGCTCTGTTTCTTACCTGTATGTTAGTCACACACACACACACAAAAAAATCTCCTTTCCTTTCTTTGGAAGCAGTGTGTGAAATGTAGAAAACAAATATTTTAAAAAGCGCCATTTTGGGGCCTTTTGAGCTTCAGTTAAGAGCTTGTGCTTTATGGCATATTATTTGGTTGGTTAGGCTGCCTCCCTTTTCTAAATATTCTGCCGTATTGCTATTGAATTAAAAAAAAAAAAAGAAAAAAGAAGTGCTTATTATAGCTTTTTTTAAAAGGAAAAATCAAGGTATTCTGTAAATTATTCCTCTATAAGATAGCTGCTTTGGAATTAGCCTTATACAGTGACATAGGCAGGATTTGGTTACCAGAGGAAGTAACCAAAACAAACAAAACCAAAAACAAACCCCCAAAACCAAATTAATATTTTCAATGACTATCAGTTACTATATTTCATTTACTTATTTCAGTGCAAACAGCAGTGCAGGACAGCCTGTGTTTCTATATTTGCTTGCACTGAGAGTCAAGCTTTCCAAATCTGATTTTTGTAGTTTTAATGTGTTGCCTTTAAGAAATAAATTCCAAAAGCCATCCTAAAAAAAGGAAAAAATTGAAAAAAGGATACTAATAATTCACTTAAATACCATTTTTAATAGTAAATACTGACAGCTTGATGCATGCCAAGAACATCTTTAAACTTAATTTAAAAATATAGAATTCATCTCCAGTTATATTGTTTTATGTTGTTTTCAGTGGCATCAGGGCTAGTGTTATAAAAAGACCAGCCAGTGAAAACTGAACACAAGAGCAGTGTGAGACATTCTATTCCGAATATGTAATAAAACAATTTAATACTCCAAGATTCCTCTTGCAGGGCTTAAGAGAAGATGAATTGTTTGTGAGTAATGTTATTTATAACCTCACTTTGCTTTAGCAAGTTTCCACAGTTTGCCACTTGTCACCTATTTGGAACTTAATGAACTCCTAGAAGACCATGGCAAGGATACTGTGAGTGTTGTTGTGGAAAATGAGGTATGTGAAATGCATCATAGTATCCGTCAGTGATCTTACGGCCGCGGTGCTGCTCTCCTTTGCTATCATTAATAACAACGTGTGGCCAAAGTAATTCTTTGGAGACAGAGTCAGGTGGAGCAACACACTGAATTACTCCACTAACCTTTCACCTTTGGAAAGAGTGTTCAAAATCAGGGCAGGAGTGAAAATGAGTATAACATAGCACTAATCCCTGTTTGTGCTGCAATAAAACCTGCCTCGCGGTTGGAAGCCGGGGCAGCACGAGCTCAGGGCCGGTGACAACAGAATGATTTAAGTGAGAACAAAGAGCAGGAGCAGGACTTCGAATTGCCTTGCACACCCTACAAGCTCAAGCACAATTTGTTTCTTGCTTTCCTGAGAACACAATTACAACTAGCCATATATAATGTAGCTAACCATCGATAAGACTCTTTGAAAACTATACAAAAGAAAGATAGAGCAATCAAAAAATTTTATATGAGAGCAGTCGAACAATAAAAAGAACTGTTTCATTAAAGAAAAAAAATCTTTAAAGCACAAATGAACGTATTCTATAAAGAGAAGAAATCAGTGAAGTTAATTTCCATGTTAGCAGGATTCGTACCAGACTAAAATGAACTTTGCTTCTTGTTTCAAGAACTAGTTTTGCAGATTTGGTTAGGTATACCTTAATACTCAACACAAGAATGCACATATATAAAGGCTATGTCATTGTGCTAAAATATCAAAGTACGCCTGGTGAAATTGCCTTGGAGCCTGCACGTGTCATTAGGCTGGCTATTATGACTGACATGCCTTTGACGAAGTGGGCAACCCTATGACCTTCAAGGGTTGTTACCACTAAAAAGGAAAATAACAAGAAATGCAGTAAGACATCCTTCAACATAGTTTTCTTAGCTGCGAGCTGATTCAGTGTGCTGCTGTCTAAAAAGACAAAGACTGACTTGCTAATGTCGCTTGTCAACTCCAGATAAAACCCTAGATTGGTCTTCCAGGTATCACATGAGAAATAAGGAAATACAGGGCAAACGCATAATGACTTGAGACACTGTCCTTGGAACTATATCTGCATATTTATACTACAAATAACACCTTTGTATTTATAGAACTAAATAAAGCTCTAATGAATACTACAGCTTTAGGACTGTATATCCTTGGAGCCCAACGTTACAAAAAGTGTTTGTCCCGGCAGAGGAAAGGTGACCTAGTGGTCACTAGGCTAACCTGGGGCTAAAGGAGACCTATTATTTTGCTTCCTACTGATCTATTTACGTTTTGTTCATCAGTACCACGGTCCTTGTTCTTCAGTCGTCCTGTCCTTGGCTACCTCTCTCGCTACATGCTTAGGGGCTTATTGTCTGGTACAAATCAGAGTGCATGCTGGAGGAGAAAGGGAAAGGGAGAAAAATGCTAGATCAGAACATCCTTTGAGAATGAAATCTCCGGTCTGTTGAGCTGTTGCCCAGTCGGGATGCAGACAGGGTGGGCACCTGGGCATACAAGCAGGGAGCAGTCATGCCACCGCTTACAAGACATGCTGTTCCAGAGGACTTCATAGTTTACAACATCTCGGACTTCACAGTTTGAAAGGAGTCATGATGACCCAAAGAAAGTTATGCGCTCTTACTGTGGTGCCTTAGTTTCCCATCTGTAAAACTGGACAGTCTAATACCTTTCCATCATGTAGCTTTGCCTGATAATAAATATATACGAAAAACTGTGAGGTATTTGAATACTCTGGTAAATGAGGCTGTATAAGCACCATAGACAGGTGTTTTCATGTACTGTAAAGAGACTGATATCCATGACCTGACTCTAAATTTTGAGCTCTACAGAATGGTCAGAAATGCATTTGACTTCTATTAGTTCAAGTAATGACTGGAAAAAGTTGTTACACAAAAAAGTTGTTACACTTTGTTATACAAAGTGTATATGAATTGATTCCAATGTCCACACTGATGTCTGGAGGGATATGTTACCTATCTTCAAAAGCAAATGAGTTTTGCAAACCAATTTAGAAAACATCCATTTACTAAACATTTTGGATATATGGAAGGAGCAATTCATGACTCTCTCTGGACATGTATTTGATTGCTGTCAAGCTACCTACCACAGATCTGTGTGAAATATGAGGCTGCCTCAGAAAAAGATGTTTCAGAAATAAGGAGTATTATCTGGCCCGATTTTATTAACATGGCTCTTAAAGGAAAGTGTTGGCAGTGATTCATCTCTGTATCTTGCCAAGGGAAATCATTCTTATTTAAACAGTAAGGGTTTTTTTTTTTTTTCTAATCTTCAAACTTTAGCAAGGTTTCTATGAGCTGCAGTGGTTGACTGGGAGCTAGGTAATGCAGTCATGGATCAGCAAGGCACAGCGCACTGATCTGTAGAAGTTGTCTTTAATTAAGGGAGAACATGCACCTATTAGAAGTGCAGGCATGCTGGAACAATTAAAGTTCTGAAATAATACTCTTTGCTTTGATGCATGGTTGCGTCTCAAAATTAAAAGCACTGATACGTTAGCAGAGTATCTGTTCTTCATAATCATGAACTCCATTGAGAAATAGTCACTCTTCTTAGTTTAAAAAAAGAGTTACAGATAACTGAGAGGTTGATATGGAAGACATTACATGGCATATGGTTTGCTAGCATTTGTGGAGAGTAAGTTATAACAATATGTGTCTACCTTATGGAAGATCATTGTGCCTGAATAACCAGGAAATCACAGCACTCAAGATCTCAGAATGCTCACAACTAACCAAAATGCTAAGATTCATAATAAAACTGGCATGCATCCATAGCTTCTCAACTACATTTTTTGAAAAACACTGTGAATGCATTTGCTTGATTTACTAAAGGAGGAATAGATATTTCATAGGAATAGCAGTGTCTTTAAAATTTCTTAAAAAAAAATCTTTTGGATTTTTTTCTTCTCTCACTCCCACTTATTACATCACCTGGCAAAACAGTGTCTTAAGGGTCTTATACTCCCCAAGTGAACAGTCTAATCCCAAAGCAAGTAGGGGTAAATGCATTCCCTGTGGCCACGCTTTGTATAGTGTTAGATGTCCTATAATCTTATATACCAAATGGAGACTACTCTGCAAGAAAAATGGGTGGTCTCACAGGATACATCCATTATGTGCACTCCCAGAGAACAGGGAGGGGGGAAGCATTACACAGCACTGTGTGCTCTAGTCTTTACTGACATTTAGAAATAGAGAAAAACAGTGCTAAAAGCATTGTCACTTTTAGAAGTGTCTGAATGTGAGTGAAATCAAAATCTTGAAATTTGGCATGCTGGAGTCATTTTAGGTGAGATGTGGGAGTCATCTGAATCCTGCTCGTGAGTCTGTCTCTTTGTTCCTCTATTGAAACTAATCCATGGAATAACTAGGAAAGCCTACATACTCTATGAATGCTGCTTATTTTGGCTTAATCTGATTTTCTCCTTCTTGTTCTACTAAATCATGTTATTAATTCAACTCATTTAAATCCACAACTGCTATTAGGAATTTCTTACAGAGTTTCAAAAGACTAAAACATGCTTTTATGAATAAAAGGGAAGAATTTTATCTCTGCTAATGGCCAGTAGGCCTCATACATAGGCCAGGGACTGAAATATTTGGTTTTTCTCACATTAACACCCACCTTAATGTGCCATACCAGCAGAGTGTGGGAAAGGCACCTGTGGGGTCTTACTAGTAGGGTGCAAATCCTGACAGGTTTCTGACAGTGCTGGCAAGGAGGACTCTGATCCACTGAGCACCACAGAAATTACAGTAACACTGTCCTACTGAGAGAGGCATCCAAGGCAGATGATTGTACCAATGTGCAATGCTCAAGCAAATATGAAAACTGGAATGTCATCTGGAAGATGTGCAAGTGCCACTAACAGCAATATACTGAAGGCTGATCACCGGGGTGACATGGAATATTGTGAAAAAAAGAAGGGCAGTGCCAGCTCTGAGAATAGTTGAGGAATCAGCAGGTAAGTGAGAAAGTAGCCTAATTTCGGTCACCAAATGGACAATGCACTTCTAAATTAACTTCAGAATCTGAATATAATCAGGCTTAATTTAGAGCAAGACCTAATAGGACTAGAAGGAAAACAGGTTAAACAAAATAATTAACATTCATCAAGTATGCAGGTTGAGCAACTGGATTAGTTGCAATGAAGTTACATGGCAACCCTGCATGAGGATTGAATTTATGATATTTGGAGTAATAATTTCACATTGACTAGCAGGTTAAATAACTTTCCTTGGAAATCCTTTTTCCTGCACCATGGATAATATTGGCTCTTTTCATGTCTAATTAATTGACAGTTAGCTCACCAAGGGTTTTCAGGCACCGGCCTGAAAAGTACTAAGCTTGAGCTTGATGGTAAGAACCATAAAAAACAGAGGTGGAAAAGGCAGGGAAGGCAATGCAGGCATTCCTTCTATTAATGTAATACTGTGGCTTACAGTATTTCCTACTCTTATGCCACCTTACCTAATCGACACTATAAATACTCAAGTGATGAGGTTTCCAGTCCTTGATAATTTTCCAAAAATTAATTCATCTCTAAGTTGCAAACAGCTCCACTCCACAGCAGTCCCTTTTTTTATGCCTTGTTCAGATGGAATTTTCTACCAACAATCCACTAATCAGGGTTCTATTTCTGTACCCTATATGAATTTAAATTTTACTGTATATCCCACCCCTAAATTTGGGACAATTACACTCTACATTTTGGTATTTAAGTAACTGTTCAATGCTCTAGTTAATGCACCTGAACTTGATTTTCTGTGGAAATAGGTATTCTGAGGCACACACTGCGTATAATTTATCTGTTGCTGTTTGATGGCTCTGCAAAACTGTAAAAACAAACCACCATTTCCTCCTTCCCTGCTGAGAAATGTAGAAAATTAGCCATGCAAAGTAAAAAAGACTTGCCTTGCAGTAGTGTAAATCTTCTCTGAAAGCAGACTCTGAGCCACTCAGGAATATGAATTTCCAAAATCTTGCTCAAGAAAGTGAGAGATTAAATGATTTAATAGCTAGTGTATTTATACCCAGGATTGTAAATTTTGTGTTGGTCATGATGCTTTTTAGGACTGACTCTATTATTATGAATCTGCTAAAAAGCCAAATGTAGCAGGCTTTCTTTCAGAAACTTAAATAATCTGAAACAGTGAGATTTCTAAGGTGAACAAGAATAATTGTATTTTAAGAAAAGGAGGATGCATCCTTAAAAAGAGTTGTACTAAAAGTCATTCATACCCAATTAGAAACATACAGTAAAAAATTTCAAGTTTTGTCCTCCCCTTTATTTTTTAAAGAAAAATACATAGAACAAAACCTACAGGAAAAATTTGGGGTAAAGTCATCAACTGGATTGATGCCATCTGAGATCTGAGCTATGTGTACTGAGAATACTGAAAATTAGATTAAATTATTATGAGATTAGACAATTAAATGTAGGAATACACTGTGACAGTTAATGTCATTTGCTTTCTGGTTTTAATTACTTTTTCTCTTAAATATATGTAGTTCTATTAGTGAGAAAATATACCCAGTAAGGAAAAGAAAGCATTTCTCAGCAGTAGAAATGGAATCAGTTAAGCCCAAATGTGTTGTATCGACTTCATTCAAAACACTCCGTTGTAATTAAGGAAGTGTCTGTATTGGCTAGACACAGCCTGCAGGAAACAAAGCGAGCACGTCTAATGACTGCAAACGACTGCAGTGAATTTGCAAAGTAGATGTTATATTTTGGAACGCCTGCTATTTAAGCGAGGATTTTAATTAAAAATAGAATAACTCATTGCTTTACTCAAATATTTTACATAGTGAAACATTCAAAATTGATGTCTTCTTTTGGTATGGATTTCCTAAAGGATTTACTGTTTATTACATATGTTTATTGGAAGGAGAATGAATGCCACTTTTCTTATTTTTAACCTTTTCCAATAAACCCTCAAGTACTTTTAATTTAACTGTGGTTAAGATAGATGTAACACATGTTTCTAGAATAGAGGTGCATGAATTTGTAAAGATTTTGAATGTATATTTCTCCTACACCTTTCATAAAACTTTATGTAAGAAAATCTTCAAAAAGAAAGATGTATAATTTTTCAGATATTTTTGAAGCGTACTGAAATTTAATATTGGCTAAGGACAGTGAAAAGAATCTTTATTTTGCCATGATTGCCAAATACATCTCTTTATAGTTATTTCTTGTCAGTGATATACACAGACTCTTTACAAATTTGGATTTTCATAGATCATTGCTTTCATCAAATGATGTTTAATAAACTGATGGTTGGCTATTATTATGTCTCAAGTTCAATTTTTCTCACCTAATCTTAAATAAATACAACATAAGAGTAGGAAACATATTGAAAAGGACAAGAGGTTATTAGCAGTATTGTCAAATCTTTCCCATTTAAGGAATGATTAAAATCTAAGCTTATTTCTTCCGGAAAAAAAAGGAAGATAAAACAAAATAAGATGTGACAGGCAATTTTATAAAGAGGATTATAAAAAATGAAGTGGTCTTGCTCATCTTTTCCACAGTAAAAGAGGAATCCAAGCAAAAAAAAATCAATACATTTGGAAAAAGTTAAAAGGAAGTAAATGCTTCATACGCCCACTAATTACACACATAGAAGAATATAGTGTAGGAATATTGTAAGGTAATTAGTTTAGGAAAATTTAAAAAAGATTAAAAGACTCACTAGTCATGGCACCAGCTAAGTTGCCATTGCAGAGGCTATTACTGCTCATGCTTCAACACATAATCTGATCATTAGCTGTGGTTAGGAAGGAATTTCCTCTCAAGTATTACTGCATGAGCAAAGTGCTTTGAGGGAATTTTATACCCTCCACCGAACCGCTGAGCAATGAGCAGTTACTGGCAACCTACCTGACCAAACGGCGTTATTGCTGTTCTTCTGCTTGAGAATGGCTATCATCCTCAATATTGCTAATGGTTATTGCTTGTAATGTTAACAACATATCAGATACAAAAAGGATAGGGTAAGTGCATGTGTGATTGACATCTGGAGTTATATCAATTGACCACACTCTGTTTTATATATCACAAAAGCCAGCCTGCACATTTTCTTTTTTTTTCTAAAATGATCTGTGCCATTTACTTTTTAAATTATATACCACCCACCAGTATTATTCTGCAAATAACTCCAGACATTTCTCAGAGGAAAAAATTACTTCAACAGATGTTAGTCTTATAAAACTATATTATTGTGTTTTTAAAATAAATATTTCCAAATAACCTTATTTCTTACAGCTGTATTAATCTTTCTGATGATGGCTTATGAATTTTGAATAATACACATCAATATACATGAAACACATCAATGCTCACAGACAATGCTATTCTGTCTGTAAGGTATTGCCAACGCGTGACTGAAAAGAGCAAAGATTTAAGCCAACATAAATAGTAATCCTGATCCTAGTCTCCTCCCCCGAACACATAATTAGGAGATATTCCAAGACATATTTCCTTGAGAACTACTGAAGGGATGACAGTTCACAAATGCTTTTCCTGCTGTTACAATAATCCTCACAATCACTGGTTCATGTTGAGAGGACTTAGTCAATGGGGAAGAACAAAAACTTAGAATATTTTTATCAGCTTTTTATATCTATGCAAATTATTTCTCCTTAAATACTTACGTATGTATAGTTTTCATAACATATGGTGCTACATTGTTGGTGTTTACACATTTAATTTCATATTTATGAATCCCAACCAGAGCTGAACCCTGTGATATGTGTATATCTGAAGATACAGTTATATGCTTCTGTAAATATATATGACTAGATATATAAAAAGTTTGTAGCTTGACAAAAGTTTGACAGTGCAGAGAGAATTCTAGCCTCAGTGCCTAAACCCCATGGGACGTCCTGAAAACCCTAGTGGTTATCTGCCTGTATCTTTGGGTGCCTAAGTGCCTTTAGTGTACTGGAGCCATGTGTCCGGGCTCTCTTTAGAATATCTGATACAATAAGCCAAAATATGTATATATTAATTCAATAAATATTTAGCAGATTCTGCAGAACTTGCAAGGGAATGTAAAATATTTAAAAATAAACTTTCTGGCAAAAAGTATGTTGTCACACTTGGTGCGAGAGCTTCGCTCATGTGAATGAAATTGGTGCTGATGTTTTTTTCCCCAAGGCAATCCTGTCTTTGGTGTTGTCATTCCGCACTCACAGCAGAACAGAAATGATCACTTTTGCACTGCATTTTCCCTTCACACTCCTTTAGGACAACTTCTTATTAAGGCCTTTACGTAAAGCAATCAGCTAAATGCACAAATCCATGCTGCTTCTTGTCCAGTGGCAACAAGATAGCAGAGTAGATAGAGCACTAACTTCTATATTTGTTAAGAAAAAAAAACTACTGGGATTTTTCTCTGGAGCTACTTAATTTCATTTGAAGACATCCTGAGAGGGAGACTTTAAAAGGCACATACAGATTATGTTGTAACTTAAAGCCAGACAAAAACATTACAGCCTGAATTGACTATTGTTTTAACTTTTGCTTATTGCATGTAAAAATTCTGCGCCTTGTCACTGAAACAAAATACAAAAAGAGTATTTCCCATTTTGCCGAAATGGATTAGAAACCATACCCATTCCTAAGAGAACATAGTATACAAACTCTGAAGATAAGGGAAAAACAGCTCTAAGCTAAAGAATATAAATATATAATATAAATAATCTCAGACAACGGAGCAATTTCATTGCTCGCACGATCCTCTGCTGTTTACAAAAAGGATATATGGCAAAATGAGATTATTTTGTTGTATGTCTGCTATTACCATACTGCCATGGTGCAAGTGGTAGTCTACAGAGAAGAATCCAAATATCTGTGTTTAGCCGGACTAATAAAACTGAAAAAAAATATATTGTTTTGTCAATATATAACTATATCAGTCACTTTCCAGCATATTTATTGCATTTAACATTTCTACTCAAAACATGCTGGATTGCTACTGAAGAAGCATTTACGTTTTTCCTCTTTTCTGTATGTTTTAGAAGAAACATAATTTCATTCTAAAACAGTGCAAAACATATTTGGGCAAGGAAAGATTCACAGTCCTTTTTGAGGACTAGCTAAGTGGGAAGGAAATAAATTCAGATATGATTCTAAAGCAAAGTTTTCTGATAGTAGGAAATTGTGCACATTATGTCTTTAAGAGAAAAAAAAATACAGGAATGAGGAAAATGAGAACAGGCTCATCCCTTGAACTTGCTGTCATCCAGAGTTTCTAAATTCACTTGACAACTGGGGGAGAGGGGAAAAGAAGGAATGATAATTGGGAAGTCTAAAAAATTGCAGAAGGAGCATCTGACATGCACTGGCACTGACAGAAAGCAGCCTCTGCTACAGAGAAGCACCAGATGAGGAGAAACATCATACTTGCTTCCTGTTAGCTCTAGATATATAGAAGAACAGAGGGAGAAAAAAAAAAGTCTCATCCAGCCTACTCAGTGGCTAGGGACATGGACCTGTTCTTCATTACTCAGGGCTGGAGAGCTATTTTAAAGTTGGAGCATTGCAGCCAAACAGCAGAATTGTGACCACAAGTCAGCCAAATCCTTACTCAAAGCCAAATGTTTCAACATGGAACAGATTTTATTTTTACAGCTATGTTACATTTTCCTTTATTAAGCTGCCTTAGATTTATTTTTAAACTTTTTTGGACAGGCTAGCTCTTTCAGATCTCTCAGCAATACTGAAAATAGACCTATTCATAAAGCAGACACCTATTAGACATTCCAACAGATACCGGTTCGACTGGGGCTTGTTGGCTGAACGAGCAGGGCTATGGGGTGACCCAGGCTTTGCAAATGGCCTGAGTAGCTCTGGATGCTACTGCCCCTGCAGCAGAGACCATCGTCCCCAAAGCAGAGTGGACAGGATGGCACATGTCCGTGGGCAGCAAGTCAGTGCCTGGCAGCTTAAACTCACCGCGGACAACCCGGGTTTTCCAGGGAGGGCTCGAGTTAATCTGCTTCCCTTTGCCTGAGGTGTGCACAGGACTCACTCCCGGGACGGCGCAGGTGGCGGTCGCCCCTGGCATCTGGGCAGGCGGCTTCCTTAACTGGCCTATCGAGCTCTACCACTGTCAGTACCTCAGTGATGGTCAGGATTAAGACATTATTAGCGACAAGCATTTAGATGAAGCTCCAAATTTCCCAAACGCTAACACAAATTCAAAACTCACAGGTATTCAGGGCTTTCCAAACTCCAAATCTGCCCGTGCTTTTCCTTGCCTCCTGGCGACTCCCTTGGGATGGTGCAGGGGTAGTAGGGCATCATACCAAGTTCCCTCTGGCTGCAGCCAGCACCAAGAGAACCAAGGGGATGCAGCACTGGGAAAGTGCGTGCTGTGGGCTGAGAGGGGAGGAGGGCCGGGAAGCGGAGCAAGCCGGCAGGTCCGGGGCTTTCCCTCGCACGTTGTGTGCCTCACAGCTCCCCACCAACTTCTGTTTTGCAAAGTCCCTATAAACACACAGCAACGACTCCAGGAGCCTTCAGTAGGGCAAATACCCTGCAGGCTTTTAGGGCTTTTATGCTCATATTGAAAAGTCACTCTGCTGTTTCAGATCCGATTGAGGACTGAAGATATGCATTAAGGTACATGACCGAATCCTTTTCTGCAAGGGATGATAATGAATGGATTTTATAATCTCTGGAGAAAAAAATCATACTGCACCCCATCTCAAACTTCTCTAAATGCAAGCACCCTCATGCAGGTGCAGATAAGAGTGTTACGTTATGTTTTTTTTGGCAGAAAATATTTAGGCAACCCTAAATCCTGCCAAACCACATGGATAACCTGTTGCTGAAACTCAAAAGCAACAACAATATGTTATCCACAATTGCCAACAACACCCAGTCAGTGACCAGAATAATGCATTTCTGGTAAGGAATAAAGCAAAACACAAAGATGACATATAAAGAAGGCATGAGCCCTGTGTTCCCTAGTGAGACAAGTAAAGATCCCCATAATCTTAGGATGTTGTTTGACTTTGTTCATCCTTGTTTAGGAGAATGTATGTCATTAAGGTGTGGAGCCATCGTATTACCTAATGTGGGTTAACAGGTATGAAACTATGTAGTAAAGTCACGATTCATGGTAATTATTTCAAAAAATCAGCATACATATTTCTAACTGAGGCATGTTACAGTTGCACACCATAAAATGAACTGTAAAGTCTCCTAACATAATCAGGCCACTTTTCAGAAGTGTTGAGCAGCTGTAAATCATATTAACTCTGGCGGGACCCACACGACTGTAACTTAATGCTATCTGTCCAACTCATTTACTCTTGTAAATTCACTTACTGATGAGGACATATATGCTTCAATTGTAAGTTACAATCACACACACAAAAAATATATAATATCGAACAAAATTTCACACTTTCTGGTGTGAAAAGGATGAAAGAGATAAGCAGCTTTACATCACTTACATATCTATAATGCACCATTGAAGTATTTAAGAGCAGAGTCATATCAACTCACCTGGTTAGTGCTGACCTAGGTTAAGTGGTTACTGCTGTCAGTTGTTTGCTAACTCCTTTTCCCAGAGGCTAATGTTCCTTTCTTTTTTTTTTCCTCTTTTTTTTTTCCAGTTTTAAACACATAATTGGGTTAGAAGACAGTCAGACAAACAGTGAAAATGACAGGGCTCAGAAAGAAATAACCTTTGGCAGGGCTGAAATTGAGACAGGAACACCCAACTGGGAACAGTAAATATTTCATCCCAGATGATGGTGATCATGAGCAGGGTCTGTCTAGCTGTGCGTCATGCACTGATAAACTCCACACAAATCAGTCATGCTCAAGAGCGATGACTTCAGCATGATGCTGGGGCAGAAGAGGGGCATCCTATAAGGATGAGCAAAAGCATAAAAAGGGATTTGTAGACATAAATCTGGTTAGTGTGCAGCAAAGAAAAGACCAAGAGGAAACAGGATGGTTCTTCATTAGTGCATCAGAAATCAATAAAAGGAAGAAAAAAATGTCATTTAAACTATAGGATAAGATTTTCTTAAAAACAATGGGTATAAAAACCCCATCAGTCAGTTTAGGCTAGAAATCTGGGATACGTTTCTAAACAACACAGAAAATGAAGTTCTCAAAGAGCTCCTCCGCAGTTACCTTTACTACAGCTGCCAGAAAAATGCTGAGTATAACCAGACACATTTGTGGAAAAAAAAAATTGTTTTGGCTGCTTCTAGTAACCGGATGTCTCCTCTTATCCCAGCTCCTGCACCGCTGTACCAATCCTGGCCTGCACGTGGGCACCCAAGTGGAATCAAGGAGCTTCCCAAACGGACAGTCTGTCATGCAGACGGTGGGGCAGGAGCAAGGCCTACACGGTGGACTCTCTTCTCGGTAGAGAACCCCAATAGTGTGATCAAGGGGAAAAAGTATTCCTGATTTTAGGATTTGTATATGGAAAAAATGGTAGGTAACTAGGCAAAAACAATTGCGAACAATGTGAAGAATAGCTTGGTGCAAGCTAGATTTAACAGGTTTTGTGCTGATTTCCTAATCAAAGCTTCCTTGTGTGTTATTAAGCAGACACAAATCTACATTACATTGTTAAGACACACGTGATAACCAGGCCATCGAAGTCCGTATCTTGGATGCGTGAAAAAGGAGGCTATGCAGAGAATAAGCATCAGTGCAATCTTGTTGGTGTTTCACTATACCTTCTCTGCAACATTTGCAAATGAGTTTTTTGTTTTGCCAGGATTTGAGAACCCTTGGTGGGAATGAGGTGGGAATGACCAAGCAAGAGCAGTAAATGTTTTAACCCGGACCCCCATTAGCTGTCTAGAGATAAAAATAATTATTTTGCTTTCACATTCCAATCTCTATAAAAATACAAAACTTGCAGGGCCATCTATTCTTCAAAGTTATTTTGGATTAAGGTAGTGTGAGAATTTACACTCTCAGAGCTATTCTTGAATACCTAATATACAGTTAACTTTCACTCCAGAGTAAGACAGTTTTTCCTGCCTTACCTTAATCCATTTTCAAAGAGGTGAGTGTCCACACATGGATTTAATCTGGAATAGCTACCCATGGAGGCAAGACCTAACAGCTAATACTGAAAAGTAAATTTGTTCTCAGCACTTGTACACATTGCCTACAAACACATACTCAGCTTTATGCAGATGAACGCAGCTATCAGATTTCACGGGGTTACTGGCACATGCCAAAATATTTACAAGATTGGGGCCCTGCTTTGTGGGAAGAGCTGTGCGGAGTGCCCCGAGAGTACCACCTTAAAGAAAAATACTAATCTCTAGCCTGACTGCTAGCATAACCCATCATCTCCTACATCTCTCTGATGCCATTCCAGTTGGCTCTCTTACATTCACAGATAATTCACACATGTTCACTCACACACAAACACTCCATCGCCCCTTCCCCCTCCTGAAAAAGTCAGCCAGCTGTTACAAAATTCAGACATTCATTAACGCAGTTTACTGTCTGACGCTGCCAAGCAAAATAGAGACAATTAATAATAATCAGGACTGAAGGGTCTGAGGCATCTTACGAGCAAAGACTTGCAGTAGTAGGTTGATTTTTTTTTTCTAAAAAAGGGACAAACTCGCTCCTGCCTTGAGTGATAGGGAACAAAGCGCGGGGATGCAGAGCAGGCAGGAAGGAGCCTCCCTCGCTGCTTGTGCAGATTCGGCAGACGCGGCAGGAGCAAACACCTCTTGCCATGCGCTCGGCCTGCTCGGAAGGCGCTCGCCAGCGGAGCTGCAGCTGGCCTCCCGCTCCCCTAATCACCGCGGATGGCTGCGGGTTAATTAGCTGCCATTCTCAGCGCCATTTGTTGTTCTAATGAAGATTTGCATAAATGCGAGACTACTGGGTAACCAATCATTTTTAGATTTTATTTTTCCCTTACAGAGAGCCCAGGGGTGGAAAACTCCCCGATTCCACATGTTTATGGTTGTGGGGGCTTCCGTGTTACCTCTCCGTTCGACCTGATCTGCCTGTGCCTGCTGAAGGGTGCACAAAGAACTCCAAGTTGCTTGTCAAACTGAGCCCCTGGTGGGTTTGTGCCCTTAAAAAGAGGCAGCCTCATTAGTTGAGAACAGAGGGGTTAAAAAATTACTACTGGCTTTATGTGTGTCTTTACATGTGTGTGGATATATATATATATGTATGTGTGTACCTATATGGGAGTGTGTGTGTCTGTACACCACCATGTGTCATGATATTCCTAAGCGTTTTGCCCACTGTGAGGAGTGGTCAGCTTAAAGCAGCATGTTCAATCATGGAACATCTAATCCAATGATTTGGTAATGATAAAATTTCTTCAGAAATAAAAGGGATAAGCCGTGCAACAAAACCACAAAAGAAGGGGCTCTAGGGTGTTATGCAAAACACTGAAAAATCAGAACTCCTAAATTTACACTGGACATCACTGAAATTCAAAGTTTACTAAAGAAAGTATCTAGTGAAGAACAAGCAACCTAAATGGAAGGCAAAAAGAACTCAGTACTTCGCATCTACCTGCCATGAGCCCCTCAAACGAGCGGCACTCACAACACAAAATAAGGAATCGCATGCATACCTCCAAAATTCATAGCAAGATCTGAACATGAAACAGCAACCAAATCCACAACTACCATGTATTTAAAGGGAGTGCTTACACTGACAATGAAATGTCATAAAACTTTTTAGTTCTAGTTGCAGTCACGACAGTGGTTACAGTTATTGCCTTGGAGAGACTAAAAGAGAAAAATTACCTCCCATTTTTAGTGTGATTACTTGTTGCACTTGATAATACTTCGCGGGTAACCATTTTCAGTGTGCTGACATACAGAGTCTTTATAACAGGTTTAGGGAACAGTGAGAAGGCAGAGGTAGTAAACTTCTAAATTTCAAATCACTATTTGAGACTGGACAAATTTCAAACTGTCTGTTCAAGGACAGGTGAACACAAATGAGCAGGTGTGTATTTCCAATTTCTGACTCCTCACACCACTTTCCTGCTAGGTTTCGAAACAAATTAGGAAACTACCAGATTTATAGCAGTATTTCTGTAGTTTTTCACCAGTTCTCTAAGATAGCTGAGAAAATATTCATTTCTTTTCTTTAGGTTTTTGTCAACAATCTGCCTAACATAATGTTGGAACTTCTTATGGGTAGACGCTACAGAAAATCAGTCTTTTAGCACAGTAAGTAGAGAGCATTCAACACATCCACAATAACCATCCCTGTAATGGCAAGCTAGGTCTCCTCCATAGCTCCAGCTCCTAGCTGGAACGGTGAGGTTTTAATGCTATGTGTAGTAATAAACAACACACACAAAGAAATGACAGTTGCATTTTGGCCCCCTTTCACCCTAGTTTAAGTTTTGCAATAGTTTAGTCCTCGATTAGAGTTTTGGATTTAGTCACTGATTACATAAGAATCTCACATTCTGTCCTTTGAAATGCAGTTTTTTAGCAATCTGGTTGGGGAGAAAACTTTTTCTTCAAAAAACTAAAGAAAACTAAAGAAAAACTAAAACACACAGCAAACTTAAAAAAAAAAAAAGAGGAAAGGTGTAGAATAACCAAACCAAACCAATAGCCAGACCTGTAAGCTGATCCCCTAATTCTGATTTAATAATTATTTCATGATTTCAATATATTACGGTTTTCCAAGGCTACAGTCAGAATAATTCATTGATAAATAGGGTAAGAGAAAGAGGAAATTACAAATCTAGCGGTCAGTAATAGAAAACAAATCTATAAGAGCTGAGGGAAGAGGTTAAGTGCTATGCTAGTTAATAAGAATGACAGCTTGCTTTGAATACTCATACTGGTTGTCCAAGATATTGAATAAACTTCATTTAAATTAATTTTCATTATTTGTAGAATCTGTGTTAGACATCTATCATGGTCAGTACTATTAATATTCTTTCCAGAGACCAAATTATCAGCATATTTAAATGAAACCTTTCCTTTTCAATATTTATTAACTCATTAATATTTCTTGATACTAATATCCTGTTGTAATATCCAAATTAATGCCTACTACAAGGTGTTTTTTACTGATTTAACTTCTTAAATTAACAGATTTTTATCCTTAGGTACTAAAAAAACCTTTGAACTCCTAAAATTGTGCTCTCTTTCTATACAATGCATCCATTTAATGGAATGAAATTTAAAACCCACATTTTTTCCTGGTTTTTTTAGAATTTCTCATAATTTAGAATTTCTCGTGGCAGTAAAGCAGCGCACCAGTCAGTTTCTAATAGCCGACAGACGAGGAAGCAGGAATGAATGCAAATGTGAAAGTTGTTCACCTTACCCGGGTTGCAGTCTGTGAGAAGGGAGCAGATGGAGAGGAGAACTTTAGAAATGGTTAATGCTGGACTCCAGTTGTCTTTTAAAATGTCCAGGCAGATGACGCCTTGGCTGTTAATATTACAATGGTAGATTCTTGTCCGAAACGTTACCTAGAAAAGACAGTGTGTCTAAGTACAAAGGTGTTGAAACCAATAATTAGAGGACTATTAGGCAATTAGAAAATTACATGAAAGAACATTTTACTTTCCTAGCTGAAATGACAGTATTCTGCTACTTTCAGTTAAAGACAGAGGACGATAGGAGTATTCATTAGAGTATAAACTCTGCCTCCTCAATTTGTGGCCAGCAGAACAGGTTTGCATGATAAAAAAGTGGGACATGGTTCTCAAACTTATTTTTGCCTCAGTTTCTCCAAACTCATGATTTTTGTACAGAGCCAAAAATGTTCTTCCATCTATACAAGGTTAACGTTGAAGAGAAGAAGAAGGTATTGTCTTCACTGTTCAGCATTTGACTCATTAAATTAAACTGGAAAAAAAAATGCAAGTGGTGAGCAACTACTAGAAAAAATAAAATGAAATATCCTTGAAGAAGGCAGCTCAAAGATTTTTTTTTTCCAATTGTGTCAGTAGACTTTCTTAGAAACATCTTATGCTCTTGTGTTTTATTTTTAGGATTCATTCTGCATCACATATTATCTCCCACGTGACACACGACAAAAATGAAGAGGAGACCATTTGGCTTCTTTATTCTGGAATGGTGTCTTTCTGCTTCTAGGCAAAAATATTAGCAATATAGGCTTTTTATTTTAAAAGATTTTCAGCTCTGAAAGTTGGCATTGTTGTTCAGAATAAATAGTCGAATACAAACGGATAGTATAAAAACCCTGCATGCTGGGGGTCTCCACCAGTGATTGATTTCTCCATCAGTTCTATTCAAACGACAAGTCAAAGCAGATGTTTTTCATGACATGTTCATAATATCTAAAATGAAGATGTACAATTTCAGTGGTCTATCTCATCAGCAACAAGAACGTCCTGTCGGGAGACAGGCTGCTTGGGCACGAGGCAGCAGCAGGCAAGCACATTGCTGGTTGTAAGCAAGCAGCTTCTTCTCCAGAACTGGACAGTGCTATTAACTGGGAGGGCTCCTGCCCTCCTCACCAACCACAGCAATAAATCCACCTCACCATAGCAAGGGAAACTGCTAAGAAGCCTGACCCTGAATTCTGAATATTTAGCAACAAAAGTCGCAGTGATTTCAGAGATTGAGATCAGACATTTATCAGTGAGCAGAACAGCAGATACAAGTGAAAAAAGATAGTGCCTGTTTTACTACTTTTTTTTTTCATACTGAACACTTCTGCTCCTTTTGACTATATCTTTCAAGCAGCTGTGACAAAATAATGTAAAGAAAAGGTAGTTTTCTCGGTATTAAAACACTATATTCAATAATAAAATATTTTTTTTCTCTTAAGTATGCTTTCACATAGATGTGAGCCAAAACTTCTGGAGCCCCAGTATCATAATCAGTGAGTTATTTAACAAGGACCCCCAAATAGCAGGTTCACCAGCTTTTAAGTATATCTCTGTGTAAAGTTATTACCAGTTAACAGCCTAATTGAACACTTTGCTGCTCGACACCCTACATACCTGTAGGTGTTTTTTTTCCATTTTTTCTTCTGCAAACATGGTTTCAATTATTCTTTTCTGGTCTAAGTGCTTTGCTTCTGATACTTTTACAAAAACCTGAAATGTTTCTGGCACAATGACCTCAATTCATCCAATCACTATAGCCAGGAAATCTACCTTTTCCCATTACAACTCAGCATTTGAGGCGAGGGATGTCTTTTGGAAGATCAAGGAAGTAGTACTCAGTGACAAAATTAAATATTCATCTACAAAGGGAAATTATTGTGAAGGAGGAAGGTTATCAATACAGAGGAGGAGCAAATTGTCTTACAGAAATTGCGTGTATGGAGTGCAGGAGCACCCTGTAAATTGTAGGTCAATGTTCATTAAGCCCTCATACAGATTAGCTTTCAGGCTCTATTAATACTTGAGACATAACTGAATTAGGAAATACTTTGTAGCAAGATGTCCCATGACTCACACAAAAATTTTAGCATCTATTTAATTTTATTAGGTTGCATTATATGCTTACTTTTCACTACATAGTTAGAACAAAGCTTTTACTTAATTTTCTTTCTTGAACAAGAATGCTTTCCTTTACTGATTAAAAATGTAAAGACCTTTCCAGCAGTATCTGAAAACACTGAGAACACTGGGCATCTCTGAATGCAAAGGAGGTAACATGGAGTCCACGGTATGGATTTCTCTATACCATCTAACTTGGTTTAAGGTATTGGTCAGTTTAAACCATCTAACTTCTAAAAAGGACTTTTTTTTTTTTTTTTTAATTATGAGCACAACTTAAGTCTGTGACAGTGAGGAAGGCACCCACTCACAAGAAAAGGTTTGCTGCTTATCACTGACAAACAGGTCGCCCACTCACCAAACATGCCAGCACACTTAAACATGCCTGTTCAATGCACAGAGGCATTTTACCAACAAAGAAATTAAGACCTCCAGAATTTCTGAAGAAGCTGTATTAATGACAGCCTTAATACACTGGGGCCTGGGGACTGACAGATGGAGGTACTTTTGCCAGCAGATGACACAGAGCTTCCTGGCTGATAACAGCGGCATTCCAGGACGTGGGTTCCCCAGGACCCACCTCGAGGGCACATCTCAGTCCCAGGACTTGGGTTCCCCAGGCAAAGAGAGGGCCTTGAGGAGATGCACAAGAGCCAGGACTGGCTCAAGAGTGAGGCACCAGCCACTACAGCTGCTTTATAGCGGAGTCAGCTATATGGAAACCTGCTGGAAACCTGCTATCTTCCCTCACCTGATTCTGGCCCTGAGGCACTTACACCCCCAAATCTGCTCAATTTCACATTAAATTTGTAACAAATGTATGAGCTATTATGAAAAGAATAGGATCATCAGGCTGTTCTGACTGCACTTCTTTCTACTTTTCCATGCAGTTGGTGTTGGAGAAAGGAAAGGGAAGGCAAAGTGGAAGGAGAAATGCATTCTCAAACAAGGATATGCTGACAAATCCAAATCTGTTTTCTTATATCAAAGTAGTATAAAAAGTCATAATACAACAGGGATTACAGATCGCTTTCCTCAACCAGGTATTGCCCCAAATTGCTGGGAATTGCTGGAATGCAACTTTCTGGGAAGCGTGAGGCAGGTGGTGCCAGGCAGTAAGGCAGACTCGGAGACTCTTCCTGCATGTGGTGCTGTGTTTACTCTATAAAGACTTCAACTTCTCTGTTACATACGTAGAAAGAAATCAAGTGAAACTTCTATTCCAGAGGAATTACACTTCCTTTATGGCCACATTTTTATCTTTGATGCTGCTGAAATGATTCCTATACGGGAAACAGCCTAATTGCATCTATCTTCTGATGAAAACACCGAAACAATCCTATGCAGAGACTCCAGGATTGTGTGGGTGTACAGCAGGAGTTCCCCTCAAACAAATGAATGGTAGAGGAGTTATTTATCTTTTTATATACATTTTTTAAGATAAATATCCTCTATGGACTTACTCTCTTTGATTCTGCAGTTTTAAGAAAGTATCTCATTTTTTGTCGAATGCAACTTCAGGTCAAAGAAATATGAATTACAGTAAAAGAGGAAAAAACAGGACTATCTTCTGAAACTATAAATGTGCTATAAAGAACCTTTAGAAAGGCGATGATAAGGAATTTAAATTCCATTGCTTTTTGAAATAAATAACAGCAAATCGCCTGTTTATCTATTCAGGGTCACTGAATGCCAACCCTTCTGTGTACTGTAAAATAGAATTAAAAAATATGAAAACTTTATGGAATGTCTGAGAAGAAACCAAGGTTATTTATTAAAAAGAGGGAAAAAATGATTAGAGAGAAGAGCTATGAGTGGCTGCTCATTAAATGAGCTTTAGGTCAGAGAAAAGACTGTTTTTAAAACCCAGGAAGGACAAATTAAGATGGATTTCAGTTGACTGATTGTAGGTAAGTGACATTAGGCAAGATAAATTGCACCTGGGCCTGACAGTGTCACTTTGAACATCAGTTTTCCAGTATGATTTAGTCCTAAAGTCACTCTCTATCTCTGTTTTGAACCTACCATTCCAACAGCAGGTCTAAATCCACCGTGGCATTAGCAGCCAGGTGTGTGGCTTGCCCAACCTCACCTGCAAGGTTCAGGCACGTGAAGGCACCGCCGCTCTCAAAGGGCTGGTCCCACGGGGACCCAGGGCTCGCGCTCTTTCCCCAGAACATGCCTGTCATAATTCCCTTACAGACGGCATTGGGAGGGAGGAAGGATTCTCCCCTTCTCCTGTGAGCATGCAAGGGGTTAAGCCTGCCTCAGAACCGCATTCTCCAGCCTGCTTGGGTCCAGCCCCCACCTCCTCATCTTCGTTCCTCCCACTGAGGCTGAGCAACCTGCACAGAGGGAGGAAAGGTTCATGCAGCCGGCAGGGCAATGAACAGAAACCAAACTTCCTTGCAGGGCTGCCTTGGGAAGCAGGACAGAGATTCCAGGGTTTTTATTCCTGCCACTTTGCAGAGTTCCTTCCAAGCTCCCATGCCCCCCACAAGGGCACAATCCTGCGGTCTCTCCTTAGATGCAGCTTCTGCATTTCTCAAATATTCCCCTAGAGTTCCGCTTTAATAAACTGTGGTGGCACTACCTGAAGTGGAAGAAGTGGTACTGCATACAGAAAAGGTTATATATATATTAAAAAAATATGATGCCCTTTATAATGATGTTCGTGGAGCTCAGGAGGGAGGAAGTAGTTCCCATCTCAGTTTTTCAGACTTTACGAGCAATAGATTTGTCTGCTTGAATAAAAAAGTAATAAAAACAAGATCAAGCCTATACTCTTTAGTAATATAAGAAAAACTAGTATAAAACAAATGGAAATTGTCTATAGCTATGACTGACACAAAGTTCATGCAATAACCTTTATGTTAAATTTCTTACAGAGTACACGTCATTTAAATCTATATTGTATCTTGCACTGAAGCTGCATTTCTAAGACAAGATCTCTGTTTTCCAACACAGAATTCTAGCACACACAGGAACAGCCATCGAGATACTTAATGGATTATTCCATAAACTGCATAATAAATGACTGACCATATGATGCCCACCATTAAATTGACCTGGTTAAATGAATACATGCTGAGAAATGAACTTCATACAGTTCATAGAAAACTAGCTCATGCCTAGTTTTAGTACGTAGAAAGTAGATATAGTTTATTATATCAAAGGAAAACGTATCTCACCTAAAACTAGTAGGAAATGATAACTTGTAACTGCTTTTATTCCACCCACAGAAAAATCCAACATGCAAAGCATACTGGGGCTTCTGTAACAACATGGACTATTTGAAACATAGATAGTCATAACTGATAAAAATTTAAAAGGCTTATAATAGCAATTATATGAGTTAAACTTTAATATTGTCCAAAATGAAACAGTATTCAATTTATCATTCCATATATTAATGGTGAATATACCAGCTCACTGAACAAACTGCTGCAGGAAAAAGAAATATAAATTTAAAGAAACAGAACAATGACAGCAGAGAAAGTAGAGAAGGAAAGTAAAGAAAAAATATCTCAAGCTGTACCAAGTTTTCTGAAAACAGCAGAAGAGCAGGAGAGAACAAATGCAGTGGGGTGGAGTCCAGGTTAGGGAGGTTCAAAATAGATACAGTATTGCAAAATCTTCAAAAACATCAAAAGCTTCTTTTCATAAAGTCAATACAAATGTTTACAACATTATTTTATTTTAACCAACGTAATCTTTTTTACATTTAATAATTCCCTATGGAAAGAGAGGAATAAAGGAATCTTACAGGGAGGACTTTTTTTAAAGATTGAGTTGTCATTCTACTTTTCCAAAACAAATCCCCCCTTTCATAGTTTAAAATATGTAGGCTGTATCTTCCAACACATACTTTCTTTTTGAGTTTGCCAAGTGATCCTTCATTTGTGGTTTAAAGAAATACAACTGTTCTCATCTAAATGTGAGCAAACGTATCCCATAGCAACATTTCTATTTTGCATAACAAATCATATATCACAACGGGACAGATAGCAGTTGGCTTTTTACTGTTGTTCCTGCTTTTGATGTTTCCCTAACAAGGGGGCTCCTGGACCTGCTCAGGGAGGAAAGGTTGACGAGCGAGCTGGGTGTGCTGGGAAGAGACATCGGGCCCAGAGCTAGCAAAGGGCAACGCATGCAGGCAGGTTGCAGCAGGCATTTCTGAATTTTATAATTTTTAAAATTTGGCTTTTTTTCCCTCTCCCAGCTTCAACTGCCTTTGAATATTTAGGGGCTCCCTACATGGGGACGTATAGGCGTATTCACCTCAGAACTGTAATGTTCTGTAAAGAACATTAATACATGATGCATATTTAGATTACATATGGATTTGGTCTCTTTATTAGAGATCTCACCAGAAAAAAGTGAGTGATAAAATGGAATTTCTTACAGAAAACTGACTGTCCAATGGAAATCGCACTGCTAGAAGATACTCCCTGCAAAACTCTGGATCTCTACAGGGCTTTTTGGGGCACTTAATATACTGGGTATTTACAGGAAATTAGCAAGAAATGATGGAACCTTCAAAGTTTTGGGGAGAGAAAACAGGAAGGGTGTATTTGGATAGGTTTATTTTCATTAAGACAAAAGAAGCAAATACAGAACAGTGATATAAATTAGTATATTAAAACAGTGTAAAAAGAAGGCTATTCACTGGAAAAACTGGCAATCCGATTTGGCGATCACTGGAAGAATTATCAGATAACGGAATTCAAAGGATACAAGGTGCTATTGTACTGAACGTGACTTCTACACTTACTGATCATAAAGCACAGCTCTTGATCCTTTCCTCAGCTTTATGAATTTCTGCTTGCATCTCTGTCCTCCGCTTCTGTGTATGTGTTATTTTGGAAGAGAGGGGGAGCGGGGAGCGCGGGAGGCAGCCGCGCCAAGCTGCGAGCGGCACGGCCAGAGCTAATGGGATGTGACAGGGGCTATGACGAGGCAACCGCATGTAAGGGACAGCGGTGACAGCAGCCTGTCATGTCTGAAGGCAAGTCGGAGGACACCGGTATCTGAGGGAGGACAAGGGAAGAGGGGCTGCGGCCCGGCCTGCGCCAGGGCTGCCGAGGAGGCAAGGGGAGAGGATCGAACAGGCTGCGCTGCAGGGTATTTCGAGAGTGAGGGGTTGACATGTAAACTCTCTTAATAGTGACACAGGCAATGGAAAATCAGCAGGGGAACATATTAAAAATGTAATTTTTAACAACAGCAAAAAAAGCAACAGTACTCTGAAAATAACATTTGGGGGAGCAATTAGAAAAGAGGTAGGCTTGTGCCCTTAGGTAATTTCTAAGCACATTTTTCTATTATGCTGCAGATAAGGAAAAATGTCCTTAACAACCAATCATATATAAAATAAATATGGAAAAGTGGAAAAGTAGAGCAAAAACCAGGAATAAAGGGAACTGCCTATCATACATGAGTCCAAATTTAACAAAAAAGGTCCAACATTGCTCTACAGGAGGGGGACTCCACATAATGCTATTTTGTGCATACAGATTAGTGTTATGTGGCAATTACATAAAAAGCATTGAAGACATGTTTAATATTGCCATCAAGGCCAGATTGTACAGATACTCTGTGTGACATTTACAAAGGCAGAAGACTCTCCTAGCAGACTAGCAGTTGATTTAAGGCAGCTAAGCTTTCAAACACTGAGAACAATTTTTCAGTCAGTCAATAGACATATGAGATTTACAAGGAGGAAATGGAGTTTTCTGTTATTCTAATTTTGATTTAGAGGTGATTTAGCATATTGCAGCTTTCAAGTCCTGTGAACAATTTTTCAGTCAGATGAGATTAAAGTTCCTAGCAAGATTAATTGTAGACTTGGGATTAAGAGATTTTATAAATCACTCAAATTCAAAAATAAAGCTAGGAGAGTACTAGGATAATGATAGATATATTCACATTGTATCAGCTACAGCTAAATTGAATTGACTGAATACAGTCAAATATCTGAGCAGAAGTTATTAATAAAGATTATTTTTGATGAAGATGCAGACACTGCCATAGTGACGATGCCTAGAGGGAGTGTTCTCTTGAATAGTACTAATTTTTTTTTAAAAACAACTGTATGAAAAACTGTTGAAAGACTTCCCATTCTGGAGGGACAGTATGGAGGCTAACGCGAACAGTCCCTTTTCTTTGACAGGTGTAGCGTATATAACACTGCAGTGTGAATTTGTCTCGATGGCTGAATTTTAGATGATCTCAGAATTAAAAAGTTTGCAAATTTAGGGAACTACCAGTTTCTGAGGTGGACAAAAGATAAAAACAGGCTGACCGAAAGACATGGTACATCATATGCATTTTTATACGGATATGCAGGTAGACACTCACATACATGCAAAGGAGATCTATCATGTATGTATATCTATTTATCCCATCTGATAGCCTAGAGAAAAAGAGCAAGAGGGAGAGCTTTCATTTGTCAAAGCCAAAGGGGGACCTGTCTGAATCCATTAAGCATGAAAGGAAGACAGTTAGCAGGAAAAAGAAATCTCAGAGGTATTTCTAAAAAAGGCTAAGGGGTCATTAAGGCATTGGAGCAACACGAGGCTATTTCCGTGGCAGGCTCTCCACATACTTTCACTCATTTCTTTAAGTGGCTGCTCAGAACAGGTCACAGCATTCTCTTTTCCTAAGTTCACTGCACTACAAGGGAGAAAATATATTTCTGGGGCTGAAGGAAAACCTCATCTTATAAAATGCGTCCTGAGTTTGTGAGCCAAGCATCCGCTTTTAGCAGAAGGTGAGATCATGTGCGGACACTTGCGACTTGCTTTGTCTGTCGCATACCTTCCTCTTGCTTGGCATCTCCAAAAAACAGCACAGTGCTTTAAACATTAGAGGATATAACTGGAAAGAGAATCAGAATACTGCAGGCTCCCTGCTTTCATGCTGACTCAGCCAACCAGGCGCTCAGCTAATTTCCGCGGCGTTGCAGAAGCTTCTTCACAGTGAAAGCTAAGAAATGTTTTTAATTGATTAGAGCCTCCCAGAAAGCCAAAGCTAATTTGTCAGTTCTCAGATGAGCTGTTCTAAAAATCTTGTTATCTGGTTACAAAGATATTTGAGATAGTTTGGGATGGCCCTCTGTCACTTCTTTTCAAGCTGCATCAGTCACAAGTAGAGAACCTTCTTACTTCTTTTAGAAGAACGACTTTCTCCTGTGCAGGACTACTCTGCAGTTGTGGGTGAAGCAAACTGCCATTGATTTAAAAGGAAAGCAGGACTGAAAGGGTCACTGACCTCCAGCTCAAAAACTTTGGAGTCCAGTTTCAAGGATGAGACAAAGCTGAAAGACTGAAATAGACTGACTTCAAACAGGAAAAAAAAAAAAGACTGAATAGCACGAGAGCAAACTATAGCATGACTAACCAGTTATTTTGTTGAAAAATAGCTTTATTTGACATTATGCTTATGACAACCTTAGAGACACACTGACAGGTAAAGACAGACAGAAACAGAACTATTGATCTGTGGGGAAATGACTAGCTGGTGCAGACTTGAAGGGAAATCCAACGGCAGTGATGTTTGGATATGCAAAAATCAGGCATGTAAAATGGACTGCATGGAGCTATTAGAGGATGTGAAACACAAATATAATATTTTAAAATCTTGAGAGGCTGTGATGTTGAAGGCTACAAAGGTGTAAAAATGAAGGAAAAGTTAAATAGCTCAAATCAGAGTTCTGAGCAGATGTTTTTCTTTATTTAAATAAAACCTGAATGGATGACTGATTTGTCTTCTTTTAAGTGGTAAAGCAAGCTAACCATCAAGAAGAACAAATGAAATTAATTTCTAAATTTGTTAAAACCCCCAAATTATAAGTCCATACTTCTTTTCTTCATGTGCAAATGTGCTCTCAGATTTTTTTTAATTAATGTTTTCCAATATGCAGTAGGGAATGAAGGAAAAGTTAAATAGCTCAAATCAAAGTTTTGCATAGACATTTTCACTTTGTTTAAATAAAAACAGAATGGATGACTGATTCATCTTCTTTTAAGTGATAAAGCAAGTTAACTATCAAGAAGAACAAATGAAAATTAATTTCTAAATTTGCTAATCATAGGTCCATACTTCTTCATGTGTAAATGTGCTCTCAGATTTTTTTTAATTAATGTTTTCTAATATGCAGTAGGGTGCCACAATCATCAGAATAAGCATCAGTAGAGCTTTGCGAAGGAATTGGTATCCCTTAGAAAATATTCAAATCTTTGTATAATACAAACCAAGCAATGACTATACCACAACATATTTCACTTATAAAAATAAAATTATAGGCACTTAACATTATCCAGAGCTCACTTTCAATATATTTTTCTTAACTGAAGAATTATTTTTTACTTCCATACATGCAAGTATAACCTACACATGTATTACCACAGAGCACACATCTGAGAACAGATAAGGATAATGGATTGTGGAAATCTTTCTGTTGATTTTAATAGGCTTTGGATTAGGCCCTGCAACAATAACTGTGTTATGTGACACGGGCATTTGCTTTGGAACCTTACCCTGGGTCAAGTAACTGCATCTGGGAAATACAGTTTCTGTTTCTTCCCGGGCCTTTTTGGTCACATCTTTGGAAGATCAATTTTGACAGTACTCATTTAAATGTTCCTTACTTCTTAGTAAAAGAGAGATAAAAGTGGCCCACAGAAATCTCAGGAGGAATGTATGAATTCAACCAGAGCACGAAATGCGGGTTATATTTTTTCTGTTATGTACTTACATGGATGTTACCTTGCCAACATTCAGGAATATATTTCAAGGCTTTCTCTGTACATTCTACAGTGTTGCATTTTTATCTCTAGTGGTTATTTTATTTTATATTTTATTTTATTTTATTAAAGATGATACAGCCACGAGAAGTGGGAATATTCTTATTTATTCCCATAGCCCTAAGAACTATAATTTTAAGAAAAGCACCAAATATCACAAATCTTGTGGTAAAGTGGAAGAGACATCAACACCCAGTGATACAGATAGCACTGCATGGTGATTCCATATGTTATGTTCTACCTACTCAGCACATTTCTTATGCTAAAAATAACTGTTTGAAGAACATATTTAACTGTCATTTCTCAACAATATTGACTGCAGCTACCTTAAGACAAGTAGTCATCTTCCTACACTGCTTTATTCAAGGGACTTCCCAAAGTATTTTAGCTACAAAACAATTTTGAAAGGTCTGAAACATATGTGTAATTATTCAGCAACAGTTTAGGAATTCTTATATCAGGCTTCAAGATAAGGGTTACTTACAGTAGTGGCATCAACTGACTAGAATAAGAATCTATGTGAACAAAGTATGTTAGTGAAATATTACTTAAATCTGACATTAGTACCCTGACCACATGTGCTTCTTATTTTCTTACAGATAACAATTTCCTTGATCATAAATACTGGCCTTGTAGTAATACAATATGGCATCAGAAACTCTCTTGTTCTTTATCATGCAATAGATGTTTATATCATTTATATGCACACATTTCTTACAAAGACAGTTGGAGTCAAGATAAAGGCAGACAAAAGATCTATTGCAAAGCAGGATAAGAACCTCCTCTTTGCTTGGTATTTCATTAATAAGCAATGCACAGCTGCCTTACTCATGTCTCTGAATAATACAGTCACCAAACACAATTGAGCGTGGATTGCAGAAATCTTTACCTTGTTGTGAAAAATCAAACTGGACCTTCACCTTCTATTTCAAAAGGTTGCCTACTGCATATATTGCCTTAAAATTCAACAGCTATAATAGAGAGAAAGACAGAAGGTATCTTTCAAACTTGCACTTTTTGAGAGAACTTCAAGTTGCATTTTATATCCAATAATCCAATTCTGTGGATATGCCCATATCTACTAAATAATTCTCTCTTTAATTTGCTGTGGGACTGAGGGTAACTCTTGCATTGCAATGGCTACATACAGAGTAAGCCAAGCAAAGAGGAAAATGAAAGGGACCTGTCAAGATGGAAATCCACACAGCAAATGCGAAGACTAAAACAGTGTGGGCTGGGAGGGAGGTTTGAACAAGACAGGGGAACAGAACACTGCTGGATCTCAGAGTACCCAAAGCTTTAACTAACTGTGCAATTACAGTTGTCGAAATCAGAAAAATTGTGGTCAGTAAGGTATACAAACCTCTGTAATGCTTGTTATGATCTCACGGCTTCTCTAAGCCAGGACATGAGAAATGGGAAACAAAGTTAGACCATCTCTAACACTGTCCCATCTTTAGGTCACTGGTTGGGGAACTGTGGTTTACAGAAAGCCAAATATTTTGAATTCACATCTCTTTTCTTGGTGCTATTTATAAAATTATTACTGTAGCATTAAAATTCTGTTTATAAATGTTCCTTTAGTCATCTACTCATAGTCATCAGGAATCAACTAACCTCTCTCTTAAAGCAACACCCTTCTGCCATAGGCAAACATCAGCCCTTTCAGAAGTGTGTCAGAAAGAACATATTTTTTTTCCTCCGTAACTCTTCCTGGGCAGCTCACTGTGAACCTCACTCTCCCCTCTCCTAAGAGGAACAAGTTACCTCTTTGTACTTTGTTTCACAAAACATGCCTATCAATTTATCTACTTCTATTAATAGCCCTGCCGGGTACATTTTCCAGTGTCTATGAGTGTTATTGACCACAGCTGTCAAGAATTGCGCTCGGTGTTCCAGATAAAGTGATTCAAGGGTTTTGTATATGACACTGATAAATCCTTACATTTCCTTCAGGAAATGCCAGATGAAGTATCTTACAGCTGTATCTATCTTTGTTATAGATGAATTAGACTGGTGTCTTATACTAATCCTGTGATCCAGCACTGCAGCCCATTTTGGCCCCCTTCTTTAGAAATGATTGCTACTAGTTATTGATGACATTTTGCACTATTACATTTCGCTCCATTTCTGTTTCACCCACCCTCAAAATCCCTAGATTTATCCTGTATGGCATTCTGAGTCCATCTCTTTTTGGTGATGATCTCCTGACTTCATATTATTGGCACAGTTCTTTGGTACATTTCTACATCTGGTTGATATTGCCAATATTGACAGCCTTTAAAAAGGAAACCATACGGGATTCTACTAATCTACATCTTTTGGTTTGATTTCTTGTCTTTGCTGCCTTATTTCCACATTCTTCAAGAAAAGTGATCTAAAGCAATTAATTATAACTTCATGAGAAGTACAGAATTTTGCATCTAAAGAAGTAATTTATATGGGGTAGTGCAAAAGGTGTGCATTTTGTCAGAGTGCCACAGAACGATGATGAATTATAAGGGTCAATGGGAAAGATTAACTGTTATCAGCTGCTTACAAAGGGGCAACACAAACATGAATGCTTTCATATTAGAAACAAACCCAAATCACACAACAACTGCTTGAAGTTATGCAACCGTTTGTTAAATAAATCCATACCTGTCCAAGTATACTGGAGACATACAGGAATTTTTTAGGCAGTTATTTAAATTCTTTTTATCAAAACAATCAATTAAATGTTTATCATTTCCTTCAGAGTTTTCTATCTCAACCTACAGTCGTATACCAATACGTGAAATAAATCACTAGGAGATGACTTCAAGTAGACTTTTAAAATCCTCTTACTAACCTTGGGTGGTTTAAAAGGATAGTCCGGTGAAAAGGTAATGTCAAGGAAGAAAACTCCACCTTCATATACAGACCCTGGAGGTCCCAGTATGGTTGACCTCCATTCATAAATGTTGTCTCCTTTGGGTCCAGCACTAAAATAGAGAACAAAAATATAACTTAACAATCACATACACATAAGAATATCCATCCATCAGCTACAAACTACTATAGTAGTGCAATAATACTAAAGGTTAAAATTATGTATGTTTATTAAGTTAGCCTGAGATAACACACGTAACTGGTGTCCTTAGCTCAGTCGGTGAACTGACACATTCATCCATAAAGAAGTATTAATATCACTGAGATATAAATTATTTAAATAAATATTGAAAATTTCCTAACTGTCTTATCTCAAATATTTCAGAGGGCAGATGTGCAGTATTTACAGTACAAGGATACAGAAACCTGGCTGAGATATCTTGTCACTGTCTTGCCTTACAAGCCATCCTATTTTCACCTACCTCCTCATCCACCTCCCTCATCAGTCAGTAGTAGTGTAATTGCACACATTGTCATATAGCACGTGATGTACTAAAGACTTAGCACTGTATAAATGACCTTTTAGCTGTGCTTTCTAAGTCTCTATCCTAAGGACTCCAGTCATTAGTACAGAAAGCTGCTTTACTCTGCAATTGTTACACTATCTTGAAAAACTTATAAATAGAAAGCAGGTTAAACTGTAGGATTATGTAAATTCACACTCCTCATTTAAAAACCTGGCACTGGAACAATATTTGAAATATCTAACACATAGTCTCATATGTGGAAAATGGAAAATCTTGTACCCACATAGTTAAGCTCTGGAGGAAGCAAATTAAAAATGAATAAAGTTTTGGGGCATTACTCTTCTATAGGCCAAAACAACCTTTTTTCAGGCAATATAATGCTTGTCCAGGGAAAGAAGATACCTTAATCAGGGTGGCCTCTTAAGGAAGCTGCAGATTCCTTTTTGGTTCACAGCCTACTGACAGAAGTCACTGATACAGGACCTGAATTTTAATTAGGATCAATTGGGATGGTGACTTATGGATGTCTGGCTAATATTTTTCACAGAAAGGTAGTGTTGGTAGATTTTTCAAATAAATGACGCAGTACTTTCTTAAGGCATTTCTTGTGAAACAATTCTTGTTATGTTTGCAATAAAGATTTCCACAGTACACAGGGGTTTGTGAAATAACCCTGTGTATGGAACAGATGAAAGCTCTTGGCTACGCTCCATGCCTCACAATGCACCCAAGGCATACAATTATTATACGACATCATGTCATGTTCACTGCTCAACTATTCATTTTGTTCACTGAAAGTTAATAAAACCCTTTTTCACCTGAAATTCCTTGGGCTCCCTTCATTAAAACTTCTGACTGCACGATTCCCTGCATACAACCGAGCGACTCAGTACTGTGCAGCCTAGTTCATTAGTCATGGTACCTACATCAATTTTCTATAATAGCTGCTAATGCTTCTTGGCTCTCTAAACTACGTGCTTTCTTAACAAAAATGGGTTACAGAGAATATAATATAATGGAATATTCATTTTATATCAGCCTCAGTAACAAAACCGGCAATTGTTTTAAAGATAAAATCAGGCTTTTTAAGCATCACAATAGCAAAAGTGCTGCCATCCATTCATCCATCCATATTTCACACTGTCTATAATACATCAGGTTGCTAGCTGCCAAACAAATTTAATTTACCCAGTTCTCAGTTTGCATTAACCTTTGAATAATAAAGCACAGCTGAGACTGCTGTAAGAAACAAACCAGAGAATGAATAATTAAAACACCTTCTCTGCCTTTAGAAAGACCAAGAGTCAACGGGGAAGGTTTAATTGTGACTGAACTAGGCATTAAAGGGCTAATTGAACTCTTTATAAGCCCAAATGAATGTGGGTCTACACCCCTGCCACGGTACACAAGGTTCACAGAAAGTAAAGCCCTAAAAAATCAGACAATTGGTTCAAACATAAAAAGGCAAGGAATAAGGGTAGGCTAAATCTTACAGGAAAAAAAACAAACCTATAATATGTGAAGGAAATCCTTTCCCATTTTCTGCAGGAAAATGCTCTAATACTTGGAGAAGCAATGACTTGGTTGATGCCAGCAAGGTTAAAATGGAAGAGATATAAATGTCAATCCCAGAGAAATGGTTGGAAACAGCCAGAAACAAAAGGAAACCTCGCCTCTATTAGTGTTCATTTAGCCAGCAGGGGTGGCTTGGCTCCTTATGGATTTGAGCGAGGCCCACGTTTTGGATCAGATGCTAAAACTTTCTTTGACAGTGACATTTCCACAACTTCTATTATTTTTATTTGCTTTGCCTATTTGTTTAATTGCATTAACATTTGAAATGAGCAGTCATTAATTAAAATAGTCGGAAAATGCTCCATCTGCCAGTTGAACTGTTTCGGCACGTCCAGCTACAAGCCCAGCCTGATCACATTCTGCGGATGCTGATTAACATTAATTGAAGGTTTTCTTTGCAAATGAGAGATGGAGCTTTATTAAGTATTATTATTAATTTAAAGCATCGCTCGTATTGTATGCAGTGTGGGAAGACTGCTGCTGTCGATGTTTGCCTGCTCAGTGCTTGCTGGCACTGAGGCTGTTCAGCCGATGCAAAACACCGGCTCATGTGCTCAGCCAACAGCTGGCATCGAGGGCAACACAATGCACAAGCGCAACATTTTTCTCACTTGCACATTAATAATACAAAAAGTTTGACAGGTGTATTTCCTTGTTTTCCTTCTCTCCTAATTGTTGAGCTTTTATTTATCCACATTATTGGCAACAAGAATGACAATTTTTCAGGCTTCACCAGAGAAAATTCCCATTTGGGCAAGCCCTCAGCCAAAGCCCTACTCTATAAGGTTTATAATGCAAGAGGATTTAATTGCCCATCTCTCTACATGGATATCTGCCCAGCACACTGAAGCCCAAATGTTCTACATTCAGTACGATTTATATTCCAGTTCTATTAATGTTACTGGCAACTAAACCGCAGGTCTCAAAGAAAAGTAAACTAAACATCCCAGTGCTTGAAATTATGTTATCTTTGGAAGGGTAGACTCAGATGTGCACCCGCTCGGCAAAAAGCGGACTAAATCTGTGTTGAACTGAGCTGACCCAGAGCCAGACCATAGACGTGCTGCTTGCCACTAACCTAGTGCTAAATCAATCAGCTTCAGGGGAGAAATAATGATGTCTCCAGCAGCTCCAGGTGGAAACGGCTGAATTATAAAGATAAGATGGTCAGGATAAGGACAGATCTGTTGACAGATATGCTGGCAGATCAGCAGCTTGGCCTCCAAGTATGAGTCCTGAGTCTTAACCCCTGGTGACTGTGCACAATAAAGACAACGCAGAGCGCAGCGATAAGAACGCAGTGTTATTCTGGAGCCTGCGCTCCAAACATTCCCAGCATATCTTCCAGGTGGGAATTGTAGCATAGGACTGAGGGGGTGCAGCTGAGCATGAAGGCTCTTGAGACTTAAAATTATCAATGTTTTGTCAAGAGATAGCTCTCTCCTGTTATTGTTCCCTTAAAACTGATGATACACCCCCTCAGAATACTGTCTCTTTTACTGGCTTTGCTCACTGGAAGAGCTGGGGGTGAGTGGACATCAAGACGATCTTATTTACTCCCTTTTATAATGACACAAGTTTGGATATATGAAATTATGGACAAAGGAGTCAATATGCATAAAACACTGTCCTTTGTATTTATTCTCTTTTGCTTTTCCTAATATAGCTCAATTCTGTCACCGCTTCCAATATTTACATTTGCAGGTGAAATATATGCACATCAGTCATAGTTAGTAGCAAAATTATTCAAATGTTACTGTAATTGAATCCATTTTACTTTAAATATTTAACATATTCAGTATTTTCCATTCCCTTAACCTGTTTAAGGCAGGCAGTCGCTGGAAGTAGTGCTGCTAAAAGCTGCTTGTTCAGTACAATTATAAACACAAAGCCTTGACTGCCTTTGGAATGTACTACAACATTCAATTTAAAACGATATATCAGTAAATTAACAGAAGAGTATATGCAAACTACAGCATCTATGAGACGTAATGTAAAAAACCTATCTAAGAGAGGTAATGAAAGCACTGTAGATTTTTAATTTCATAAGAGCTGTGTTTTTTATAGAAATATACTCAATTTCCAGGACTTAATTCAAAAAAGGGAAAATACAAAAGGCCAAAGAAATAAAGATATTCCACATGTTCAATGTGGATCAATCACATGCATCAATTAGTCATATGGAATGAATTGACCTAAGTAATGTTGTTATTTTCTCATCTAGCTTATATTTCTAGATAAGAGATCACATGCTTCCCTTATGTTTTTAACTAGAGGTAGTATAATCTCATAGTGGGTTTCAGGTGATGTGGAAAATGAGGACATGTTAATGTCTTCCTTTACATTTCCTGTTAGAATCCAGTTCTAAAGTGTAACAGTACTCCTTAGCAAAAGGGAAAGGTAACCCTGCAGCATAAAAAGAAGTGAGAAAAGCAATTGTAACTTGCATTGCCAACTAGCTCCAACAAGCTAACAGTCTTTGGAGGGAAGCACTCAGACTGAATAAAACAGGAAAACAAGATGCTTGCAAGACCTTCCCGTTCCTCAGGACTACTAAAGAAATACGGAGATTCTCCTGTACCAGGAGAGTTTAAGCTTATATTTATCCTTCTCCTTTACAACGAGGCAGAAAAACAAAAAAGGAAACAAGATATTCACTTTGTCCATGGCATTCATTTTTGTTATTTTTTTGTCTAATCTGAACTGCATTAGAGCACAAAAACACATATCAGACCTGAGTTCCCTTGCACTAGGTACAGTTTGAGGAGGATGCAGACCCTTTGAACTATCTACAGTAATACATGAAAGCAGAAGGAAGCCGGATACATGGGAGTCTCTTCCTCTTGCTTTCCTCTTATCACAAGAAGCCTTGACTTCATGATTTAAGAGATTTCCCTCTGAGGAGAAGAGCTCACTGCAGAATTATCTCTACTTATACAGCATACAACACAATTTCTTGCAATCCTGTGTTTCTCGCACATCTAACAGATATGCTGGAGCAGATCCTGCCTCTAGCTGCCCTTAGTGAATGCTTCTGGGAAGCCACATGCCCAGAGGGCAAAGTGAATACAAAAGTATCACAAGATCAGCGAAATAATTTAAGAGCACAGCTGGTGAGGGAAAAGGATGGATGTGACACAACAGAAGACTGCAGATTCAGCCTTCGAAGAGATACATCTCCTGAGAAACTCACACAACGCCTCATTAAAATAAACCCAATACATAAAATAAACTCTGCTCTCTGTTTTGAACATGTTGCCAATACTGAAACTGGTCCTGAACAGGAGTGTGACCTTGTCTTGTGCCACCAGTGTGTCTCAGCTGATAGGCCACTGAGGAAGAGCTCCGTGCTGTCCCCATGCCCGAGCTTTGCACTGCAGCCAGCAGTGGAGCTGCTAGATAACCTCAGTCTGGGCAGAAGTCAGCCAGCAAGGGCTGCGCTGAAGCTGGAATCACCAGATGCCTCTCAGACTCCCCAGCAACACAAAGTTAGAGCGCGTTCAACAAAATGCACTAGTAAGTCCCATCAGGTATTGGCACCATTTCTCTGTGAGCAGCTGGAGTTCCCACCATCCACTTTCCCCTCCATGGTAACTGCTGTGTCTCTTTGGCTTTAGGACAGATATGGACAGTGTCAGCAACACTGGTCACCTAGCTAACATTCACTTGCTGTGCTTCTGCTTTTCTGCCAGGCCTCACCTCTCTTCATTTTGCAGACCCACTTGACTACCACATCTGGAGTTTTCACACCCTTGTCCTCCCTCTTCATTGCCAATTCTTCTTCTTAAAACCCCTTATTTCTCTTTCCTGCTTGAGGGTGGTTATATCTCTTTGCATGACAGTGATTCATTGGTCTTTCTTTTCAGAGGCCCCTTCGTTCCCTTGGGTACCTGCAGCTCTTCTTCCCCTTGACATGCCTCATCAAAAGGCACCAGCCCAGTCTGCAAGTTTTTTCTCTTTTTCCAGAAAGGAGGAGGGGGTGGGAAGTGGTGCAGGGGGATTTTAATTCAGTACGGCAGTTATTCATTTTGTTTTCTTCCTTGTTGCCCTTCTGAGATGCAGAGAGCAAGCAGAGCGGGTGCTGCAGTAGTGGGGTGGAGAAGGGAAAGTGAGTCACAGCTGCTTGCCCAGATGCTACAGTGATATCAGGAGGTGCTTTTATAAATGTATGTAATAAACAGTTGCCAGAGCAGCCAAAGGAACACACTTCTACAAAACAAAAACAAAGAGACAGCAGCAAGCACGGAGACTGCCTGTGGCAATGGGCACAGTTGTATGGCTAATAACACCTCTGCTATGGATGAAATTATCTGGCTAGTCCCTGAGCACTAAAATCAAAGAATTAAAGAAATAAACCACTACAAAAATAGAGAGAAGTGATGACTTCTGGTATAATGTTGATGATGTCCTTCACCAAAAAATCTTCTGAAAATTCCTCAAATAAGATTTATATTTCTTTAATTTATCTTCATTTAACTTTCTACATCAACACGATCCAAAAAGTGTCATTGAAAATACCAGAAGATGCTGCTGCTGATTTTTTTAGACCCAATTAGGCTGAGAAAAGGATCTATGACTTCAGTATTTTTGGTCCTGCAATAGTACTGGGAGTTCATGTGATGTGTATGTTGTAACATCAGCATAATTAGAAGTGGCAAGCATGATTTCGAGGTAGGTTTCACTACATGTATTTTTCATAATGGAAACTGAAGACAAAGTGACTGGTCTTTCTGACTTGTCACTCCAAAAATCAATGCCAGAAACAGAAATTTCATACAAAACCCTTACACCACTTGTCTGTCATTACAGTGACAGAATACAGCTGAAAAATTTTGATTGGACTTGCTCCCAGTTCAGAATTACATTTGTGACTGAGACCATCACAACAAACCCACCGTACTTTGGACCAGTGTGCCCAAGGTTTGTATGAGGCACCTTCTCTTTTTTTCTTGAAATCATCTCCATCTGGCTGCCTGTTGATGGAGCCCCTAAGAATTATTAATGGAACCTGAAGCACCTGATGAAGCTGTATTTTGTTTAAAATTCATGAGTTTTGACCACAATAAAAAATAACACAGATTAACAACAAAGTGAATTTCACTTAGTTTACTTCATTATTCACTTCTAAATAACACCACTAAAAATTATTAAAAGTATCCTAGCACTTTGGTAGATTGGTATTCAGAGAGTACTGTAAGACTTTTATTCTCTAAAGTCCTGTCTTCAGAGCATCCCTGAGAAAGAAACCATCATGAAGCGAACCATTTCTTAATGCATAAAGCAGTTATTTATATTATAGTATCTACAGCAATTTATTCATTGCAAACCCCATTACACAGTGTATGATCACAGCATGCTGTGTATTCACAATGAGATTTAAAATGGCAATTTTGTTAAGTATTCTCCACTTTGTTCAGCTGAGCAAAATTACATAAAACCCTTCATAGAAGGCTTCCCTTGTTCAAAACAGGAAACATTGCTTTGTCTGCTATTACATATCTGTGGGCCTGATTCCCTCTTGTCACATCTTTTTTTAAAAAAAGTAACAGCACTGACTGTAGTTATATCTCTCTCACACCATCAGAAACAGACTGAATAGTTTAAACAAGACAAAATCTGTCTAATTCGCCTCTATGGCCTCTTTCAAGCATGATTTATGGCCATATTTTAGCAAACTAGTAACTAATAGATATTCCTGAGACGTCTTAATATGAACTTTGAGCTTGCAGTTCGTCCAGTGAGTTTATTTCTTTGCAGCTCCTAACTTGCCTCTCATTGAATCTTTCCCCTTCCCAACTTTATATTTCATTTATCAAAAGGTGACTGCTTTTTAATTTCATGATGATTTTCTTTATCCAGAACAGGTACAATCTAATATTCTTTGTTTTCCAAGTTAAACACACACACACACACACACCAAAAAAAAAAAAAAACCCCAAAAAACAAAAAACACATAAAAAGGGCAGATAGGTATTATATTTTAAATTCTAAATCTAGTTTGAAAGGATGAGGCTACTGAGTGTGGACAGATGGCACAAATACCCCAAAGTTGCTGGAAGATTTTGTGGGAGAAAAGGCATTCTTTAAAATAGAATTGCCTTTTCAGTTTCTGTGGAAACCTTTGAGGCAGCACAGGTGTAAAGCAGACCAGCTCAAAAAGACTAGAAATCTACTTCATGCATGCATTACATTGAAAGCTTTGGATTTGAAACCCATTTGATATGTTCATTTGCTCACTTATATAAAAATGTTTCCAAATTCCCATTCATCACCAGAAATTATCTGAAAAAAATTCATGCACAATGTATCAGCAACGGGCAGCTCAGTTGACCTGTAACTAATTCTCCTTCACTTTCTGATGAAGCAGGACTTAATTTAGCAATTCGCTGCTAAGACAGCTGGAAGACCTTGGTCAAGAGTTGACTTGGGTTTTCAGCCTCTGAGGTGGAAAACTTTGGATTGTTTATAGTGGGTGCATTTACACACAGCTCCGCATATTGTCTCAATACAAGAGTAATGTGTCCTCTGCACATAAGAGGAGTCAATAGCAAATAGATGCATTAGGGATAACCAGGTACCCAGGTCACTAAAAACAGAGCACATCCTCAGTTTTGCATTATTTTAAAACTAATAATTATATCAGGAATATTCAGGTATATATTTCATATAATCTGTTTCATATATTCATGAATATAATAAATAAGTATTTTATAACAGTATTTACAAAATGAACTCTAGAGAAGAAGCACATTGGGCCCACTTTGAGGCCTATCTATAACATTCGTATCTTGCCTATCATTACTACCAAATGCTAGCGGAATAAAAACTGAGACTTTCAGACTTTTTTTTCTATTTATTGTGGTGGAATATGGCATGAAATTTCTTAGCAAAGAGCTATTTAATAACGATCCATTGTGACTATGCTAATATTCATCTTTCTCTATGTAGGCCTATAGGGAATCTTTTTGTAAAGACCTCATTTAGTAGTGTCCAAAAAACCTAGGGCACATAACTGCAAACTAATGAATTCATTAACTTTGGTATCCAACTTCAGCACAAAACATGGTTCTTTACTTTCTTTAATATATGTAACCATATTATAACTATGCTTTTGGGGGAAAATATTATTATTTCTGCCATCTCCAACCCATTCGAACTCCAGAAGACTTGACTACTCTTATTTTAACATACAGAATTTTCCATATTATTATTGACCACTGAATTAACCTCCTT
Source organism: Tinamus guttatus (assembly GCF_059628265.1). NCBI lineage: Eukaryota > Metazoa > Chordata > Aves > Tinamiformes > Tinamidae > Tinamus > Tinamus guttatus. The sequence continues at coordinate 8,584,435 of NW_028288649.1, forward strand.
GGTAAGGCACCATCAAATACCAGAAGCATGCAAGATGGACATGTAAGATATTTTTTAAGCCTGATACAAAAGTAGTATCTTACTTGAAGCAATATTAGTGTATGGATACTCTGGAGTACACAGACATTTCAGCAATTGAGAATTATTTATACAGGATGATTTATAATATAGGTACACACATGTATGCTTACTATTATTAATACTAATAGCAAGGCAGTAATGTTTGTCAATGTCTGTGCATTCTCCATTTCTTGGGAAGATGGTTCTGTATAACGATTGGGCCATGTGTCTTTGTCCTTTTATGAAATGATTTATCAAACTATGAAGGGCTTTGATTTGTTCATGGATGTCATCTTCAATATCCTGTCTATTGGAAGTTGCCTAAAGAGGAGCCTGGAAATTTTGTAACCTTATGAAACAACCATAATTTCGTAGCTTTTTGCTGAAGTGGCCGGATTTATTTGCATTTTATCCTGAGATTTCCTTTTGTGAAGTTTTAGAGACTACGGTCTCCACATACAAACTGCTTGTAAAACATCTCTCCGAAAATATCAATGAAGGAACAAAAAGAATTAAAGAAATTAGTATTCACAGAGAGTTCTCAAGCCAAAAATATTTTACCAACTATTCCTCTTGCTCTGCCTACCCTACAAACAGAGGAACAAGCTTGAACACAGACTTCTCTAATTTCAGTAAGAAATTCACACACACTTACATGTTAAATGCCTGCTTCTATGAGGAAACAACTCTATATTGTGGCATAGATTAACTAACATGATGTTAAACACATTATAAAACAAGTCATTTCCTTTCAAGTAAACAAGCCTATAAAGCCAACAGGCACAAAAAAAAGGAAATTTGATTCTGAAATCCATATACTTCAAAAGCAGATTCCTTTTATTTAGTCAATTTAGTTAAGAGGCTGTCTTATTTGTGCAGATCACTAGTAAACAAAAGGAAATAAATTTGGAAATTGCTGTCAAATTGACACATTTTCACATTTGTTCTCCATTTGAAATTATTTTCTTACTTCAAACATGCAGACCAGCCATAGGTCCAAGGTGAAAGAAATCTTAAAATGTCTCAACTTTCTGCTGAGACCAAACACCCCCACTACAGACCACATGCTGACATTTTGGAAAAAAAAAAAATTGGCAATTTTCTTTGCCATGTCTGTGTGGATGGACAAACTCATACTCCTGGACTAACTGAATTAGAGACAAGGAGATCTGGCAGAATCTCAGAGAGGGATTTAAGGGAGACTGTGACCCGAGCTTGGTGACCATTTGACTTCACCAGAATATATTCAAGATGTTTCAAGAACCCTGTCTCTTGTTGTGCAGGACTTACTTGGATCCATGACAGTGTAAACAGAAAAGATAATATGCAGAAGTTCCTCATTTTTTTGAGGCTGGATAATTTTCTTACAGCATCTTTTTGAGAGCAGCTTTGAAGCCAAAAGTAGCCTTATGCAGCACAGAGCTTGTTTTGTCACTAAGATCAGTGTATCTATCTGAGGTTGAGGATAAATTACTGTAAATTCAGACTATGGAGTCATCAAAGGCCCTTGTCAGACCTGCTCGTAGCCTCCCAAACTCTGGCTATGCCACCGCTTTGGCCATAAGAACGGGGCTTTCTACCTTGTTTTTCAATAACGGTGACGATGACTTACAACATCAGATGTGTCGAATGAGGCTACATTGTTCTCATCACGCAGATGTTCACCGTGCTCCCAAGATCAGGACTTCTGCTTAGAAGACCAGGACTAGTAATGGCTTATTTTCATTCCTTGTTTAATTCAAAAGTATTAGGATGGAAAGTAGTTCTGGGAATTTTGAAAGCAAAATGGCTTCAGGAGAAGAAGGTTTGCTTGTCACTTGAAAGTCATAGTGAAAGTCTGCTCTTTTCCTCTCTTTTAAGGGAACTTTGCATAACCGAAGACAGAGAACTATTGTAAAAGCAACCTCTACCTTAGGACTAGAGTTTGGGAGAATTCAGAACTCAGTAAAATCTGTCTCAAAGCTTTTCATTGCTTTAGGCCTCACATATGATCTATTCCAAAAGTGATAAGAGTTTTTAATGAAGAATCAACATTTTTAATCAACAAGCAAGAACCAACATTCAAACTCTGTAATCAAGAGACTATTGTTCTATCAACAGAACAGGACTTTAATAATGCATTGATTACATTTAGTTATTAGTATATTGTATGAATCAAACTTCGTATACAGAAGATGCTTTTGTATAACTGTTTTATATAATGTTTCCTACATTAAACAAAGCAGAAATTGCCATTATAATACCCTTGGTAAAAGTAATTTGGAATCTTTAATCACATATGCATTTTGCATGAGAAATGCTATGTTTAGGTTATTTTCTTCCCCATTTCCAGATCCTGCTCACTTCCCTGGTTTGGCTACCTGGGGTACCTTCTCTCATTGCTTTTTATTCACGTGTAATGTTACTGTTCGTGTTTAAACACTGCATTAAGTGACAGGAGACCACCCTGAGTCATAGATGACACTACAAAAAGAACCACATAACATTACACTAGTAATTCTGAAATTCATAATGTGAAAATAACATGCATCTTAACCCATGCACATTAGAGTTATATTACTTATCTTCATCATGTGTTATTACTTATCTTTATTATCCTAATCATGCTTGTATAATTTTTGTGTATTTAAAGCAAACAGCAGATGATTCTAATTGCAGCAGTCCTGATTCAAAACAACATGGTTGCATTTATATAAGCGATTACTTACAATATAGTGCAATCATATTATAGGATACCATGTTCTGTTATGCTCAGATTGCCTCCAACTTCAAGTCTGCACTTACATTATTTCAAAAAAATCAAAAAGGGAAATTGAAAATATGAATTTAAAGATGCATAGGTACACTGTGATGGGAGACCGAAGTGGAGACAGGATGGAGAGGAATAGGGGCATTACACAGGGAAATAAAGAAAAAGGATTAATCATTAGCAAACTATAGGGATTTATGCAAAAAGAGTGAGCATTTCTTTCCCTTTGTGGTATTCATAGGCCGGTTAGTATGACTTGACTAGATGGGTGTAAGCTACAAAAATGTTCATATTGTGGTCTCTGGTTCACTGCTATCCAGGGTGGCTTCTGTCCAAATTCTTAGTGCTTGGAGACTCCTTGGTGGTCTATGTTTAAGGAATAGTTTTTTTTTTTTTTAAAAAAAAAAAAAAATTATTTGTAGGTAAACATCCCCAATAGTAAGAATATCATTGATAATAATATTATTGCTGGCAATTCTGCCTGGATGGAAGAAGAGATACTCTTTGGTTGCATGTGTTATCTCTAGGTTGAGGCACTGCATGGGAACACATGCAGTGTCCCCAGGTATTCCTGTCCTTCCAGGTATTTACAGTTCTAGTAGAAATCTATTCGTATTAATCTCTGTACTGGTCAATTGATACTTTCACAAACACTAAGCCAAGTGTAATGATTTTAACAGAAGTGTTATTTTTTTTTTTCTGAAAGGCAGAGGGAAGGTGTGGTGGAGATACTTAAAGCCCTACTACTGTTTTAATAACTTGGATATGATCAAAATCAGCCACGCTTATTATTATTTGTGATAATTTGTGGAAAAGTAGCTGAGAAGCATTTAAGTATTCCACTTTATATATGAAGAGGAAAAAGAGCTCCTCTGCCATATACTGAAACACAAGAGTGTGCTTATTCCCGTCACACTTTCAGAACTTTTATTGGTTTTGTTGCCTTCAAAGTATATATATATTTAAAATTACTACACTTGCCAATTGTATATTACGTAAGGGAGAGCTGCTCTTTTCTCACAACTGTATGCATAGTCTTTTGAAGAAAATTTTGTTTATTAATAGCAATCTGTTTTTCATAGCTTTGCAATTTCTTAGATAATTGGGTAAAGCACAATTTTCCTTTCATGTACTCTGCATACTGAAGAGACAGATGCAATTGCAAGAGAGTGCTTACGCTGAGGGCAAAACTTAAAACTGCTTAATGTGACTTAATGACTAAAAAATGTATATCATTTATAGATGGCATGTAGTACTCAGTGAAGATATTATTATGGTCAATGAATTCTCCTCCCTGACAGTTAGTAAAAGGGTTTGGAATTAAATTTGTTTTTATTTTACTTGTTCAAATAGACACACTGAAAGGAACTGAACTAATCATATGAGCAGCACAAAGGGGATTCATGCCTTTTATTATTTTGTTCTTAATCTTCTCCTAGACAGAAGTTTACATATAACAATATATATTCTAACTGGAAACATAACTGAGAGAAAAAAAAAAAGAGTGAAGAATGGCTATTAGGCAGCCATATAGGAGGGTTATTATACAGCTATATAGACATGTAAACACTCCCAGAAACTTTACTTAATAAGGCCGGCCGCTTGCAGCTATAACTCCATGGCCTGTGACAATCTTTGCATGAAGACATTACTTTTTCCCCCAGGCACCACTATCAAGTTAATGCAGTTCCCTCAAAACACTTTATTTAGCTTTATTTAAAGCTAAATGTATACAGCATGTGCAGGACTGAAGCTGCAGGCTGAAGAGCACGTTCGCACCCACACAAAAGCGCTCAAGCGGGTGCACAAATGTCCCTATGAAACGTAACAAATGCGGCGGGGAAAATGTCAGCAGGCAGAAATTTCCTGTAGATTTTATCTCCTGCCAAGAGACGCTCTTATGTAATAGAGACACCGCAAGGTCTGTAAGTGATCCTGAATTACCTTAAGATAAGCAGCGGAACAGTCCACTCCGCAGCCTGTAAGGCTGATGTATGGGGCACTGTTTTCCTCATGGGCAATCTCACACTCAACCTTTCCCTCATTTTTTTTCCTGAAAAGCCTCATGTGATTTATGTATTTTTTTTAGGAATCTGTTGTGAACCAAACCAGACATATCCCAGCACAAAACAGAGAAAATGTGAACGACAACTAACTTTTCTAGTAAGTGGAGGCTGAAATTCAGCGCACTCGAGTTGATGCTGCCTCCAGTGACGGCAGTGCTTCAGCTCTTGCTGCCGTTGGCATGGAGAAAGACTCGACCATGGGCACTGAGGAGCCACTGGTAAGCACATGTGCCTGTCGCGGCACTTTTCATTTTCAAATCTCCTATTTTTAGTGAGTCCTGTAAGAAAAAGAGTCTTGCTTGTGCAATTGTGTATGCAAATGCACATTGACCTACTTTAAATTTTGTTCAGCCTACGTTGTTAAGAAACTTATCCTAAAATCCTAAAATTTGGTGGTCCCCGGGTCACCAAAACGCCCCTGAACCCTCCAAACCAAAGAACCAAAGCTCCCTCTGAACACAACTGAAATTACTGTAGCCTCGGAAAACGCAATGTGCTGGATGCTTAGGCTAGAAAGCAGAGGCAAGAAAAAACCTGCACATCCTTTTCAATATCTGCCTTCTGTAGTGCTCGGTGTCGCTCTCCCGTTAAAGGCATTCTGAAGCCATGCCTCATCCCACAGAAACGACGATAAATATGGCTTACAGCCAACACCCGGCCTCACCGCAGGGCCTGAAATCTCACGTTGATCCCCAAGAAGCCGGCTGGGAGCATGAAGGACAGTTTTTGTTACAAATAGACTCGCTGCTTTATTTAATATCAAAATGTGAGCTTTCATGTGCGATTTTGGAACTGCAAAACCAGGAAGCCCGCTTTCCTGTCAGCTTATGTTGTTGTCACTGGGTCTGAGATTGCATCTCACGATTTAAATGCTCTGAAATTCAGGATGGAAATGCCATGTGGGAAGTCTAGCAACCTGTTCAACAAAACTGGACCGATTACAGCTAAAAATAAAGAATTAGTCCAGTTTCAAGGCGAACTTTCTCTTTTCTTATTTCAGTGTGCAATCTTTTTACTTTAAGAATACTTCTAGAGTACGCCAATCCAGTGCTCGGGCTTTCTACAATGTCAATGAAGAAAAAACACACAAAACATCACAAATTTTGTCTAAATATCAAAAATCATGCAGGCTTTCAGAAACCCACCCCTGTTCCTCTGTCGCTTCCTCCTAGAAAAGTCCTAGGAAAAGCAATACTCTTTTTGTGGAAAATCAGCAAACTGAAGCTCTGGCGAACTGATGGGAAGTCAAGTTACCTCCCCCAAAAGCATGACCATGTGAATACAAGGTGTCACGCAGGTGAGCGGCCCGCTCTCTAACCGAAGGGGAGCATAAGGACACATTTAAATATATCGTTTAAATACACAGCCAGAAATACGCAGACAGAAATGATGTGTTTAAATACACAGACAGAAATGATGCACAGCGGGTCCTTCACTAGCTTTCACTGCAGTGTCCAGAGGCTTTTGTGTAAACAAACCACTGTAAACCAGGGAGGAAACAGCGGGTTGAAAATAATTCTATTTTTGAGGCTGAACCTGTATTAGCAACATGGATCAAAATCAGCATCACTGCTATCACATTGATCTTGTTTCTTTACTTTAATTGCTTGTACTTCAGCTTCATAAAACTGATAGAAATCACTTACATCACCATCAACGGAAACCTGCAGAAAATAACATTCTTTGGCTTTGCAGGCTTTGTAAAATACACCTGAAGTATTTTAATATTCAGAAACCCATACATTTTAATGTATAAATTATTTTATGTCACTACTTTCAGATATTGCCAGCCAATGACAGGGCAGATTTAGTGCATGTAGGGTGACACTGCCACAAATATAATTTCAGCTTATGGTTATAAAGTTAGACAAATTAGGATTCCTCTGCAATATATATTTAAAGTTTAGTATTCACATATCTCTTGTAAAAGAAATCTGTTACACTTTTCATCTCTGATGCCGTACAATATCCACAAGTATTTTTCATTTGTGGGCTGTAAAACATCACAATTATTCATTACATATGGCATTGGCATACTTGTTACAGCTATCCAGTGTGCATTTCAATACCACAATACATTTCTCAGTTTAATATGCTCCTAATGAATCAAGTAAAATTCAAGTAGTTTGGGGCTTCTGCTGACACTGTAACTTATTACTGCTGTAATCGCATCAGGAGGAGAACTGGCCTGCTGACTGCTGCTCCATGCTCAGAAGGGTGGAGGGAAACTCACCGTAATATCCCTAGGAATTTATTACTCTATGGGTTTTTAAAACTACTTCCAAATTTTAGAAAATGTCTTTACATGTCCATTGATCTTACATTTGAAGACCATTGCACTGTGCTAGCCAACCCTGAGCCCAAAATACCCATCCAAGAAAAATATCCAAATTACTGTTTTATAATTTTAAACAAAAGATTTTGCTTTTTGTATTTTGTGCCAGAACTCCCCATTAGAGACTTCACAAGAACCAGAAATTCCTGACTGGAGAGCGTGGGCAGGAAGCCTGCACCGTGCTGAGGAGATGGCTGAACCCTTTGACAACCCACCCTTCCAGAGCTCTTCCTTCAGCCACCAGCGCTGCCCCTGCACACACACTGCAGAAAACGAGTAAGAATATGAGCAACACCCAGGCTCAGGCTGCCCAGCCTTGCTCAGGAGAAAAGTCTGGGCTCTGGGTGTTACAAAATAGCATTACGAAGTTGCCTCTCTGCATTCACACATACCACAGCTTGCAGTCACTTCACTATAATATTGAAAACTTAATAACATGTTGCTGCAAATGCTTTCTGCTGGGAGAAGCCAATGAAACTATTCACAGTAGTATAAAGAGGAGCCACTAATTATCTTCAGGTCTTGCAAAATGTTACGACCTAGTACCAAAAATACATATGGACATGAACAACAACACTTAGGCACGTAGAGCCACTCAAGGACACAAGATTTTCAGGACCTGGGCCTTTCTTCTGCTGTTCGCTGGTTTTGACAGCAAGGTGAAGTTTTGTTCCAGCAATTGAAATGCATAACTCTATAGCCTTATTTTTCACTGTAGCCTTACATTTTAGCCAATACGCTATCAAGAGACACTAATAAGAAAGGCCTATTTTATTCTGTTGGGCAGAGAAAGAATAAACTCAATTATCCAAGGATGGAATATTTCAGGATGAGCCTTAAGACTTTTGGTTTAGATGTTTGGGGAGGGAGCAGTAGGCATTGAGAATACGATCAGTACCCACAAAAGGCACAGAAAACAAGGCTTTTTATCAGTCCTATAGAAACGTTACAGCAGGTTTTTGACTGTGTAACGAAAGCCCAGAAATGGGCCATCCTGTGCTGAACACGTGGTTCATGAAGCGACATGGGCAAATCTCATTTAGAAAGTGGGGTGAAGGGAGATACCTCTTCACTTTAATACCCTGGGGTGCAATTGACTCTTTTTTTTTTTTTTTTCATAGAAAAGTAGGTTCAAACCCATTGCAATATGTCCTACAGGGAGAAGAAAAGGACAGACGGCAGTAGCTCTGCAGAGCAGAATCCGTCTGTCAGCCTGCAGCCACTGATTCAAAGGGATCTGTTTAGTCTAAGCTGGGTGAGCAAAATCTGTCAATGGGTAGCATAAACATTATTTCGAGTGAAACCATTTGTAACATGCCTTAACTGGCAAATTTCGTTTAATGAATAATGTAACAGCTTTCATACAACAATTCTGCAGCTCTGTGGGTTTTTTTTTGTCCCTATGCTACAGATACCAAAAATGATGCACAGAATAAGTTCTCTTAATAACAGAGCTTAGACTATATCCATTATCACAGGGGTCACACCTGTCTGCTACAACCACATGAATGCAACCAGAGCAAGACACTAAATGTAAAACACCCACACAGTTAAAACAAGCACCTTTTATTCAGAACATGTCTTATACTAAGACATGAACTAGAGGTAACTCCACATAAATTAAGGAAAAAGCTATTTTGAATAGTAAAAGATAGAAACTGTGTTTAAACTTAAAATTCTTCTGCTACATTCTTCTGCTTCCCGGCTCTGTAAAGCCAGGAGGTCTGGTCAACAGAGAGGCGTTTATATGTTTTTTGCAGTCTACACAGTAGCTAAAGGCTAGAAAGATCGAAAACACCACAATGTTGCTGTGGCTGTCTTTCAAAGGGATGGTTAAAGGAGTTCTGAATGAATTATTCTGCCACAGGGAAAATATAACCTGAAATGCTGAAGCCCGGTAGACAGGGCGCATCCAGGAGCTAGAACAGAGTCCCACAGAAAACCATTGGATGTCAAGTTTCATTGGTAGCTATGGTACATAGCTTAAAATAATTGGAAAGTCTCACCTGGAAGAAGTCTTAATTCTTCATTTACCTTTTAAAGGAGTTCTTATATACTATAGCCTTTTCACCCTTTCATTTAGATTGAGCAATATCTATTGTGTACACTGTCACTCTATTTCCAAAAAAGCCCTGGACAATCATAGTACATTAGACTATATGAATATACACACTTCCAAGATATCATTTTTCACTAGAATAAACCCTGCTTACATTCCTTTTAGAATATACACACTTTCAAGAATTTATTAGCACCAACTACAGATGCTCATATCAGAATGAAAAAAGAAAAAAGCGCTCCTAATACACGCATGCACGAAAAACCTCTCCTAAATCAAAGTAATGGGCCAAAATTGTCATGATGTAATTCACTGGCTTTAATGGAGTTATACCAGCTTACAGAATTAAATTTTGCTTACTAACTTTATTAGGAAAAAAAATGATGGAAATATTTTTTGGAAATCATTGAAGTGAATTGTATAAGATCACATTGGAATAAAAATGTAAATATGAGCATAAAAATAATTACACAAGACTCTGTGTGGGCATCAAGAACAACATTAACAGACTATGGTCTGATGTAAAGAAATACACATAAACTACCACAAAAGAGTAATTTCTCACAGGTTCGAGGCAAAAGATATTGCCCCCTTAGTGAAATTTTTATAAAAGGCTTTTCTTCAGAGAGACAACAGAATGAAAGGGAATGAAGTGTGTCAGGTAAAACCTCTGCATCTCTAAACATTATTCAGATTTAAAGAATGAAAATGTTTCATTATGAGGAAAAAGACATTATGTGCTGAAAGGCTACTCCACCCTCTTATTTATATGTTATCAATCTCTTAGGATCTGCAGTTTGTCAATCTACAGAAACTATAAGCAAAAGTTTTCCTTTTCCCATAAATTGGCAAAAAATGGATTGTGTATTGACCTATTAAACTCTGCAGATACTTGGCACCATTTATCCTGGTTCTCACAAAACCAAATATTTCTACCATGAGCATGAGTGCTATGGAGTTCACCATAGCCAAGGGGAGAAGGCCTCATTAAACAACATATATGTCACAACAGTGTAATGTTGATCCCGCTCTAATTCCCTTGTCTGGCCTAACATGGCGCCCACTGAATGCCATTGTCATAAACTGACATTTTGTAGCTTTGGGCATGGTAGAGATAAGTATAGTGAGGCTGGATATGTAAAAAATCATTGGGAAGTTACATAGTCTTGTAAAAAAGCTTTGAGGAAATGATCTCTTGAGACCTCTTTTTATTGGCTGGAGGTTTCTTTTAGCTTCCATAATCATTTGCTGTTGAATTGACACCACTAGAAGCCGTAATACAGCATCGTCTTTGCATGGGAGCGTCTAGAGAGACTACTGTGCCGAAGCAGACGTAGAGGTTGAATGCGTCTCGATAGTTTATCTGTCTTTCACATCCACATTTATCAAAAGTAAAACCTGACAGAAGGTGTGTGCATAGGAAATATGCTGTTTCTTCACTAGGCTACGTGTGATTTTGCAATATCATGTTCATTCATTCATAGTTAAGTATATATGTTGGCAAAATCTATGTACGGATTGCATGATTGGCCTGGATAGAATTTACTCCCCTTCATTAATGTGGGCTTGAACATAGCTGGACTATCTTTCTTCTTCCATCTCCCAATGAAGGGAGTTCTTCACCATAATATTTTTAAAAATGGACTTTCTTAAAAATACAGATATTGAAGCAAGCTCTCTTTAAATTGCCATTTTGAAGTTTAAAACTCTGGAGCCTCTGTCCTATTTGAACTGCGAATTTGAAAAATACAGTCATATTCCCATTGTGGGGTAAGTCAGTTATCTGTCTCCTGACTTTTTTTTTAATAAGTATCAGCATCACCCTACTCTTCTCCATAAGCAGTGACTCTAAAGAGAACAGTGTCTGGCCACTGCCCAGGTGCTTTGACAGGCACCATTTTAAGCAAAAATAAAAGACTGTAAGGGAAGATGCACCTGCTTTTTATTTAAGATTTTATATTGCCTCTTCAATGCTTTCTGCTTGCTGACAAGCAAACTTATGACCCACACATCAGCAGCTAGAATTACCTCCTTGTATGTATTTGCTGACTTATTTATTTACCATTTGTCACATACACAGGGGAGTTGACAAATATGATATCTGGTTCTTACTTAATAATTTTGTGAAGCAAGAAATGATTCCATCATTTCTTCTTTGCTTAACTTGTTCCTAACTATGGTAATGTGCCAAAAAAAAGAAAAGAAAATAAAAAACAGCTCACCACTACTTCCCTTCACTAACACACAAAGTCAATTTCCAGCTGGCAAAAAGAAATGCAATGTTGATCTGGAATGCAATATACTTCATACATTTGACCTTTAATGCACAAAATACTTATATTTGAAATAGAATAAGTTTGTCACAAATCCACATCAGATCAGGAAATACAACTTTTAAAGGTTGATTAATGCTGACTTGGCAGTTTCCTGATTTTTGTATGCATATGTCACAGGCCTAACTCTGTGAAAGCAATGCTGCCAAGTACTTGACTTCCCAAATATGCTCTATTTTTAAACAGCTATCCTCTTGTGGAAAGTCTTTCAATTACATTATGTATAACTAAGCTTTCTGGTTTTGCCTTCAATTTGACAAAGTGTACCAAAGCCAAAATTTGAAAACTTCCTACTACATTGAAATACATTCCAAGTCTTGCCATTTTCATGCTATTGATAATTGCTGTGCCAGAAGTCATCAAACACTGAATTTCCTTCCCACTGTCTGGAAATTCCTGCCCTGAAATACAAGTTCCAGAAAGGGCCTGAAGACTTTTTTGGTACTGATATGTACCAAACTGATTTGTGTGCTTAAAAATTGTCTATTCCCTAACAACAGAAGCAGAAAATAATGAAACTGCTGATATGAGAAACCTTTAATTATGTACTATTTGATCACTTATTTTCAACTTATTTCCTCATCCTCAGTGGCAATACACCTACATCTAAGGGAAGGGTAAAAGCATTAAAAGGGGGAAAGATATCAAGTATGCAGAACTTTTCCAGCCCTTCCTCTTGTGTTATAGGCTGGAATATAAAATATTGGAACTATGGTGATAAAAAAATTATTTTACAAGGTCCGATTATGCAAGGGATAGGTAGGACATTATTCTTGTGGTACTGTTTCCTTCGGTGACTGGAACATATACAGGCATTAATATTTTTCCCTCAGGGATTAAAAACATTCACATTTACTCCAAGTCTGTTTCAACCAAAATTGGAAGGAACTTCGTTCTGACTTCCATGAAAATTAAACTCTTCACAATATGCTTATCTTGCAAGTTGTCTAGTTGAATGCACAAACCTCTTATATGCCCCGGGGGGGTTAACTCAACTATTTCTGTTCCTATAACACGCCATCGCAACTGAGGCCAATAACAGGACGTAAGAGGTAAATGGGAGAGCTATGCAAGTTTACACAACTGAAAAGAAAAAAAAAAGCACTAAGAAAAGAAATTATAATTTCAAGGCTCTGGCAGTTTATTATGAGCTAAACAAATGATAGAACAAATCACAAGTATATATAAATGATTTCGGATGGAAGCCTCCACCATTATTTTATCTCAACAGTGTACATATATTTATTTTGAATTTCCAAATTTACCATGCTAGAAATTCCAGGAATAAATCCAAGCATCATGTAATTCAATGAGTTTCTGCAGTAGAGCAAAATATGATGTTCTCCTTGAGAAAAGATGTGCAGAAATCTTAATACTGTTATGTGGATCCAATCTAGTTGAACTGGAACAGTTGTATGACATTTTATTATATCCCAGTGGGTAATATCAAACGTTGGTGTGGAAAATCCCCTCTCAGAAAGTGGAACACACCTCAAGGATAGACAGAATATACATTTTCATAGCATTTGGTTGCTATCTAAACAACAAAGTAAAAGAAAATGTTTCAGATTTCCAAAATATGCTTCCAAAGAATTCCAATTTTCAGAGAGAGCTACACAAGCTGTAAATAACAAACAAGTTTGGGACAAAACTATCAAACCTATCTTTCATCTGAGATGTATGGGTTTTTGAGTAACTATATCAGGTATTTTTTATGTGAAGACCTCAAAAATATCTTTGAGGCCAAGGTGTGGTTGCCCAAACCACAAAAATTAGACTCTTAGGCCATGAATCAAGAAAGCTCTTTAATAACTGCTAAATTACTAAATCAAATAAATATGTTTGATTTGGATCTTCAAAGTCAGGCTCTGGAAATGGAGGCACCCAACAAAGGAAACTCTTTTTGAGAGGACTCTAGTCCAGTAAGTAAGGAATGCATTACAAAGCCTGCCCAGAGGACACCTGGGCAGTTTTGAATTCTGCAGACGCTTTGTAACACTTCAGAGGAATACCCATATATTCTCAGTGTCCAACTGTGGTATAGTGTAAGATAAAACAGCTGCTGCAATGTCTAAGAAAGTTAAAGCACTTTGTTATAGGCCACAGCAATTTGTGCTTAAAAAGCGTAACTCCTGATACTGTATGACTCTCTGTCAAGTTATTCTGATAATGGAAAGGTCAAACAAATTCTAGTGTTGAGTTATACACCTCTTACAGCCCATGGATTCAGATGGAATTAAAGAGGTGTAATTCAGGATAACACTGGGTCTATAATGGCCCCTCAAAATATATGAGGATAATCAGTATCATACGACTATGCTCACCTATTGTATGTAAGGAAATATGACTTTTTTTTTAAATACAAACTTTTCATGCATGTAATATAGGCATCTAATGTTTCTTTGGGTGAAGAAAGAATTTTAAGTTTCCTGTCCTACCCGGTTCCCCGTATCTCTTTTAATAATATTGACATTAACCCCCAGGAGACAGTCCTTTCCAAAGGCCATACCATCAAGGGACTGCCAATCACAGAGCTCCAAACATACGGAAAACTTGTTTTGTCCACAGGATGGAGTCTTTGCACACCAGCTATTAGACAGTTAAAAAGGCTTATAAATCTCCAGTCTACTTTAACCTTGGAAAAATTGAAAGGAAGGAAGACAGAAAGAAAGAGAGAAGAGAGGGAGAGGGAGGAAGGAAGGAAGAGAGGCAGGGAGGGAGGCAGGGAGGGAGGGAGGGAGGGAGGGAGGGAGGGAGGGAGGAAGGAAGGAAGGAAGGAAGGAAGGAAGGAAGGAAGGAAGGAAGGAAGGAAGGAAGGAAGGAAGGAAGGAAGGAAGGAAGGAAGGAAGGAAGGAAGGAAGGAAGGAAGGAAGGAAGGAAGGAAGGAAGGAAGGACAACTCTACAGTAAAAAGCTGAATTCTTTATTTCTTCTCACTAGGCTCAAGAGACACGAGTTCTGCCTGACTAACTCTCTTAATCTCCCCAGTTGCTCCATTTTCCCTTTAGTCTTTTCTAATTGCAGTACACACTACGTCCTTCTCAATTCCAGTAAACTGCACTTTGCATCTCACATGCTATCCAGAACAAACAGATGAAAGGATCCAAAATAAAGGCAGAAAATCCCCACCCTTCTCCTAGAAAGAGCTCACAGAGTTATCTGGACCTTACGTGGCACTTTTGTAGTGCCAGGAGGATAATTACATAATTAATGAAAGTCTGTACATTTTGAGTTCATTTTGTTCTTCTTTTCAATGGATGTAACACAGAAATTTGAGATTTCCTCTCAAACAATTAATTAATTTTTCTAATGAGGACCATACTTCTCCCAGGTAAGGGAAGCTGAAGAGCACTGTGTTCAGAGCCCAGCAGAACAAGCTAAGTGCTGAACAGAGGAACATTGCCAAAGCTGTGGTGAAACTTGTGGCTACTTCATTACAAGAAGACTGAAACGATACTTTTATGAAAGAAAAAAAAAAGAAAAAAAAAGCTGGACATCAGCTGAAGTTCACTAATACTGTGGTTGGATGTAGTGTGTGCAGAGGACATGCTCCAGCTCTGCAGTCCCTGGCTGTATGCAAGCGCATCCGGACAGCAACACAGGAGATCTGGGTTCAGCCCCTGCCCGGCTCCTGGGTCCGCACACTGAGCAGGGAAGTCAATTAACTTCACTGTGTCTCATTTCTCCAGCTATAAAAATGGAAGTACAAAGCTCCTGTTTCTTTAGGGCTGGAAGGGGCTGTCATAGGAAAATATTTAAAGATGAGAAACAGAAGTCCTTTCCTAAAACTAATATAGTTTTAACACAGAAAAAAAAAAAGAGAGGAAAAAAAAGAAAGCTGTTATCATTAAGGAAAAAAAATATATATACACCAACAAAAATGAAATGGTTTATGAAAAAAATCAATAAAAAAAGAAATGAATGGCAAATTTCAAACAGTTTCAAACATTTCAAACAATAATAAATCTATAATCTTGATTCAGTCTTTGTCTCACACATAGGCTGCGATTTCATGAGCAACTTAACCTTATTTACTGCTACTGAGAGCAGCAGTCCTGCCCTCTGTGCTCATGTTTCCAGCTCCCTTGTTTGTGCTGGCATCAGTGCTTGGGCAGCTGTGCGGCTGGACTGAAAATTAATCTCATCAAAAAAAAAAAGAAAAAAAAAGATTTTTTTTTCAGCTGAAGCAGCTTCCTGAACTGACACGGAGAGGGACAGCGATGAATAGCTGAAGGATAAAGCAGAGGGAGGGACAACCTCTTTCAGTGATACCAGGGACTTAAATAGGCTTAACTCAATCATGAAACCACTTCCTCAGTCTTATATCCAATGGCCTCAGGATATTTTTATATCTTTGGTGGGGGAGGCAATCTCCACGCAGAGAGAAGTCCAACAAGTTACTTCCCACAGCTCCTCTCTGGGCAAACGCAGTAAACGCATGGCCAGTGCGTTTAGCCTGGGATTAAACGGAGCTAAGCGACATGGCTTGTACCACGGGGACAGACATTGGCCATAGTCAGGCATCAGGGCAGCATCTCAGGTGCAGCCCTTATGCCCCTTTCGGTAAGAGGCAGGGCTTTCACTTAGCAGAAGGTATAGGATAACCCACAGTTTGAAGCGGATTTTAGAGTTTTTCAATTTTTAAAGTTTACCACATGGGGGGAAAAAGAGATCTTGAACCCAGATTATTATAGAATCATAGAATGCTTAAGGTTGGAAGGGACCTTTAGAGGCCATCTAGTCCAACCCCCTGCATATGCAAGGACACCTAGAACATGGGACACAGGGTAACATCCAGGCAGGTTTTGAAGATCTCCAGAGAAGGAGACTCCACAACCTCTCTTGGCAACCTGTTCCAGTGCTCTGTCACCCTCACTGTTAAGAAATATTTCCTTAAGCTTCCTTAAGTTTTGGTGCTTCAGTTTGTGGCCATTACCTCTAGTTCTGTCAGTGGCCACCACTGAAAAGAGGTCAGCACCATCCCCCTCAGTGCCTCCATTGAGGTACTTGTACACACTGATCAGGTCTCCTCTCAGCCTTCTCTTCTCCAGGCTGAACAGGCCCAGCTCCCTCAGTCTCTCCTCATAGGGCAGATGTTCCAGGCCCCTGATCATCCTTGTGGCCCTGCGCTGGACTCTCTCCAGCAGCTCCACATCCCTCTTGTACTGTGGAGCCCAGAACTGGACACAATACTCCAGATGCGGCCTCACCAGGGCTGAATAGAGGGGCAGGATCACCTCCCTCGACCTACTGGAGACGCTCTTCTTAACACACCCCAGGATCCCATTGGCCTTCTTGGCCACAAGGGCACACTGCTGCCTCATGGTCAGCTTGTTGTCTACCATGACACCCAGGTCCCTCTCTGCAGAGCTGCTCTCCAGAAGGTCGGTCCCCAGCCTGTACTGGTGTCTGGGGTTATTCCTCCCTAAGTGCAGGACCTTGCACTCATCTTTGTTGAATTGCATGAGGTTTCTCACCGCCCAGTTATCCAGTCTGTCCTGGTCCCTCTGGATGGCATCGCAGCCCTCAGGGGTATCGGCAACTCCTCCCAGTTTGGTATCATCAGCAAACTTGCTGAGGGAGCACTCCGTCCCTTCATGCAACACTATTTCTCAATCTCTGGAGAGAACTTAAAACAAGTCTCTAGCCACATTACCTGCATATTCTTTGCAAAACATTCTGTAGTAGAGAGACTATCATTTCATTAAAAGTCAAAACATAATTCAGTAATATCTTTAATTTTTAATGATGTCACTACCACATTTATACTCGAGTCTTGTGTTGATTACATTTCTACTATTCTTCTGTGCTTATGTTAGAAATAAAAGAATAAGAGCACTATCTTTATGTGACTTAAAAAAACACGAACAGCTGAAATGAATCTTCTGTCTATGCTTAAATCAATTAAATAGATCCAGATCTTAGGAAAGTTCTCTAATTATACTTCAATTATTACCCAAGCTTTAAAAAAACAACAGATAGAAAGAGAAAGAAAAAAGCTTCAAGTTATCAGGTGCGTCATCTTCTTTGTTATTACTTAGAATGTGCAATGTTAAAAGACATCCTATGTTAAAAGACACCAAATAATGAGCCAAGTGAGCTGATCATTTTCTTATGATTAAAGTATTTCTCTGAGCAGTAACACTTACTTAAACAGAAATATTCAAAATTTCCTTCTCTGGCTAATTAAAAGCACTCCTTCTGATTAAACATGAATCTGAATAATGTTTTCCATTCCTATGCCTCCCTATTCCATTATAAATCAGTACTCTTGAGTGAGTTGAGGCTCTTCTTTTAAGGACTGCCCCTACACTAATTTTATGCTTATAATTTTAAGAGTTCTTAAATATATTAGTCAATGGAAGCATGATTTGGTCTTCACACAAAGGCATATAATAGGTGTTTGCCAATTTATTGTTTCTCACAGCTTAATGAGCAGCCGCTTCCATAAAGCCAAATAAATAACATCTTGTGGTGTTGCTGAATAGTCACACGGGCCATTTGGCAACTGGGAGGAAATTGGCTGACCAGGTTCCCGACGCGCATGCTCTTCTGGCCCTCACACAGCAAAGCCTCCGCACAGCCTGCCCTGCAGCTCCCGCGGCCCCGAGAGAGCCACTCCGCTTGGGACAGCGCTGGGATGGCCAGGCCAGCTGCGGATATGAGTTTTCCCTGGATGCTGAGGCCCCTGCTCCACTCAGCACCGTGCCAGGGGCTGTTTTTCAGGGTGGCCCGGGAGCAGGGAGCGGTGACGGAGCAGCCCGCTCGCCTGCACCCTTCCCTTGCTCCAGATGCCCGGCTCGTGCGCGCGGCCGCGGCAAGAGGCTTTTAATAACCCTTAAGTGGCTCTTGTCATGCAGTTGTTTCTATAAATCAGACTGATGACCTGACAGATGACGAGCAACTTCCCGGGAATTCACAGCAACTCAAAGACCAGGCTATGCTTTAAAATACAGAAAATGAGAGGCAAAAACAGACCAAAAGAAACACACCCCTCCTCCCCAAAGTCCCTCTGCTTGATGAGTATCAGAAAAGGGTTGATGTAAATACCACTAAGTTAACAGACCATCCATACTTTGCCTTTTTTTTTAATAAAAATATGCCTATTTTATAAAAATACCAAATGCTTAACTTCCTTAACTGTAAAAAATGCCAACCAAACCCTCCAAAAGTCAAGTCTCGCTGTTTAAACTATCAATAAACCAAACATTTAAAATAATACTTTTGTTTGGCTGCTAGTGTTTGTAAACACTTCTGATGAGTCAGAATTCATTCTAATGTTAAACTAAACTTGTTTATAAGCACATTCTTTTTTTAAAAAATGTTGCTAATATAAATATTTGAACAGATAAAAAAAACAGATTGACTTTGTAGCACCTTTGATTATTTAGTGTACCATTTATTTTTAATTTATAGCAAGATCAAAAGCCTTTGAATTAAAAAAAAAGGCAGAATTAGATACACAGTACATTTTCAAAGCAACTGCTAGTCCATGCGAACAAAAGACCACACCATCAATTCAGCTCTCTGCAAACAGATGTCTGAAGATCCTGGCCTACTAATGAAATCTCTTTTATTTTTGCCTTTGGAACTTTCATTCACTTTATGCACCTTAAGAGATGATTGAGACACACATCTAAGAAATATGATAATTATTACCTTTTATAAAGGACAGAAAGCATGACTATGAATTAGTTTTTAAAATGCCTCCAGCAACCTGAATTAGGATTAACACCTTAGGGCAGGACGTTCCTTCTCACAAGGGGCAAAGAAAGAAATTTAAAGAAAAACAGCAGGAAAGCGGCTCCTCCTTTTTGAACTTGCAGCCTAAAAAGTTTTAGGTGATTGTGGAACTAACAGATCATGTTTAATGTCTAAAACGAGATGTGACAGATCAAACGCAGAAGCTGTAAATTACCAGTAATGACAGTAATCTCTTCTTTTCATTTGATTATCAGTATATAAAACCACAAACTCACTGAACACAATAATAACTTAAAGATAGGAATCTAAAGAGACTTGGTCTGTATATTTCTTTGGTTCTCTGGTATACTGTGTTAAGCTGGAAGCGAGAAACATGTTTGGTTTTCTCAGCAATAATACAGATATAAAAAGAGGTTTACGTAAGAGCTAAAACAGTGAATGCCAAAAGATTACATTCCCCAAACTGTGCAGGTACAGAGCCAGGCTTTTGGTAATACAAAAGAGCATTTTGTGCAGGAACACCCACCTGAAGGGAAGCGCTGACGGTGTTTCAGGAGAGCTACCAAAACAAGTGGAAGCTGCCCAAAGGCTGATCTCAATGGTGGTCTGATTTATGCTCCCTGTCTTATCCTAAGCCTCGAGAAAGTATGAAACCATAAATAATATCCACATCAGTAGATCTAGGACACCTGAGTCTCTGTACCGCAGACAGCCTATATTGCATATTAATGTTATTCAGAACTCGGGATATGACCCCAGGACCTTTTACAAAGCTTAGTGGCATCATTTTTAAGCCTGCCCTGGTTCACATCTAAAGATTTGTCCTGTTGAGTGACTTCACTCCGATGTGCATCAGTTGTGGGCCAAGGCACTTCTACATGGAAAAGCTTTGGTGAGCACATGGCTACAGGGCTGTAGTGATACCTGCACACTGCAGCTGCTTCCTTTGCTAAAGGTGAACCGCTACACAAGGCTGGGGATCTTTAGATCACTGTAAGTGAAATACTTCACGGTGGCTGTATAACTAAAGTAAAATCATTTTATAATGTAAATGAGGCAAAAAAATCAATGATAACAATACATAACTTATGCTGTAATTAAAATAATAACAACAAGCTGTAAAACCCTGTGCTGTTTCAATCACAACTGCTTCTGCTATGCCTGTGGTGAAGCACTTCTTACACATACTGCGCCTTCAGTGCTCAGTGTTAAAGTCCATAAAGGACAATCAAGACTATACAAAATCAAAACTTTATTCTCTTCCCGCACACGCAACTTTTTTCTTTTTTCTCTCCTGTGGGTGTGTTTGAGAAGCAGTAGTCTCTGAAATCCTTCTACTTTAATCAGAGATCACTGACTGAATGTATGTATCACATCCTTTCCAAGGCACGAATACTGTGACTTTGTTTACGTATTTACCACCACATTCCGCATTTATATAGTTTATGTTGTTCTCTGGGTAACATATCCTTTTTTAACAGATGGTCTAACTTCTCTCTCACCTGTTTTTATTCTTACAACACGCATGGTGCTGTGCAGAGTCTGTGGCTAGGCTACTGTTGAGTGAGTGGGGACATTTTCTGCAGCTGTGGGAGATCAGCACGTGCCCCGAGGCAATCACGCGAAGGGCTTTGGGCCTGCTAAGACTGAGGATCATTGCTTTTCATTGCAAATGCATCCAGGCTGGACTTCCCAGGATGGGTTAGATGCTTGCCCATGGGAGAATGAGATGGCTCCAAGAGGAATTTGGAGCAGACAGCAAAGCTGAGCAGGGAGCTGTTGAAACTAGCCAAGGGAAACACTGCCGAGAAGGGTGTGCCCTGAATTCTTTTCCTTTTGCAGCTTAGGTATCTTTTTATGGCCTGCAAGGCAGTGCCTGTGTCAGACAGGGCTTCACCGCTCCAAATCCACCCTAGCGCCTTCAGATGCTGAGCTGCTTCTTTTCAAAGTCAAAGCACAATTCTATTTAAATTCTGTTGCAGTGTTAGACTATAAGGGACACGTGAGTCCTGCTTTAATTCCTTCCCTGGCCTGACGTGTTTTAAACCCACTTTTCCCTTCCCACAAGAATGTTCCCATCCCATTATACCAGGGAAGAAGTGGGGAGGGAGAGAGGAAGGGGACACCAACCCCTTTCTGCCTGAATTGCACCAATACTACAAGGTGCACAAGGTTTGCTGATGCTGGGGAGGAGGCAGGAATTGCTAGTCCAGTAAGAAGGTCACTTGAATTCCCAGCCCTTGCCCTCACTATTACTGCTGTATTTTATGCAAGACTGATTAGTGTAAAAGACATAGTTAACAGAAAGTTTATTACAGTAGTCTCTTTTTAGGTAAAGTCTTTCAAAAATATATTGCCTATTATTCTATTATTATTATTATTCCTGCAGTGTCTCAGGATATTTCACACTTCTTTTAAAATTCCAGGGGCACACTGCTTAACAATGACTTTCAATTAGTTCCCTGTTTAATAAATAACTGTATATAATTTAATAGCTTTGTAAGTACTAAGCATAGAAAATATTCATTGTTAAAAATTAAAATCTTTAGTTATACGCTTGCAGCCAATGAATGAGATTCCTCACACTAAAACAAATTCAAGGGATTATAACATGGAGTGCTTATGTTTATAAATGGATCATTTGCAATTTAAGAAAATAGATAATTTATGAAGTTTAAAATAAAATACTTGATTGCATTGTTCTAAGCATCAAGGGCCCGAACAAAAGGCTTCCGCTTTCTTATCAGCATCAATAATAGCATGAGTAAGAATAATATAAATTGTGATTGAATCATTACTAAACATTTTTTGCATAAATTTTTAGTTTTACTAAAAAACTAAAAGCTTTTATAAAAGCTAAAATTGTAATTCTTCTAAAGGCTACAAAGAGAAACCACAGAACTTGATCTCTGACAACTATTAATATGATGATACAAATCTCTACCCCTAAAGTAAATCATATGTAACAAAACTCTTGGATCATATTTCCTAGCCATTGTCCTACATGCAGAAGGGCTTGGCTTCAGTTTTGATCCAGCCAGAATCGAGACAAAGCATTTCTTCTGCTAAACCAAGCATTTCTTCTCTTAAACTAGTGCCTATGTTCTCAGGACAGGCAGGAATTTGGGAACAAGGACTGGCATACTGGGTACTAGTTTCTGTGTGGGAAAAGCAGGATTTGCTTGCTTTTTTGAGATGTCATGGTTATACGTTTAAGAGAAGCTTATATGCTTATACATGCTTGTTTTCTCATGTGCTAGAGGGGTGTACCCAGTTACACAGAAAACTGAGTAGCATTTTGTGGGAGGACAGGATCTGTGCTGTTATACATGTGTGACATAACCAGGCTGGGCACTGCGGCTGCATTGTGAACCTATTAACATAGGGAACGAGGGAAGAGTGGTCAGTCCTGTGCTAATTAGGGAGCCAGGAGATCATTCAGCAGCTAATACTTCTTTTGTCTGGGAGGCAACTTGAAATGATGAGAGCAACAAGACGATTACCATATAAATACTGTACTTGTCCATCCCTTTCAAATGTAAGCCTTAATTTGGACCAGGAAAAATATGAAATTAAGAGAATGTTGCATTTAAACTATATGGATAATCAATCATTCAGAAAAAAAATGTATGATTACAAGTATTGTGTTACTTTAGTGCTCTTTGAAGGCAGACAAGATGAAATACATGCTGAAATGTGTCAGATGTGTTTGAAAAGTACTTTAAACAGCTATTGCACCGTGTTCTTGTTAAGGATTGGACTCAAGAGACTGAAGACTTGGGTCTTTGGGCCCTGATATCAAAGTGAGAGGTGTAGAGAGGCTGGACTCCAGATTGCATGAACTGTACACCACATACACGCATGCGGTGACCAGGGTCTGCACCTCAGTATTTTTCCCACATTTTCAATGGTGAATACTGCTTTTGAAAAAGTTTAACTCAAGAGGTATCCCAGCGCACTGAAGGAATATGGAGAAGGAAGAAGGAAGCAATGCCAAGACAGCACTTGATAATGATTCCTCCCCATGTTTGCACAGTTCTCTCTCTGAGGATCAGTTTTAGTGGGGAGTTGTTTAGGGGAGTATGGAAAAAAAAGAAAAAAAACAGGCTTTTGTTTTTCTGCTCTCTGATGTTTATTATTTTCATCATGAATCAAAGTGACTACTGATGCATATAAATCAGTAAATGAAAGCTAATGAAGGACAATGCCAATGCTGAACTGTAAACGCCTGTATAAATCTTTCTAGAATCCCTGAAAAGTAAGGGGCACAGAGACTCACCAGGATCTCACTTGTGCAGGCATTTTCATTTGAATAAAACTAAGTGAAGCATGAAGGAAAGATTTGTGAGTCAAAACTTCTATTATTACAAGGCGGAGTTTTTTTCTATTACACAAATAAAAATGAGTGATCAGTGTAAGCCAGATTTCCTGCTTTACTCAAATAAAAACAAAAAGTTGCATGGTTACTTGATCACCTTCCAAAAGAAATTTTATATGAAAGCTCCAAATTTCTTTACAGCGCATGAAAGGATAAAAGAGCCTAGGTGAACACTAAGGCTTCTGGCACTCCCTGAGTAAATCATAATAGCTGCGCAAGACGAAAATATTTTGCAGAGTCCTGCACAGTGGTAATGCCTGAAGATGCTGTACAGACAAACCCAGCTTACCACAGAAAAAAAAAATATATCATTATGTAAGAACTTGCAGACGACAAGGGTAAAGGCGATTATGGAGAGATGTTTTACTGCTCTGCTTTACAACGCAACAAGGACACCAGAAAGAACGCCTGATGATCACAGTAACTCCGTAAGCAAAGGCACTGCTAATCACTCAAGTTTACAGATAAATTACTACGGTTTTCCTGGGGAATTCAGTTGTTTCAAAAGCTCAGATTACGACAGATGGTTGTAGGATGTTTTCCTTTACAGGCCTGTGCTGTATGTAATGTTCTGTTAAAACATAACCTAATGTTCCACCCTTCATTTAGACCTATCTACCATGGGAGTTGGACGGGATTCCCCTCCAACAGCAGGAGGTAGTGACACAGGCTCTTATCCCTGTCATTGATCAGGGAACAAGACCTTCCTGAGCCTCCTCATGGTTAGCTCTTGTACATGACATTTAACTTCTGAATGTTGCTTTGGCCTATGCTTGTGGTTTTATGCACACGGACTCATTTGTACTGCAGCCTTAGGTTATGAAGAGGTGCTCTGTGACCTGGGAAGCTCTGTATGAAGGATGCCCTATGGGACACCCTGCTTCCCACTACTTTCTCTGTGTGTTTCTGAAATGATAACCCAGATGGGTAACTTTCATTCGTAAGCCTTCACTGCGAGCTTTTTCAACTATAAAAATTCGCTCTTTCCTGGAAGCTCTCAAGGTATTATCTTCTTAAAAGACAGTGTTCAGAACTACTACATCAAAAGGCCCATTTAGATACTGCTGCGACCAGTGTCCCTCTGCTGCACGAAGGTGCAGGGAGTCAGAGCTTCCCCCCATGGCAGACCATGGCCGGCCATGTCGGCCCAGGCAGGCAGGGATGCTCCGCGGTGCAGGCCCCGCAGCCTCGGCGGCGCTCGCAGGCCTCTCCTGCCCGCAGCGCCCTGGGATGGGCGCCCTCCTCCGTCATGCCGAGACGGGTGAATCCCAAGGGATGAATCCCAAGGGTTACTCAGCCCCGGCCAGCGCATGAAGCCTCACTGTGCTCTCTTCTGCCTCTTCATGACTCTCTATTGCTTCCTCCGCAATGTTCAGCTCAGTGCTAACCAGGGACTGCAATGACAATTTTGGTGTAAATTTGTGGACTTTATTTCTTTCTCTGAGCATTCTTTTCTTTATAAAGATAATGTAAAAACATTCTGTAGGCATTTAATTCTTTTTTGGAATAATACTTATTTAATCTTAAACTGCACTGAACCTGCTCATTACTGTTTTCTTTTATGGACATAGTGCCACACCAAGATGTAATTTTTTTTTTATATATATATGTATTTTCCCATAACTTTTTTACTGTAATGCTCAATAAATATTTAAGTGCAGGAATGAAGTGGATTATTGTTAACATGTTGCAGGAAAATTGCACAGTGCTAAAGCTTGCAATAAAAATAAGCAGAACGCCCACTGTTAATACACTGTAGTTAAGTGTATTAGCTGTTTTCAAAAGCATTAACTCCCACACAAATAGCAATGCTATTTTGTCCAATATATTATTATCAGACAGTGAAAATCAGTTGGGGACTATCTACAGCCTTTATGCCCATACGTATTAAAACAAAATTGTTTCACAAAATCAGGAAATTGTGCGGGGATAGCACTGGAGATTTTGCTAGGTGTAAACAAATAATAATAATAAGGAATTATGAAATTAAACACTAGTCTCACAAATGACTCTTCTCTGTTCCCAACCTGCTATTCAAAACCACTTTAAAAATTCCCTCCTTCCCTCTTTTATTTGTATTTGCTGTCTCATTAGCTGGTGAGACTTCATAAATTCTGAGCTCTTGTACTCTTCCCTGCACTGAAGTAAAAAAACTAATACTAGATAAAAATGCTGTATAAATAGAAGCAATTATTAATGATCTTAATGTGGCAGTGGGAGCCCACACGAATGTGCTGATTATCCTTATATTTCTGCTTCCTGTTCACGTGTCTCAATAGCGACATTATGAAAATAATAATCATTTGCACCCAGATTCTCCAAGTGGCTTGCAAATATTAATTAATTACAAAACTAATTAAGCCTTTGAGACAAATTCATACTCCTATTGTGCTCTGGAGACCTACACACATCTCTCCTTGAAGTATGTTTCTTCTCCATATGGGCTTATTCAAAACTCTGTAAAGTTAAGGGAAAAAAAATAAAGTTCAGGGCAAAGGGGGAAAAGGTGAAGAGGGAAGAGAGAGAGAAAGAGAATGTCCTTCTTTTATTAGGCATTACACTAGGCTCTAACTACCTAAAACAGGAAAAATGCTGTAATTTCAGAGCACTTTTTGTTGGCAACAGTAGTAGAGATGACTGTTTTGTTCTGAGATGCTGCTATGTGACCAATAGTAAAAACACTACTAAAATGGTAAAACTGTCAAGCTATGTCTTAATTTTATACATTCTCAGATGATGACCATTATCTGGCATCCAGTGCTTCACATCTGGCTGTAGACTGGAGGTTCAGACTACGCACTGAGCTGCAGTGGAATGCTGTCACATAGCAAGGATAAATCCTGTCACATATTCGATGCAAAACTGTCACTGGCTCAAATAACAACTTTTCAACTGAAGAAAAAAAAAAAAGCCTTGAAAATGCAACCTGCAGGGAAAAGTTACTAAAGATTTCCCTTTCATTTTGGAAATCACAGTTTGGTAAAAAGGCAGGATGTTTGACCCTTAGAAGAATTATTATAAGAACCACTTTCTTTTCCACCTCTTTTTGTGATGGTGCTGTTGTTATTTCTTTTTCAGAAAATCCCTCATCACGGTAGTGGGTCATAATGGAGAAAACCAATGGTTATCTTTTTCCACACTTTAACATCATAGATACAGTGAGGTATTTCTGTCCTGCAAGAATCGCCCTCCTGACTTCAAAAATTAGGAAAGAATCATTCCACTCCCATAAAAGCGGCCAGAAATGTCCCATGTCTTATTGTATGGCTACAGTAAGAGCAAGCAGAAGAACAGGCCAATTAGAGGCAGTAAAAGAAATAGCCTCAAATCCCTGATCCAAACCACCAAAATATCTGTTCCCCCTAATGGAAATACACATGCTTTCAAAATATACGGTTTACCACATATGGTTTAACAAAGGGAAAAGAAAAATTGTGCAGTCCTCTATGTATCTTACCAAAATGAAGCATTCCTTCTAACACCGTTGAATACATACGGAGTGCCACAGAGACTAAAACTCACATAATCACTGCAGAAGTGCAGAAAATTCAGGTAAAGCTGTGCAGACAAGTGTAAGACATTTTCTTTAAAGCAGAAATGACTAAGAAGT
The DNA here is from genome assembly GCF_059628265.1 of Tinamus guttatus. Classification (NCBI taxonomy): domain Eukaryota; kingdom Metazoa; phylum Chordata; class Aves; order Tinamiformes; family Tinamidae; genus Tinamus; species Tinamus guttatus. Next base: position 8,611,728 of record NW_028288649.1, read on the forward strand.
GTTTGAAGAGATTTGAAATCTTCAGATCGGACTAGCAGAATACTAAAACATCAATAACTCATAGAAAATCTCAACCCTATTTAATTCTTTTCGCGAGATTTTTCCTCTCTCTTTTTTTTTTTAACCTAATAGCCTTAAAAGGCACTGAGTGGCATTCAGAAGGATTTACAAATAATCTAATCAATTAATTATTCCAAAAGCACACTATACAATGAGTGTCTCAGCTTTAAACTGAAAGCAGCTGCTCTGTTTTTTTGGTCAAACTTACTAATTTGGCTTACTTATTTTGTTTCTGAGAGAAGTAGTTGAATGGATGACAGAATGGATGGTTCTGCTCATATCAGCATTTTCGTGTTTGCAATACAAAACTATAGATAATGCTTTGGAGGTGAAATGTCATAAGACATGAAATATCTGAATGCACTGAAGAATTTAATAAGATGATACTTTAATAAAAGACAAAACAAAAGCAACTTGTAGCTTTCTAACCCTGTAATACAATAAATCTTTAAACCAATTTTTTATTAAAAAAAACCTACAGATTTATAAATCATAACTTAATCCTACAAGAAACTAAATGACTGAGATATGAAACTGTACAAAAGTCTTGCAGGAAGGGAGTTGGAATATGTTGGCAATGATCTCTGGAGAAGCAGATGGCAGGAGAAACTCTCTTACCTTTATTCACCATATGCCATTCAACTGATTAAAGTATATTTATGTAGCAAAAAATAATATAAAACAACACATGGAAGTACAGATCTTTAGTGTATATGGTCTATCCCACTAAATTTTTAGTGTTCTGCAGATCCATCTGCAACTCTCACGCATTTTTCTGTGTAAGCTTCCTCTCCCTGCATGAACCTGCTTTATGTTTCTGCACCCCTGCAAAAGCATACATTCTCCACAGTGTTAAAGCTGTGATCTCCACAGCTTGCTGAGTAAACATTGCTGATTTGAGCAAGGGAGGGCAGCCCTGCAGAAAGTATCTAGGCACTTTAGAAGGGCCCAGTGTGCCCATCCAACACGTGGCAAGCTCCTTTCTTGGTGAGAGTCAGCAGTGCCATACGGTGCTTGGCGGATATCTGCGCATCTTTCACTCAAAAATGAGTTTTATCTTTTTTTGACTAAATTTGATGTCTGCAGAATGTGTATCAGAGCAGCATCTCCATACACCTCATATCCTCATATCCCCTAACCCAGCACTTTCATTCCTGTGCTGCTTCTCCTCCAAATACCAGCCTTGGCCTTCCCGGCAGCTGCCAGGAACGAAGCGGGAAGTGGACGGGCCTTCCTGCTCCAGGCCAGAACTGCAGGTGCTCTGCTGCAACTTGTCTTAATCAACACACACTCATTTATTTCCCTGAAGAACGCCCAGCTCGAGAAGTGTTTCAATATGTTCCTGGTGCTGCTGCGTCCTGTGGACGTGGCAGGCTGGCCCTGGTAACAACTCTCCTCTGGTACATCATCTATTTGTAAAAACTGCAGTACTAAGAAAATGAATGGCATCTAGTTGTGAGGGGAAGATTAATTTGCTTTTACTCTCATTTGATTTCCCCACATGAGGGACAGTTTTCATCTTGCTATGAAAACTCCACTGTGTCACCTATAGCCCTGAGATAATTGCATTAGATTAAAATATCGTGGTTGTTAAGAATGAATACAGGAAGATTAAAAAAAAATAACAGAGACCACCAGGGCTAATGCAAACAAGAGGCAGTGGGCCATAAAAAGTGTGGGAGCAAGGCACCAGATATCCGTTCAGAGAGTTCTACTTAAACCAGGCAAAACCTTGGCCTCAAATAAATGAGCTAAGATTTCTCTGCAAAACTGATAGAATCAGCAAAGTGGGAACAACTGGTTCCAGTGACTGCACCGGCCCAGAGTTCCTCTGTTGACTCCAGCAGGGATTTCCCACATGCAGCAGCCAACGATCGCAGTCAAAAACTCTTCCTGGTAGCTTCAGGCCAGTATTTATCTAGGTACCTTTCCAGACCGTGAATAATCCCTTCCTTCATCTGTACTGTTACTTTGAAAGTATTTATAGATGCTAATTGGGTCCCTTCCTCCCGTCCTACTGAGTTTCATTTAGTCTGTAAGACTGTCCTATCATTTTCTATATAATCCTTTAATCACATTATTATTTGAACAAAATGCAGCCTCATAAGTAAAGGCAATCAGAACCATGCAATGCTTCAGATGCTGCAGTCGTCAATAATGTGAAATATACCTTTATAAACTGTAGAAATAAATCTTTCCCCTCCTTCCCTACCCCACCACCCCCCCGCCAAAAAAAAAAAAAAAAAAGAAAAAAGAAACGGAAATAAATGATCTGTCTCACTACTTTCAAGAGATTCTCGGGATGCAGTCACTGAATATTCATTGCACAGGTTGACATTTCAGTTAGTTACAGTCAAGAGAATATATAAAGAACAGAACAACAAAGATTTTAACAATGTTCAGCAATCAACTCAGTACAGCTTCTGCTAGCTGTTAAATCAGTAAAGGGATTTTTATAAAGTATTCCAAATCACTTAAACATACATTTGAAATGGTGAGTCTTGCCTAAATGTTTCAAAAATACAGACCGTTTAACCTTATATACAGATCTTGATTTTTTTTAAAAAAAATCAGAATGTTATTCATTTTCCTTCCTTTATGACTACAGGTAATAAATTGGACTTTTATTTTAGCTATCCCTGTATTAAATGTGGAGCACTTTCACTGCAAATTGCAAATTAAAATTGTGGCTCTTAATAGTCTGATTAAAGCAGGGAGAAAAAAGTATGATAATTTGAAAGTGGTATACTAATCTGAAGCATGTCCTTAAAAGCTGGATTAAATTTCTCCTGGTTCACATAAGCAGTGATGAAGTAGCAAAACTATTTAACCTGTCCCTATAAGAGTTCCTCATTTCTATCCAGCACTGCCAAATTCCAGAGCATTCAGCAGCTATTTTCAACATTCCCAATGATGGTTTCATGTTGCCAGTCTTCACTCTCCCATCCTCCAACAAATGAAATCAGACTCCTTTCCATGCGGACCGTCTCCTACTTTGCTGGTGATACATCATTATTAACTATCTTCAGAAGAAGAAACCACAATATATTTGCATACATCTGGTAATGATATTGCCTGGGTCTAGACAAGTGAAAGAAGAGTTAGATAAGAAATTATTAGTGAGCCTAGTTCTGTACTTCCACAATAATCCTTATGTCAAAGATAAAACTTGGAGAAAAGTGATGTAGCACAGCTCAAGGGTTATATTCAAGACATGGTAATCTGAAATATGGACCCAGTCTTGCTATATATATTGATTTATTACAACAAAATGACTCATATCGAAATTAACTAGTAAAATGAAACAAAAGTAATGCTAAACACTACATATGTCCGTGAAGGAATAAACATTGACAAATATGTTTTGATATAAAAACATGGCAAAAAAATCTCTTTACCTTCTTTTCATAAACCTTGCAAATATAACATCCTGTATCCAATTCCCTGTCTTTACATTATGAGGCATAAGATTATTTCAGTCAGACTTATCCCAGACAAACCATGGACAGGATGAGTTCCAAATCCACTTAAACTATTAACTCCATAGATTACACGTTACGTTAAAAAAAAAAAAACACTAAAACAACACTCAGCCCTCCTCAATCTAAACATACTATTTAAAGAAATCCTTGACAGTTCTAGCAATCTAAACATACTATTTAAAGAAATCCTTGACAGTTCTAGCAAGTAAAATAATGTATTTTTTTCTAAGGTTAATTTTGGACATGTGGGTTTTTTTTTATCTTGCATAATGAGAAAAATACTAGAGGGAGGTAGTTTCACTATTCATTTTTCTCCTTATTAAAACTAACAATCACACAGTTTTTACCTCATTCAGTTACACCTCCTGTAAAACTAGGATGTGACTAACTCATTAGCTGCCACAATTGTGAATCTTTAATTATTTATTAGTTTTTGATGACCTGTACAACATTAGTTGATTTCATTATTTAACATACATATGTTATATGGATTCAATACAGTATACACTACTAAGGCTATTTAGCTCTGTGATTTATTTGTGAGTTTAAGAGCAATGACAGTAGATCCAATGCAATTATAATACAGGTTGTTGATATAACAACAACTAAACCTCATTTAACATCCTGGCCGTCCTCCAAATGTATAGAAACTAGTTATTTATTTCCATCTGAACCATGGCCACAGCAGGGGCTCAGGCTGTGAACAAGCCCTTCAGCTGTAGGCCTATGCCACCAGCTCCAAGTAGGTCACCTGCATAAAGCCCATTTCTTAGGATCTGCCAAGGCAACAAGGATTTTATCATAATATTTAGAATTAAACAGTTTATCTTTAGAAATCTCCCCAAATCCTTCCAGCTAGTAATGTCAGATTGTCATTACAGTGTTTTCCCCATTCTCCAGACTACGATAACATGTTTTCCTCTTCTTGCAGCTCAGAAACTTCTACAGTGCTTGAGTTCATTTACTTTGGTCCTGCAGTGTTAAATGAAACACTGCCTTAGGCCAAGAAAATTCTGTTAATGGCAACATTTACATAAGGTTACAAAAATTAGTCTAGGGAGTAGCAACCAGATTAACACTGTGTTAATCTTAATGTTAGCCCCTGCATTTCCACCACCACACTTTTTTTTTCCTGCACCCATCTCACTTGAAACTAATTATTTGCTCTTTTTATCATCTCCGCTTTTCCTAGGCATCGGATGATGGTCTAATCGACTCAAGTTTGTTATATCATCATTTGAGCCTTCCAAGAACAGCAATAACCACATGGCCTAAAGTGTGGCAGCACTAGAAAGAGAAGCAGCGGCGCGTTCCGAGCGCAGTCAGCGCCAACCGAGGAGCAGGGGGAGGCTCCGGCGGCGCTTCCAGAGCGCGTGAAACCGCAGGGGCGAGCGCCGGCGAGGCCCACGTTACAGAGCCCACGGCGGCGATCGCGGCAACCGGCCACAGCCAAGGTAGATGTCATCCAGAAAGCCGATAGCTGGGACCGTGTCAAACTTCTCTTTGATATGGACCATCTCTAAACGAAACCACCTCTGTGAGGAAAGCTTGCATCCTGCCTCTCCTGAGGAGGTACACAACACCCATGTGGCCATGGCTGCATCTTTTGGAATATGTAAATTGTATTAGTAAGGCATATATGCTTTTTTAATCATCTTTCAACACGTGTTTGTCAGGATCGAAGCCAGCAGCAAGTATCTCCATCTGGGACATTACAAGGATTTGATCATTAACAGTTTGAGGCCCTCTTTTCATTTTGGTTCAAGCTTTTGGAAATCAGCAGCTCTCTATTCCTTCATATACTCTTGTGCCACTACGTATACAGTGGAAAATTCGAAATAAGAAGATCTCAAAGTCAGCCCCTGAAAGTGAGATACCATGAGAGGGAGCAAGAAGGGCTAATTGCTGGCTACCATTTAGTACTTACGGGTATCAATATTCAAGCACAGCAACACTTACGTTCTGCTTGGAGTTTATGAGGTTCAAACATACTTTGATTAAGAGATGAAGAAACAGAACCTTTGAGCTAAAGAGCAACTAAAGTGAAGTTGGTTTATTTCTCTATAAAAACAGAAATTTCAAGAGCGAAGCCCTAGATTTTTGAAATTCAACTGTGTCCAAAATGAAATTCATGTTCCTAAGTCCAAACCACCCATTTGTAATAGAACTGTACTTGTTTTTTATAGCTGTGTAAATGAGTTATAACACATTGATCTACTCCTCCTTCTCATGATATTAATACAGAACGATAATTTATTAAAATAAACACAGCCCAAAAGAAGCACATGTTCTGTTTGGGGGGAGTTTCAAGCACACAGCAGCAGGCAGGAAGAGTCCCCTCGCTCGCCCTTGCCTGAACGGGGCTCTCTGCTATCCAACACCTGGTGCGGATCCCTCTCCTTTCATCATTTCTCCTGTCAACACACACACTTTTCAGGTATGAAGTATTTTAGTGCAAAAGAAGTTACTTTAAGTTATTATTTAAGTCAATAACTATATTTATTTAACTATAAATAAATATTTAAGTTACCCAGTGGCACTTTATTGGATGAAAACAGCCCTAGTTTATTTTTTTCCATTAGTTTACCATGAAAAAAACACTTTTAGGCATGAACAAGGTGTTTGCAGTTTATCAGCAAATAAAATAAACTAAATGAAATATTCTGCTGCCTGATAATTACTGTCCTTAAGGGATTAAATCATTTATTTGTACCTCCTAGGATGTCGTGCACTTTTTTCCTCCTAAATATTTTCAAGTCAGTTATAAATAGCAGTAATTTAAAATTCTTGTGCTCCCATTCATTTGTGGCACAGCCTTACAATATTTTTAAATGTAGCTATTTAAATTTCCTTTGTGGTTATTTTAGTGGTATCACAAAAATAAAAAGCAGCTGACTTCTACTTCTGTACTATTGTAGCTGTATTTTTCTTCACTTCTTGTAATGTCAAGTTACCAAATCAGTTGTGGTTAGTCTGACCTATTGACACTGTTTACATCTGAGGAATCTGCACTGCAGTTTGTTATGAAACGTTTATTTCTTTCACTTTTTCTAATTCCTAAGTTACATAATTGAAAAGTAAAAAATTGGAATTAAACTGAGTATGGCTTCAGGATCTTGACTGCATGCATACCAACAGTTTTCAAATAAAGAGATGTATATTTTAATTTTATTTTTTTATGAGGCACTAAATAGAACAGCAATAATATTCAAAGAACGGTATCTGTATAAGCTGGGGAAAACTAAGTCTCAACATTATTTCAGAAAAAAAATATTTTTCACTAACATGAGCTATCTTATGTACTAGGTATACTAGTTATTTTTACAACCTCCTCACTTTCTTTGAGGATCATAATCATAAAAAATGTTCTGTAATTTGAAACACAAAATATTTCAGTAAAAGCAAATTTTCTTAATGAAACATTGTATTACATGAATACCTATTTTTGAAGTATGTGGTTTACTAATTCATGCTATGAAAGGCTGAAAAATACTGATATTTTAGAATTCAGGCCTATGATTAGACTCTCTAGCCACTAAAAGTCTTTGATCTCATTTTAGGTTGTTGAGCATATTTTAACAATAAAATATCATTTTCAAAATAATACCAAATATTGACTTACTTAAATATCACCAAATCTGGGACTTACAGATTAACTTAGTCATTCTAATATTGCACAATTTCCCATTTGCTTTAAAATTTCCTAGAAACTCTAAATTGACATAAGGAATGCTTTTCACTATAATGGGGACTATAAATCTTATTGTATCAGTCAGTACCCAAACTGTGTGTGATCTTTCAGCAAATCCTTGACTACATGTCTACCACACAGGGTTGGGGAACCCGATTCTTAAATACAAGGCTGATTATTCAACTCATAGGATATTATTCTAAACATATTCTGAGCATTTCCCCAAATGCAGTTTTGCTCTTGAAAGTATTCAATCTGCACAGATTGAAGTATATCAAAATTATTGAAAGTTAAATCTGTTACCATATTAATTTGTATTTGCACTTAATTGAGCTAAATAATTTTGAAGATTGGATTTCATTACCTATCTTGGGAAACTGTTTTGTTATATCATTCCCTGTAATTATGAGAAATGTCTAAAAGGAAATAAATACTTTTGAGAAGTAGCTCACAAATATTTCCATAATGTGTGACGACTCCTGGAGTTGGAAATGAAAGGAATGACTACCCAAAGAACAAAGCAGGAGCACTAGGGACAGGTTTGTTATTACCTTTAGAGATTGAGTGTAAATAAATCTGACTAAATAGTTAGGAAATGAAGAGCTCAGTATTAATTCTTTCTCTTGCAAAATTAGTTTTTTTTTTTCAGAAATTCTCTTATTTATTTCCTGCTTCCTCCTGACAGTAAAGCACATCATCTTTACTTTCCTGATATCAGAAACTTTTTCTGATGTTGCATTCATGTTTAGCTAGCAGAGTTCAAGAATAAGCTTAAATGAAAGAAATACAACTTCATATGACACCATCTTCCAAAAATATTGATACATATTCTTTAAGATGTACACATAAAAGTATATTATTTCTATTGTTTTAAACAGTTATACTAAAGACTTTCTGCAAAAAGGTTTTTATTTTTTCAAAATACGAGTTTGTCGAGACCTCTAAGAAGCTCTCTTTTGCGAAATTTAGATCATCTAAATGCTACTGATGAAGCCAACAGGTTCAAAATAGAACACACAGAGCTCAATTTGCAGATTATAAAAGGAATAGGGCTCTTCTTTAGAATAGATTTTAAAAGATATTCAGGCATTGATGGCTTAGATGATTTCAGCAACAAAATTCTATTTTCAAAAATGACACATGGAGAAATGACAAAGACATGGAAAGAAGACACAAGCCGAACTTTACTGAAAGTTAAAAAATGTTCAAAATACTGTATGAAAAGCTTGCAAGGCTGAACAAAGTGGGACTAAATTCTTTTAAAACATGAGGGCTCACTTCAGATAAATGATAACAATATCTGAATAATAAGAGTTCAGAGTGTATTGCTTCCAAAATTGTCTATCCACAACATGGAACAAAACAACCAGCTGCACAACAGAAACCTCATGCATACACATGAACTGCAGAAAGTAACTGTACATAAGATGCCTACATTCAGTGCCGAGGCTTTCCCCTCCCCTTGTCAAACAATTTTTTTCTTGCTTTTTTTTCCAATACTTCTTAATAAAAGCAGCTGTTAAGGAAGTTGTAATTGCTATTAGGTTTTGTGTTTCCCTTGTTCCCTGCAGGCAAGCACACAGACGTAGAGAGATGGGTAACATCTTTAGAGCCGTTTGAGACACAGCAGCTCAGTCCCCGATGAGTTTCCAAAATTTATGTTACTGAGAACGACTTTTCTTTTTTCCTCCTGAGTACCCTCCTGAATGGACTTGATTCTTTGAATTGTGAACTCCAAACATTTATATGACATACATCCTTTTGCTAATGCTGACTGACCACAGGGTAGTCAAATGGGTTTGTATGTCATCTGCCCAGAAAAGAAACTAGAGCTAACCAGAACCATGAAACCATGAATGGTGCTCATTATTTTTCATGCAAAAATGCTGAGCCCTCCTTCTGGATCTGGTTGCCAATCAGTTGCTCACTGCAGAGCAGATTTCAGGCAAATGAAGTCGCTTCGACATTATGGGAACCATCAAAGGTATTTTTAGTGCTATTTTGCATGTGTCCATTAAGCTAGTAAAAGTAACAGTATCAGAGGTAACAAGATGATTGCTTTGACAGCCTCTGAAAGGACTTATCCAGCTGCACGTGACATCCTTAGGGAAATAAAATGATATGCATATCAAAGTGACTAGTTCTTAATGACCATATTGTATTCCTCATGAACAACAGTTATTTAGATGCCTCTAAGGCTCCCATTGTGGGAGCTCTTTCCTTTAGCAAAGAGGTGACATGGCTTGGCAAACTGATGAAACATCTGACTCTTCGTTTGTAATTTTCATTAAGATTATCACATCTGTTACTATTATGATTTTGTTTTCCCAGTATATAACTGAAATTCAGGTCCATAAGCAGGTCCTTTTTCTTCCTCATACTGCAAGACATGGGACTTTCTGTGGGTCCAGCTGACTAGGCTGGGGGGATTTGATAACCTACAAACATTTATCACAAGTCATATTTTGATGAGTCTCAGAAACTATAAAATATCTCACAGCCTGTTTTCTGAAACAGCTGTTAAACAGTAAAAGACAGAGCTGTTACGATACAATTGTGGTTGGAAAAATGACTGAGTAAAAAGAACAATTTTTTTTTTCACCAGTTTCACTCTCGGAATGAGTTCACAATTTGATGAGTTTTGTACTAAAACTACACTCTTATTTCTGCACTTTCTTTGTCGGTGCTGCAGAATCAGCACAGACATGAAAGAAGCAGAGCAGGAACTATTATCACATTTTAACAAGTAGGTGGTAGCCATTCCCCAACAGGTCTCCCAGCTGAGCCATGGAGGTGAGGAGAAAGGTTTAAAGTGTTACTGTCTTTTCTGTGACATCCCCCAGAAACACCTCCAATGAAATGAGAATCTGTTTAGGAAGAGTCTGGTAAGTAAAAGAATGCTTTGTTTGTTTATCAAATGACTATCCTAATTCGTAAGTAAAAACTGACCAATCTGAATTTTTAGAATATAGGATTTATTTTTATTTTTTCTTACTTTTTCAAAAATCATGGCAAAACTAACATCCTTATAATATGTTGCAGTTTTTTTGTGTTGTTCTCACAGTTCTGTGAAGAGAGATGGCTCAGCTTTTGTAGTATTACTTTTCAAAATATGCCGCTTCCATAAAATTGCCAAGGAGTAAATCACAGAAGATTAAACAGTGCTGAAGTTCGAATCATGTTTATTTGCTCTTCAAGGATACCTTCAATTCAATTTGCACAATGTGCATTTTTCTCACTTTTTCTGCTTCTTGATCTGCCTCCCACCCTGATTTGGTGACAAGTAGGTGTTTGGCTTTTAAATGCTAACCCTAATGACAATGCACATACATGTCCTCCTTCCTGCCTTTTCAAGTTTCATTTTACTTGTCATCTCAAAGTGTCTTTCTCTCTGTTTTGGCTGTCACTGAGTGGTTGGTTAAAAGTTAAGGCTACACGGGTAAACTTGTAAAGCTGGAACAACACACATAGCAAAGGACCACTCAAAGTAATGAGAAATTACATTAAAATGGTCGATGAGACATTTGTTTTTACACTGTTAATATACGGATCTCAAATTTTCAACATTAGTAGAGTCCAGTGCTTCATAAGATTAAAAAAGAAGATGCCTAGAAATGATGGGATACCCGATTTGCCTGTTGCCAGTCTTCTTGTGCCTTTTTTCATCCATCTTTTGATGTGAAGCACTGGCCTCCCAATATGGCCGCCTGCAGGTTTTTTAAATATACAGCAGGATTAAATATCCAGAATAAGTGTTCTCAAAGATTGTTAATATTTCTGTAATACTGAGAGGCTCAAAAAGTTTATGAATGAATTATTATCAGTCTTTTGCTTATTCTATGTCTACAGGTTCACTTGGAAATCCACTGTGCTTGATGCTAGATGCACATAGATACTACAAATGGTTTCTTTTTATGAAAAAAGTATCAGTGCAAACATGCTATGTTTGCATAAAATTAATTGCAACTGAGCTCGAAGTATTTAGCAAACAAAAACAACTAGAAACCGTAGTTATTATATAAGACTATACTTTAACCTATTATGAAACATGAGGTTTAAATAGTCCACCTGTTTATCAGTTTTTCTAGAGCAATTCTGCATCCTTAACAAGAATAAAAAAAAAAAAAAAAAAGAACTGTTAATCCAGTCATTTTAGCAAAAGGCAATTTGGGACACCCAGTGAAGAATAATGGCAGCAACTCAAAGTCTGTTAGTGTAAGTAATAAGTCTAAAGCAATTACTACTTGCTACAGAAACACTATATTGATCCGGCCACTTATATTTGATAAATGGGTATCATCTAGCAGAAACCGTGAGAGGAAAGAAGCTCAAAATCCTAGCACTGAATCTTAGCTACTGCAAGAATGTCAAAGTCAATATATTTTTAAATATTATGTTTTGTGTTAGTTCAGACTGCCTTCAAAACACACTCTCTCCCCCTCAACATGGCAAAATATAAGCATTAATATATTATTATAAACTGCTGCTTCTATTGGAGAAGTTTCAATACCCACCGCACAACGGTCTGCAATTCAGAACACAGAAGTAATACTTGGAAGATTTTGTTTCTGCTTAACAATACAGATTATTCTACATTTTTTCAGCTCATCTGCTGTCAACAACATCCACATTACTGTTTTTGTGCCTTCAGATTATTTCTCCCTCTGCGACATATATTATATATAACTTTACAAACGGAAAGAACCCAAGCACAGAACCAACAAGAAAATGCTTTGCCTGTAGCAGAAGTTGCTTCTAAATGTTAATAGCCTACGGATATAGACTCCAATTGTGATTATGATACTGGATGCAGTTACTTGATTTACAAATTGTCACAAATTGTGTGATGAACTTGCAGGTGAGCAGACTGCAAAGCCAGAATAAAATTTTAGAAATATTTAGAGATATTTAGAATATCTCCTCTGTGATAGCTAAATAAAGATCTCTCTAGAATCCAATTTTCAGCAATGCAAGTGAGAGCTGCATCTAGACATTAGGACAGCCTAAATGTTGGTAGCACCGTGCAGAGCCATGGGGCTGTGACAGCTCAGACCTCCACACTGAACAGCTCAGGGGTGTTTGATGCAGACACAGCTAAGGAGTATCTGGATCTCTGGTGCAGAAATGACTCTAGAGCAACCAGGATTATATCATAAACTAAGGCCAGTCAGGGCAAGGGTATTTAGCATACTCAGCATGTTTAGAGACACAGACTGCAGGCATCTTCACATGTGGGGCTGCAAAGCAGAGGCTCTAAAATGTTACACGATTAAGCCAAGCAGCATGACTATTCTGAATAAGCAATACAGCAAGACTACTCAGTGTTGTCCCGGGACAAAAAAAATATATATATATACTCAATAGAGAAATAACTTGAACTATATAGACTGTGTTGCAACACTGTGCAGTATTTTCGTGCTGATATTTTCAAAAGATACTGAAAAAAATGGGAAAGAAAAAGAGCCATAAAAATGAGTCAAGGTTTGGAAAAATGCCTTAGAGAGAGACGGAGAGAAAAACTGCTGAATACTGGATTCTAAAGAGATCTTTATTTAGCAAAACAAAGTGCAGCAAGTATTTGAAAGCTGAAAGCAGATGGAAATAACACATGAAATTTTAGTAGTGAAAGTGATAATTTGTTGGAATAAATTGCCAAGGAAAGTGGCGGATTGTTTTGGTGCCTTCCGGTCAAGAGATAATCTCCTTCTGAAGGGCAAAACATAAGGATCAGTTTTGCAGCAAAGGTGAAACTGAGGGCGTGGGATAAACAGGAGGTTAAGCTCACTCTCGGCCTCTATCTTAAATCCTGAGATTCTAAATAAGTGAAGAACAGATAAGAGTAGTGTAAGATTTTCCTGTATCCTTTCATTTAATAGTTGTATTAGATATTAGTTGTAGATATTGATCCATTTTTTTCTCTGGAGAGAAAAGGATCAATAGAATAGGCTCACAAAAACAAAATGCAGTTTTGCTCCGAAATTGCTATGTCTTCTAGAAATAACAAGCTTACTTCTCTGTTTTAATTGAGAATACATGCTACCAATAACTGTAAAGTTTGATAAAATGGGAGATACATGACTAAGCTTTGACTTAGTTGTGCAACTGGATGCCAGCTCAGGGGCTTCTGAGACCTTTCTTCTGTGCAATGAATACTACTGAATGCAGAACGTATTTGTCAGATGGGGAAAGAAAGCATAGCTCCAACCTTGTCACTAAGCAAGGGAATCATTTCAAAATAGCACACCACATTGTGAAGGTTGCAAAAGAATAGGTAAGCAAGTGCTCACAGTGAGAGAAAAGAATCGCCAGATAGAGCAGTGAGATATTTTTTCCACTGCTAGTCACAGGTCAGTAACTACATGGAAAATCTGTAAGCAATGTCACCCAGGAGGTGAGAGAGGAAATAAAATATGACCAAGAGTCCTGTCCAGCCACTCTGTGTGAAAAGGCCTGTCTGCTCTCTACTTCAGATGAAGCTGTTGCACATTATCACGTTGTAAAAAGCCATTTTAGAGAAATACTCTTTTGATTTGAATTTAATGACTGTTGTTCCATTTGACTGTTCTGAGTATGATACCATTAGAAATTCAGCCAGCTTAATGAGCCTTGTAAACTCATCATCTCTCATGCATGCCTCTCTTGACCATCATTTTCACCACTACTGCCCCATACGGATTAGCAGGAGGAAGGCCGCGCCGTTTCGACCAGGCCATGGAGAGCCCTTGGGCTGCCTGTACCCCAGCCAGGTGAGCACGCAGGCCTCAAGCCAGGCCCAAACAGTGGCTCCTTTTCTTCCCACGATGACAATACACAAAGCCACACGGCTTGTTGAGCTGTTGGAACAGCCAGCATAGTTAAATAAATTCCCAGGGAGACGGACTGTGTGTGTGTCTTGCCCTGAAGGTGTAGTTTGGATAGCATGTTGTGAATCTAATTTATGTTTAGCAGAACGTTTGTGATGTTCCACTGTAAGTATTTTCTCTGAACTGAAGGCAGTGGATAAGCATGACAAAGTTTACATGTGACTTCTTAATTGGAAGCAGGATAGGCTTGCATTCATAGGCTTTCACTTCAAAAAATTAATCTTATTTTTTAAAAAGAAAAGGCTTTTAAAAGAAAAGCCCAACAACTTTTTAAAACTTCTGAGGGTTCATTTTTCTTTCTTACTAGAGTATTATTAAGTAAGTTTTTCCACTAAAGGACTTCAATAAAGGAAAAAATTGGACTGACTTCAACAGATTTTGGGCCAAACCTTTTGTCTAAAGAGTACATCCATATTGTCAAATGGCTTTCTTTACAGGTTGATTCGAAGCTCACTGAAGCTCATCAGATTTTTTCCCGTTAGTGGAATGAAGGTTGATCCAGCCTATGCAGTAATTGCACAGAGATCCATGTCTGAAAGGAGAAACTCAGGTTTCATATCAAAACTACTAAAAGGGCCAATTTCTGTCAATAAGAGTATGTAGAAACAAAAGCAGAATCATTAGACTATGAAGTCTTGTTAAAGAAGCAGACCAAAACCATCTGGCACTCTTCACTGATGGAAAGAGTTACTCCTTCATTGCACCAGCACCAATTCTGTTCAGAGCGTGACAATTTAACAAGCTCTGGTTTCCAACAGATGCTGAGAAAACCCTTAAAATAATGTTGTATCAGCTTCTAATCATAACACATGCTTAATACAGGAAAACTTTAATTACTAGAATAGAATTCCTGGTTCTTTGGTTTGTGCTTTGCCCAGCACTCAGCTCCGCAATCCCTGCTCCGTGAACTCCCTGGGCACGTGTGTCTGACGCGCAGGAACCAGCAGCCGCTGCTCTCTTCTGACGACAGCGCTAAAGCAGCAGCTCTCACGCTCATTTTGGTCCAGCTCTGCTTTCAGGCCTTCTCCAGGGCGAAGCACCACTACAGAGGAACTGCAGAAATATCTCCAAAAGTGGCCTTTACTATTAGGTCCCTATTGGGATATTCAGATTAAGAACGTGCAGACTCACCCACCCGGACATAAAATACATGAGATTATTGACACCTACAAGTTGATTCACTAGATTGCTCTTGGTATGTTTCTTATTCAGCTGCACAAAACAGAGGTTCAGCGGAATGAGCTAGTACCTTACGTATCGGTATAAGACAGGCAACTGTCAGTTCAGAATTAAAAGCAGCCATCTTCCAAACTATAACCTTCCAAACTAAAAACAAGTTGAGAACAACTACTTGAGCTACATATAGAGTACTCTGTCAGCACACGTGAAAGGGACTCCACATATAGGGAATAGATGGAACAGCAGCAGGCAGGGGGGTGATAAGATGCTCATCTCTGTAAGAAATATACATCAAAAAAAGGGAAGAGCTTCATTCTTCACTGTTTGAAGCTTCTGAATCTAAAGAAAGGGAAAAGAACTTGGACAAGAGGTACTGCAGGCTCATTCATAACAACATGGGCCTTCCTGATATATATGCATGCACAGAAGTGATGCCAAGAATTAATAGCGATAGTAACTTGAGACCTACACAATCTAATGAACATAGTCAATGAATCTGAACTCAAATCTGTGTTAGCTGGAGTGCTTCATGTACCATTGTGCAATAAACTGTGAATCTGGTTTTAAGGAATATAGTAAGCCACTTCAGACACTGACAATCTGTGCCTCACTTTTCCGGAGAACTTCCCTAGGGAAGGCTGGAACATGCTTCTCTCTGTTTCAAACTGAGAAGTCAACAGGTACACCTGAAAGTATTCCTAAGGCATTTAGGAATGCACTAAACAGAGTGCTCATTCTACCACAACATATATCATTGCAGTATAAAGGAATTTGAGGAATAGAGTACCTTGTATTATAGGAATTAATATTAGTTAAGATAGGTCCTTCTCCATGTTTTTTTTTTGTCCCAAATGTATTTAATATATGTCCTAAGCATAGTATTTCCCAAACAGTGTATATCCCAAACAGTGTATTTGTCCTAAACATTTTCAGTCTGCACACAAGCCATCCCGAAAAACGTTGTGGTTGTGGTGATAACATTCAACCTTTCCTATTGAACTGAGCCTGACACTTGCCATGACTGATGCACACCATGACATTTATGGGTGCTTTTAAAGGTTTATTTGATAATTCCATAATTCATATATTTTGCTTAATATTTTTCTCCTTTGCAGAAGAAAGTAGATCGTATCCTCACAGGAACTCCTTTACTTCCATTCCATTATATGCCAGCAGTAGCTTTTTAAAATTATTTTTATATGACTGCAGCTTTTCTTTTTTTAAACATATGATTTTCACTGTCAAATGGGAGGAGTGACTGAAACAGCACAGACTTACTCTCATAAATGTTATGCTATTTTTTCATGCTTGGAAGTACTGTAATGTTCAAGGGAGCAATTAAAATAGTTCTGCTGTGTAGTAATAAAGAATATGATTCTCAAGTCAAGCAAGAGCCAAGGAGATTTTGTACACTAAGAGAACTGAATTTATGAATAATATGCTCAGTAGAAATTTAATCTGAAAACAATCAACTTTTTTTTTTGTAGTTCCATATTTTTAACAAATAAATTAGAAAATAATTTAAACCGTGCCTGCGGTGTCACACCAACACAATAGACAATTTAGGAGGCAAACCACTTGAGGAATAAGATTAAAAATCTATAAATATAAATATCTTTTTACGAGTGCCAAGCATTTTATTTCAGGTGTGTTTTAATCTGACATCATGTGCCATAAAATGTAGTTGGTTTCAGTGGATTCACAAACCTCCTCAACATTGTATTTTTCTACTTACAGAGACAGATTTAATCCTTTTTTCCCTCTATTATATATTAATATTTACATAAATGTTGTACTCGGGAGACTTTTATTTCCAAGATTCAATTTCAGTATTTGAAACAATACTGATTCAGAGGCTTTCATAGAAGTAACACGTGCAAACATTTCTATGAAACATAACAGCTTTAGGATTTCCCTTCAGTCCCCTCATGGCACACTTAACAGTATTTCTCACCTTTTCAAAGAGATCTAGTGTCTTAAGAAAAATACAGACAAAATCTGCAAAAAGGGAGCTTTGACAGGTATCAGAATAAGCAAAGTGCATAACTTCAACACATGGCAAAGCATACCACTTAGCCATGTACAAATTCTTTTTGAAGAAAAAAAAAAAAAAGTAAGAGGCGAGAATAACTTGTAACCTTCTCCCATTCTCTTTTTATTATTCCCAAACTCTCAAGTTTATGTAGCTGCTGAGCACCACATGCTATTAAGCTTGGCCACACACACCGAGGAAGGGCAGGCATGAGATCAGGTATTCCAGATGACAATCCTGACTGGAGAACATTCCACTTTCATGCATGAAAAAAGAAAAGTTTTTAAGTTGTGCAACCTGAATGGACTGAAAGATCTCAGTGGACAGCGAGAGTGAGGGAAGCAGGCCCTAGAGGTCCAGGGCTTTTGATGGATGTAGTGTGCACAGCCCAGTCACACCAAGTGCCTTCACGAAGCAAGGTGCCCTGGCAGCTCTTTCATTTTACCTGTATATTGCAACCTGCAATCTATAGTTTCTTAACCATATTACTTGCAATGCACTTTTCTATACAGATTCTTTTGGTGTGCATTAGGGCTATGCTAAGTACGCTGCTAGGGTAAGTTGTGCTCCAGATAAAGTCTAGAGCCAAGTTATCCTGGAACCAAACAGCCGAACAGTTTACATGTTACCCTTCACAGTGCAAAGATGAAGGAGCACTGTCTGGAGTTACTAAAAGTTCCACCATCCCAATTTTGTGAAGTCAGTGTCTGATACATCTAATTTTATAGAGATTATTCTCTTCTGGCACCTCTCTTGTTTGGCCACAGAGCACAGTGACACTGGGACACGGCTCGTTTTCTTGGAGCACGTATCCCCTCAGCGGGGCACTCAGAACTTGCTGGTAGGCAGCAAGTGCTCAAGCATGTGCAGAGCAGGTAGGACTGTCATCTCTGCACCAGGCCCTGGGCTCCCCCTGCCTGGGGGTAAAAGTGAGATCCACTTTTCAGAGGTCACCACAGAACTACGAACACTTGCACTTGATTTCTATTTAAAAATTGAAAAAGGTAAAGATGAGGGTATAAACAGAAGGGGCTAAAGCCAGCTACAACACAACCATACTAGGCGTACAGATAAATCACAGACAGACTACTACTATAGGCTCAGCACACTGTGTTGTAGTTTGGGAGGAAGCTCAAAATCTCTGAACCCTGTCCCAGAAGATCAAGAAGATCTAGCTGGTGGGGGAAGAGAAGACAGTTTAATTTTCCATCATCTTAAAACTGCATTTTCAGCACATGAATTAATCTCTTGATTAAAACACAAAAGTGTTCATGATTTAAAGAAAGAGAAAGCAAAAACCCTAGAATATTTGCATTAAAAAGACTCAAATTCTCAAAGTAGACAGATCTTTGTCTGCAGCATAATTTGACTTTAGAATATAACACATCTTCACAGAAAGCTGACCATATATGTTTTTTGTGTAAATATCTGAGACAAATTTAATAGGTATCCTTTGCTGAAAAGATACTCAGGAGTATCAAAAGTCATATTTTTAGATACTAAACTGGCTCTATTTACTCTTGCTAGACAGCATAAAAATCTCACACTGAATGTCCATTACAGCAATTTCACACTGTCTTTTTATCAATTTTACAGTGGGTCAATTTAACAGCGGGTGAACGAGTAACACCTACAGTGATAAAATCCAATGATAATGAAATAACCACAGTCTTTCATCTTTTCCTTTATAATATACTTGTGTGCTTACAGTCATAGTGTCAATAATATCTCTTTTTCTTTAGAAAAAAAAACAAATGAGAGTTGCATCAAGCCAACTGTCATATATATGCTGGAGACAATGGATAAAATGGATAGGAAATAGTACCAAGTATTTCAAAATCTTTAAAGATATCTTGAGAAAACGCAATCGAACTGGCAAACAAACAGAACTAGAGTGCTAGACAAACCCACTAGGTGCACAGCTGGAATAAGGAGGACAACAAAGACCTGGATCTCTGCTGTTCTCTCAAAAATAATGCTTCCCATGCTCAGATCCCATGCTTTTGAAAGGTGCCTTTCTGTTATGCAGAGGAAACCCAATGCTGTACTCGATTTCTCCAGGGTCACACAAGCAAGCAGTTTAGGAAAGGAAAATATATCCCATATATTTTCTCGACTATTCCCATACTCTCGAGTTGCATGCTACCTCGCCACACCTTTCAATACCCATTTCAGATTGCTTAAACTTATCTGTCTGGGTATCTACAAAAAACCTTATGATTATCCCGCTACAGAACATACAATTCACAGCCAACAGTACACTCAAGGAATAAAGTGTAAGAAAGGCAGAAAATAGAAAAGGCAAAATGACCCCTAAATAACGAGCTAGATAAGGTTCTGTTGTTGGAATTTTTGAGCCTTCTTGGACTCTTTCCTCACTGGTTGTTTTAAAGCTACTAGAGCTATATTGAAGCCTGCACTAAGTACCTATACATACTGAAATTAGGAAAACACAAATATAAGAAAGCTGTATCCTTAAGAGTACAGAATTCAAATGGCATACCAAGCACAGAGACTGATTACACTTCTCAATCATCTTGCTCAGGTTGGCAGAAAACAGGGATTCAGTCTGGGGATCAAAGGCATGATCTGAAATGTGACAAGATGCACATAATAGTGCACCTCCTGAAAAACATCGTTTTTAATTGTTTATTTAGTTTGAAAGAAAGTGAGGCTCTCATTCCAGGGGAGTGTTTCTTCATACAAATATTTTTTATTAGGCAAAGCTGTTACAAGAGAGGTGTGCACTCCTCAGGTGTAACTGAGTTCTCTGGGTTGGATTTATTTTGCTCTTTTATTCTAATCTTTAAATGGCTCCTCCAGTATTTTTTGCACAGTCTGGATACAAGAAATGGTCAGATTCTTGAGTGATGATGAAATGTGGCAGGTGAAATTGAAAATTTGGAACTCAAATTTCTCGTACTGCAAAGGGCATGAATATGCAAGTCTGACCATCCCTGGAGACTTGTTTGTGCAGGTGTATGTATACAAATCACAGAAAAAAAAATCTAAAAATGAATTAAGGTAAACGATAATAGAAAATAATTGCTTAGCACATGCATAAAATTAAGACCTGGGCAGTAATGTTGTAATTATACTTAGTAGCAGAATAAGTAAATGTTTGGTTTTGAGGAAGAGGGACTCTCTAGAAGACATGTATATAATTACAATTGCTTAGAAATGAGTCCTGTGCAAGTCCTTAGAAAACACCACATGCAACTAACAATTTCTGTAGTTAAAATAGATTTACCAACAACAGCAGAGTCTCAAAGTGCACTGGTAGGTGCTGCATCAGAACACCAAGGTTGGGTCTTCATGAATTCCTTTTAAATTTCTCAGTATGATTGTCTTTTGATTTTGTGCTTTATAAATGAATAAATATTAGTAGGCTGAGGATCAGGGAGCTGCATACCTTTGGATTATGTAACGTTACCTATTCATAACTTCAGCAAAATGTCTGTAGCAAATGACAATTGCTCTATGAAAAGAAAGCTGTTGCACTTTACACAGAGCATGCAAATATGCAATAAAACGATCACACTGATCTTCTGCTATAAGCTGTGCTACTTGCATTATTTTTAGTTAATGCTAAACAGGATTTTGTGGGATGTGGCCAATTCCAGTTATAATTGAAGCTGAGGATTTGAATCTCTCTTCTGTATCATGTCTTACACTGATCATCAAAAAACAGTTATAGGCAGAAGATTTCTCATATATTTCAGCGGAGAAAGTTACTTCAATTTGCTTATTAATATCAGTCTTTATTGTAGGCTCTGCTTGGATATTTGTTTCTTCCTTTAATAAGTTGCCAGCTGACTGCAAGATGCCTGGACCCACATAGTCCTTCCTTTGGGAAAGGCAGGGGTTTTGCCATCTCTGAGCTTTCACACTGGATACTTATGTATTCCTTCAGTAGAAAATTTAGACTGCATGGTAGTCAAGTTTTTGGCAAGTGTGGTAAGAATTTGTTTCTTTATTACATAATAATATAAAAATGTATATAGTTGTTTCAAGACAGTAGATGTCTGAAAAAATGAATTCTGTGGGACATTCTGTGGACAGTCTTGAAGAAAACAGCAATAATGTCTGAGAAATGCACAGAAAACTTACATCTCTTGAAATTTGTACTTTTGGAGATATTCAGTCTCTGCTTCCATTATTCAACTTTTTCACAGGTTTATAACTGTAAGCATCTTCTCGTTTTTTTTTTAAATCATCACAAATTCTCAGCATTAAAACAGATTGTCCTGTTTTACTAAGTAGATGTTTTTACTTATCTTAAAATCTCTCATATATTGAGAATAAATAGAATATTAGTTCAACATTTTTAATCCAATGTGAAGAAAAAAATCAGTAACAAATGAATAAGGTGGATAAACTACCATTTTTGCTTTTATTGTACAGATGATTTTCATTGGGATTAGAATCACAACACTATTGGCTTCTAGAACTATTTGCCTGAAATACGAAGAGTGAAAGTGCAAGTGCTAACCACTCTTTTTGCATGATATAGGAAAATAACAATGCATAAACAGATCAAAAAACGATCAGAGATTTAAAATCAGTTTGAAACATGAGTGAAAGACTCTTCCAATATCTTCCAAAAGTTAGGTTTTTTTAGGTAACATTTTTATCCTTAAAGAGGAAGTGTTACATAAAGTCAGAAATTTAAACTCTAACAGCAAAGGAAATAAATGTTATTTAAGGTAAGACTTCTTAAGAATTCTGACCACTTTTTAAAATGTGTATTTCATTCATGACCAAGACCTCTATAAGAAGCAAGTTGTTGCCAACAGCAAAAGTTCAAAAGTCACAAATGAGCTGCCCAGATCATATATATATATATATATATATGTATTTATAAAACAAGTGTTTCTAATCTTTGCATTGTAATTTCCCAGCCTTTTTTCAGAATGTGTGTATTTGATGAAGGCCTCAACTAGGCTCATGCAAGACAACCCTCTACTGGATTAGACACTGTAAACACATTTGAAGTGATTGTGTTTGCCATGGGTAGTATACAGGTTAGTAGGAATAGGAGATGGACTTTGCAAAGTCAGAAATAAACAGAGACAGAGCTCATCTTGCAGAGAGGCAACGAAAAGCAGGACTGGGCAATTGCCAAGTCACAGATCAAAGGCTTGACAGGTCATTAGCAATGTTTTATGGTATCCAGCCTACTACAAACACTAACTCTGAAGAGAGTTAGTGCTTTCTGGAAAGGCATTTTGATCTACTACGGCAAAAGCTTTTGAAACTCAGGCAAGATCTGTTGCTTTTTCCGCGTTTGGAAAAAATCTCTCACATCTTTCATCCTGGCGTGCCCTCTTAAAAAAGCCAATCCCATTAGTCAAATACAGATAGAAAAATGCAGAAGTAAAGCACATATTCAATATTAAATACAAAATCACTTTAATGTTCCAAATATTCAGAAAGAATTCCAAATACAAAGCCACTCCAATGATCTTTTCAAACTCCTTATAATAACTACACATACCGTGCACTCTCTTTTCTCTCCTTCACACGGACCATCTAGAGTATTCGAATCACAAAGCTCCTACCAAAACACCTCCTTCTCTCCGTATTTAGGAAAAAAACAAGCTTTGATTACACCTTCAGCAGCAATCTTCCTTGTCCAGAGGCAGCTCTTGCTTCTGTAGTCCCTTCCACCTATGCTGGGGCAATTACTTACACAGCTCTGCAGTGAGCTGATCCAGCTACAAAATAATAAACAACCAGAAGAGTAGTAGCAGTTTTAAAGGCTAACTTTATAGGTAGGGGCTGGAACTGCTGTTGAAAAGACAAAAAAAGAAAAAAAAAAAAAAGGGAAATCCCGGGTAACTACGGGCTCGCTGGGAGAACGTCTGCAGCTCTTGTGCCTTGTGCACCAGCCGCCACAGCTAAAGCACGGACTTGAGAGACAGCAGCATACAAAGATACCTAAACCACTGGCTTGTAAACATGTTTCTTGCAAGTACAAGTGCATTACTAGCTCCCACCACCCTGGTTTATTAGCCACATTTGCCCATCCTGGGATCCTTGCACCCTCCCTTCAGAGGGTACAGTTGGAAGCCGAAGAAAAGGCCCACGAAAGGCCCTGAAACATGGCTATTTCATTTTAAGTCAAAGAATGGCAATTTGATTGATTAAAGACAAAATACAAGCCTCAACCAATGGTGAATTTGGTGTTTTAGTTTATGAAATGGCAACTGAAAATCCTGTTTTGCTTAAGCACCTGACCTTGATATACACTTATGATGTCTCTTTGCAAAACACACTGTCCTTCAAACACCGTTTTAAGCACCCTCTACTGCTCTAGCAAATGAAGCAAACTGCATACAGGATACATGAAACAAATACAAAGTGAGTAACAAACAGGGCTCTCTAAAAAAGCAAAGGCAAAATTAGCCCGGTAAAATTAGAATTGTTACACCAAGGTTAAGTTTATTTCTAAGTTCCTGAGTTTTTGCCTATCCATTTAAATACAAATGTCTCAAAAATGTTCTTAGCCTCTCAATGAACATACAAGAAAAAACTATGTCTGACCTTGGAGAAAGCTGGTAGAAGTGGAACAAAGTGGCAATTAACCCCTAAGAACTGCACTTACTCCGTTTTCTATCCTCCCACTGCTGACTTTGTCATTCTTTTAATAACGCAAAGATTTAAAAAATTTCTAGTCCATTAACCAACAGCTTGTGGACACCAAGAGGCAGGCGGGAGAAGGCGCATTAGAATGAGGCTTTGTTTAGGAAGGAAAAAATAGAAATGCTGCACGCGAGGGACAACCATGTCAGACCAATGCATGATCTGAAGCTTTTAAAAGTAGTCAAGTGCACTTCTCTGCCTTTAGTTCAGGCTCTAAGACAGGTTTGGATTCCTGCTCTTAACTAGAACTAATTTCTGAAGTGTTTTCACATTTTTTAGCATGAACAAATTAAACACACTCTTTAAAATACATGGGAAAAAATGAATTATTCTTAATATTTGATACCTTAAAACTAATTAATACACATGTAGTGAATTTTATAATTTAATGTTACTTTCATACTTTACAGATTTACTTTTTAATGTAATTCTACTTAAACTGTTAAATGCACTAGAAGAAATCATTTATAGAAACACTGTCCACTTCCCTTATTTATTTTATTGAGCTTCCTCTAAAGTAAATTACATTCTTAAGGGAGAGCTTCTTGCATTTCACCAGATTAATCCTCTGCCAATTTAATGTGTTCACTAAGAGTACTTGTTCTTGGGACAATCAGCTAGCTCTTTGAATCCTCTCATAGATGTAAAAATACATTATTCCTTTTACTGAGATGTTTGCTATTGATCTCTCCAGACATTAGCTTACTCATAATATCAGCAAGATTAATCTAATCTGCTGAATATCTAATAAAATGTTTTCTGTGTCTTGCATTTAAAATTACAAATCTATCCTCTTGGCCTCTCTATTCTCATGGTACTGTGATAAAGATTCCAACAGGGGTTCTATAAACTGTCCTGCGCTTGTGATCAGGTGTTACCTGAGATTTGTATTCATAGTTGTAAACTACACAGTACCTTCTTCCTGAGGTCCTCATATGAAAATGAGATTGAATAAACAGAAAATACTACTTGATTATAAAGTCTGTGGTTCTTGTAACAGGGGAGAGAGCACAGGAGCCAGAACTTTTCCACTCCACTCTGGAAAGGAAATTAAGAAAAATTCCCCCAAGGACTTGGTAGCCCTCAAAGGCCCAACTTCCACTTCCTGCTCCAGCTCAATCCACACAAATTAACACAAATTAACACAAATCCAAATTGCATCCTGAGGAAAGAGCAAAGATCTTCCTCTTTGATGAACACACTCTGTCATTTTTTTCTTTCACTTACAATTTCTTTACAACATCTTAGAAAATATTTAAATTTTCATAAAGAAAATTGATAAAAACTGGACACAATACTTTTCAAAGATCTCCACTCCTCCCTTCCCAAACTGTTTTCCTGCTGAGACTCAGGTAGGGCAGAATCCCGAAAAGATTTCCCATTCAAACAACAAGTACTTTTTTTTTTTTTTTTTTGCAACAAGCACATTTGACAGGTCGCACTCCCCAGCACATCAGAGCAGGGAATGAACACTGCAAGTCTACGCCAGAGGCCCCTGGCTCTAGATTTCAAGATCAAAACTTTAATTTTAATGATCAGATATGTTTTCAGCCCTCATTTACACAGAAAATGCATTGAATGCGGCTACACTGGCACAAAAGCAAAATAAAATCCAAGACAACAGCTTTCTCAACATCGTATGCCATGCCAGGAGATAAAACACACAAAAAATTACCACTTTGAACCCTTGCCCTACTCCAATAGTCCCTGAAATGGAGGCTGCTGGCAGTGTCATTTTCCTCAAACTGATCTGAAGAGCTTTGTGGGATATCTGTCATTCTACCTTTTGACATCAGTGGTTCTGTTTATGGCAGGGCTGAAATTCCCACAAAAAATGCACTTTTAGGAGGAAACACTTTCAGCCTCTGAAGCACCTCTCTCTACCCGAATGAACACACCAAGTCCATTCTCTCATGCCATGGAGAGCCTGACCCCTCCGCAGTCTCTGTGACAGCTGCTCAGCTAGGAAAGAACTCGGAGTCCTCGGCTCCACCAAAGCGCAGATGGACGGACACATTTTTCTGCTCCCGGCACACGGTTGAAAGGAGAAAACGCATCAGCTGGATCCACGCAGCTCAAACCCGCTGCTGACAGCAACAAGGTTGCTGCTTTTCTCAACTCCTGAAAACCACAACCTGGCAGACCAATACTCTGACAGTTGACCAGTGAATCTACATACCAAGGGGCACTTATCTAATCACCCTTGCTTCTATAAATATCAGAGTTTATAGACTCGACAACAGACAGATTTTTATTCTATGGAAGAATTCTTTTTACTCGTTTAGTTTCTTCAACTTGTTAAATCCCATGAGGCATTTACACAGATGCACACAAACATGCCTCGACACATCAGCAAAGGACTGAAGCAATTACAGAGCTTTGTATGGTGGTTTACGGTTGTTAGTGCACATAGATTTCCGACTCATTGTGCAGTGATCATCTGTACTACATAAAGCTAGCCCAGTGATCATCTCTACTACATAAAGCCAGCCCTCACCATTTCATAGACACAAATACACACAAAAACTGACTCAGGTATTTTTTGTTCACATTTCGGTGTATGGTTATCATTTCCATAGAATTTGTTCTGCATTTACTACTAATTGACATGAACGTCCTGTACTCACTAACATAATGATAACCTAAGGACTTTTAGAGATAAAGATAGGTGAGAAATAACTTTGAACCACAGGCACAATCTCAGAAACATTTCTCCTTTTTTCCTTTTTCCTCTCAAGCGGATTGGAACTGAAGTAAGAGTAAGGATTTAGTAAAGACATTCACTGTTCTGCTAAGATGAATCATTGCACCTCGCTCTGAAACCTAATTAGCAATATGTTGGTGGGTGGAAAGAACAGATAACAGGCATCTAATCTGCCAAATGTTGCATCCACAGAGGCCCATTTATCTAACCTGTGGTGGCTGGTGAAAGTCTGGACAGATTGCTATACTCTAAGAACATTTTTGTATCAGATGTGACCTTGCAATTTCTGAGGCATCGGGTTTATGTTTGAAGTATTAAATATTTGAGTATAAAATACTGAATTCTGAGGTAGAATGAAGCATGGACTCATGAAGGTGTATATTAAATAAATTAAAAAAATCTCCTTGGTCATTTAGGAGGCATTACTTTCACTAGCACAAGGAGGTCACTCATCTTTTCCAAAAATACTAGGTTACAGTTTGGGACCCATTTCGCTTCATATTTTAGTTAATGATGTTATGCTGAAAACAAAAATGAGCTAATGCAGTTTGTTGAGGACACAAAGTCAAGAGACACAGTCTTCCAGAGGAGATTTGAGTGTCTTGCAGGAGGAATTGCATGATCCTGAAGACTGGAGTACAGGACTGAGTAGAATGTAATAGTGTAAGGGGCACATGGGACTAATAACAAGAATTTCTGATATATACTGGGATCTCATTAGTTGGAAATAGCAGGCTATTTTAGTCAGTCACAGGATGACTATGAGCCACTTAATTGAATCTGACCATGAAAAGGGCAAGGCAAGGTATTTTAATAAAGAAGGGGGAGTATTCATACCATTGTATAGGCCGTAGTGAGACCTCATCTGAAGTATTTTGTATAATTCCAGTTATACATGTTTAAAAAGAGATGTATTCAAATTTGAACAGGTGTTGAATAGAATTATTACAGAGATCAAATAAAAGTCTATCTTATAGGAGGGGACTGAGAGAACTTGGCCTTTTCTTTAGTCTGAAAAATGAAAGTCAAGAGAAAATATGACTGCAAATGCACTGGAGGCAAAAGATTTGCTAAATCTAAAAGAGCATATTGGCAGTAGAACAAATGGGAAGGAGCTGGGCATGAATAAATTGAGACTGCAAAATGGCAGGTTTTAATTATCATTACAGGAGTGAGGTTCTACAGCAATCTTCCAAAGGGAGAGACTGGGAAAGGAAAATCTTACAGGTGGAACCTCATCAGTATATGAAAAAGACTGCATAATATTGCATTATCATGGCAGAGGGCTGGATTTGGTGGTATCTGAAGTCCCTTATCATCCAACATTTCCATTGGCTTAGATGAAAGCCCTTATATCTCTAAAGAGGTATTTGTGAACAGCAGTGCCACAGACCTTACAGGAATTAAATTTATTTTAATCAATCTTTATTCATTCAGAATGATATCTATACTTTAAAATAGCCATTTGTCAAATCTTAATGAGGCACCATTGACCAGTCGTACTTTTAGTGCCCATTGCAGCATTACGGTCATGAAGTTAAAGATCACATTTGGTGTCACTGGCAGCATCTCTTAAAATAGTACAAGCAGGAAGTCTTCTGGTTCCAGTGGGTATGTATGGTTGTTTGTTTGTTTGTTTGTTTGTTTAATCCGACTCCCTGTTCAAAATTGCAGGAAAGACTTTGAATATAAAAGAAAAGTCATCTTAACCTGTAAAGAGGAGCATGCAAGTAGCTAGAAAAATGGCCTACAGGTATTTATTCTATATTTAATTAACTACATAGCAATAAGTAAAGCCTCTCAATAAACCAAAAGTGAGAGAAAAAAGAAACACTCCCTGTAAGACATACGATAGCCATTAATTCCATATTGTTATCATTAACGACAAACCTTCTCTTGTTTATCCAACTACCGTAGGCAAACTTTCACACATAATCCAAAATAGCTCTATAAATCAAGCTAAGTAACCTACCTACAGATAAAATTTGCGTAATGCTGATACTAATTCTTCTTGTTTTACTAACAGTTTTTAGTGATTCTCTACGTTTCTGCTATATAAAACTTCTTCATGATAAAATATATTATCTCAAGGAGGAAATAATGTCACAAAAATGTTAAATGGAGTCATTTACTCATTTAGACGTTATAAGATCAGAGGGAGAAAGAAGCTTCACAGTCTTCTGTAATATTAATACTTCTACAAAAGTATTTCCATAACATTGACTGAATCTTTTCAGTATTTAAGCACATGAACAATTAATATAGCAACATCTAAAAGGCATCACATAGTTATTGTTCAAATGGAGAGACCATTATAGAACTGCCACCTCATGCAGAAGATGATTCACTGTAGCCCAAGCAATTTCCCAAGACACATAGCGCTAGTAAAGAGTTGCTCAAACTGTTGTGCTGTGTGTACAACACTTACATAAACACAACAGGAAGAAATGAGAGCTAAATAATTTACTTGAAAAACAGTATAATTCCTCCCAAAATAGCCTGTTGGAAACACTTTGATTTTAACTATATGATGAGTACTTGTCATTCCATTATTGAGGCCACACAGAAAAAAGTAAATAACAATGCTGAAGCTGGAGTTCTTAATATTAATCTAAACTGATGTATTTTTTCAACAAAATTATTCTCCCCTCGGAGAGTAATTCCTCTTTGTTACAAAAACTGAATTCTTCAGCCCCACCAGCACTTGCGTTCCCATTCTAACCATAAAGCAAAGCTCCCTTTTAGCTGTTCAGCCAGTTAGTCGGTGCTTCCAGAATGTAGATTTGCTTCAGACAGCTTCAGCATATGCTTTGAAGTCACATTTGGAACTTTATCTAATATAAAACTACATATATGGAGTCTGTGACTCTGTATCAGGAAGGTTAACATCTTTTCACTCATCAGAATGTAATGTGAACATTTAAAAATGCTAAATAAATAGTGTTAAGTAAATATTGAAAATACAGCTCAGTAACATATTATGGATTGACACACCCAGACTTTGAAAATTTTATTGAACTTAGGGCTTGTGTCTCAAAAAAACTTATCAATAATTTTTATAGACAATTAAGAGCCCAATACAAAAATTTATATATGCAAATCTGCATATATGGTAAAACTTCATAAGATTCATAGGGATATGTGTATCCAGGATTACTGGGTTACCTTTTACATCATGAAGACATCTTGTTATATTGCACAAAATCAGTTAACTTTGTAAGCTTAGCCCAACTAAGGGAACTAAAGGATCATGTTGAATACATGTCAGGTTAGCACTAAACAGCGAAGAGACAACAGTGGAGGTTCGCCCTGTGCTCTGAGTTACCTTGCAATGCAAGGGTCAAGTCCACCCTCATAATTATTATGGTTTTGCCACTGCAAACCTCTCTTGGTGATTTACTAATAAAGTCATAAAATACATTCCCCTGTCACAGTGATCGATGAAAACATTAATGACATTCTTCTTGCCTATCAAAAAAATTACTCTGGCTTTTCAGGCAACCTGAATGTGATGAAACCACATGTTACCACAATGTAATTTTACAGTTTACTTTAGAAGACCTCTTCAGACTTGAAAAATGCATGAAAAACAAGTTATTGAGTGAACAGTGGATCTAATGAAAACTTGTCCCTTCTTGAGATTTTATATTTTCCGAAAACAGTTCTCACAACAATCATCTGCTTTGCCAGACAGCCTCCACAACTAGTTTGCTTCAGTGGAATTCCCCCAGTGTATCCCTGGTCCCCCTCACCTAGCCTTGAACTTCTTTCCATTTTCTACCAAACACTTTTGGACAAGGGCACCTGCACATGCACAGACTGGGTAGATACTATATGTGGGCCAAAACAACTCCACATCTGGAGTACTGTGTCCAGTTCTGGGCTCCACAGTATAATAGAGATGTGGAGCTGGAGAGAGTTCAGCGCAGGGCTATGAGGATGATCAGGGGCCTGGAACATCTGCCCTATGAGGAGAGGCTGAGGGAGCTGGGCCTGTTCAGCCTGGAGAAGAGAAGGCTGAGAGGGGACCTGATCAGTGTGTACAAGTACCTCAATGGAGACACTGAGGGGGATGGTGCTGGCCTCTTTTCAGTGGTGGCCACTGACATAACTAGAGGTAATGGCCACAAACTGAAGCACCAAAAGTTCCACAGGAACTTAAGGAAAAATTTCCTAACAGTGAGGGTGACAGAGCCCTGGAACAGGCTGCCCAGAGAGGTTGTGGAATCTCCTTCTCTGGAGCTCTTCAAAACCCGCTTGGACGCAGTCCTGTGCCACGTGCTCTAGGTGACCCTGCGTGTGCAGGGGGGTTGGACTAGATGACCTCTAGAGGTCCCTTCCAACCTTAACGATTCTATGATTCTATGCTTCTATGAATTTCTCAAGCGTATGCTGTGGACTTTCTCCAACCAGAATGGTGGAAGAAAAGTGTCGAGAAAAGCAAAGCAGCAACTCTGCTCAACTGTTAATTTTCAATAAACTGTAAAACTAAAGAATAAACAGAAAGCAGAATTTGTGTACATCTCATTTCATAAGAAAAGTAAATTAGAGAGTTACTTTTCTCCAGACTAACTCAAAGAAGATTTAAGAATGCTGTATTTATTTTCTCATTTGTAGTCAAAATTACTTAATCCTGATAACACAATTCACACTTATAGCTTATCAATGCCCCCCCCCCTTTCTTCTAATGCCTGAGCTTTTTTTCTTTTTTTAATTTTAAGTCACAGCAGGGTTTCTGTTCTGTTCTTAATAGCTTTCACTGACAAAAGAACACATGCCCATAACACAATAGTGAAAAAATTATAAGCAGAAAGCAACCAAAAGCAAAACAAAGCAGAACCCAAACATACACACGCATAGCTGGAGAATTCTTACAGATTTCAGCTGCTGCTAATTTCTTCCTTGGCAGCTTTCTGTTCACAAGAAAGGCTCCAACCTCATTTAAAACCTGGCTGAATCTTAATGGCTGGTGTACATTCAGCAGCAATTCCTCCCTCTGTTAATTTTAAGTGGCTAACAACAGGATGTTTCAATAAAGATGCCTGGCATCTCTGCAACGTCTTGAGGCATGGCTTTTGATTCACTTGATGAATTGGTCCGTGGAGAGTCAATTTTAAGTCCCTAAAACAGAGATATCTTATACAATTTAGAGAGGCAAATGAACACCCCGTTATATCATGGGCAAAAGGCACTAACAGAGGTCCTAGGTCGAACTCAGGTCAGAAGACTGTGTTTTCTGATGGAGGAAAATTCTCTGCTGCCTTTATGTCCATCTACTCTGTTTTTGCTGCTGTAGCCACAGTAGAATAGTCTAGTTTCTAGATTTTGCCACTACACAAAGAGCTGCGAAGCTTATATTGTGATATTACTGACTGACAAAGAAAATGCTAATATATGTTTCTTTGTTAAAATGCATATAACAACTTTTTGGTGTATTGTCCACATCAGCTGTTTCTCAGTCAACCATTATAAAGGCAGAGATTTGGATTAATTTAAAGAACCTGCTCTGGAAATTCCACATCAGCAACAAGCTGCTAACGTCAGAGGAAAGGAGACTTCCGTGTTGATAAACAGTTTAATGAGACAGATACAATGTGTGACTACTGTCCTTTCAAGCTGCTTTGCGAATACCTACATAAATTAAATGCTTTTTTCATTACCAAATCTCTGAGGTTATAATATGCTTTATTTTTGTAGTTCACCATTCAGTCAAATAATAGCTATCTAACATCATATCTTATCAGTATAAGGTACCAATTAGTACCTTATGTATACTCTTGAACCAAATTCTTCCTCTGGGATTTACAG
The DNA here is from genome assembly GCF_059628265.1 of Tinamus guttatus. Taxonomy (NCBI): domain Eukaryota; kingdom Metazoa; phylum Chordata; class Aves; order Tinamiformes; family Tinamidae; genus Tinamus; species Tinamus guttatus. Next base: position 8,644,192 of record NW_028288649.1, read on the forward strand.
AAAACACAGGGTCTCATTTGAGCCTCTCTTGTAATTCAGTTACATATTACACTTCTACAGCTATGCAAATTAGCTTCAGTGCAGCAAAGGAAGCAATCTGAGCATTAAAATCCTGCAGAACAGAAAATATTTAAAAATTCCTTTACATTTTTTCTTTTGTTTACCTAATCCCAAAAGGCATTAGGGCAGCATGTTCCATCTCAAAAGTCCCTGTAGGATCATGTACTACAGAGCATAACTACAAGTGTGATGCTTTGAGCAGCCAGATAATGGTTTTAATTGGCTCATCACTGCAGCTTCAGCCCAAAAGCACAGAAACGAATTTAGAACCAATATTAACAGGTGATAATTAAATTATGGGTTCTGCATGCTTAATACATTGGAAGAAGGCAGATGAGGCAACTAAGACCATTAATGTTAATAATGGAAATCAGTATCTAACTTAAGTAGTATTTTATACCACATTAGCAATGGTTGATTAGTGTTAAATCATAAAGTAAATTTTGTTTTTTTAATAAAGAATTTTTCATTTATTCTCTTCTAAATCTTTGTATTTAGTGTGCACGCTAAATTAAAGATGCCCATTTAAACCATTTGCCAAATGATCTAAAACCACGTATTAAAAAGTCAATTCATTATGATGACCCAAGTAATTTATTTGTTCTCTCCTTAACATTGAAGCATATGTAGATTGAATAATGAATACAGTGAGCAACTGTTTTGGATCAAATAATTTTAACAGAAATACTCATCATTAAGTCAACAACGTCTCTAAACTATATTTCGCATTCTCGCTTGATGAAGCAGAACTATCTGAACACACCACTCCTACAACACTAAGAAATGACACCAGGCTACAGATTAACCCTCCCCTTCCTTATAGCAACAGGAACAAACTTCTTTGGTGCCTCAGCCTCACTAGAACTACTACTACTGCCAACTCTTTCTTTCCCTTTGCAGCCAAGTGCTACATGTTCTTTATACGTCTGCCTCTCCAACTTGAGCTCAGCAATTAGATTCCCGCTCTATTAGATTCCCCTTATTTCTACTTCCACAGTGTGAGTTATCAAGTGCCTTAGGAAATTCCGCTGTTCTATGAGACTTCTTCACATTTGTGAAGTCTTTCATTTTTACTCCCTTTCTCCTTGAAAGGATAAAGTTTTTTGATCAGCACTTGGACCTTCCATGCTACTTTTCAACTTTCAGCCTCCATCTGAAACAATCTTCTTAAAAACCTAGCTGTTCATTGTCTGCTTCCTTCTTTTTAATGTTTCTAGCATCTTTCATTTGGCTTGACATATATCAATTTCCTTCCTCACTTAAAAAAAAAAAAAAAAGTAAAAAAAAAAGTCATGAATCTGTGGAAGGCAGCAGCCACACAGTTACTACAAAGCTACCCATTACTGTTAGTGGATATGGGAACATACATAAATAAAGCAATGGAGGAGAAAAAGTGCAGGAGTAACCAGTTGTTTAGGCAAGTATGTATGTAACCAGAGGCCTATGTACCTAAATCTTCAAATGAAAGCAACTATTATCCTTGAAGGATTGAAAAAATCTGTGGAGCATGAACCACAAAGTTATCAGTGGCCCTCAGGGAATATATTCTATAACTCCTCTCAAAGGTGCATGGTTTATTAATACATATTCTTGATATCCTAAGTGCTGAAGTTGAACTCTATGCAAAATGAAGAAGCTGGAACTAAGGAGGTGGACATGGCAATTCCAAATATGAAAATCAAAATATCGATGTAATTATCTAAAAGCCAAATGAGTATCTGACAGTATAGTCTGCCCTACTGTCATTAGTATAAAACTTGAATTAAGTAAGATAAAAGTGACTGAACAAAAACTGAACAAAAATTAAATAATCAAAAAGGAAACAGTGACTCATCAAAACCAGCACATTTCAAAACAGAAGTCAGATTTGATATCCAAAGATTTAATAGTCCAACACCTGTGATTTTCACTGAAAACAGAAAAACAAACACTCAAGCTTGAGGCAGTTGTGATGGAGGCTCAAGATAGAAGAGACTTGAATTAAAATAAGGCTTGTCAGATATTTGTCAGATGCACAATTCATACAGGTTTGCACAAAATTCTATATGGATATATGCAGTAAAACACCTTCATGACTATAAGTTATTACACCTACCTTCATGAATTATATGGCCAAGGTTTTACCAAGTATGAGCGTAGTGATATTGCCTTACTTTAATGCAGGTCATCCCATGGGAGTGCTCTTAACACTTCTGCTACATACCCCCATTTATTGTACTTATGCCACATACCTTGAAGACAAGCTATTTTACTTCTGTTTTAGAGACTTTCACACTTTTTTTATTGATAATATTTCTTATATATCTACCTACAAAGCTAGTTGATTTTATTATCATGAGCTCAACTTTACAGGCCTTAAAGGGAGAATAAAATGATTATGAATATATTTCAATAACCTGTGAAAATTATTAAAATATATTCCCTATAAGTCATGGTACTACAATTTTAACAACCAATAACTCAGAATGTACCTATGATTGAAACAGAATTTTCAGCTCTATAGAATAAAGCATTCAATGGCTCACAAAGCACTGGGTCTTAGCACGGTCAGGAAGACAAAACTTCACAAAAGCATTTTAGATCTTTTGAAAAAGGCATATGGTGAAGGAGAAAAAATAATCCTTGGGCAACAATTTTTATTCATTTTATGGGCTTATATTTCCAGATAATGTTGAGTCCAAAACAAGATGAGTGAAAGGACAGTGAAAGTGAGGCAATCAAAGGTGCACTGTAAATGAAATTTATCTCATAGTTCCACAGTCTGTCATATAACTGCCACTGTCAAATATATGACGAATGCACAAAGAGTTACATATTCCATGTGGTGACTATCCTTTAAAACACTGTAATACTCAACGTTGAAAAAGCATTTACATCCAACGTGGTACTCATTAGGGATCATTTATTCTAAAAAAAGATTTTAAATACCTTTCAGTAAGAATCACCAAAAGCTTGGAAACAATGTTCATTAAACAATCTCCAGCTACCATTAAAGAAGTTTCAGCAATAGGACTGAAAGGTCTTTCAATGAAACTACTCAGCAATCATTGTGTCATTCATACGCAGAGTAAATTTTATGGTACCATGGTCTTTTGTGGTCCAATATGAAGTAGCAGCAGTATGGAGGCAGTAATACTTATCTGAGGTGACAGCAATACAGAATTCACTGAATCCTTCTGCAGTTCTCATGGATTTTGACAATAGTGTCATCTATACTACTATGAGAGACATACCTAGTTGTTTCATGATTTTTAAAATGCACTTTTATTCTTATTTTGTAGGAGTCTAAGTTTGTTGAACTGAGGGCTTGCATGCATGTATCTTCTCCAAACCTGAAAGCATCTAATGAGATTAAATATAGATAAGATTTTTAATAAATAAATAAGAGGTCAGGAGTTGTAGACTCATGTAGCAAACGACCAAACCAATGGCAAACTAAGTATCAAAAAATGTTGACTGAAATTCAGTCACTTCCAAAGTCTAGAAAACTATGTTTACTACCACCCACTGCCGCGACAGATTTTCAAGTTGTTCACAAATTCATCTAATTGGACTTTCTGTTCAGAAAATTTATTTTTAAGTCAAATCTGGTGGAATATCATATTAAGCCATACATGCAATTTTCAAAGACTGAAAACATCCAAGCAACTCCCTTTCTATCTACACAGATGTCACTGTAAGCTTTATATTGGAAGCAAGATTTGGCCCTTCATGAAAACAAAACCTGAGATGTTTCACTTGCCATTTGAGGACAGTAAGGTATGTAAGGTACCTGATGGGTGAATACATCACCATGTGCAAAACCATTCCAAAACTCCTTTCCTTTTGACCTCCTTATAGCAGATTCCCTTCCTACAATCTGGCATGCAATCCTGCAAGGAATGCAGTTACCACAAGCCGTGCCTGCAGGCACAGGGCTCCTACTTAACGAATTCAGTCCTGAGGCAGGAAATGCTGGAGCGAACCCAAATCCCAGGAAGAAGAGTTAGCAGCTACGAAGAAATGAGAGTGGCAAAGAGAAAAGAGGAGCTAAAACAAGTATTTATATAAACAGTTCCCTGGTAAAGTATCACAGGAGGAACCGGGTGATGTGTACCTTAGTGGGTTTTTTTTCAGTCAATGGAACATGCTGTACACAGCAAATGACTTCCTGTGTGCAGCTTTCTACTTCAGCTGTTAATAATCTGAGGCACAGATCTCTCTGCCGTTGTTCCCTAATGTTACGGTCATTGATTTATAAAACAATGCTACACAGGGAATTTAACAGATAGGGTTAATTTCAATAACAGGTTTTATAAAATGATTCTAAAATAAAATCAAAGTTTTAACTGCAAAACATTAAACAAATGGAAAATGAGGAATTCATATTTATGAAAAATAGAGATTGTAGTTAGCATGAAAAACCTTTACAAATCATTATGCTTGTAAGTTTAGAAGCAGAGAATCCCTGGCAGCAAAACGTGTGAAGACAGAATGTTTATTTATTAGTGTTATTTTTAAAAGGATGTTCCAAGTCAAACTCGACAGCTTGTTTACAGTGGGGTCCTGCCCAAAGGTGGCTTAAAAGATATTAAACAGGCATACAACCAGAATATCATGTTACTGCACAAGATATAAGTTTGCCCGTGGCTTGATTTTACCATGACAGCTCTGCCAATTTCCTATTTATTTTCAGGAAGTGTTAATCTGCTTCAGTTTTCCCGCCCTCGAAAAAGGCATAGAATTGCAAGATAAAACTGTTTATTATATAAATAGTATATATATACACATGTAAACATACATAAATCTATATATGAAAAAGTGAAATGGCTGAGACTTAGTATCAATACAGATCTTTCCTCATTTTCAAAAAGTCCTTTCAGAAAAGACACAGGCAAAATTCTATGGTTCTGTAGGTAAACATAATACTAACACTTGCTATTTTTTGAGGTGTACCTATGCAAAAAAACAAGAATAATTTCAAATAGATCATTTTAAATGTAACGTGGACGAGATAAATTTGGTGTACATGTGGTGCATAGAACCACAATGTTCAAAATAATCCCTGCCCAACAGGGGAAAAAAAGTGCAGAAGAAATGATGTATCTCAATTTCTAAAACACCATATTAGGATATTCTCTTTTTCCTACTGCATATACATAGAAAAACAATGGATATGATGCACAATACAAATCCCTATACATCCTGAAAATAAAATACACACATAAAGCCATAGATGGAGCAGATTAAATTAAAAGCTATGCATTAATGAATATTTTGTACATAAGGACTAAACTGAAGGACATCAGACAATTGAAGAGCTTTCTTCAATTACCATTTTAATGTTGGTGTTTAGAGGTAGCAATCTTTTGTACCACACTGGAAGTTTACATTAAAAATATGGCTTGACAGGCCTCCATTTCAATAGTACGCTTGCTTAATCTCCCTCTTTCCTTGCTGTTCTTGTTGCTGCCTCCAGATCACCAGTAGAGGGAAGTGATCTAGATTAAAAATAACCTTATTAAAACATTTTTTTTTCTGGAACTTGGCTCGGCTCCCTGATCTGGTTCACTGCATGGCTGCACAAATACCTCTACCAACACAACCAAGGAGCTCCAAGAGCTGTGTAAGCCTGAACTCCAGCCAAAAACAATTAGATGTCAAACTTATGTTTAAGCAGACAATTTTAATGTACTAGATGTGAAGGATGTTGGGATGTGTGTAAATGTTATGATTATATAGCTGGCTAATAGCATTGATTTATGTTATTTGCTATAATAAGCATATAGGAGGTTAGTTCAAGAGGGTTATTTGAAAGGATGGGCACATCAACTTCAGATGGGCCCATTTAAGAAAACAGATGTGATTGATTGAGTTTTGAAATTTTACAACTCTAAATGATTCAAATCCAAACTTCTCAAATCTGGATGATTTCTAACCTAGTCTATGTCAGAAGAACCTCAGTGGCAAGGACTTATAAAATGCCCGGCCTCCAGAGACAACACTAGGAGGCTAGCAGCAAACAACACTGGCATAGAAGGATGCTGCCATCCCTAATACATTCAGTGTTTTTTTTTTTTTTTTTTCTGAGCACAGCTCCAAAAATAAACAAATAAATACGTAAATCACAGAATCATGGAATGGTTGAGGTTGGAAGGGACACATACATACATTGCCTAAATCTTATGTGAGAGAGGAGCCATGGCAAAGAATGATTCTTTACGAGGCTAATGCAATGACATCTTGACAGCAACCCCTGCCTTACTAGATACTAAAGAATTCACACAAAGAAGAGATTTGGTCAATGTTGCTACCACAGGAAAAACTACATTTTCCTTCTTGCTCTCCTTTCCGTTCATTACTCTGACATCAAAACCTGATCTGGAAATACAGCACATTGGTGGAAACACCACATCCACCCCTGTGCTTGTTCCTCACGTACTTTCTTGGTGTGCACCTACTGCTGGGTTTAAATCGCTGACGGGGGAGTTTTGGAAAGGTTACCTGTAGTGCCCAGAGGGTTGGTTTCCCATTTCAGTTAGTGGTTGAGGACTTTAAGAAGGTAATTAAGCTAGGCACCTGCTCTCCAAGACTGCCTTTGGGAAGTCTCTCTCCCCAGTGCTCTGAAGAAAGACAAAAAATGCCATCTTTCACAGAGTGGATATCCGCCAGTGGTCTAGGACTGTGTATCACCATATCGCTATGTAGTTCATTATAAAGCAAGAGACAGGTCACCAACAGCTTAGCAGGCACAGTTAAAACTTACTTGAATACAACCTCAGAGCCCAAAATAGGAACAAAGCCGCCGCAGGCTCTGAAACAGAGACCGTCTCCTCTGCAGAGACCAACGTGCAGCTGCTCTATGAATCACGGGGCGCCGAGCAGGTCGGTTTGGGTGGCTGTGTGGCTGTGCAGCGAACAAGGTGTGAAACGGCCAGGGGGCTGATTTGTGCCAGCTCCTCACCTCGCCTGCCGCGCTCAGAGCCCCAGGCAGCTGGAGCAGGGGCTCCTCGAGGCCAACCCGACCCGGGGGAGTCACTGCAAGGCACTTCCCTCGCCAGCTCCTCCTGGGCAGGCTCGCAGGGTAGCACTGTCTCTACTCGGGTCACACCTGATGGTATTAACGCTAGATATTAACTGCAATTGCTATGTTGGCAGTGCACGGCAGAAACGGGTCTGAATGGGGTTTTCTTTCCCTTTGTAAATTCTCTCAGCAGCGTGCTTTTGAAAGATGGTATTTCCTTAATCTCAAATGATCACAGGTAGTACATCTCTGTTAGTTTCAAACGTGAGAGCCTGGATTCATGACACTATAGTTTAATGCTGCTCTTATCAGAAACCTGCAGAGATTAGAAACTCTAAGAAATACATTTGATGGACATTTTCAGGCTTTCTGGATTAGTTTGGAATTAAGCACCATTGACTTGCTTTCTTTGACAACTCTTTTATAATTGGGCACAGATGGATGAAAATAAACTACAAACACAGTGAGGTTTTCTTTAATCATTAATTTTTCACTTAATTTGCCAGATGGCTTTGGTTTCCAGTGTAAACTTTATTTGCTGTTGTGTCATTTTTAGGGTTTTACGTTTCCATTAAAAGTTGCGTTTCTCCAGAAAGCCTTACTATTGTCGTGCTGTCTCTTTCTAAAAGAAGATAAATTTGTGCATTTACCTATCTTACTGTTAAATCTGTAAAGTATTTTAGCTTCCCTTCTCAGAAACAGAAGACTTAAGCATTACCAGTGAAGATTTAATGTTGAAATTTAACATATGATAATGTTCGGTGCTCGATGTTACATTCCTCAGTCACATATAAAATGCAACTCTAAAAGTAGTCTGATTTTAGAGGTGCACATGCCATTCTTAATGGTACACGTGTGCTCCCTACATTTATGAAAATGGGGCACTTTAATTAATATACTTAAACAGCTTCTGTGACTTCTCTCAACTTGCCCTTCTCCCCGCCCCATGGTTGCAGTTGCGAAATTCGCATTGTGGCAACAATTCCATTCAAAGTAGTTGAATAGAAAAATGGAAATATTCTTTTCAGAGAAAGGTGTTTCTGATGTCTGCACTTGCTTCACGGCTACAAGTGAGTTAAGAATTCACGTTTCACAACAACATACTTCCTGAGGTTTTGCGTATTTTTTGCATTAACAAAAGATGTGCCTTTGCAAACTTTTTAGTGAGAGTAATTTTCTATAATTGTGATAATAAAATGTTGTGTTCTTTTTTATTAAAAATGGACATGGCTGTATAAATTATTGGAATTTTTTTCCTGATGCCAAGCTACATACATTAAGCTTTCTTAGCCTTTCAAGTCTTTCTTAGCGTTTTATGTGCTCTGAGCTGGATGTTGCTGCACTTCCCCAGGCTGCTTCTGGGAGAACGGTGTTGGCTGCTGTCAGGGATTGCAGCATGTGGAGTTAAGAACTTCCTGTCAAAAGTAGTGAAATCCTTAAAAACTTCCCACAAGTGAAAATGCTTAAGGAAATGCTAAATTTGAACTTTTGCATTGTGCTGAAATTGACTTCTCATTTGTGTTTATATTGTCTTTTTCTTTGTTTTGGTTTGTTTGTTTGTTTGTGGATTCCTCCTTCACTGAGTCAGTTAGGAGGTTATATCTGCAGGTCACGGTTATGCTTCTTGCTGATATATTTGATATAACATTATTCTGAGTTGATGAATGAAGGCAGAGAGAAAAATGGAGAAAGTGCTAAACGGATATGAAATGGGATCCTCCACAAACAGCCCCTGGCAATCAGAATAGGGCACGGATGCATGAACACAAGAACAAGGTTATCTACTCTCATATGGTAAAAATTCTCAGGGGGCTCTGTGTCAAACTTTAAAAAACAAAACAAAACAACAAGAAGGGAAGAAAGGAAAAAATCCCCATTTCTTTTCTGTTTGCAAATGTTAATTCTGTCTCCCATTACAGTAATGGATGCCTTTACAAGGACAAAGGCAAATGAATGAGAGGTACAATTAGGCATTCCTACACTTAAACAGCTACAAATTCCTATTTTTTCAAGGAAAAGATATTCCAAGTTTCTTAATAAATGGCATTTTGTTTAAATAACATAGGGAACAAAGCAATTACAGCACATGCTGTGAGCCAGGATTCTTTTCACAGAAAACAGGCAGCAAAATCATTTTGTAGAGCAGTCTGTCTCATTGGGAATATGGGCAGCTCTGAAAGTAAGGGTGAAATCTGAACAGCATCAAAATATACGATGTGCAACTGCAGTGGATTCCTGAAGCTTTTTCTACAAATTCCCTTTTGGGATGTACTCATATATTTAACATGAAAACAAACTCTCTTTGATGAGTTAGAATTACAAATACTAACTCAAGTTTCTATTGATTTTTACGCTGTTCCCATCATTTCCAATTTCTTTTTGTCAAAAATAAAATCACACTGTTAACCCCTCACAAATATAATCATTACTGCTACAACTCCAATGGAATCACTCAAGTTAATGCTTCTGTCAGAATTTAAGAAGCACATCAGAAGTTCAAGACTGTTTAAAAAAAAAAAAAAAAAGAGCAAGAAGCTCTTTTGCAGAACCCAAACGCTATCAGGAGCTACTTAAATTCTATTCAGACTGTGCGTGTCCCGCCAGAAACGTACTGGATCCTCTTACCATCAGTGGAAGCTCCATGTACAGAACTGAGAATAGATTTTGGTGTCAGACTGCAATTGATGGCAAATGTTTAAGCCACTGAAGTCACATCTTATGCATTTATTTCAAAGTGTGTATAAATCAAGAACAGTAAGTGTTGGGTTTGACACTTTAAAGAAGGAAATTAAAAAGGATAAAATAGAGACAAGTGATTTTAAGTAGCTTGCATTTTTTATTTAATTGAGAGAGAAAAGAAACTAAGGCTCAGTGAGCTAACAGAATTTTTCTTTGACTAATATTAGCTTTAAATAGAATGTGCTGTTAGCAATGGCATTTAAGAAAAGGGAAAAAACAAAGTTAGTGAGGCTTAAAAACAGCAAGGGAGTAGAATACGTTCCAGTAAGAAGGCATATGAATCACAGAGAACTGCTTTCTGTTATAGCAACAAGATCAATTAGATCTGCAACAGCTGAAAACCATTAACTGCTGTTGGCTGCTGTTAGCCTAATGGTTTTCTTTTTCTTTTCTCCCTTTTTTTTTTTTTTTTTTTCTTTCTCTGCTCTGTATTCTGGTGTCAGTTTATCACTTTACTACCCAAACAGTTCTGCCTGAAGCTCTGGTAATCTTAAATATAGAATTGTGAGGAACAAAGGAAAATCTCTCAGCATACAAATTGAAGTATTAAATATTACTAACCTGTTTATAGATTAAACACATCTTCAGCTGCCAAAATTGTTCACTACAGTGTCATAGAGATGTCTTTGTTTGTGTTTTCATTTTCTATTTTTCTGAGAGGCAGACACAGCCGCCTAATGTTAGTCATGTTAATTAATATCTAGCCAGACACAAAAGGAGGAAAAAAAAAAAAAGGGGCAAAAAGAGCTTCCCTAAAATAGCCAGCAAGAGCACCTCCTACTTCTCCCATTTTATGGGAAATCAACCTAATAAGTTAACAAAACTGTTGTTCTATTCTTTTTTCCTGGATTCCTGTGCTGATACCAAATTTCTCTACTAACTATAGTCCTTTCTCTTTCAAATTAGCATCACATCATCTTCAGTAAACCGTCAGCTTTTTACATAATTTATCTACAGAACAATTTACTAGTTTCTGATTTTCAGAAGAGAAAAATGATATGCCTCATTTGTTCTTTTTTTGATGCTTTCATTTAAATATTCCTAACCTAGCATTCAAAGTGACAGGCAGCCTTCTAGACGAGATTTCCTTTCTCTCGCTCATTAACGGCCCAACCTCAGGCCGCGTTATTTCTGTTAACTTGTCGACTCTGCTTTCTCAGCATCTTCCTGGTGGCTGCTTTACAGGCGCTCTGATTGTTGGGTGGGAAATATCAGGAACACCACTGCTTACCCTGGGCTAAATTTAATGCCTCCCATATGAAAAGCCATGTAAGCAAATGATTTTCTTTTCTTTTTTTTTTTTTTTTGGGTAGCGGCAGGGGAGGGGGCAGGGGAAATGAAACGCCAGGAATGATTTATGTTCGCAGGCTTCAACTGAGAGATAAGCCTGTCTGCTCCAGACAGCGAGGTGTGGGAAGAGATCCACGAGATAGCGCTAACCCAGCTGGAAACGCTTGTCCAGGCCTCTCTCACAACATGTAGGCCTACCCAGGTCGGGGGGCAGCTTGGTGCCCCGCTGACACCAGTACGTGAGGCCTTTTGGGACGCCTTGATCTGGGCACTGCGGTGCCTGCGCGGCCTCCAGCTCCGCGGTAAATCCCCCGCGGCTGGCAGGGGCCCCTGCCGCACGGCCTGGGCCTGCCGGGCTGCCAGCGCCTACAGAGCCTGCGCCCGGAGCCACGCGCAGCTGGGACCCCCGCTCTACTACAGCCGGGATGAAAGATGATTTCCCTCCCCATCTTCACCCTAACCCTTTTTGTACTGTTCTTTTGGCTCAGGTAGGGCTCTTCTTATGTCTGGGATGCGACTGACAAGTGCAAACAGCTGAGATGTACTTTCAAGCTCCTAAAGCACTTTTTTAGGATTTAAAGGAAGATCCCTTGGCCTTCCCTGTGCTCCCCAGTTTCTCTATTTGGATCATCAGAGTATCCAATACCTTGCTTAAAACTTTATGAAATGATATTGCCAAGAGAAACCTGTAAACAGAAAATCTGCAGTGAAGGTCTCCACCTTTTTGATAGTGATGGATAAACATTAAAAGCAAAAAAACACTGCATTTCATATTATTTCATACAGAACCTAACCCACATTTCTTCACTTGTCCCTGCTTACATTCAGACTTGCAGTGCTACTGCTTCACGCTTCAAAGTCACCTGGCTTGTGTTTGCATATTGCAAAGGAGAACAATTAGGGAAAGTCCCCATGCAACTAAGGCAGTGGTGTGGAGAGGAAATCAATGTGAAGACAGCGAATAATGCAACCATCTATCTAAGGCCAAGATAAATATGGCATTTTGTTTTCACCCTACACGTACTGTTCATTTAATTAATGAGGTATGCATTTACAATAACAAGCCTGGGGTGCAAGCAGCGTTTGATTTTCTTTTTCTGCACAGCCATGGATAAAAAAAAAAAAAAAAAAAAAGGACACAAAAAAGAAAGAAAAGTGAGTTCTTTCAAAGCTTTCCAGACTTCTCTCTCAAAAGTTGTCCACACTGCATGAGCCAGTACTGCGGGAAGGGAGCTGTGCTTGCTTCGGCACCAAAAGCAGTAGGTATGATAATGTGGACTTAGGCTTGAGCTCTCTGGCATGAAACACAAGAGCATTCAGCTAGGAACAAGGTCCCCATTATCACAATCTGTATGCCTGAAACTAGACTACTAAATACATGTTTAATATCCTCCTGAAGTGTCCTGACTTCAAAATACAGCCTGCAGCTTAGGCTCATAAACACGCATCCCAGGGGCATTTGGAATCCCCCCAAGTGGTGATTTTTATCTTTTATGTGGTGCACTGAATAAGCACTTTTGTAGATTTTAAGTCTCAGAATTTTAAAGTAACAGCATCTGTATTTACAGAAGCATCACAGATCATTTCAGAGATTCTCAGAAGTTATGGCTATATTTGAGAGAGCTCCTGTCACTGAATTCAACACAATAAAGAGACAATATCAGACAGACAAATACTGACCGAATGCTTTTTTGAAATGTTAAGAGTTTCTCTGTATAAATCGCACAGGAGATAAGCAAGAAACTATGCAAGCATGCAGAGACGGATAAGGAGCAATTGCTCCCCATCCACCTAATTTAGGGAGAACTACAACTGGTGTGAATAAGGACTTCAACAACGGCTTGTTTGGCTAAGTAGGACCTCTTGATTGAGGACAAAAAATACACAGAAGATGTATTTCTCCCAAATAATGTAATATAACCCCCTGCATGTTTTTGCTCTAAAAAGGAATATATCTGTCTTATTTAATATTAAAGAGTAAATGTACAAAACAACTTCAAGAAGCAATTACAACCCTATATATGCAGTTTAAATAAACTGCAGTCCATGATTCAAAATAAATCTCCAAAAACTTAGCACAGATGTTATACATATGTTTTTATGCATCCTTTCCTTAATGTAACTTAACCTTTTATGAATTAATCTTGCTCTCTTTCCATGTGCATCTGAAATCTAGAAGGCAGATCTTAATATTCTGATGGTGGGAAGGCCTTTGAACAATATGAATTACTATGAAACAGCTGACAAATATATGCCTATAAATTACCATGAAACAGTAGATAAATCACTCTGTTAACTAATGCATATTGAAATATTCCTTTATGTTGTATCTATTAATCAGATATCCAAGTGAACAGCAATGTATAAAAATACATAAAATTTCCTACATATATTGGCTTATGACAGTCTATATTTAAGTTAAAAGTTTCAATCTATTTTGTCAGAACTGTTAGAGGTATAAACGCGAATCCCTAATATTCCAGTACAAAATGATGTGGCTAAGTAAAATATTGGGTTTGGTTTCACTGCAGCTAACAAAAAAATACCAGTTTACTTTAGAAAATGTGTGTTCATGGTGCAGAAGTATTTTGCTCTATAATAAGTTGTTTAAGTTGAACTCTTTAATACAAGAACTAATCAACTATCCAAATATCAATGACTGAAGCTTTAATAAAGGCTAATATTTTTCATCATACTTTAAACTTTAAATTGCTGGCTTATTTAAATCTGGGAAGGACATTTTAGACATGAAATTATTCCAGTTTTATTTAATTAAGGATAACATGATTTTTCATTTGCTAGCTCCTAGCTAGCTCTCAGTATCTTCTGTTGCAGCACTCATCCCCTTAAATATCACTGTTCTGCCTAAGAAATTTCACAAATCCTTACTTCTCTCTGACATTATGAACAGCTTGAATGTAGCTTTTGGTTCCTAAAACAAGACAAATCTGTTCATCTTTTAAAGCTGTCCTAAGCAGAGAAAAATCAAATGCTTGTGTTTATTTTTGAAAATATTTAGCGTGTATCTAATAGTATTAAACATTTAATCTCAGGAAAATTATTAGGTTAGACTTTGGCATCAAGAAACTTGAATCTCTTAAGATACTTAGATATAAGATGAATAAAAGTGCTTTAATTTGCTTTTTGAAAATCCAGGAAATATACCATATTTTCCAAATTTCCATGAAAGAATATGGTATGACTCTAGAACCAGGTAGAAAATGCCAACAAAACTGGATTAAGATAGACAGGCAGACAGATCTATGCATACCTTAAGCAGTCTTCTATTGAACAATTAGACCTGCATTATTCTGTTTTAATAGATAAACGAGAAGAGATTTTTTTCTTGTAATCTTTTTTCTTCCAAAATACACAAATGATGGGAAATCCTTTCTCATGACAGGTAATGCTTTAGCATTACCAGTGGATGAGCACTTTCTCTTTTTTTTTTTCTTTTGTTACCAGGAACTGAAGAAAAGGAGGCATTTCATTTGGTAAAAGCTAATTTAAGATTTGCACTATTTTCAGCAAAATATTTCTAAATCAAATAAGTACTTGTATTTTGAAAGTATCTGGTTTGCATTGTAAAGTGCAAGTATGAAATGGAGCTGGTAAAAACAAGCACACTCCTTGCAGAGAGAGAGCTGTTGAATGGGAGTGCTGGACTTAATCCCTCTTGGCAGCTCATGGAGTGACATTGCCCACATGCAAGAGAGGTTATGGCTCTGGATTGCTCAAAGTCAAATGAAAGATGTTGAAATGACTGGGTTTCATAGACTCTTTTCCCTCTATTTTGTCTCACGGGAGGAGTGTTGCCAGCAGGTCGAGGGAAGGATCCTGCCCCTCTACTCAGCTCTGGTGAGGCCGCACCTGAAATATTGTGTCCAGTTCTGGGCTCCACAGTACAAGAGGGACGTGAAGATTCTAGAGAGCGTCCAGTGTAGAGCCACAAAGATGATTAAGGGACTGCAGCATCCATCTTATGAGGAAAGACTAAGCGAGTTCGGCCTGCTTAGCCTGGAGAAGAGAAGATTGAGAGGGGATCTTATCAACCTGTACCTGAAAGGCGAATGTAGGGAGGATGAGGCCAAACTGGTGGTGGCCAGTGACAGGACAAGGGGTAATGGGTACAAGTTGAAACATAGGAAGTTCCACCTCCAAGTTCCAAGGAAGAACTTCTTTACTGTGAGGGTGAGAGCCCTCAGGCTGCCCAGAGAGGTGGTGGAGTCTCCTTCTCTGGAGATCTTCAACACCCGCCTGGATGCCACGTGCTCTGGATGTCCCTGCTGGAGTAGGGGGGTTGAGCTAAGAGATCTCTAGAGGTCCCTTCCAACCTCAACCATTCTGTGATTCTGACATTTTCACTTTAAAACTAATCTTGGAAGAAAGTTACTGTTTGGGGCTACACACAACTTTCAGGCCAATACAGTGCTGACTCATATCATTGTATATTTTCTGTTTACGTTACTGGGGCAGGATTTGATGGTAACCTGTACTGCACATAAAATAGGGAAATCACATTAAAGTCTGTTAATTATAAATATAATAATTTCAGTTAGAAATTTGCATGAGATGTCATTAAGGGTAAATTATCTTATGTTTGCATCTTTCAAAGATCTTGCATCTTCCCCTGCAGTAGTTTTGACTGTGAATGACATATCAAATTCCTTTTTCTGCAAGGTTTGTTTTTGAAAAAGTAAAGATATTCTCGTAACACCTATAGTACCTACCACAAATAAAGCATTAAACAACAGTTAGAGAATAATACCTAAATAAATATCATATTCAGTAGCGTTACTACTTTGTTACTTTCACCTGCTCATATTTTTGAAATCTATATTTCTAATTTAAATATAACAGAGTGCTGAAATTCTCCCTTCTAAGTGTATAAAAAAAGAAATATTAATTTTGATTACTGTTCTACTTGTAGGTTTTGAAAATCTACCTACAATCATAAACTTAAACTTAGGAGCCGTGTGAAATATCTTCCTTCATAGTAGTGGAGTATTGATTTGGTGCTATAGTTTCACTTGGTGGTGTTTTCTAGTTTAGCATCTGAATTCATGGACTAGTACTAAAAACCCTCAGTGGACTTCACAACATGGCATCTAGAGCTAGAGCTTCTCTCCTTGGACCAGGAATACTATGCCAAGATCTTTTTAATGAATTCTTTGATTTGCCTGTTTCACAGAAGGATTTCTTGAGGATAAGAGACTGGTACAAGGGGGAACCGTTGTTGTGAATATTTTCTTCTCTTTGAGAGGAAGCTTTTTTCAGAGAAAAAGCTGTTGTTGAACTTTCCTAAAAATGTTTAGACTCTGAATTCACGTAATTGCTCAGGGATGTTTATTTTATACGGAGAGTGCTGGCTCAGCACCTTCATCCCTATTTCTCATGCACTTTGTCTTGGTATTGTCATTTGATATGTCCATTTTACATGTAAAAATCCATATAAAAATTAAATAATTTCACTACTGATCACTTCAATAAAGTTGCCATCTGAAATAAAGTATATCCATGCTTGAATAATTATTAGCTTTAAGGAGAGAAAGGTGTTTTCTTGAACAGGAGCTTACACCAGTGTCTTGAAAGGAGTGCATTATAATATCAGAAAGAGACATTTTTAACAGTGCCAACTGCATCAAATCAAGTGTTTTTTACCACTGAGGAAAGCTTGGTAATGGCAATATATTTTCCACTTCATGATTGAAACAGTCACAATGGCAGAACTTTAAAGCATAATCCAGCCTTGAATCAGTGGGCTTCCTATGAGTGAGATCAAAGCCACAAACTCTTTCTTTTCTCCACCCCCCCCCCTTTTTTTTTTGCTTGAAGGCTTTGTTCTAATAGTGGTAGTCAGCAGAAAGGCAAAATAGCCTGATGATTACTCTGCTTTTAACAGATGACGCATCTTTTGATGAAGCTTTAGAGAGAAGGGCACTAGCTTTGCTTATGTCTTTCCTGGAGTAGCTTCAGGCCTTGGTGAGTCAAGGCTCATGTGCTCAGAAACACAAGTCTACAGCGTTTACCACCGCATTAGTAATGAACATGTTTTGCATCAGCTAGCACACATTCCTTCCTGAGGCATAGATTTAAGCCATGTTACTTCAGCAAACACTTGTTCATTGGAGAGTTAATTCTAGTCTCATTTCTTACGTTTTCCTTTACATTTAAAAAAACTTGGAAATAAAAGCTGTTTCAGTGCTTCAGAGCTGTTCTGTATCACATATCAATTTTTTCCTTGAATTATTGCATCAAATTTATGTCAGGGACACAGTTAAAATGCTTAGAAGCAAAAATGTTAAATAACTTAAGCTAAAAAGCCTTCGACAAAAAGTGCTGCAATACCTTTAATTCCATGATCGAACAAGATACTACATTTTCTGTGCACTAAAGACACAAGATACAACTGGGTGAGGGAGCAAATATGCTGCAACCTTACAGTTCAGCATGCTGAGTTCTGCCATGTATGTGGGCACACAGCTGCGCCACTGCTCCCTTTACAAAGCCTTCACCAAGTTCAGATATAGTTATTAGGTTCAGAAGGTTTAAATAGGAACCATAGCTTTTTACAATGAAGGATATGCTTTTACTAATTAGGCTCTAATATGTTCAAACCACTTCTGTGATTCAGTTATTTAATGTTAGCATTCCTTTTCACATGTGTTCTCCACATAAGACAACAGTAAAACAGAAAACAGAGAAATTGAAGGAAAAAGCTCTTACTTGTTTTAAGTTCCTACTACGGCATTTGATTTTTCAGCCTCCATGCCTTCCAGAACCCCTAAACCTTCTACAATTTGCACTATACTACCTATCCAATTATTTTAATTGAAATGTAATTACATTGAGTGCATATTTTGATTGCAGTGGCCTTTTTCTGCACATTCGCAAACTGTAGTGACCACTAAGACTGCTTTTAAGCCTTCTTATAGAGTATTTCAGTTGTTATTTTGGTTGTTAGCTAACTTTCTTTTTAAAGATGGCAAACAAAAAGTACATAATTTGTGAGGGTCTAATTATTATCTATATTTAGTAAAAACAGACAGTGAAGTACTCAGAAACATATATATATATATATATATGTAAAGCATTATTGGTAGAGAAGGTATTTATACGGCTGCGATTGTTACAGCATCATGGCATATGAAAATCATCAGGAATTTTATCTTTAGAAGAATCCTGCAAGATAGGAAAGCCAATTATTCCCATTTCACGTATAAGCAATTAAAGCACACAGAGACTAAGCAACATGCCAAGGTACAAAACAACTTGGAACTGAACCTGTCTTCCAGATCACGTACTAACACTCCCTCATCACACAGCCTAATTGCTTCTTTCTCTAGAGATGACTATACGACAGCCAACCCAACCGAAGGAAAACATTCAAAAGTTCAACAGCAGAAATGATCTTTCGCACAGAATGTATTCCTGATGTCTGTATTTCTGAGATTTAACAATTCTTTGATTAACTACCTTTGCCCAATCAACTTATCCCCTTTCCCAACCATAACCCAAACCTACAAATAATGCCAACCAAAACTTGCTCAGGTCTGAATCCAAGTTATAAGCAGAGTACTAATAATTTGGAAGGAGAATTTTTTCAAAGGAACGAATAGCAAGCTCAAGTTCTGAAGATGTCCTTTGCTAATTCCTTGATGAAAGACTTCATGCTGTAAATTCATTTTGTTTCATTGCATGCAGTTTATCATTATTGAGATTGCTCTGTAAGAATAGCCCATGTTGCTTTTTTTAAATCACTTTCCCAATCTCTTGTGTGAATCAAACTTTGCATGCAACAATTTCATTTCTACTGACTAATTGATTAAAAGTGTTATGCAATACAGAGCGATGGGGTGATTCCAGTTGAGATGCCAGTAGAATTGATCCCTTGTTTACAGTTGCACTGACATCTGTTTGCCAACTTGTAATCCAGTTAGTATGCCGGATTCATTCTATGTCATTCTCTTAAAATCAAAAGATTAGATAGTACTAAGTCAAGCCTTAGAGAAGCCTATGTAAATTACATCAACAATATTACCTTTACCCACCAAAGTGTTAAGTCATAAAGAGGACATGAAGAGGACATAAATATGTTATACCTCTCTCCCTTACTTCTTATAGCAAGAGAGCCACATGGGCATCCCACTATTCCACCTAGGACTGATGGTACTGACAAGCTGTAATCACCTCTGTAATTTTTTTTTAACAGTAAATATTTATTTACAGACAAGAGCTACATATAAAATTTCATCTAAATTAAAAGGAGGGGAAAAAAGATCCAAGGAAGAGCTTGCAGGACTGAAGAATGACTGATTCTGAATTAGTTTTGCTGTTTCTCCAAGAACTTATGATATGTCTCACACAAGGAAGACAGGGCAAGATTTCAAAACTGGCCATCTGTGAGATACTGAAAAGGGAGCTGCTTGACAAAACAAGACTTGAGCAACGCAGAACCAGAATGCCTTTCACTTCAGCAGAAAGACAGACAACAGATTAAAAAAAAAATCCTAAACTACTAAAGCCAAGCACAATTGTATAAACACAATTATTGCAAATTATACAAAGATCAGAAGCTTCGAAGATTTCAAACAGCTATTTTTCCTGCTTTCTTTTGTTTTGGTCCCTGTCATCAAAGTTATTTCTGATGCAACATTTGCCAGAACAATACAGGGAGTTGTTTGAGGAGAGAAGGAAAAAGGAGGAAGAGTAGGAAAGTGAAAGAAAGGAAACACCAACTTAAGTCCGTTGTTCACATGGAAGCAGAACTTGTTAATGCAGCACCTCCAAGGTCAGGCTTCAAGAGCTTTGGTTACATGCGGACTAGTCTCGCTGTCCAGGAACTTGCAAAGCGCTCCCTCGGCAGCTGCAGAAGGCAGGGTAATGCTGCTTGAACTTGGATGTGTGCCACAGTTTCAACTGTGGGTCTCAGTTCCTCCAATGTACATTTTTTCCAACCTTTAGTGATCAAATTCTCACTGCTTGGAATCACAATCCTAGGCTTTTAAAAATTCCCTGTGGTACAGTGTGTCATGAAAATACCTTAGCCTGCATGTCCTGGTCTTCCCCTTGCCAAAAGACATCAGCAGTGTTTGCTGCTGCCCGTTCCGATGAAACACAACATCTACCCCAATCACCTCACATCCAGCATATCTGCCTTAAAATCTCAAAGAACTTGGGAATGCTTATGTGGTAGTGAAGCAGAGTTTCTTTCTGCAACAAAACAGTATTAGCATTAAAAGTTTGCTCAGGTTGAGCAATTTCAAATGACAAAACCCAGATGTGCAATTCACTCTCTTAAATACAACGCACGGATTCTGGCACCCGTTTACATTCTGTCCTGAATCGTATTTCCCTGCTTATATGAACATGGTCACTAAATCAAGATTCCTGTATGAAGCAACCCAAAGAACATACTAGCTCTATGCTGTATTTAATTATCTACATCCTGATACATAAGATTTCCAGTTGCAACCAGGGCATAGAAGACCCAGAGAAAACTCTGTGGAATAACAATGTTACACCTTGACTTCCATCAAATTAAGCATGCATAAAAACATACATTACCCAGGAACCGCTCTATACAGGGAGAAAGAAAAAAAAAAAAAAAAGAAAAGAAAAGAAAAGAAAAGAAAAGAAAAGAAAAGAAAAGAAAAGAAAAGAAAAGAAAAGAAAAGAAAAGAAAAGAAAAGAAAAGAAAAGAAAAGCTTTGAAAACCATAGTTTGATAAACCAAAGATAAGCTAAATATTTAGAAGGAAGGAACTTATGCACATATTCTCCTTCTTCAGATTCTTACCACAGAAAAAAGCATGCATTGGGCATAAAGTGCTATTTGTCTAGACTTAGATTTACTGAATGGATTTCAGTTTGCTCAATTTGAAAAGCAGGTTAAAGTGCTGCTTTCGCCCACCTATTAATATTGAGAAAGTCTTCTGGTTATTGCAGGTAGGCTTGACCATGTCTTCAAAGCATTACACCTACACTAAATTGTATGCCTTGCCAACAAAAGAATCATGACCAATTTTTTTTAAACATTACTAATGCTTGCTTAAAACGAACCAACTTACTGTTGCCTGATGTTTTCGGCTAATGGTTGCTGTGAACACCACTTAAGACTAATGTGAAAGAGACGTTGCAGCTAATAGATTGTGCCTGCTTCTCCCCCTTCTCCTGTTTCTCTTCCCACTTGGTTGTCATTTATTTAATTTGTGCACATCTCTTCCTTCCATATGGCAAGCCCTTACTAAATTAATAAACAAAGTGTAAAAAAATCTGGAAGCATTATTTAAAAGCATGCCCTAACAAAAAAGTTAACAGCATTAAATTTACTGTATACAATTTAAAAAGACAGATTTTTTTTTCCTTAAGTTCAAAACAGGAAATGCCAGAAGCTGAAAATTAGCAAAATTATATCTTCTATGCTACAGAACCTATTCTGTAACACTTTGAGTTCCTCCTACTCAAAACAAAATATATATCAAAACAAGTTAGGGTCCAATTTCACTGTGTCCTTTTGTCTTTCACGCTTTATTGACAACAGTGTTAGAAGGTGTACAAAAAGCTACAATACTGCCTTAATGTAACTTGATACATTTGCTGCAGCTGGTTGGAGGACTGAGACTGCAGGGAGCCCAGCGATGGCATTACGAGCTTCTCCACATCAGGTCCCCTCACGGTTGATGTCAGTGCTGCTCCTCTTGGTCCTCA
Organism: Tinamus guttatus; assembly: GCF_059628265.1. NCBI lineage: Eukaryota > Metazoa > Chordata > Aves > Tinamiformes > Tinamidae > Tinamus > Tinamus guttatus. Next base: position 8,665,993 of record NW_028288649.1, read on the forward strand.
TACAGACAGGACAGAGGGGCAGAATGACAGAGAGAGGGGGAGAGACAGAGAACTGCATTTATCATCAGTACCTCATCAAAATGGAAATTGGCTATTTACATTTATTGGCCATTTACCATTAACAGTATGAGTGCATGGCTTTGTGGAGAGGAAGAAAAAATGACAACCATTCATTAATCTAGTAATAATAACCTAAGTTACTGTTTGTTAGCAGTAATAGTCTTATCTGTTCAATTTATAACTAATACCAACAACAATCATTTAATACTTTGAAGTGAAGAATTCTATTAAGAAGATGCAGTTAGGCACAGAATGATATGGGCTATGTGCTCACAAATTAATGCTTCCCTTTGGAATTAAACATCAGGGATTGTCCTCCAAACAAGGACAGATTTGATGGGGTGACTGAGGGGACCACAGCCCACGAGCTTTACTAACTTCCCCATGCACACCACAGATGCACCCTTCCCTGTACAACCCCAATACACAGATAAAACAAAAGTATGCCTATTTCTACTGAAAAGAAAATGCTTCTTTTTATTTTTGTATAGAGTCTTTCATCTATTTGTAGCACTAAAAATGAGGTATACAAAGTGAGTCATTCCAAAAAGAGTACCAATATGAAATGTACTCTACTGGCAAATGGCAGAAACAAAGATTAGTCCAGATGTGCTTTCTTGCACCTCTGGGTTGCCTGGGGAGAATCTGAAGTGTCCAAGCAGCCTCGTGAAACTCAGGCATAACTATGCATACCTTAAAGCAAACAGTTATTACTATAAAGGAAATTTTGAAGAAAATAACATCTCGTTACAGACTTTACTTTGATACTCTTAAGTCTTTCAAACCCATACTTGTTGGACGTAGTCTCTTTCTGCCAGAAAGGCCAAACTGAAGTGTCAAGCAAGTACTCGAAAAAAAGATTTGCAGAATAGAAATCTAAACTAATGTAATAAATGACAGTAGTGTGAATATTGAGCACCTTGTTGGACATCAGAAAAGAAAAAAACATTGAATTTAGTAACTACAGATTTTTGAGAATTTACAAGAGCCATATGTGTATATTTGCATTTTCATCAGGCTGGAAAAGTCTTGGTTTGACGATTTATGCTACTGCCTATAAAGATGGCAATTTTCAATATATAGTCACAGAATTTAACAAACGCACAGAAATACAGTTTCCTTCAAACATTTGAAATGACAGAACATATTAGAGCATTAAATACATTATCTAAAGCGAATTATTACTTAAACATTAAGCTAATGAGAGAGTCAAAATACTGGAAAATTATAATCTCATCACAAATCAGATCACAATGTATCTTGGCTAATTAGCAACAGAAAAGCAGCAATAAATTACTTGTATTTCTTGTTGGCTGCTTATCCTGCTTTCAACATATTTGGAATACTTCTAAATATGAAACCATTGCTTCTTACTAATACAGAATAGCTAAAATACCAAATTTCTATTGTTTTGAAGTGTTGACTTAAAAATCTATAGAGAAATATATAAAGTTCTTTTTTTGGGGGGAGGCGGGGGTGGAAACTATGTATTTTTTTCAGGACACAAAGTAATAGAATTTAGCTAACAGGTATAAAATATAGCAAAGGACAGGTCAGCACCCCCCTGTTGTAATTACAGCATGGGAAGAGTTCACTCAAAGCAAAAGGAATTTTCTGAGAAGCCGCGACTGACGCATCCCCCCGCACTAACACAGGGGTAGTTCTCGAGGTCTCTGAACAGCACCGGTGCCACGAGGAAGGCCCTGGGGCCTCACGCATCCCCATGGCCTGCGAGACGCAAAGGCCTCGGTCAGTCCCTGCGCGGAGGCCCCTCTTTGAGGAGCTGCGGTTGTGAACAGAGCAAACTAAAGGGGTTTGCTTATCCCCTCTCTCCGGCCCTGCTGAATGTGGTACAAAAACCCAGCGCTCAAGTGATATAAACCACAGACACATCTAGAACCCTTAAAAACACAGGTGAGAAGTGCCAAGTACAGCCTCCACGTGGGTAACCTGCACTCAGCCTCGGGTCCCCCCATTTTTGCTGCTCATACCGGGGCTTGCACCGCTGCTTCGCTCTGCACAGAGTGCATGGGGCCTTCTGCCCAGCAGCTCACGCACGGCAGGGCTGCAGCACGCCCGAGTGCTGGCCCAAAGGGGGAAGCACCGTAACTTGCCAAGAACACAGTCTTGAAAAGTGGAGCCCAGGACAGCACGGACTTTATTCAGCGTTCAACTGTAGGATAAAATGGATGGCTCTGCTGTGATGCTGTTACAGGGTTTTCTTGGTTTGCTTGTTTGTTTTTGTCTTTTTTTGGTCTCCCCAGAGAATGTTCCACGTTCCTCATACCACCCTAAAAGGGGAATTTGCAAATCAAATTATATCTAAAGTTTTGTAGTTTTGTGCATTGCAAATTTGGGAGATAATCTAGGGGTTTCATCTCCAGTAATTGTCACATGTAGGCATTTCTCTCACTGCACAGCTGCAGATTAGTACGATGATCTGATTACCACCCTATTCGATAAGATTATTTTTTTAGACTTGCATGTTCATTTATTGCTTTTCACAGGATAGTACAGAAAAGGAGGCAGTATTCCTGCCTCAAAGGCAAACAAAAACCCCTCAAATGCACAATCCTGTTTCCTTCTGCGGCATTTACTCACAAACACTTGTGTTGAGCTATGGATGAAAAGCGCTGAGCAAGACTTTTTGGTGAAGTTGATGGATGTAAATGAGCAACATTTGATCCTGATGCTGGGAAAAAAAAATCCGAGAATTTTTATATTAATTATTCAGACTCTACAAAGTAAATAAATAGGTCAGAGATGCATACTTCTTGCACAGACAAAATATCATTTAATTGAGCATGGGAGTGTTCAGAAGAGCAACATTATTAAAAAGTCTAGGGAGAGTGGGTGTGGTACAGAAACAGCAAGACTAAACGTTTTCACTTTGTACCACATCTCACTTTCTACACTTTCTACAGTGCTGCCTGCCACAAGACTCATTTTCCAAGCACTCACGAGGGCAAAGCCCCCTACCCCAAGAGGGTCTGGGGTGGATACTGGCAAAAGAGCAATGTAGATGATGACTACTACTTTTCTGCTAAAGGAATGGAAACACTTCCCCAGGCTGAGTCAGAGCACAGAAACACTTTTCAATGGAGGTTTGCTCCCTTCCCCCCACTTTATACTCAGACCCCCCAGATACAATAAATAAGTCATAATGGAAACCAGAAAACCGCTCAGTTATCAACTCCAAGTGAAAACTGCTGTCTGAAACTAATTAGCACCCCTGTCCTTAGAAAGGCAAGACTTGCCACCCTTCTGCTTGTTAGCTCTGGGTCTCCCTCCCACGTACCACAACTTGTTTGCTTGTTCGTTTTCTGTCCTCCTGTTTTCTTTCTATTTTCAGTCCCTTCCAGCCAAAGTACCCCAAGTCTCCAAAACAGGCTTATTCTTTTTCTCCCTGGAGAAGGCTCACGTGCTCCAGAACATATCATGTGCATCTGTAAACGATAAAAACAAGCCTTCAAAGGTTTAGAGCAGCTGATGGGAAACGCATGGTGGTTCAGGAACTCCGACGAGGTGAGCAGTGCTGCAAGCAGGGAAAGACTTAGAGCAGACAGTGCAGGAGGAAATACCTGTTTTGTGCTTTTAAGCTGTGCTGGGCAGGGTCTGGCTGCCACGGGCTTCCCTGGGGAAGGGCTCCTTGTGCCTGTGCTGGGAGCCATGGAGGCAGGGGAAGCAGGAGCTCGGCGGCACACACAGGAGCACGGGGCTCATCCTGCACTGGGAGAAAGGAAACCCAGCGCTCCACAAACCGGTGCCTTTTGCCAACCATCCGAGCAGGGGCACTTGGCACGGGGGAAGGCAGCTGTTCGCTGCTTCCAGCAGCTCAGGGGATGGTGCTGGGAAGCAGCAGTTCACAGACACTGGGGGAAGAAGGCACTTGATGACACACTGAGAAGGCAATAGCACAGTAAGATGCTTAGAGGAATTAATTTGCCTTCACATAAATAACACACAATTGGATTAAAGTATCAGTAACACTTAAGTTCTGTTAGAGCAAAGCAAATTTTCAAAGTTGGACTTGTAAGCATTTTTTTTTAAAAAAAAACAATTCACATGCCAATAGGGCACATGAAGTTCCGTGTAATATTTAACAGAAAGTACAGAAATAAATTTGAACAAAAAATGCCCACATTTTTTTCCCATTCATTAAGTTTTAAGAAATAAAAAGATGGGCAATAAACAAGCAACACACACAACATACAGTCCTCAGCTTTACTGCCCATATGTTGAGCATGGTAATGTTTAAAAAAAACCAGGAAGGAGACCCCTTTCTGATGGGCATTCTGTGAACAGGCAGTAGACCAAAGAGCTTATGAAATGCCTCTCTTACAAAACACGCTCAAGCAATGCACCAAACACTACACTCATTTCTATATTAATTTATTGGGGCAAAGAGCTTGAGAGTAAATTTATTTTACTAGGGGCAGATACTCTTACAAGTTAGAGTTCAGGATGTCTCTACTCAGGAGTTTGTCTCATCTCCTCTCAAAAGATTGAGACACTTTTATGCTCATTGATAAAATCTGCTCAAAAAAAAAAAAACCACCACCAACAACAACAAACAAAAACAAACAAACAAGGATACAGCCAAGAGTGGCATGTTTTTCACTTATGGGTCCTTAAAAGATTTGATGTAGATCGCAGAGAGCCTCAAAAGGGGTTCCCCATATCTCACTGCCCTCCCTGGCCCTTGCGTTGCTCCCTCAGACCGTTCCAAAAGCTGGAACTCTTTGATTCACCTATTTTACGCATGGGAGCTAAAGCAAAGGACAAGGAGGTATTCCAACATGTCAAAAGTTTGGAAGGCATAAAAATGAGACTAGGTTTTGAGCAAGAAATGCCTTTCAAGAACTGCATTCAGCCATTTTAGAGGTGTCTAGGCCTTCTCAGAACTATTTAACTGGCTCCGTGTTGCAGATAGGCCCCTTCCTTTGCCCCAAGGAAGTCTCAAGGAATGTAATTTCTTACTAAAACAGGAGACTGCTCTTTCAGAAACAGAAGCCATTGGCTAACAAGCCCAGGACATTTTGGTTTAAATAATCAGTTGCAGCAGATAAAGAACTGTTGCCTATCCATGTCTCATCTCCAAAACCAAGAAAAACGCTTGTAGTGTGAAATCCAAAGTAACCTTTTTTCTGTTTCTAGAAGGAAAAAATAAAAATAAATAAATAAATAGGACAGTTTTGCTGGAGAAAACACATCACTGAGAAGTCAGTTTGAAAAAAACTTTAATCATTATAGTAAACATAAAAGATGAAAATGAAAAAAACAACAACAACAAAAAAACAAAAAACCAAAAAACAAAAACCAGCCCCCAAACAATCCCTGACTTCCAGCCTTTCGCGCATTCTCCGTACTTGCTTTTCTTCCACCAGGAGCAGGAGAGCCTTCAGAGGATGCACAGCAGTGCCTGAAACCATGGAAACTGGAGCTTGCCTGTTTGTCTTTAGAGTTGGGCAACAGGCCCTGACTGAAATGTGTTTTCCACAAGGTTTTGCAATTAGCAGAGTGGAGCATGAATGCAGCAAGTTAGGGAACAGAAATAAACAACACTTCATATTTCATCCTAAGAGTTTGAGTTATTCTGAAAGTGTTGTCAGAGCTACCATTTGAGACTGAAAATACTGAGTTATCATCTGGTTTTCTGACCAAGACTTCTTGGAACGTAGAAGGGAAGCAGGATAAAGAGTTGTGCTGATGTGACAGAGGTACTTTGCAAGACAATTTATTTATCTCTTTTTTTTCGCCAATATTTATTACTTGAAATAAAACTTTTATTGAGAGATTGCATAAAAATCAGATGATTCCTCAGAGAAAAATACAAGAAAATTGATGGAAAAGAGGATTTAAGGACAAGACCTTTCAAGACAAAAGTCTTTCCCAAACGTCCACTAGACTTTTCCTCCTTCTACCGTTGCAGAAAATGGTTACGTAGAATGGAGTACTAGAGAATAGACAAGTACTACAGCAACGAAAAATTAAGACCAATTAAGGCCAATTAAGACCTTCAGATTACTAGAATGTATTGCACGACTTCGTGTGCCTTCTGCTTGCACCTTGTGCTTTGCCCTTGATGAAGAAGCAGGACACTACCCGGCAGTCAAGAGGAAAGATTTAGCTACAGAAACCATAAAAAAGAATTCAATTTCTTGCCATGATGGGTCTACAAGACACACCAGTGCACAGATGCTGTCATACTGAACAACTTAGCCTGCCTCCCTTACATTTCTTCATACATTGTTAACAACAGGACTGTTCTTTCGCTTGTGATGGTACCACAGAGTCCATGAGGTCCCATAAATTCTCCAGTAAAGGGTATAGTATGAGAGAGAAAATAAGCCAGTCATTTCCTTCCAGGACAGCTAATGTGCAACTCATGTTTCTGTGGACAGGACTGCAAGTTTTTTTTTTCCTTCCCAAGAACAGGCGATAAGTAAATGTGTACTTTGGTGAGCCACTAGCTCCAAAGCATGGGTCCACGAAAAAAAAAGAAGTAAAGAAAAAATGCACCATCTAAGCAGCTATGCAGCAGCTCCTACAAGGCAGCAGACAAGGCAAGGCAGCAATATGGCCTATCTGTAATATCATGACTTCCCCTCCACTAAGGATACGTGGTGTATCATACAAGACACTTGTTCCCATTGCCTCCAAACTAAGTATCATGCCTTTTGTTTCCAACACTAGAGCCTTCTTGAAACCTTCTCCTAGTCCCTTAGTGAACTTATGGCAAAAAGGGAAACTATATTTGTGGTAACAAAAAAATAAAGCTATTGCTTCATTAAAGTATGGAAAAAAAAAATCCTTACAAAGCTGGCATTTTGCTGAAGGTCAAATGAATGAAGACAGCTCTTTTTAAGAAGCTCTGTAGGAGTAGGTTTATAAGCCTTACCAGTTTAAAAGTTCATCTTGAATCATGGCAAAGTTCAGCAGAAAGTTGATCTATCGAAGGCAAAAATGTGCAGAAGCCAAATGCAAACAGAATCACACACTGGATCCTAAAATCCCTTTTTTTCCTGACACAGGCAGAGCAGTTGAGCTTATCTGCCAAACAGCTTATGCATAACTCACAAGTTCAGCATAAGGTATTAGTACACCAGTGTTGTATTAAAGAATACTTCGACTCTACACCATGTTCATTAGAGGTTCCTGTCTCTCATCTCTGCTGGAAAAGGGGCATTAACCAATAAATCCTGACATTCATCTAACATACTGAAAAATATTTGCCTGAAGACTAGGAGAACAGAGTCTGCCATTAGGAATGAGAAAATTTCAGACTATACTAAGTGGATGCAAGAATGAGCAGAATAGAAATCCTGGGTGAGAAGAGGGGCTGTGTCACGTTATCCCCCAGGATTTTTAAAAGTTGCAGCAATGTTTTCTTTTGATATATATACATGTTAGTGTCAGATTTATAGACCTTTTGGCCTCCTGGAATAAATAGGTTGCAGTTCAGTAAATACATCAATTCATATTGTAAGTATTTAAGTGCAAAACTTTGGATTTTATCACTTTTACATCCAGTAAGCTTAAACAGACACAGATAAGCAGGCAAGAAAACACTTAGTTTCTCTTTAATTTTAAACAGCAGCAGCATCTTACGGAGAAAAAACGGTTCACAGATTCAAAGTATCTGCACAGAGCCAGGAACAAGAGAGATTTTTACATTCAAACACTGACCTATTTCCTATTATAGCTTTCTCCATAGCTGAAGAACACACAGTGCTTTAGTTGAACTGAAATGCTATGGCATATGCTTCTGTAGACAAATAAAATGCTGACAGGCAATGCAGCAAACCAAACCATGCCACTTTTCCTCCTGTGAAAGCCCTTTAAACATTGGTATTACATTACGCACTAGGATAATGACTGAATACTTTATAAATGGGACAGAAAGTCGATTATTCTACACATTCACTGTCACAAGAAAAAGTGCAAGATCAATGCGCCTATAACCTATTTTATAAATACTTTAACAAAAAACAACACACACACACACAAAAGAGAATTAAATTCTTAGTGTTTTAACACTTTACAGTGATGTATAATATCTAGAATCACAGCTATTCCCTTTAGCTAAGGAGACCTTTTCAACATTTTTTTCCTGAAAAATCACAGCCAACATTTAGATAGATTTAGATAGAAAAGAAACATATCAGAGTGAGGCTTTATGTTAAAAATATGCTGTGCTCAATATTTTTGTCATGTACTTAAATTTCACTGGCCATACTTATAAGCAATTACCTATCAATACATTGTCTAAAAACACAGCACTGTATAGTAGAAATATATCATAATAAAAGACAATACAGCAAAAACATTATCTAAATAATATGAGATAAAGATTCAGGAAGTTACATTAAATATATTAATAGTTAATTAAAAGTGCAATACGCTTTGTTCATGCATCTTATTACATCTGCCCTCAGTCTTACAGATGAAAAAAAGTATGAGGTAGCATAAAATTCTAGTAAATGTCTGTAATAATTAAGGCAAGACAGTTGAAAAATGCTTTCAAAATAGTTTAAATAATATAAAAGAATAAATCCATATCCAAGCAAACTAATACATTAAAAAAATCAATTAAAATATTATTGAAGGTATTGGTAGTGAAAGATATTCTAGCAATTCTGGACATACTTTTACTTCAGTTAGTAGAACATGAACATTTCCCTTTGATGCTAAAAGAATATATTCACATCTTCTCCAAAGGTTACTAAGAGCTATCAGAGTGGATTACTGCTAGAGCAACTTTCTCCTATGGAAGTACACGTAGACCCCAAGCAGGAAAAATGGTCACAAGAGCCTATGAAATCCCAGACTATATTAGTGATTTTATGCTCTTGTATCAATAATTAAAAGTGAGAACTTGCAGAACTTACTGTTTGATCAGCACAGGTAGTGAAATATAATTAGAGAACTACACTTAAAAAGCACTGGTGACAATGACTAGGTAATTTGTAGTTATACTCTGAGAGTTTAATTAATAAAACTAACTTCAACCTCACCTGCACCAATATTCGCTAACTGTAATCACTATAAAATAAGCTTTGGGAACAGAGAAGCAGGCAGCTTGTATCTGTAACATCTTCCCATCATTGAGATTATGCCAACCCACACCCTCGAGCAAACAACATTTTGCACTTGCGGGTCTAGCCCAGCACAAGCAGCTCTGGTTTAGCTGGCCAAACATGTAAAATGAATTCCAAAGCAGGCAAGCTCAAATATGACATTAGTGTGTGCCACTCCACAAAATTGCATCTTAGCATATAAGGAGGAAGATGGAATCAGCTTAAAAAAATACTGTAATTGTGTAAAATCGTATGAAACAAGCTTCATACGAAAAACATACTAAAACATACTAAACTAGCTGTTTCATACTAGAAACAGCTCTTCAGTCCTTTATGTTCAAAAGCTTTTAGAAAGGTGAAAATGCAATCTTTCAGGAAATATTTAAACACAGGCTTCCTGAAGGGAAGCATGCTACTAAAAAGGCAGGTCAATTTATTACCAAAACTTGTTACAGAAACTAATTTGATAAAATGTACAAATATGCTAGAAATTACAGATTCATATTTAAGAAGTATTCTATTTCAGGTCTTGCATTCCCAATAGTGTTTTTTTGTTTGTTTGTTTTGTTTTTTAACTAGTTAATATATTTGCTATTTACTTAATAAAGAGCATCATTATATTTTGGGGATGTTACACATAGACACATGGTAGGATGATTCATGTGTGGACCACAGAATAATTTAAAATCATAGCTGTCTGTAATTATGGTATTCTGGTGACCTTGGTGAGTTTGGAAGTTACTAAGCTAAATTCAAAGTTTCAAAACTGGAAGTGTCCACCGTGCTCATACTGTAAGAAAAGTGAGAATCTGAATAACAAACTCAGAGGCCAATCTGAAGTGAAACAGTGAAGAGTCAGCTAAGCTGCTACTGTTGAAACCTCCTTATGGCCAAAGGACTGAATCTGTAGGTCAGTGTTTTCACAATCTGCGCTTTCCTTTTATTTTAAAGATGACAGATCATTTATTCAATTTCTAGAATTTCATAACTTGGAACTGATTCCAAAATAAAATTAAAACATCTCTATATTTATTTATTTTTGTCTATTACTTCACTTGCTTAAGGGTATAGTTATGATGATTCCATAACTACCACAATCAGTTTTATAATGACTGTAGATGTCAGCAAAATAGTTCAACCATAATTATTGCTTCAATGGGAATTTAATACCAATAATAGCTCAATAAAAGTCGTAACTCCAGGAATAAAATATGCTAAGCCGTAATTTTATACCTGAGTTTAATAATATCCCGATTTGAAATGCTGCAGGTATATCAGAACCTTTGATATGCCTTGCAATAGTGGCATAGGCCCTCTCTTTCTGAAAGCTGAGGATATAAGATGAGAGAGAGTGTAGCAGGATCCAACACCGGATCAGCCAGGAAGCCCTTTGTTACAGCGCTTCGTTTCATGAAGATGTAGTGAGAGCTTTGTAAACAAACCTTAAATATTAAACATCGACCTAATAAAAATAAACTTTCATCTACTTAGAAAAACCTTTAAAAAGTAATAGAAAAACCTTTAAAAAGTAAAATTTTAAGGGCTTATTTTTAAACAGTTATCTTAAAAGGGATAAATCTTGACATCAGAACATCCTTCTGTCATCATAAGTCTAATACTTGATAAGGGAGTTTAATACTAAGGGAATCGAGCTGCTTGCTTTATTTTGAGTTCCTTAAGTCTTCTTTTCCAAACGTAACCAAAGCCACTAGAGTTTAACTGCTCAGCAGTAATTGACTTAAATGTCTAGAGAAAGTAACAATTAAAAAGGTACAAAGGGTTTCCTGCTGTACAAATACATTAAAGTAGGTAAATATGAAGTCTGAATAAATGAATTTTTAATATATTCACTCTTTGAAAACCACTCTTTTATTCGGTATACATAAGCATCACAAAGTGTTTATGAAAACAACTGTTTTGAAAAGTAAATAAGACACTGGCAAAGAGAATGTTGTGCCCTATTTCTGTGGCTGATCTGAAGTTGGTAATTCACTTGTACACGTGTGGTTTTATTCCTTTAGCTCAAGTGTTAGGGTGTGTGGATTAAAGGGAAACATTGTATTCTAATATCTTATTTCAGCGCACAAAATATCCCGAGAGAAAATACTGATGGACAATGCCATGTAATGACATATGTCAACCATGGGAGGGAAGTTTAATAATGCAGGACGCGCCACGAGGAAATCTGGCTTCAGTTTCTGGCTCTCATACAGTTTTTCTTTATGTGACAAATAACTGCATCTGCCTAAATTGCTTTTCCCACAATTTAAATAGGGATAATATTTGTTTACTCTTCCAGATATTGTGAAAATTAATTTATCCATACTTGGGAAAGCATTTTAAATTCCTAAAAATTAAGGTCTCTACTGGACTTCAACATACAGCTGACCTGTGCTCTGGGAACACTTCTCTTGAACAGCAAGCAATCAGCCTCCAATAAGTTTGCCTCAATTTGGCTCCCCTTTCATGCCACTTGTGCTACAACTCATAAAAGAAAATGTTTATTTTTGGCACACTAGCTTTAGCAATATTACCCTTACCCATGTCATATTTGGACATACCAGAAATGCATTAAATTTATTGTACCAGTGCTGGATGAAGTTTATTGAACCTTAGCAGCCACTAGCACAAACACAGCAAGACTTTTTAGCATCTGAAGCATCTCCCATGCTACCACTAATTCCTGCTTCATCCCCACAGGCCCAAAGCTTCCTGCTTTTCGTCTGCCTGGTAAAGTCTATAGGCTCTGGTATAACTGCCCAGGTGTTTGGTACCACTGTCTTGCTATTGCTGCAACTACCAATAGTAAAAACCAAAAGAAAAACTCCCCACAGATAAAGGTTAAAGAGATTAAAAAAAAAATACGCATACATAACATGTGGCACATTGCAGGAACAGAACCTCAGAACTATCCTGAATCTTAGAAGAAAAATAGAGGCCTCTGAATTCCCTCAGGATTAAGTAGACCATGAAGGCTCAACTACATGCACACCCCATCAGCCAAAAGGAAGATGAATTCGCTCATAAAACCATAAATAAGTTATCAGTGACTGAGCTCTCAGAAAAATACGAATTAAAATGATGACCTTTGAAACCCAGAAGAAACCCAGTTTAACAGCTGCTGAAGGGTAGGAAACATACTGAGGGGCTTGCTGTCAGGGAGGCAAAAACACAGAATCTAATCGTGCGAATGGCCACGCCAGTTCCCTCGATATCAGTGTTAGGTGCTGCTAAACAGACAGTTCGAGCCCAGATTGATTTTTATTCCGAATAATTGAAAGAAAGCTCTTGATAACCGTCTTATAATCCTGGCAGGAATCCAGGTAGTCCCAAGAAAAGCATTTAGCATTCAGGTGGTGATTCCACTGTTTATTTAGAAGAAAGCATAACCATCAACCTGCTGAGATTGAATATCTATACAAGCAATATTACATGAATGTAGTTTGGAAAGTGAAATTAACGTCTGAATTATTTAGGAAGGACTCTCTTGTTCTCCTAGCAAAGAAAGAATTGAAATACTTGTCATTACCGTCTTTACAGAAAACACCTGTTTCTGAAAACAAACAAACAAACCTATACCCCAACTGAAATTTCAAGTTCTTGAAATTTCGAGTTCTTTTTCCACTCTTATCAGGCAATTTTAGCAAAAGTGATATAATTAGTTTAGTGATATTTCATTTCCTTGAATAGCTTTGCTTTTGTCACTGGCTAAAATCAACTTAACCAGTAATTGGGCAGATCGACTTGTGTTCTCCTATTTGTTTGTGCAAATTCACAGCTGGAGACTAGGGAAGAAAAACAGGCATAGTTCAGTTCAGCTGAGGGAGGCATGAATTTTAACAACTTTGCTATGAAGTGTGGGTTTAAAACTATAGGTGCTATTCAGTATTATCTCTAAAATACTAAGCATAAAGGAGTGTCAGGAGAACAAAGTGCTCACTGAAAAAAAAAAAAAAAAAAAAAGACAATTCTGCTGCAAATCCCATGCTGTTAAATTACAGAGTGGTAATAATGAAGTACAGGCTGTCACCTGCTGTTGTTTCATTCTCAAAAAATGAAAACAATTAATTAATTTTTAATTAATTAGTGATGTTCCAGTCACTAAAGGCTTGAAAACAGACAAGCCATAAGAAAGGCAAAGCAGAAATGTCAGCAAACACAGGATCCTGGAAGTCACTGCTGCTTTAGGAGAACAATGTCCTTTCCTCAGAAGGAAATAAGTTATAAGCAGCAGAGGTGTCACAAGATACGCACTAATAGATGTTAGTGTGACTTATCATCAGGACTGTGGTCTGGACTGGTAGACAAAGAAACAACCAACCCCCTCGCTGATCTTCAGAGCTGAGGGAGATCCCCCGCACTCAGCAGGACGGCTTGACTCAAGGTGTGGAGAGCTGAGCTCCCAACCAAAGTGCGGCCATGCAGTTTGGTTTGCTTGGTTTTGGTCTACAGCAAGGGCCTACAAATCTGTAACAGGGCATTCCCTATGCTGCCATTTAACTGAAAAAGATCTGGAATTGTGCATTATATATTACGTGCGTTATACTGATAGTGATATTTAATTAGTATTCTGAGTTGGAGTGGCAGGAACATACCCTTAGGGTACGTTGGTTGAAGCCAGTGTTACCTGTGCAGCAGCAGCATTAGAAAGTGATAATCATGCAGAATTCGGACAACCCGGGGAGCAGAATTCTGTGAGATTTCTTTTTGCCCTAAAATATCACCAAAGATCTCTAATATTACCAAAACTAAAAGATAGCTGCACACCTACCTCCACTTTAAACAGTCTTGTTAAAAGTCCCTATATGATTTATTTATTACACTTAGCATAATTTGATGGGACGACTTACCTGAAGGATAAGGTTGGATATCCTGCAATGTGCTGTGGCAGGGTAGCTTTTAAGGCAACTTGAACTAACCTGCCTACATTTGTCCTGGAGAAAATATGCCTAAGGGAGCCATATAGCAGTGGAAGTGGGCCAGGACCTGACCATAAAAGCTAGGGGGAAGATTCCCTTTAAGGAACACATTTTACTTCACTCTCTCTTAGTCTTGTTCTTCCACTATGTTTTCTATGGCTTTTCTCTACCCTCAATATTAACTGAGCATGTTATTCCCATTGAGCAGTAAGAAGACAGATGAAACTAAAATCCTGAAAGTTTTATGCTCCTGTCATGGATTCTGAACAAGGCAAGAAACTCTCCTTTTATTTCAGTAAAGTAGAATTTATATAAAACATCAAACACTTATTTTCGATTCCTTTGACAATATTAAATGCTTAATCCACACAGAGAAGAATTCCAAAGCACAGTCTTTGTGTTACAAAGGAAATTGAGTAATTTGGAGAAAATAAAACAATACTGTTGCATTATGGAGAGTGTTTTTTAGGATGTGGAAAGAATGATGGGCAGGAGGAATTAACCTTCAAAATTCCTTCATTAAATTACCCACTTATCAAGAGCTCGTCATTTACACCCACACATTGCAAGGTCAAAACAAACTCTCTATGACTAAAATACTTTTAACTCTTTCCAGAAGTTTCTAATTCCTTAGTGACTCTTTATAGAATTTAAGTTGTTTTTCGCTTTAAGAGCTGTATATGCTGGCTATTTATGTTTTGCGACACAGAGCAAAATAAGAGTCTAGTTGTTTATCAAAACTAGAGGAAAGCACCATCATTTTATTACTTCTTTTCACTGGAGTATAATCATCTGACAAAGTCTATGTTGCTGAGTTTTTGTTTCTTAACTTAAAAATACTTCAATTGTTTTCATTATACATCAACCACTAAATTTGCATACTCAATATAAATACAGCAAATCCTTATACAGGCAACACAGAACGAAAAAAATCTCATAGAAATATTTCAATTTCAGGCTTTGATTATTCAAATAAATTACAAATTTTTGAATCAGTCGTAAAAAAAATAGCAATTACATTTTAGTTTATTAGAACAACAAGCTCCTAAACAATGATATGGTTCCGAGTGCATGAGCCAGTGATACCATCAGCTGAGAATCCGATGACTCAGAACACTGACAATTTCGTCTGTCCACATTGTTCAGCTTAGTGCCCTGTGCCACAACTTGTGAGCAGTTTATCTGCAGTAAGCATGAAGAATACTAACTTTATTATTCAAAAGTAATTGCTATGCCTAAATTTGCCTATGCCTAGGCAAAAATGTAAGCTTTCAAACACACCGTGGTATTTCTGATAAATTAAAATTAATCCTACAGCAGGAGACAATACCAATTTGCTACCTAAGACAGAACAGCCTTCATGAAAGCTTTCTTTCTCCTGTCCTAGACAACACAGGGTCTGGGCTAAGCCATGGGAGTGACTGTTGCCTTGTCCCAAACGCATCTGCTCAACAACCCCTCTCTGCTGCATTGCAGGATGAGGTTGGATATCCTGCAGTGTGCTGTGGCAGGGTAGCCCCTGCCACATGAAGGAGCCCGGCTGCTTCACTGCCTGCTGCCGTGCCAAGCAGCATCCCCAGGAAAACCCAGCTCACTCCCTGCAAGTGCTTCCCTAGATGAGTTACTTCTTGCTCCCCCCCATAGCCAACCTAGCAGAGGTCCAGTGAAGAGACTGCGAAACAAAAAGCACTGCCTCCCTCTTTCCTGGTCAGGCTAGGAAAGGGAGTTATTTTAACTTACGCCAAGGAGCTGTGGACGAGAAGCAAGACCCTTTTCTCCCACAGCACAGAGGATTCTGCCTGTTTCCTCATTTCGGTTACACTGGCTCTGCACTGTTGAGCTATCCTTGCCAGGCCCTTAGGTGTAGCTTGCATTTTTTTATTATTATTATTCCATGTTAAAAAGGAAGACAGAACATGGTAGCGAAAGCATTTCAAGATACAGTCTGTGGCCTCTTAACCTTTCTGAGAGTATGCTCACCCCTCAGGCTGCAAACCATGAGCATCACTGTAATATATGCTGCACTGAAATATGTGATAACATTCTTCTATGCATTTTTTTACTGCAGTTGGAATAAGGAGAAAGCCAAAGAAATCATTTTTAAAAACTACATATTTAAGCTGCTGATTTTCCTGACAACTAACAAATAAATACATCACTGTCCTCTTCTCTGTATTCACCCTTCCCAATTGTTTTATGCACATGGACAGTTATACCCTTCTGTTTTCCTGGTACCTCACCATCGTCTGTATCAGACCAATTTACAGTGCAAGGCGAGGTCGTTGCAATAGTAGGAATGGGAAAGATGAGCAGATATCGGGGATGAACTGAATAGCCTCCTTTTCACTCTCTTCCCATCCTCAGCATACCTCGGTACACACACACACGCATGCATTTTCTTTCCTCTCATGCAAACACATACACACTATCACTACCTATCCTGTAATCTTTGCGTCTCTTACAAAATAGTGTCATACATTTTTCACTAAATAGTATAGTATAGAAAGAAACTTACCTTTCTGGAATTGCTTTCCCCTGTGAATATCATCTTCCACAATAATACATGTACAAATTATGAAAGTCTTACTAGTAAGGATTCTTCCTGCTCCTCTTACAGCTCTGATTTGCATTCTGCCTTTCATCATCTCTAGCCTTCGCCAGTGACAACAATGATTGAGTGGCTGTTGAAATATTAATGCTTTCATCTCCTTTTCCACTTTAGTCTTCCGAACTGACGTAAAAATGAGATCACAACCCAATACTGCAGGTGACACGTATGACATAAGCTGTCTTGTCTCCCAATTTCCTTCTTCTGCAACGGAGCCATGGTTCACGGTGCCCTTTGGAAGGGCTGCTCCACCCGGATCGCACACTGAAGCCTCCCTTCCTAGGGGGAAGGAGGGCGGGCAGGGAGGACAAATTCTTCAAGTTAACATCTGAATAACTCCATCACTCGTTGTGCATTACCTCTGGATAAACCCACCACCAAACACACGCATCTACCATTTCTCAGAGACCACTTGGAAGTTTACCATCCTTTTAAATGCTCTACATGCAACTAAATCAAAATCTCTGCCCCATCTCTTTAAACCTCTGCCAGCTCATACCTGGCCACCAGCTCGGTTTCCCTCCCTCATGTCTGCAAGGCTACGCTCATCCTGCATCACTCGCAGCCTGCTGTCACGCAAGTGCATCATTGAAAGCGGTGTTTTTAATTTGGATCTTCTAGTTCTTTGTATGTGAACTGCAGCTCATCATTTGCTTTGACAGTGTCCCAGGACTTACATATTCCCACCCTTCACTAGGCAGACATATCCATGGATCTGATAATCTTCATAGCACCTCCTATTTCTCTGACCTATTTCTTCCCTGTGTCTTCAGCAGAGCACCACCACATCCACATCCACATCAGCTCAGAGTGCACCTGCACGGAGCAGTTTCCCAAACTCTTTGAAGCAAGATGTAACCCTCTTTGCAAGTTCCTCCCCACCGACACCTGCTTCTTCATCTTCTCAAAGGCACACCACTTGTCTTCATTTCCTGACCCATTTTCAGCTGATCATTGTTCATTTTTATCAGCTCTCGCCTCCAGTTGGCCAATATTACTTACCCCTCCATTCCTCCATCATTCACATGAAAAATTGCTAAGTGCTGCTGCCTTGGGGAGCTGGTCCATGATAAATTTACCTAGCACTGTGGTAAAATAACTAATACTAATTCCATTGCATTCATTGCCGATTACATTGCAGGTGTAACATAACAAATCTCGACCTAATAAAGTTGAACTGTGGGAATTTCAAGTTTCTTCCCATTTCCTGACAAAACTTCCCCTACCTTTTTTTTTTTTAATACATATATTCTGGTGTTTCAAACAATTCTAGTAATCACAATTAATCATTTAAATCTTTACAAGCAGGTGTGCTGTGTTTGGTTAGGTGACAGCCTGTGCTGGATGAGTTCATTAAGCCTTACTCATTCATTCACCTGAACACTGGTTCTTGAGTGAGTTAGCTTTTATTATGAAGCCTTTTCAACTGAAATAAAGACAAATTGCTTTCAATTAAAATTCAGAAATGCATGATGTAAAAAAAATATAGTAAATATTTTAATACAATTCTTATTCTTACATCTAACAACCTATAACCTTCCAGTAGGTTATTTGCTTACATCAGGTTACTGCTGCATGCCTACAAAGTTATTCTGAAATCTTTTAAAAAATCTTCATAAAATATTCTACTGCACTGCCTGCAGCACCATCTCCAGAGCCCTCCCTCCTCTCAACCTTAACTTCCTTTATCTCTTCTCCATTATAATCCAAGCAAATTCACATCTTAGCATAAGCATAAGGCAATGCTTGTAATAATCCTCTCATTTGTTATCTAATGCCTAGATTATTGTAATTCACCTTATTTAAGAGCGAGTACTAAGTCTCAAATACAACCACTTTTCCAGATTGCCTTTCCTTGTATTAACCCCTAACTACACATCTTCCTCTAGATCCCACTGGTTTTCATTTGCCAAACCTTAGACCAAGTGCACATATTTTCAAAGCCCTTGGTAGATTAAACACCAGTTGCCATCATATCTATTTCTACCAAAGGAAAGTATATTTTTATTTCCACAAAAATAAAGAATATTGTTTTCAGTAAAGCAGCTAACAAATTGGGATAGAGCCTGGGACAGTGAAATAAGATAATCACAGTCAAGGGAGACTGGAACAAACTTGCAAGCCAAAAAAAATGCTTAGTTTCAATGTACGACAGATTATTCCTCAAAGTACAGTCTTCCTAGAAAGCATACAAAAGGGAATACTATTTAATTTTTACTTACAAAACGTCAAAAGACATTGAGAACTGCGGAAGTCACTGTTCCATGAGAAAAACTCCTGATATTCCAAGTCTGCTTAAACTTCACCATGAAAGCAGAAGGAATTTTAAGGGAGTTGATGCTGCCCACTGCCAAGGAGTTATCACGGTGAAGCAGCAGCTCACGCACGCTGCAGAACTGCCTGCTCCGAAATTAGCACTGCAAGACTTTAGCTTTTTCATCAAAACAAATTTTGCTCGTCTCAAAAATTGGTTTTGTTTTCAATTACAACTTTAAAATGGAAGCAAAAATCTTAATCAAAAAACTCACTTGTCCCCTTGCCAAAGTGTAAGAAGAGAATTAATCATCTTTGTTCACATGCTGTTTTTTTTTGGTCAGAACCAGGAGAGTTAATAGCATCTTTGGGCATAAACAAGGAGCACATGACAGCTGAGATATTCTAAAAGACAGCTCATGTATGACCTTATTTGAGACTAAGAGCTTGATGCATTCAGCTGATTTAACAGTGTAACAACAAACAACAGGGATAATTTCCTGCTTTGTCTTAGGTAGGATAAGTTGGCAGCTATCTACAGAATGAATCACTCTCTTTTCAGCATTACATTTTGGAGCTGAACAAGTGCAGCTAGCATGACTGAACTTTCCTTACCCTTTTGTAAAGCCTTTAAAAAAAAGAGTAAATATTTCTCAATAAATAAATAATTAACATTATAGTTAATAGGTCTATTTTTCCTAGTTATTTGTATTTTCAAAAGTATATGACTTAGACATTTAACTATAAAATAGAAGTTGAACCAAGGAAAGGATTGCCCTCATTATTAAAATTATGTAACACAATGAGCCAGTTAAAAAAGAAAACAGGAATTTATACTTCCAATTGAGGAAAAAAAAAGTCCATAAGAGCAATTTATCAGCTTACATAAATCTGTGATATTTCTTAAAAACAAAAAACAAGTAAAAGAAAATTAGAAAAATAAGCTAATGCAATATACTCCAGACTTCTGTGAAGTTGCTAAAACTAAATACAAATAAAATCAAATGTATATTATCAGTGAAATAAGAATTACCACCTATTGTTCTTGCAGAACTAAAAATAGGCTAAATGAGATTAGCAGCTGTGTATAAAACTCACTTAATTTCCACAAAAGCTTTTAAGTACTGTTGCAGTAAGAAATCAATATTACCTAACCAACCTAACAGTAAAATAGTTGGGTGAAAATCAAACTGGAAAAAAAAAAAGCTTAAAAAATGGTTTAAGGCAGACTAGTAAAGCATCTTTGATTGATAAAACAGTTTGTTTGGAATCACTAACCTACCAGTCAAACTTGTGTCAAAGAATGGATGTACTCGGCAACCAAATGAAACGCTTTTTTGGTCTCAAATTCTGCTTTCACATCTGCTTATTAGGACTTTCATCTGAGTGAATTAATTATCATTAAGGAAGCACACACAATGTATCCAGTCCTATTAATAATATCTTTTAAAATAACCCTTCAGGTATCTTGGCAAGCATGGCAAAATTAGTATTTAATATTTCTCTCCTGAACTAATTAGGATGAGCATAAGGTATGAAACACAGGATTTGTAAAAATATTTTTCTTATGAAATTGCACATAATTACAGCCTTTTTCAAGTATGTGTACCTTTTAATATGGTACTTAATCTCTATTCTCTCTATGAAAAAAATAAATAAAAGCAGGACTGACAAAGCTTTTCTTGTACCAATGAGCTGAAAAAGTCTCATTTGTACTTAATGTAGTATTCTCTAGGTATTTGTTATTAGGAAAATGCATATTTACAGAATATAAAAGTGGCACTGAATTGGAGATTATATACAAGTTTTCTATACATTATTTAAAGAGTTGAATATGTCAGTAATTTTAAGCCTCACCAAGTAATTCGGAGTCTGTTAGAATAAAATTGACCTGCCTGATTCCTTCTTCCCTTGATATATATCATAAATAATATAATCATGTTGGCTAATTCCCCCTTCATTATACCCATTTTTGAATGAAAACATTTCTTCACTGAAGACTAATAAAATGCAATCATTTTATGACAGAGTACAATGGCCATTACAGCTATAAAAATGTGCCCTAACTCTGTACATTTTCTTTCACTTTTCTCTTCTTCCTTTTATCCACCTGACAGGCCATCTGCCAGCTGAGCTTTGTAGTAGGCTACCTATAACCCTCCAAGTCAAATCACTCCCCAGGGCTATTACATAAGCAACCATTTTTCTCCAACACAAACATTCCTGCTTCAATAAGGACTACACAAGTCCTCAAGGAAGCACTTGTTGAGAGCAAGATCCACTTCAGAGAAACATTTTGGCAATGGAAATAGAAAACATGCTACCACATACAACAAATGATGATATAGGGAATAAACTGATGAAAGAAGAGAGATAAACAGGCAAAAAACAGGGAAAAAGCGGTATTTTCAATGAAAAAAAAATTTCCCTTATTAATAAAGTGACTTATACCTTGGGACAAACATTGCCAGTTATAAATACCAGCAAACATAAAATTAATTAATTAAAATGGCAAGAAATAGAATAAACATGGGAGAAGAAAATGCCGTTGCTTCTGCTCCCAGCCTTCGACTATTTTGGGGGAGGGGTAGAAAAGAGGAAAAAGGCGAAAGGAAGCAGCAGAACAAAAGAAGAAAATAACTTTCAAAAACTGCAAAAAGCATCTACTTATCATTTTTGCAACAGATTTTGTAAACCTAACTGAATTTTCTGTTCTGTAAAAACAGAACAAGTAAAAATAGATGCTAGAAAGAAGGCACAACACAAGTGAATCCAGATAATCACTTCATATAAAATCAAGGGATTTGCTTCACGAATTAAACAATAGAGAAATAAGCCAGGATGATTTATGACCAAAAAGTTGGTCTTCCTAGAATACATCAAATAGGGGCTTTTTGGAGGCGAGGAGCTGGAGCTGAACTTCCTCAATGACTATTTTTTGCAACTAACGGAAAATGTTTGTAGATCGTATCAGTGCCTCATCCCGGCAGTCAAATACCTCACTGTATGCTGGTATCTCACAGCAGTTTCATTATTTTAAACTAATCCTAGAGAGCGAACTTGACGTTGGATTTTATTGCTGCTATCAATCTGACAGCAATATTTCTATTAGGTTTTTACACATTTTGTAAACTATGTTTTGTTCCACTAATCCAAGATATTTCCTTAAAGCTTTCAAGTTTTGATGATCATAAATCATAATAATTGGAAAAGGAAAGTCAAATGCTCAAAATAAACTTCAGCCAGTAGCTACTTTTTGTGTTATCCCTGCCCTTTCTCTTGCCAAATCTTTCTAGGCTAACTTCCTTCCATGCTCTTTCTTTTGACAGTAAGCTGAGTCTGCTTCTCAAAAACAACAAGAGCACAAATAAAAAGACATCCTTCTTTCATATAGGTGTCTGAAAGTTGGCACTCTGGGTAACCACAGAAGATCCATTAATTCCCAGCAATGAAGAGCTCCGAACAACACGTGGGATCATTGTGTTTTAATGATTCAAAGTGCTTCAGACAGAGCAACTGTTCACAGGCAGTTTAGGAAGGAGCTTGTAAGCCTCTGGAAATATGGCAAACAGGATGAAGCTTCCAGCATTAAGTGCTGTACAGATAGTCTAAACATGCTCTTGTATTTGTATACATGCGATACCTCCTGGTCAATTTGAGCATTTGTTGTGGCATTTCAGTGTAAATAGGATACGTCTTGCGGACTGTCACAACTGCTCTGCTCCCACTCACATCAACAAAATGCCAAGCTTGGGCCTCAATTAAGCAAATAGCTTTCTACAGCTTCTACTCAAACCACATATCCTAAATTACCAGCTTGTACCACATTAAGTGACAGATCACGTCCCATTGGGCAGGACAACAAAATAAAGGTTAGCAATATTGGGAACCACATTGGCTAAGTTCCTTCTGCCCCCCAAAGCAAGAAACAAAGCAGCTAATATACATGGTAAAACAGATCTAGGAGTTTAATTTCATGCACAAAAGGTGCTAACTTTAGCAAAAGAGCAGTCTGCAAATGCATTCAAAAATGAAACACGGCTCTCAGGTTGCCAAGATTACTACAGTTAACAGGGTCCTTTTTTCCTGATCAACCCACAGAACTTGCACTTTTGTCAACAGGACGTGAGAAAGCAGTTTGAATATATTCCCGGAGCGTTAAGAGCATATATCCCAAGCCAGGATCCTTTTTCTAACAGTGCCAGGGCTGTCCACAGAGGGGTACTACCCCATGGTCAGTATATATATAAATATATATATATATTTATACATACACACACACATATATATGAATGATATTGCTTTCAGGGCTTCTTTTTCTGCAGCCCAAGGGCCTTCCGAGGTAAACATGGTTTCTACACCCATCAAAGATGTGGGATATTTCTTGCCTATGCATTTCTCCAGTCCCTCCTTGATTCCATGTGAAATTCTAATGTTCACAGCAACTGTCACAAGGGTCTTTCATAGCTTGAATGGCTTCTGTGAAGCCCATCTAAATGGCGTAGCTGCTGATTTCTTTTGACACTCCCTAGTTCTTATATCCAAAAAGATCAGGTGCAATCACCTCTCTTATGAAACTGTCTCATGTCTTTTCAGAACACATTAGAAGAAATTAGAAACTTGACTTAAATTCACAAATAACAAGGCACATGATCAATCACCTGAAGATTCTATATTGCTAGAAACACAAATAAGGTTTATAAATAAAAAATGAAAGTTGTATTTCATAAGCTGGTATATTCAAAGTTTTGATTTCTCTTAAATAATCTAAATAAGTCAACATGTTACTAATGCCACAGAAATCATAAGGAACTCTGAAATGGGTTATTCATAGTGGTGTAAGTTACTGGACTTATCATAATGGGAATCTCTTAATGGAATCAAAATAAAATTCTCTACAACAGAAAATCTGATAGGCAGGGAAGAATCAGTCTTCTCAATGCATGAAACAGAACCAAAGCTAAGTGATTATTTAGCTTTTTTTTTCAGTTTCATTATTCTTGTGCCAATTAAATAAAATAATTATTGTTACTATTCTGCAAGTTAGTATAATAGACCATCTCTGTTATTTTAACTAAATTTTGTGCAACAGAGAATAAAAAGCTTTCTCACTTCTGACCACACTTCTGATTACGAAACCCACTTCAAATAGCCTCAGAAACCCAAATATGAATATAAACAAATTATTTCACTTCAGCTGGGTCAAGATCTCCAAATTGGATATGTTAGAAATTAGTAGCACTTTCATAATTTTTTTAAAATGCAAGCTAGTGCTGTTACCTTAGACATATTGAAACCTTGAATGAAGACTTGTCAAAATACATAGTAAAGCTATGTTAAAAAAAAAAAAAGTAGGGTTAATATCAATGTAGAGAGCACATTGTAAGTGAATAGGGATGTGAAAAACCGAGACTATCCAAACTATGAGTAATTGCATAATGGATTCATTGTTGACTTATTAAAATATTTATTCGCTTTGCACTGAAAGCATGGATGTTACCTCATTATTAGGAAAGTAAAGAGACAAGCAGCACACAACATCAGTTGATTATATTTTATATATCCAATTGCATTCTTTACACAAATATAGACTGCCTAATTGGCTAATTCACTACACTTCAACATGCCACTGCCACAAAGGTGATCAACAGCAACATTCTCAGCAATTGCTTAACAGAAAACACAGAACAGGCTGCAGATGGAGCATTAATCACTTCTGTTTAGCCTTTCATTCTGTCTGTACTATGGGGAAACGGTTAGGCAGCTCCATAAAACCTTCTGAGACGGTTTCATAACACAATTTCTAACTTGCATGATAAACAGCACTCCCTATTCCAACTTAAAACTGCCAAGGCAGGTTTTTGAACCTGCCTTGAAATTAAGCTTTGAAGTACTAGTATTCATTTGCTGTACATTCTGCACATGACAGCCCATCTTTTCTATAAGGCTACAAATACATGCACATACACATAAGTGTATGCGTATCAGTGAGAGCGGAAAACTATTAGCAAGGGAATCTTACGTATTGAAATAATTATGAACTAGTTAAATAAGAACTACGAATACTTTAAGACAGCAAATGACCCGATGGCATGTTGGTCTGACCGCTGGGACCCTATCAAGTGCAGCAAGGAAACAAGAACTGAAGGCAGCAGAGGGGTAATGCATCTCCCTGGCAGAAGCAAAATGAGAAAGCTGGATGCCAATACAGCAGTCATAGCTTGCCTAGATCACACTGGCTTTGTCTAACATTTTTCCAAATCTGTTTACTTGCTCATCATTTTTGATGAAGGAAGAGTAGCGTGTTGCAGCCAGCTAGGAGTAGTTAAATTGTGAGAATGTGCATGCCTGAACACAAACCAGTGCCACTCTGACAGCAAAATTCAGAGCAAATGAAATAACTGGAATTGTGCAATTTATCCACCTCTTTTCCCTATTTTGATTAGTACCCTTCTGGTATGTGCAGTGTGGACCAGAATGCTTCTAGCATCTGCTGAATATGTATGGGTCTCTTTACTTGCATTTCTTTATTTTTAATTACATTATTTTTCCTGCAAATAAAAAGTCTGGCCTTTTGTTGAAAATAACTAATGATATAAAATGACAAAACACCAGAAAATTAGGAAGGTCATTTGATGCACATGAGTGTTATCAAGAGTCCGTATCTAATAAAAGATTAATGGTAAATTCCTGCTAAAAGTCTAGCTACATATGGATTAATGATTGAGCTTGAGTGTATTTAGTAGGAATGGTTTGTAATGAACTCACATACAGTATTCTGCCCACCATCTATCTTAGATATTATCAGTTCCACTGGAAAAACAGGGCTATGTTTACACATTGGCTTCTGAAGTTTATAGCCTGGCATCTCGGTAGGAAAAACACCTATATATACACACTTTTTTTTTTTTTTTTTGGTAAATCAGAGGCCTGTCCTCTCCCAGATGGTAAGTGTCAGGAGAGTGATCAGAATGGGTGTAAAACCCAGATAAGGTGTAAACCTCCATATGCTGAGGAATACAGAATACCCTTTTCAAGGCAGCACGTTCCTCAGGCACCGCAAATTTTCATGGTCATTTGCAAATAACAGCTCAAGTACTGGCAAAGGGGGTCTCTCTCCCGCAGATTTCTACTTCCACCCCTAGAAAAGGGGTAGGAAAGCAAGGCAGCTCATTACAGATTACAGGTCGCTCAGCGTTGCCCTCAAAGCTCTCTGAGGTAACTCGCGGCCCTGCCGGGCGTCTCAGCATGGCCGCAGGAGCGAGGCCTGCCCTGCGGCCTGGCGCCGCCGCCGAGCACGGAGGCCACGGGAGCGGGCTGCAAACACCCACCACAGCTTTACAGCGGCCCGTGGCACTGTCCACAAGAGCATCTCAAAGTCCCAGAACACAGGGTACGTTTAATGAAAACACAGTATGCAAAAGTAATGTTTTTTTTCTTGTGTAGATTTCTCAAATGCGTTTTCAAGTTGTTAAGAATCCTCGGAGAAAAGCTGGGAAGTTACAGCAAATTTGTTGTCAGAAGTCAGAGGACATCCACTTCATGGCAATTTATCTTTTGATCAAGCACATAGGATCTCTTTTCCATTCCTTGATAGATGGAATAGACCAAAATTAAAGTATTTAAAGTGCAAATTTTGTAGGACATAATTTAAATTGTAAGCAGCAATCACAAGCTCTATTCTGAAGTTATATCCACTTAAGCAAAGATAAAAAGAAAAGAGAAAAATCAATTACTTCCACCCTAGCTGCCTTTTAAACAACTGTACTCTGCAAATCCACACACTTAAATCACTTGAGCTTACAAATTAGGCATTTAGGAAGTTATGACATGTTTAAAAGTCTGTTCTGCTGGCACTATTAGAGACACATACTGGGAGGTTCCCCGGTTTTGTTATCCAAACAGCCATGATAAACAGGAGTAAGCGAATGAACAGCTTGTCATAGGTCCAACAAAAATGTATCATCTTCAAAATACACCACTACACACTTCTGTGTTCTTATTTGCCAAAGGGCGTCTACTCTACAAATAGCATCTTTAACGAAGGTAACTCAAGAAATACTTGGCATCTGATAAGAAATATTATTTATTTAATAGAGGCTACAGTTGCCTTTTCTAATACAGAAGCAACAAAGTAAGCCTGAAACGTTCAACAGAGAATATTAACATGGAAATTAATTGGCAAAGCACTTTTGTAATAAACTACAGTTAAATATATAAACATATGAATATATAAACACATACAATATATACAGTTAAAAACAACTCATATTAACTATAGTTAATCTACATATTAACCATGTGTAATAAATATGTCAGCAAATGAGCTGTTGAGATAGGCAGCTGCACACATATGTACCTGCATCAACAGGGTGCATCAGTGAAAGGAAACTTGATTCTTTAGTCCGTACTCCAATAAATACCTTAAATTACTCCCAAAACTGACATCCAGCAGGTTTACAGACTCTCTAATGCACACATTTAGAATAGCAGAGTAGTGACACAAAGTGGAACAGTATATTCCTAATCCTACCTAGCTCCACCACAAAAAAAACCTCTCTGAAAATTATTCTGATGACAACCCCTTTTCTCCTCCTTCTTCCCCCAGGTCTATTTTTTCTTTAACCAGACAGCTAAAAGTCAGACACCAGAGCATTACAGACATATTTTCACCACAAGGACCATAGAAGTGGGGTTGGCTACCTAGAAGCCAGTCTAATGTTTTCTTCCTCCATCATGGGAAAAGAAAAGAAAGAAAAATCTTAACAGGTAAGTTAAGCAAGAAACCAGCAGCCTGGAGCAGTGAACGCTGCCACACAGGAACAGAAGTAACTAAATGCATCTTGCTTATCAGGTTGGCCATCTCTTTTAGAGTTACAATCCAACCCAAAACATTTTCCTCGCAAAGCAGAGGGGAATTTAGAAAGGTCTGCTTAGCCATCTGGGGCAATACAAAGCTACTGAAATAAGGCAACAAATTACAACAAATTCAGAAGAGAGCTAACTATCTAATAGTCACTTTAAACAGCTAACTAGTTTCACAGGGGCATAAGGAAGGCAGAGCAGATGACAACAAGCAGGATTCAAGATTGCAGGGAATGCCAGGTCCATTGGCGGAGGCTTTGCTGGTCTGTAGTACTGCTCCCTCCCTGGCCCTCATTTAGATGGACCTCTGCCGCACTCCATCCTGATCTTGCCAAAGCAGTAGTCTCAGAAAAAAAAGATATATATATATATATGCCTGAATGCAGTGGTAATTCATATCATACCTCTCTACATTTTTTTTTTCCTCCTGTGTATACCATCTTCCTTTCAGGGAAGAGGAGGCATCCTATGAGGGAGCACTGCTTTACACCAGCAATGACTGTACCTTGAAACAGGTACACATAACAGAGGAGCGAGAAGCCACCAGCTGGAGCAAATGCCTCCTATCTTCTGTGTTCAAATGCTGTTAATAGGTTTCTTTACTTATAAATCAACAGGCATTGTTGACTTCACAATCCTAGTAAGCTACAATGATTAGAAACAAATATTTTTAAGAGTAGATAGCCTTCTAATTTAAATTAAGAATTCCTTGGAGACCAAGGTTAAAAGTTTAAGTTTTTGTTCCCTTACACATGCAGACTATACCTTTTCAAAACATCAGCAGCTTAAAGGTATTAGACAAGTCAGCAATATCACAGATATCAGCATACAAGTAAGAGCATTCCCCAAGAAAATGGATGATTTTAAACATACCTGGAGTTACATTTCCTCTCCTAGAGGAAAATATTTGGGAAGAACATTTATGCAGAACAAAAATAGCTAACATTTTAAAGTCTACTATTAATTTACAGTACTTGTTTTATTTTTAAAATATTCATTGTCTTTTAAAAGGCAAAAAAAGGCTAAACATGCTTGACAGGCATGAAAATTGTTTTATTGGCCCAGCTGATCATACTAGCTTGTTCACTCTAAGTATCTACTATATTTACAAGATACCAAAGCTTTTATAGACTATTTGAATATGCTATGTAGTTTGGTTAGGAAGTGTCCTTACAGACAATTTGCAGAAATCAATTTTGAAAACTGGATGCTTTTTCTTTTTTCCTGTTACTTTTCTGGAAATAGTAAACAGGCTAAATTAGTATTATGGATATGTAAAATCATTTATGCATTTTAACCACAGCACAAAGTATTTATACTTTGTTAAACTCACCTGAAGCATAAGATGCTAAACTGCTTAACGGCAAATATAAAAATGCTACTCTATAACATAGTGTACAGTTACAAATAAGGATAATATTTATACCTGTGAGGGTCTAATATATGGTATGTCTGTTCTTTGTTAGGTTAAAAAACAAAGTCTGCCTATATGCCTAGATCCATTTTTTTCTTACTTTTATACATGTAATAACATGTAATACCATGGTATTTTAGAGTGACATTTCCATACAGTCTGAAGTAATTCTTACTGAATCCAACAGAAGATAAGTGCTAGTATAAATAGAAAATTATGCTTTCAATGTCTCTGAAAGTATGGTTGAACTCAGTTTCCCAAGTACAGGACCAAGGGGGTTAAACCCTTCGGTTGAGCTGATTCTCTCAAAATCATGCTTATCACATGAACTAGAACACTTTTCCTGTCCTGTTACTTGAAATCCAGTTGAATAATCAACATTATAGCTTGCACAAAAGAATCAAACTTCACATGTTTGATGAAAAAGCAGATTTCCGAGTCCTTAGCATATGCCACAGGAGAGCACAATGCAATATAAAGGAATTTCCTCCAACTGTTCTTGTCACCACTAGGCAAATAGATACTTCATTGCCTTCAACTATAATGTCCATGTTAATTTTTATATTCTCAAAACATACTAGTATGATGAAAATTGGGTCAAACCTTGTACGAGCTGGTGGGCATGGCGGACTTTTTATTTGGAATAAATGTGAAAGATCTACGCTTCCTGAAAGGAGCAATTCAGTGGAATAATATGAACCATTGCCTAAACCACAGCCCACAAAAAGCTGCTCAGAAGTGGAACTACAAGGACTTTTGCTAGAGGCTAAATGTTACCTTAAGGATCCAGGTGCAGTCTGACATTCCTCTGTTATTGTGGGCATTGGCAAAGAGAAAAGAAGGCTGGAGTGCCAAGGATACTCTGAGAAAAGCACAGATAATATGGCACCAGTAGTCCTGATTAAACTTCTTTGCGTGCAGCTGAGCCCAAACAGACAGGGACTGCATGCTCTGTCCTGAAGCATCCATGTGTCCAGTCTGGCAGGATTCCTGCAGTCAGGAACTCTATCTGAAAACCCTTCAAGAAAATAAGACCTTAGGAACTGGCTCACAGATTGTTAAGCAGCCTAATCACAGCTTTCCAGAGCATCATCCTTGTGGGCTCTGTGCATTTATAACTCATCTCTTCAGAAAGAGGAGGGGAAGGGAACTAGGGGAAAAAACAAACAAACAATTAAAAAAAAAACCAAAAAAAAAACCCACCACACACTAGAAGGGAAGTGGTAAATAGTTGTTTTGAGTCGTATACATAGCCCTCTAGAAACCCTTTGCTCTATATTAATAGTAAAAGAGAGATCAAGGTAAAGCAGCAAAAACATCCATTCACTTGTCTCACCACTCATTTCTCTGTCACTATTTCACTCCTTCCTAATTGCGCAGCTTTAAGATTCAGAAAGCAAGATTCCAATCTATATACCTCACTTTTCTACTCCCTCTCTCTTCGCTGCCATTTTTTCCTTCTGTTTTGCAATTAAAAGCACTCCTAGGCAAAGAAAAACAGTCCTATCTGCTCCTTGCTTTTGGCCATGCTTTGTCTGTCTCCAACTTCTTTCAAGATTTCATTTCTCAGCTTAGACCCATGACGAGTGTCTTCACCAAGTGATTAATACTGGGTTTTGTTACTTCACCCTGAAGATGGGACTTCAAAAGTTCATTTGTACCAGATAATCGACATCCTTTTGTCCACCAATATTGCACTTGGAACAGGATCAAATGGGATCAAAGCTTAACAACTCAACTGACCTCAGCCTGAGCACCACCCCCCTTTCCTGCCTGCCTGCTCTCCCTGCCTTCACCCCTACCAGCACAAAAACTCATCCAGACACCATCCTGCAGGTTTCATCTGAACACCCAGGAAAAATACAGAAGTGAAGGTTACCAGCACTCTTAATGAACTCCTTAAAGAAAATGTGCAAACTGACACAGAGACCCCTACGCAGTCCTCGGTACCAACTCTTAGTACTGTCACAGTAGCCCAGAAAGTCATGGAAAAATTTTATGGGAAAATATGAAAGAGAAACTTAACATTAGTGAAAATTATTTCCATGGATTTCTATTTTGAATTCTCCACTGTTTTCTGGAGGGACACAATTTTTAGTTTCTATGAAAATTCTCAGATAGTCCAAGACTGATGGTCAAAATACATAAACAGAAGTTCTTATCTATGTCCCTGGTCAAGCCTTTAAAATGGTCATTTCACCCACACAACTTTCCTACTAGTTATTTTGCTACAGTTCCAATCTTTCAAATATGTTTTACACAATGACAAGAGCACATCAGATTACTTTCACTCAGATTAGGCTAAATGACCCATTCCTTGAAATCAATTATTTGTTGAGATAAAGTGCCACTGAAAGCTTTGTGATGCATTTTCCAAAAGAGGAACAACTTAGCACTTTTTGTGATAATACGGCATAATTCCAGTGTCCTCCTTACAATATTAAAGATTTAGTGCATCTTGACTGACATTACAAATCATTTCTCTATAGATACTGTACTTTAACTATGGCTTTAAGAACACATTTCTTTTTTTTAAGATTCCAAGATAGACTCCTGGTGATCTGTAGTGACAGTCCTCCTAGGGATCTATAAACATAGGAAAGATACATAATTGATTCTACTGTCCCATACGTTAATGGATTTTCAATAGTATTCTACAAAACAATTAACAGTCTCTTCATTCTAAGTAAAAATTAGCAGTTTACCTTTAAGAATTTTATGCTACTAAAAGAAAATTAATTCTCCCCTCCTCCCGCTGCCCCCGGAACAATAGCAAGTTTTTTCACTTTCATTCAGTGCCCAAACCTGAGGAACAATGTTTGACACAGCAATGACTGCTCCATTGTTTTGCAAATTTAATGGAGGTTCTAATGTATTTTAACAAGAGCGTTAAGTTTAATAAATCTGTTTCAACGGTCTATCTGATCCAAATTACTAAAATGAATTCTATTAAATATTAGAAAGAAATTGTATCAATAAGGGGAGGAAAAAAAAAAAGCCCTTCCTTTTGATGTAAAATTTACTCCAATAGGAGCAGATTTTCAATGCATCTCTTTTGGTATTCACTTAAATATTGGAGTGAAAATGCCACTTTCTTCAGAGGACTGATGACCTATTCTGCACATCTACCAGCACGCTGAGTTCACTATAACGCATCTATTGACGAGAGCTGTTTGCTCTCATTCTTTGTCCTTTCACATTCAGTTATTTTCCTCCTGGATCTTATACAACAGACTACTGTTGCTATTTCTGACAATTCCAAGCTTTGTCACCAGATATAAAGTTCTGCTATTTTAAAAACACTAAGTAAATTGAGACCTCCATCCTACTGGAAAGTGTATGATCTCTCACATGGGATTATATTTCCAGGATTTGACATATCTTTGAATCTCAACTCAATGCCTTAAACTGCCATGGTCCTCTGCAACAGGGCTGTAAAATTTCACTCTTCTGTCTGTGACAAATGAAAAATGATTTATAATCCATTTGTGATCTAACCCAGCAATGGTCTTCATGGAAAATAATTATGATTTGCAGCAAAAGTTACTTCCTCTCTAAGGCAAAATGTAATACACAATTAAGAACTCAATAACCAATTGCAAACCAATAAGACTGTGTTCTTAAGCCTAAAGAAAATTCTAACCGGCTTCACACAAGAATAGAACGGGAGGGTGGGGGGGATGGCGGGAGAAGAAAAAAGAAAAAAAAAAAAAACATGAACATGTTAATGCTGTTTTTCCCCAATCATATGCTGAACCCAACCTGGCAATAAATATGTGAATCTCAGTCTATCACGAGTAAAAAAATTTATCATGACTAGTAGCAATGACTCATTGGAAAGAAAGATAACACACGATAACCCAGGGAACTGTGTGAAAGACCTTAAAAATCCACTTGAAACGGAACAGCAAGCAGGCTGCAATAGATGCAAGCAATCTAATCCCAGCATTCAGTCTCACAGCCTCCAAAACACTTTGGACAGCCTGTTCCTTTCAGCTGCTAGAGGCAAGTGAAGCTTTAAATTCATAAGGCACTTTGTATTCGGAGACTGATATCAAGGGCAAAAATTCTTTATAAAAATCTAAGCAGTAAAGAAGGAATGTCTCTAACCAGACATTTCCTTAAAATCTCTTAGTAAAGCTAATATGTTAATGTTTCAGTAAATGTAGCTAGCTGGTTAGTTATTTGGCTGGTCTGATACACACAGAAAGTTATTTTTGAAGTAATTGCTGAAATTATAGTAACTGACTTGATTTATTATTCTTTCCTTCCTCACTATGCATTTTATTTTATTCCCTCCTGTGCAGGTGATATTCATGGGTACACAGTGCAAAAATCTACCAGGGAAGAGAGAATGCGGCTAATGGGGCCTTGATTCCCACACATGATGTTACAGAGTAGTGAGTGGATCTTCCTCAGCCTTTCCGAGAAGCTGCTTCTGTCTGTACCCTACAACATACAGACAACTGAGCCGTGTTAGACTGCATTGAGTTACCAGAACCTGTTCAGTGTAGCTTCCTGTGCTAAATAGAAAAAGTTTGACCCAATAAAAATACTAATACAGATACTGGTAAGAAGACCGTGAACATTCAGGCCTATTCAAGTCTGTCCTGAACAAACTGAAACACTTGCTACCCAAACT
The DNA here is from genome assembly GCF_059628265.1 of Tinamus guttatus. Lineage (NCBI taxonomy): Eukaryota > Metazoa > Chordata > Aves > Tinamiformes > Tinamidae > Tinamus > Tinamus guttatus. The sequence continues at coordinate 8,699,834 of NW_028288649.1, forward strand.
GGAAATGCTGGTTTATGTGTACGAATCACATATGATTATATGTGTGGGATACATATCTAAAAGGTTTGTTTCAATCACTTCTACTATTTGTATTATCTGGGAACTCAATCAGATCAAACTAATTTCATTAGTCTTTGAGAAAACCAGAGAAATAAGACATGACAAAAAAGAACGAGAGCTATAAATAATATACTTGTTTTCTAGTTCATAGTAAATACATACAAGCATTTTCTATAGGATGCCAAGAACATCAGATTGAGGCCATTTTATCTAAATTCATCTAAAACAATTGTACATAAAAGTGCTGTGGATGTATAATTTTCTGCCAATGCAAGGAAAATAACCCGTAAAGGATTGATTCCAACAGCAGTTAGAAAAGAGAAAAATGTAACCACATGTTGAAGTTACACAAATACAGTCTGAAATTTACCTGAAAGAATAACTGACCTCTGGGACAAATAGCCAAGGACTGTGTTTGTCCCCTTCATTAATTTGTTTAAATCAGAACTCACCCTTTGGTACAAGATATGCTTTAGTTCAAACAAGAATTAAGTCAGAAAAGTCTTAATGTAATGAGATAGGCAGAAGGTCCCACTTGATTATAATTGTCCCTCCTGATCTATTAATTTATGAATGAATGTTGCATTGACATCTTTGAGACCTGTATTTTATTTATTAATGCTAGGAATTACTGCATGAGAATATGTATGAGACTATATGAAAAGAGTGTCATAATATGCCATCAGACTTGAAAGGACGATGTAGAAAACCTAACTTCATCACTTGGTCATGTACACACATGTTTAAAACTGCAACTAAAAAAAATGTTATTAGGTTCTACTTGCTTAACTTGTTCAGTCCGGCAAGGTTTACGGGTCTCTGAATCGAAGAGAAAGTGAGGGCTGTTTAAAATACACACACACACATTAACTATTGAAGCAGAATCTAAAGCAGGCCAGAATTTGGAACCGCAGACAACGGAAAGTCTGGGAAAACATGATCCAAAAGAGATTCAGATTATTACTGTGTGAAAAATATACACTTTTCATTGCATTAGTACTAGAAATAATGATGATTTTTATGGTACATTTGAGTTTCATGTTTAATACAGCTTATAAAAGAAGTTCAGTATTATTCCCTGATGTATTACTATTCTGCTAGTGTACAGCTGCCAACAGTAGTTAAATCTGATTAAGGCCCCCTGCCGAGTTAATCAATCTGATAATGTCAGACATTATTAAGGCAGCATACATGATACGGGCACACTGCCTATTATCAGTGGCATGTACACCAGTGCCTTTGTCTTCAAAGAGCATTGAAGCTACTTCAAATAGATAAGCATAGAAAGGATAAAAAAAAACATTGTAAACTTTTCGTCTCAAACATTTGTATGCAACTGTTTCTAAAACACGACCATTTGTTACAAGATACCATCGTTCATCTTATGTTTTGGAGGAGAAACAAAAAATTTAGAGCAACAACCTAGAATTTGAGAATACGTTACACCATTCTGATCAATGCAAACTTGTTTTTAAATAGAAAAATCTTTAATTTGTTTCCCAGAAGCCATGTAAGCATCTCAGTTTGAGACATACACATACAAAAACCCCACAAGTCTTCAAAATACTTGTACACTCTCTGATCTAGTCAAAAGAATATTGCTCCTACACCACCATTTTACCCATATACCTTAATGGCAAAGACATTTGTATATTTGAGGACAGATAATTCTTTTCTGTTTACATTAAATTGAAAAGCAAAGTTCTGTCTCTTTACAATAAGCTACATTTACTTTTTGGATTTAAATACTGTCACAAAATATCTATCTTTACTATAAAGCAAATCAAATCCTCAGTTGATGAAAAAAATGAGGAAAGGCACATTGTGCAGGAACTTACAGCATACTTGCACAGGACGGGACAGGGCATCTGGGAAGGGGCAAGATAAGGGTGGCCAATGGAACATAAGCAGCAAGGATAAGGATTTAATAATCACATCTAGCATAAAACAGGGGTCAAGGCAGACTGCTCTCCTGGAGCTGCCAGAAAGGCAATTCCTTTAGTGGCTTATGATCCATGAGAAGTTGGAGGCAAATCCCTTTTCTATCTATAGACAAATTCCTGGACACTCAGTTGAGTACTAGAGTCTTAAATAACTTGTAATGAAATCTACTCGACTGCACCCGACTTAGTTCAGCAGTGCAAGTAACATCAATTACCCCTTCTATCTACCTATTAGACCGATATGCCCTATCAACCCAGAATAAAATAATCAGTATTTTTCAAGACACCAGAAATCACAAATGCAAGCAAGAGCAACTCAGAAAACAGATTGACTGATTTGTTACTTGAAAGGGGAGGAGAAGGAAGAGAAAGAATATTATAATTATATATAAAGAATATTAAACTTGAAGACTGAGTCTAGTAAGAATTCTATACAACATCTCTCTATAGGAGCAATGAAATAAGGCTAGGTGAGAGCACATACATGGTATACCACTGATGTTTTATGTATGTATGTATGTAGCTTTAGTCAATTCAAGATCTCAGAGTATAAAGAAATACTTTGACTAAGAAAACAGTTTTATTCCATGACAAGAGACTCCTAACAGATCAGTGCAAAATATACCTGTACGCTTATAAAGATTGGTCCACTGATTTTTATAATAACAAGTCACAATCAGAGAGTTAAGCAACACAATATTTTTCCCCAACATTTTTTCAGTTTCCACTCCTGTTTTGGCAGCACTTTAATTTCAGTGTTTTTTGGTTTTTTTTTTTTTAATCATTTTAAAATAAAAGGAGAACAATAAACCACAAAGCTCCTTTATTGCTGGATTAACTCTCGTTCAAGAACAGATATGCAGCAGTTTTTATTTCAATTACAACTGTCAGGGGAAGGTCATAGCAAAAGATTTTTTGAGGCAAATATAGGTTTCAGTCCCTTTTTGCTATCAGGAACATGCAATACTTATCATACTGCCTTTTAAAAGAAAAAAAACATTTAGCCAGCATTAATTCTTTAAAGAACAGCAGAAACATTCCTAAAGCTTGCTACAGTTTTAAGAGAAATACACAACTGGAGGCTTTTTCTTTCATTTTTTTTTTAAATGGAGCATTATCTTTTCCTTGTTTTTTTCCCTGTCCGCTCAAAACAAATAAAACTGAAAATCAGCAAGTAAAAATAGGAAAAGTGCAAAACAACAGTAGCAAGCATTTACTTATGTGTTCTATATTTTTATGGGTTTGCATCTCAGAGCTGAGGTTTCATGTGGATTATCTAATGTGTAATGAGGGTTTTATTTGCATAGTAATATTCCCACAGGGCAAAAGGGTGAAGGTCTCTCCTTTATCAGGCTGCTAATTTTCATGAATCTCATATGAATTTAATATATCTGAAACCTCTTTCCTCTGCTGACTTTGGTTGAAATTGACCAGTGATTGGGGGAAAAAATGGTACTGGGAGAAATAGAGCAGTTGACAGGCCTGACAGGAATATGTAGGCTGGGTGTTTAAGTCACATTTCCCAAGAATATTTCCCCAAAACCACATCGTCTGATCAAGACATTAAAAATTCACACATCAACATAGACCACAAATAAGAAAAGAGAGAGAGAACTGGGGCTTTCTTAGTTTAATACCAGTAGTTTGTTGCTGTGAAACTGTTTCCCCTCTGGCTAGCTATGAAGCATATTCTGAAATTTCAGGTGCCCCTATAATAATACTAATAAATAAGCACCTTGCTGTTTCTTCCTCCTCCACTCAAATAACACCAACTACAATATAATACCTATTCTTGGATTCGCTGTTCTACTATTAAATGCAGTCTGTGCTAAAGTGATATAGTTATGTGTTGGGAGCTGAACATTCATCCCCCACATCTGACAGCTAAATGAGTAACAAATGCAGTTTTGAACATATGTTCAAATATAGGGAAACCCTCACTATTTCCCTTAGGCTTTCTGAGAAGCATTAACCTTGTTTGGAGTTTTGGGGATGGAGTGAGGGAATGGCAGGGTGTCAGGAGGCCACTACAGTGTGCCAAAAAGAACTAGTGCCATTTATCCGTAGGGCCAAAGAGATATGGCGAGGTTCCTCTATCTCTGCATGGTCCTGTGGATAACCTGTAAAAGTTAACATCATTTTCCCCTTCTTGGCCAAAGGAACCTTGACTCTTACTACAGGCTAACACCGTGTTTCACTGACACTGACCACAGGACAGACGCTCTGGACCCTCTCAGAAGCACATCTCAAAGCTACTGCCCGAGTCAGAACTGCACGACTGTGTCACTGAAGAATAAGGTTCAAAGCCAAATACACAGTCATGACACTTGGAGAATGCCCGTCAGCGCAGTGTTTTCTTTCAGTTCCTCATATTGGCAAGGGGCGGGATGGGAAGAGACATGGAAGGTACCAGGGCAATTCTCTGTTCTAGCTCTCTTAAAAGCAGCAGACCCCTCACTGGGGTACACAAAGATGGAAGTATTGCCAAAACCTACTTCCCTCTGAAAATTAAACACATCCCAAAATGGGGTCTTATGTACAGCCATAGAGAGCTGAGAAGCCGAGGTGCTGAGAACCTTTGCGCCACCACCGAGCTCAGTCCCTGGGGAAGCTGTTGGGTGAAATCAGCTCTCTCTTTCCTGGGCAATTCCCTGACTATCCAACACAAGAGAACGTGTTGCCCACGGCCACTGGCATACGAAAGCAGTAACTGCAAGAGTTACGTGTGGGCTCTGGGCCATATGGTGTGTAGGCTTATTGTAGGAATTTAGCATTTTTGAGACTTCTACTTTCCTGTCAAATTGGTTGAAATTAGCCACTGAGCTTCCTCTTTAAAAACAACATTATGATTACATAATCTTTTGCCATTGAAAAATACATTAAGGAGCAAATGGGAATAACATTGAAGCTGTATTTCTGCTCTTCAGAACAGCAGGAAGGAGAAGTCAGAAGACACGGCGTCACTGACAGGAATATTTACCGGAGGCCGGAGCTTTAATAAATGTAAGCTTCGCATTACAAAATTGAGCATATATTACAGAGTGCAAGCTTATCGCTATGAAGGTTTAAAATAGAGTTCAGAAGCTAAGCCAATTTAAACCATAAAGCAATATTCCATTATCCCTACAGAAAATAGTACAGAGTATGTATGACTGACATACAAAAACATAATCTTATTTGTTGTTTAGCCACTTCTAGAAACCCAACATTATGCTAGGATGTCTGCAAATAATACAAATGCTGGTTTGCGAATGAAACAATAAATCAGGTAAAATAATATAGTATCAGAGTCAATACTTGGGGAAATATTTAGCTTCCAGATAGTCATGTTAGAAATGAATTTATTTTCAATGCATTACGACTACAATTTCCTCACCCCTATCCAGAATATTTACATTTTGTACATACTCAATCTGCAGGCAATATAAACAGTGCAAATCACCTCTGCAGACAAAGCTGAGTAAGTGGGGCCAGCTTGGGTTTGTTTTTGTTTGTATGCTTGTTGTTTTAAACCAGGACAGGCCATTAGCCATTGGTATTACCAGCACATGCTTGGCATTTTGATTCAGGTAAAAAGTTTCATTTGGGAGGCAGCAATTGAAAACTATTATCTACTCATTTGCTGCTGCATTATCTCTGTGGACCTTCAACTATCTACCCAAACTCCTTCCTGTCCCTTGCCCTGTCAAAATGTGAAGCCCCACTCCAGGGATCTCTCATTAACACATTCCAAAACCTAATCCTGAAGTTCAAAATTTTTTGACTTTAACCAAAGTCATGGAATACGCTCTACTACTACGCCTCCTTCGTGATGAGCTATCAAGCAATTTGGACTACTAAATCTCTGTACTCTCTAAGCGATAATTTACCCATCTCTTCTGTAACACATGTATGCAAAACAAGTTAATAACTATGAACAGGAGCATGCTGTGGTTCTATACATTCCTGTAAGACCAAGATAGCAATTGATGATTTCTCAGTTAAGGTATCACATAACAGATAAAGCACATTCACACCTACTGTAGGCAGCTCATATATCAGAGATAAGAGTACTCACTTTTGAACACAGTCGGGCAGAAGAGAAGACAGACACACACACAGACCAACAAGAGACTTGCAGGGATGGCACAGAGCAATCTCACCTTCAGGATATCATTCTCTATCACTCATTTGGGAGGAGGAGGAAAGTCCATCGATGGCAAGGAAAGAGGGAAGATGACAAATTGAGAGATCACAAGCAAGGAGATTTTCATATGCAAGACCTCCCTCTTCATCCCACAGAGGAGAGTCTTATATCCTTATATTCCACTGAAGAGCTGGTCCCAAAATCTGGGAGTTAATTACAAGGCATGAAGCTAGTTCAATGATGCCCATGAAGATCTCATCGGCAGCCTTCTAGGCACCAAATTAGCAGCCTTCACTTAGAATCTGCACAGACTCCTGGAGAGTGTTTGGGAGGATCTAACACCTGTGGCTCTCACAAGTATCAGCCAAGGAGGAAACCTAGAAATGAGTTCAGGAGGTAGGATGAAGGCTGGGATGCAGACTACAGAACTGTGTACTCAGTAGTGCTCTCTGTAAGGCTGCAGGAAAGCAGCAAAGTTAAATACATGGTGTAGCAAAGATGAGTTCAGATTTATTTAGACAGCGAGAACTTTGGGGATAAATGGAATTGCCATAGGAAGAGGAGCCAAAAATAGAGAAAAGAAATCACTTAATGTGCAGTCTTTTGGAAAAGGGAAGAAGCCAACCAGCCAACCTTTTAACTTAACATTTCAGGTACAGCTTCCCTTTTCTTCTATGAGGAAATATCTAAAAGTACATTAAGATTCTACTGCAATTCCCTGATCAAATCAGCTTCTAAAAGTAATAATAATACATTATCAAGTAGCAATGATATATTATCTCTCAAAGGAGAGAAATAATTTGTTTGTTCTACTCACAACTAGATGATGTTATCACTAATTAATTTATTTTAGGTTAAGAGAAAGGCAGATAGTGCAGAGAAAATATTTGCCATACTTCAATCACATTCAAGGCTTAGTGAACCCTGAAAGAAAGAATGATAGCTCTGAACCTCTAGTGAAAAACAGACCAGATGGATGGAAATGATCTCTTTCTCTCTCTGCACACACTCAAATAAACACCTAGTAATACTTTTGATTTCTGAACACCACCACAGGAAAAAAAAAAAAAAAATCTAGGAATTGAGCTCAGTCTCTCACAATTTCAGTAAAACTGAAGATGAACACAGAATGAAAGAGATTCCAGCCGATGAATAATGAACTGCAACTGAGACAACAACAACAGAAAAGGGAGGGGGAAAAAAAAAAAAGGAAAGAAAAATAAAAGGGTTAGGTAGAATCAGTCAAATTTATCCCAAGGTAGTTAACCTTTATGCTAACTACCTGCTGTTATATACTTGAATGGTATTGACCACACTATTTCATGCTATGAGAGCCAAATAAACTTATTAATTCCATGAAACAATTAAGCATATTTTGACTTTAGAAAAGTTTTCTTGGTTTGTTTTTATTTTTTTTGCTAAAGTACAATAAAATTAAACCCAATAAAACTCAGAATTAAAGAATTGGATTTCACTCTCTCCTCTTGCTGATGTCTTAGCCATTATAAAAAAAAAAATTCATTGAGGCCAACCCTGGAGCCATCTAGCTAGCATTGGTTATTGAAGGCACACAAAATTTAGTAATAACCCTCTAAATGTTTCTTTGGCCCACACATAACGAGAGGACAAATATGCTGTGGGATAGTCAATAATTCAAATTCAATTTTTACACGTGGTAGAGAGGGACAAGATTGATAGCAATATGCCATCCATTTTCATCAGTCACACTTAGTCCTCAGACCTCTATTATCCACAAATCCTGCTATACAATCAAAGGGAAAGAGCTGCTGAATTATTTATTAAAACTGACACCATCAATTATGCTCCCATGTAAAAAGTCACTGAGCAGCCATTTAAAGAATTATAATGGACATTTTGGTAACTTTTGACCAGGTTAACAACTGCTCAGCTTTTGTAGAAGCTGGAAGCTTTTCCTCAGTCATTTTACATCTGAAGAGTTAAATTTGTAAAAGAATTATTTTCTGCCACTGCAAAGTGAAATCTCATATGCTTGCTGGCCAACAAAATCTAGAAGTGTCACACAAATACTGTTTTCATTAAAAATTTTTCATATCACCTTTTGACATAATTTGCAAAGTCTGCAGGCACATACCTGAACTGACAGCCTTAGAATAATATTTCCACATTTCAAGGCTAGCTACAGGGACCATCATCAGCAGCAGTGACTCTGAATAATAACCCTGGGCATGGGTGGGATTTCTTGGCAGCCAGCTAGACTCACATGCCAAATCCTGATCTCTCAGTATAAGGCTGGAGGCAATTACTGGGTTCCCTTTCCACACACAGGGTTCTTCCAAATCCACATACAATTTCCATGAAACCTGCATTACCTTTTAACATCAGGGTGGTTCTGTTTTAGGAGACACAAGTAACGGATTCGTTACTACACAGCAACACCAAACTACCCCAATATGCTAGCACACCATTGCACTCAGAAGACAGAGCCACATTCCCAAAACATCCTGTCTAGACAATTAGGCAAAACCACAGCCCACGGAGGCATTTTCCAGAGCCACCTGGTAGCTCTCATTCTGGAGTAAATGCAGCCCAATCACAGTTAGAAAAGTGTCTCTTGCAGCAAGATCTAATGGTAAGGTGAAACCTGGAAGCAACGTAATAGACAAATGATATATATCCTCTCATATATATGATATATATCCTCAGCCTGGAAAGGTGCCCAGATTAACAGTTTCTCTGCATGGTGATGTGTAAGGCATAAGGACTGTGCCTACAACAGTAAATTAAACATGCCAGGACTGTCTTCTGGCACCAAGGCCAACTGTCTCGGAACAGCCTGTGTCCATATCCCCTCACTCTTCAAAACATGCAGTTGCCTGATGGAAACATCCTTGAGCTTTCCCTCTCCTAAACCAGCAGTTCTTTGGGAGAACACTAGTTGATGCTGGCCAAAACCTGGACAGACTGTTCAAATAACTCAGTAATACAGAAAATTGAGTTTCACAGTCCAGGACGGCCCTCTGGCATCGTTCATTTTACCGAAGGAGATGGGAGGAGAGGGAGAGAAAGAGCAAGAGAGTAAGAAAAAACTCAAGAGGCTGATAGGCCATGAAACACGGCCAGAGATGGAAACCATTACAAGGAGTATTTTTCCCTGAAATTCCACTGCAGACAACCTACAGTCTAAATGCAATTAGAATTCAGTGATCGATCTAGGTATGAATGCTTGCCGTGTTTGTAGAGCAACCAGCCAAGTCTCAGCTACTATACTCCCATTTCTAATATTCCAGTAGATCCCTTCATTAATATAGTTTCTTTCACTTTCTGTGGCATGCAAAGGCCCCTGCTATAGCACATGCTCTGTCACTACCATTTTTAACGATGAACAGGTTCACTAACCCACTCTTTATAGAGTTCTTGCTCAAACATATGACTATTTACAATAGGTATGTTTATACAAGAACAAATTGGCAGCAAATGTATTCTTGTTAAATGTATCCTCTGGATCACTTACTTCAGATTGGATGTCAATTTAAAAGCTATTTTCAAAAGCTTTTTCAGAAATCTTTACCTTTTACTTGAAGAATGGTGTGGCTCCTCACACAATGTTAACACACAAAAATACTTGTTTTTAATGGACTGCCAGCAACTCCCGGTTTTCATACTTAACTGAAATAAGACTGAGATTACTCTGGCTGCTATCCATTAAGACAGAATTAGAGAATATAATTTTACCTTTAATAATAAGGCTATTGGGAGTATAACAATCAAAAGTCAGAAGTGTTTCACCCTGAAAACTGGAGAACCAAGCCCTTACAGGAACAAGAATGGATCAAATTGTCATAAATGAAGTAGCTTAGAAAGCAGGCAGACTACAATGATTTTTTTTCTTTTTTTTAATGAAACTAATTTTAAGAAAGAAAAAGAGAAGCAGTGCAAAACTGAAACACTGCATTCCAGAGTGATCAATATATCTAGCCTTAATCTACAGCCCTCCAAAGGCATCCTTTAAGACTGTAATGTTATGAACGACAACAACAAAAAGAATCTATGAGAAGAAACATTGTGTTTAAAAAAAAAAATACATGGATGTCTTCTTTTTAAATTGACTAAATCTTTTTAGTAAATTTAAATCTTAACTTGCATGTTTTTGTATTCCCCTGAAACATTCTTTCAAATGATACAGTATCTGTCACAAAAAAAATCATTGTGTAACTATTTTTAAGGTGATTTATATGCTAAATCAATGCCTCCCAACTTGTTAGTAGCATAGTCTCTTCTGAGAAAAACATCACTCTTCCACACATCCCTAAGATGACTTCTTCCCTATGCTCATCAAGAGTTGCTTCTACGTTCTCTCTCAGGAATGCCGCTCCTGCCTCCTCACGTTTATCTTCAGGAACTTAGTGCAGCAGGATCCAAGATGAGCCTGCTTTTTTTCCGGCTGAAAACCGTAAGGCATTTAAAAATTAAGCATATCACCTGCTCCATTTTTTGTTGAACAATTTAGTTACTGCCTTCAGGAGCAGAAAAGGGACTAAGTGTCTACTGTTCTAGTATCAAAGAAAGTTTGGAATAACATGGGGGTTTTTTAATGCTTCTTGCCATTCTAGCACGCTGGTGAGAGTGCTGGGGCAGGCAGGAAGCCGCAGCCATGCAGACCAGGCCGAACACGCAGCTGGCAGCTCTCTAGGATCACCTTCATGTCACCTGCAGATCAGTCATTTCCCCTACGCGAGGTTAGACGTGCCTGACTACGTGAAATGGGATACACGTTTAAGATGGATTTGAGCTGCGCAGATTTAGACCAGCTTAATGAAATGGCTGGCGCTTTGCTCTGATACAAAAGCAAAGGCACTAAATGCAGAGGAATTCAGTAACTTCTAAGTACGCAGAAAGAAGGTGTTCAGAATAAATGACATTTCTTCTTTACATGTATCTATTTTATCGACACAAGGAAGTGAAAGCACTTAACAGAATTTACTGTTAAAGACAACAGTCAGCTAAATAACTTCATTGCTTAGAAGTCTAAAAACAAAATAATACAATCTAGAGGAGTAGAAAGAGCGTGTGTTTCTCCAACAAAATGGTTTTGCAAAATTTGAAGTTCACTAATTAACTCTTAGATTAAAACATCAGGTCAAACTTAATAGTCAATTCAATTAGGGTAAGATTTACACATCCATTCCACTAGTTCTTCATGTTCATACTCTTGCTTCCAAGTGCAAACACAAGATATGCTTCAGGTCTAACAATGAAGCATTCATTTAAATGACATGCCAACTCAAAAATACTGGAATACTCAGGCTTTTCAATAAGAAATATTATGTTATAATCAAAATCATACAGCAGAATCCATCAAAAATGTTGTTGGATAACTTCCATTAACTTGCGCCCCCACCAAAGCATTTTTTGCAGGAAAATAAGGTTTCCATTAAAATTAAATAACTGAAGCCAATAACACTTGTAAAGACAACAAGAGGCACTGTGGTTACTTCATACTTTTCCAGCAAGCTTAGTTTCTTAGCCACCTCTCTTTGTCAGGAGAAAACAGCAAAAACAAACATCTAACTGAAGATTATACATCTATACCTAGTTTTGCATTATTTGAGCAAAATACATAATTTAAGACTATTTTTACTTAAACCGGTCAAAAAGCTGCCTGAACATTTAGAAACAAAGTTTACACTGGTTCTGTTTAAAAATCAATAGACCTGATATAAATCTAAGGAAGGCAAAAACCAAAAAATGAAAAAAAAAAAAACCAAAAACACAAACAAAACAAAACAAAACAAAAAAACACACACCACACACACACACCCCGCACACTATCTGGACACTTTTTAATTAAGCCTGATTTAAAACTAATTTAACAAAATCATAAGCTTGGGTAGTCTGCATATTTAGATAAAGCTGATGATTCAAGTCACTATACCAAAGAATGAAAGAATGCACAGCAGAAAATGGAAGAAAATAGCGTAAAACTTGCAAGCCAATTATTTTACTGCAGAGTAAGTGGAATAGTAAGCAAAATGAATTTATAAATTGAATAAAAAAAAATTAGAACTTAGTGACATCTATTCTTAAAAAAAATGGACATTTACACATTTTCTCTCCATTAATACATTTTATCTCCAAAGATAAGCAACAAATTTAACTTTTTCTAATCATTATACAGGCAGTCTATATTTGATGCTGAATTCTCCAGTGACTGACCACTTTCTACAACCGAAAGGCAAAAATTCAGTGGTACATTATCTTCAAATTGCTATAATGCCACAAAATATTATCCAAAACATTTAAGGCTAATGTAAGTTCTTAAACTGAAACATGAGTAGTTTGACATTTATTTAACTGACCAGGCAGAAACACAGCATTAAAAATCAATTGTTTTTTGGATTCTTACTGTAAAGTGACAGTTATATTTTCCTCCCTGCCCTCTGCTGTGTTTTGGTTTCTTGCTTTGTTGTTCTAAAAAGCTTGTTTGGAACAACGTCTGCAAAACAGACTGAAAAGCAATAACAACAACAACTATTAAGCAATTGGTTCTTCTCCCGGTTACTTATTGCACTGCGTTGTTACTTCCGATTCCATTTTTCCATTTCAATCTATACGCAATCAGACTGGATGCCAATTTTGTAGCCATTCTAATTGCTATTACATAAAAGTGAAAGATATTTATCTACAGCTTTGATATATGTCTGATAAACATTTTATTGCTTGGAAATGAGTGTTCTCACACCAAATATTTTTCACCTTTTCACATTTGCATCAAATAAGCTCGAGGCTTAGCTGTAGAAATTAGCATATGGTAGTCCTTACACCTGTACAACACCTCCATTTATTCAAGCAAAACTTTCCTTTTTTTAATACAATTTCAGTAAAAATGGCTCCTGGCATTAGACATTACCAGTGCCCGTTATGATTAAAAAAATAAGCATATATTTATATACTCATGTCAGTAACCCAATACTTCTGTAGCTGGGTAGTCTCACATCACTGTGGTGCTTCCTCATCATCTTCTGTGTGTTTTCTCTTTGTGAGAAAAATACCTTTCTCTAGTGCTGAGCTATAATAAACAAATCACCTATGTCTGATTATGCTGCTGCACTAATACTTACAAAGTTGCCCTTTTTCCCTTTGGTTTGTTAAAAATTTCTTTAGTCATGTGGAAAGATACTAAAGCCACAGAGAATCTAAAAATGTTACAGAAACAAATATGACATCATTTACTAGTGAAAATAAACCATTTAGGAATTTGTGTTTCTTACTCATAGGAGTATAATACTCATTAAATACCAGAATTAAACTAACAAGAAACTACTCTCTAACAAGAAAGCAATAAATTGTCCTCCAAAGTTAATATGCAAAAAACTTTAGTCAAGAATATATGGACGGTCACGGGAAAAAATTCATTCCCTTTACATAACACTAATAGAAGATTATTTGGTCTTTATTTTGACCTTTTTTTTTTAAGTCTTAAAAAAATTAACATTTTTTCTGTGCTTTGTTCAAATTTCAAAAACATTCATGATCTATTTTTTTATGGTAGTTATATACAGAAGTTACAAGTTGAGTCCAAAAATAGCAACCCGCTAACATACCACACCCCCCCCCAAAAAAAAAATACAAACAAACAAAATTCACTTCAGTAAAATATTAACAACAACAGAGATGACGGAACACACCAACAACAATTTTTGTGAGAGTGAGAAGAAAAAAGCAGGTTTAGCAGTGTGGAAAGGAAGAACATCACAAGTATGCAATGCAACTACTGCTACATAAAAATGAATGATCAATTCCAAGGCTACAAGACCATTGCCATAAATAAGTTTTACACTGCAGAAAAGAAAAAAAAATATCCTCTTGGGTGGCAGCGGGTGGAACAAAGCTCACACATTCTATTCAATTAAAAATATTTTGAGAAGGGCAATCATAGCAAAGAGCTATATGGTGAACTATAATAACGAGGGAGTTATATGGTAAAAATCTTAATTCTGAGAAACCAAGCTGAAAGGAGATACGCAGACTGGGCACAGCCAATCCCAGAATTCAGAATAGCTTGATGGCTCCCAGGGACATAGGACTATTCAGGTTTTATACAGCTGACCCAGCTCCCTTCAAAAAAAAGTTGTGCAGTTACTAAGGATACCAGAAAAAAAAAATAGAATCCACTCATTTACAGTAATATTTGTGCGTTTCTGCACAAATTGTGTATTTCCACACGCTCCCTGGCTACTGCACCACTTAGGATTCCCAGAAGCTGAAGTAAAAAAAAAAAAAAAACAAAAAAACACCACCACACAAATGTACCTTATCTTTAGAATAAATGTGAGACATGAAGCACAGAATAACCCTAAGAGCTTGCAAAGCTTACTACCAATTCTGAGCCTCACAGATGGATCAGGAAGGTTGGGTCACAGTACATAAAGGAGTCATATATAAGCTAACAGTACAACTGCTAAGAGCAACCACAGACATAAAAGAATTAGGATGTGTTGACAAGAGGAACTCGAATCTAAAGTATTTCCCCACAGCCCACGCTGGGGGAATCTCAATCCTTGCAGCTCTGTAAATACTCAGCATGTTTTTACTACAGTGTCCATTAGTGATATTTACACACAGTGATGACCTCATCCTCCAGTACAGTGAATGAATGCAAGAGAAAAAATAAAATATTTTGGTTGTGTATTTATCAGCATTTGCGCTCATTTAAATACTACTGAATAGCAATTAACTTTCTCAGCTGAGCAGAGCATCAGGTTGGCAGACTGTGCGTCACTTCTTCTCAAAGTGACAATTAACCTTGATATCAGTCTGCAAAGCGCTCTGTACTGGCAGCAGAATAAAATTATCATTATCATCTAAATCATAAAAATTCTACAAAAACCGAGATAGCTGTCATCCTTCGGCTACTTGTACTCAGTAAGGAGCAAAGAGGGTTGTTGCAGAACATCTTAAAAATACATCATCTGGGACCCGTCAGGTTGTGGGGTGTTGAGGCCGTATTTGTGGCTACCTAAAAATATATGCCACACATACATGGCAAAACACTCACTATTAATATACATTATTAATTAAATATCTCTCAGGGAGCCTCGTAATGCAGGAGGTCATTATACTTGAAGCGTGAATTTAAATTTGATTTACACTACAATGATTCCAGACTCAAATGAGATTTTCAAGTTGATTATGTGATGCCTATCAGCTAGACAGCTTCCCATCCCAGCGATACTTGTGCTCACCTGATCTCATTACTCGAAGGCTGCAGTTTACAGAGTAAAAACCTGTAATTCAGTTAATGCCGGATCAAAATTCTAAATAGTCCTCTTGCATTAATGCCTAATTACTGTGTTGACAAGCCGTTCAGGAATGCACTCAGACAAACATGGTTACAGTAGCTGTGCCCAAAACAGCCCATTGAAATGCCACATTAAATAGATGTTTCCTCCCTCCTCGGCAGTCAGGCATGCAGGCGGAGAAAGAAAATTGAGTCATCTTCTCTAAAAATTTCCCACCTTCAAACTTGCAATGACAAGTGACTGTGAAAATGTTTACAGCCATTTTTGATATGACACTTCATTTTTGTAATGCACACACTGTGTGTCAAAGTGTTTTACTGTTCTTGCTGCTACTAACAGGACAGTCCTGTGAATAAGATATGGCAGTGAAGCAAACCCTCTTTTCGAAATATATATATTTTTAAATGGACCGACAGATCCTATTTTATTTATTTGTGTTTTGCTATGGATAAGGCAAACAGCTAATTAAGTGGGTTTTCTGTTTGTCTTTCCTAGAGGTGGCTGTTTTCTCTGCGCCAGGTTGCGGCCCGCAGGAGACAGGCACCTCACGAGAGGGAGAGCCGCAAGATGAAGAACTGGCTCCCCGCACCCGGGGCACACAGAGACTCCCCAGGACGGGCTCGCTGGGCCACAGGGCGGGCTGTGTGTGTGCCAGAGATGCAGGAGACGCGGGAGCCGCCGCGCTAGCCAGCGCACCTGGCCTGCTGCACAAGGAGGATCTCACACCAACAGAGCACAGGCCATGGCCAAACCCTACCCAACACTCAAAGGCCATCGTCGTTCTAGTTTCACACTAGTCAAATTTCTAAAGCTAAATTCAAACCAAATTAACCCTAGAGCCAACAGTTTAGTGCATAATTTTTAACAAATGCAATCCACTACTACTTCCAGTTACTGCACAAACTACCACTGCATCGACATTAGTGGTTCTTAAAATAGCTTCCCTGTGATCACGCTCTGTCTGTAAGACCCATTTCTGCATCTGAATTTCTTTCATGTTTATAACTCCGGTTTAAATGCCACAGTCATGAGCTTAACAATCTATTATTTATATCAAGAAATCCAAAATTGCACGCTAGACAGACATCTAATATTTCATTCATAAACTTTTCTGAAAATTAAATGCATAGCTCATATTCCATCCATCTATTTCATGGCTAAGAAAAATGCATAATTTTATAGGCCACATCTATACACGTAGCCCATTTACTATGCTTAAATACCAAACACTGACAAGTATTAAGTTTTCTGAATAAAATTTACAGTAAAATGATCTTAAGGCTGACAGTATATAATTATTCTAAGCATACTGTAGTTACCTCAAAAAAAAGAAAAGCAACTATTTAGCTTAGAATTACTGGTATACAGGAATTTGCACCAGTATAGACAGCCATTACATTTGAATTACATATCAAAAAGGCTACTTACAGATCATTCATAATAAAAAGACTTTAACAACTACAAATAGCGATGCTAAACTCTAAATAGAAAACAAACAAAATCTTGAGAGATTTCAGTTTTGTCATTGGCGTCAAGTGTTACTCGAGGAGCGGCTGCTGTGACTGTGCATAGCCTGTGCTTCGAGCACAGCTCAGTCTCCCAAGTCAAACACAAACTCTTGTTTTAGTCGCAGCTTCAGAGGCACAGACTAGGCTTCCACAATATTTACAGTCATAAAAGGCTGAAAGTATCAAGAAGGCATATTATCACTCACCTATAGCCTTTCTTAGTCACGGTATGCATCTCAAATTAATAGAGGCCACAAAAATATGGCTTTTGTGCTCAACAGACAGTAGATTATGTATTTAATTACATATTTCTCCCTAAAAACAGAAACAGTTGGCTCTCTGCTATTTTTGTTAACATTAATCAGAGGAAACTTCAGATTCTGGCATAAATTTGACTACGGTATAAGAGGTAATATTTAAAATACATGATGCCCTACCACACAAACACGAGCTGCCATATGTGAGGCACTGCTAGGCATGGTTTCTATTAAGCTGATACACAGTAACTGGCTCCTCTCCAAGCAACATGGAAGTGCTTAAAAAACCGTGTTTAATCCAATTCCACAGCTTTGAAACAAAAATAAATTAAAGTGCTGGAAGAACTGTTAAAATGAAAAATTAAAGGCATGTAAATAAGAGCAAAAAAATTGTCAAAGAAAATGAAAACAAAGATTATTTCAAGTAGATATCTTAATTGTAATTAGCCACATTTGGCATGTGTTATGATATGATTCAAAGCTGCAGTCAATTAGATACCCCAAAAAGCTTGTTACAAAGCTGCAAATGTGTAACTACAGCATAAATAAGTTTTATTGCCCAGCAAGAAAACAGCAACCAGATCAATTTCATAGTTTGTTTGCAAAATGCTGTAAAGCATGCTCTGTTATTAGTTTATGGCTCTTTATATTTAAGCTGCAGCTTTTCTTCCAGGACATTTTGGAAAACATTCCATTAAGCTCAGGCTATTAATTGTAATTTCCTACACATTAACACTGGTAAACTCTATACCAAGAATAAACAAAAAAATACAGCATTGCCTTCAACTGTGACGTTTATGTCAGAAACAAACAAACAACACACACCTCCATCAACAGCTGTATAAGTGAGGTATTCAAACTGAGAAGAAAAGTTTTAGATTTCAAATAATTGAGGAAAGAAGTTTTCCTTTGGCAGGAATAAAAGATACACAATGTTAATCAATACTTTTTTTTGAATTTTTAAAAAAGTTTTCCTAAAAAGGAAATCTTAAAGTGCTATATTACTAAAGCTCAGAGTTCAAATTCTGATGAGATGTGGGTGTCCTTAAAGTCCACATCATTAGGCACTTCTGAGACTGTACCATTTATTTAAGAAAGCAAATACTTCCTTACCAGTAATGCTGCCAGTCTTACCCAACTGACAGAGTAGCTTCCAGTTGTCCCATTTGTTCCATTATGGGTAATTTACCAAAGGCTAAAGAGGTGCTATAAAAGCTTCTTACGCAATTATTATGAAGTGGCAGTGATTGTTCAGGGCAACAGGACTTTCTACAGTCACCACTTCCGAGCAACTCTGCTCTCAAGTTTCTGTGAAGAAACTGATATTTAAGCAGGCTTCGTATATAACACTGGAACATATAAAATATTTAGAAAAACAAATTGGAAAACACCACCCCAGAAATAGCTGAATAAATTTAAATAGCTAAATACATTTAAAACATACCAGTTTAATCATTTCTGCAAAGTCTTAATAATGATGCAAAGTTTCAGTGAATGTAGTTTTGTTGGCCTTGCTGGCAGGCCACGGCTCTATTTAAAACACTTAATCTAGGGTTTGATGCAGAAGGGAGGGAGGGAAGATTGTGTTTTAGTGTTTTATTTTTGAGGCTATATTGAGGAAATCACAAAAATACATACATATAAAATTAGTCCTATTTTATAAGCCACATTCAGGTAGGGAAGGAAGAAAAATTCCAGGCCAAAAGAAGCATCTACAGATGATACTCTGAAAAAAAAAAAAATCCAGACCACAGAAGACCAGTTGCAACAAGACATAAAGCTATTGGAAGAAAATTTCTTTGTCCTTAATTAGCTACACTCAAAACATCAAGGTCTTTCTTTCTTTTTGGTTTAAACTGCAAGTAAAAGACCATAGCAAAGATAGAGCTTTAGGCATACTACAAATATCAGGGATCCCTGAATTCTTCCATGTCCATTACAAACTTTTGGGGCACTTTCCTACCCTTCCCTTTTCCAAGGAAAGCGTGATCAACACAACCCCTGCTTATGGCAAAATCCCTGCTTGCTCCCCCTAATCCAGCTGTCCAGGCGATAAGGTCCAACATCCCGCCATCCATCCATGCTTGCGCTAGTACAATGTTCAAAGGACACACTCTTATTCTTTCCTAAAACTATTTTCTATTTACTTTCTGGGGGATATTCAACAGTGTTTTATCTGCGAGTTCCTCAGTTCATAACCGGCAAGTGCAGTTGCCGGTTCAGGTAAGCAGCATCTGCTGCTTTTTTCTCCCCATCGCTACACACCTCTCTGATCACAGGCACTAGCTTTGCTAACCACTGATGCCTATAATATAACCTGAAGGTTTTGAGTACTGCACTTAATCAGCCCCAAAGTCGCACCACTACTAGCTACAGCAATCAGAAATGGAAACGAGGGGAGATACAAACTTCATTTCACTCAAAATGTGTACATTGGGTCCTGTGCTATCTTCTATCTATGAAAGGCAAGGGCGGTAGCCAGTTTAGGGCTGCCATATGAGTTTTCATATCACACATACTTGTCAAAGATACCCTATCGTTACAGAAACACCAGCTATGTTTCAGGTGGCTTCTAGCGTACAGTGCATCTCCACACATGCAACTCCCACAGAAAGAAACATCTGTGAATTATTTCCAAAGACAGATGCTTTGTGAGCAATGTTATCAAAGGCCTAGAGTCATTTTTGCAGTAAAAATAAACACACTGAAACACCTTAAAAATATATACTTCAAAAAAAGTTTAGTACATTACATATTTCAGGCATTAAAACAAATGACAATGACTTGCACTTTTAAAAAAATAGCATTAACGGACTTTAAAGTATTTTGGATGAAAAGTGTCAAGTTACTACTTCATCTTTTAAGTTCCAAGAAAACAAACCTGAAATAACAACTAGTTATGAAAACCAGGTAAACTAGCTTAAATGAGAAAATATAGTTTAGCTGTTATTATAAAATATAATCTCAGTGCAATTGTTAGCTTGCTTGTTTTGGGGACATGTTCTTTGATGCCTCTGAAGCACAACGGGAATCAAACCCAATAAATAAATAAATAAATAAATAAATAAATAAATAAATAAAGCAGTTGTATATACGAGTGGGGTTTATATTCCTTCTTTATCCTCAAATAAATGTAGAAGGATCATAGATTTTAAGACAACATGATTCTTTGCTTTAATACCACAGCTCCTACATACATCTCTTTTGATTAATTTTTGCTATTTGCAGGCAATTCTTAAAGAGGCCCAGGCAGGAGAAGTTGTATGCAGTTTTCTATGTCACACTTTTCACTAGAAGGTGATACAAAAGTACCAGATCAAAGTAAGCCCGTACGAGCAGGAGGTAAACTCCATGTGTAACGTAATATAATGGGAAGAGAGCCCAGACTCAACACCAAGGAGTCTGGAAATGTTTGTGGGGAAAAGCACTCAAAGAAAGCATTTCTTATTCTGGTTTTCATCTTGCTCACACATTAGCATCATGTGCATCACAGCCATGTGCCTACGGCAACAAGCAGCTTGCACAGCTAGCTTAAGCCAATCAAAATCAGTGAGAGCTTCTTTTAAAACAAAGATATGAGCTGCTAGATCTTGGGGCATTTTTTGCACTTGAAGCTGGCACCCAGTTCATACACCATCAGCAGAAATGGCATGAAAAGCTTGCTCTAGCTACAGAAGCAATGAAACCCCTACATCCCCTCCAGGTGACCTGACAGTCATTAGTACGGTGCAATCCACACATAGAGACATAGTATTTGCTGACTACGCTACTTTACATTTTTCTGGTTATAGAGGAAGGTAGCACCTCACTGAAGTAGCATGTGAGCTGCAGACAAGAATAGGAAGGACAGGGAGCATTTACTTCTACAAACAATCCAGCAGGTATACAGAGCTGGTGAAAAGGGCTGTGGCTGCTTGAGAGGATGTAGCGGTACCGAGCAAGTGCTGAGGTTACCTCAGTCACTAGGTAAGCAAGCCCGCACCGCAAGCTAAAGGAGACCAACCAGAAGAGAAGCAAACACAAACTGAGCAAATGCTTTAAAAAAAGAACTCTTCCAGCTCCCACACCAAATTGCTTCTACCTTAGTTTTGCCTTCTCCAAACAATTTTGTATTTATTCAAATAGATCGAGGAAATGTAGGCATCTTTTTAATTTATAAGCTCTATAAATATTATTATAAATATTAAATATTATTTATAAACTTTCCAAAGGCAAAGTGCTGTCGTGGGCACATGACCCAAGGACGGCAAGACATCTCCTCACCCACACTGCAACGCTGTGCGCTCCTCACGAGTTCCCCGAGAGGAGGGAAAGGAGATGGGGGCAGACCCCGCACAGCACGAGTGCTCCCGAGCCGGCTTCTCCGCTCCCTGCACCTCTGCCCCTCGCCCGCTCTTCCTATGAAATCACGTGTTTGTTTTCCACTCCTTACTTGTGTCCATCCCATAAATTCTAAAGTGCTATTAGGCAACACTTAAGAAAACGGCCACAAGAGAAATTATTTAAATTTGTATAATACACATAATCCTTTAGAGCCAAGATCATGGCCTCATCACTGTAGCAAAAGCAGAGCCACAAAAATACTGAATAGGAATACCGGGCTTAATGTGACGACTAACAGCAAGAAAGGCATCCAGAAGACACATTGTCCTCTCTCCTAAAGCTAAATTGCAGGATTTTCCATCAACTGGAATTCATTAATTAACTGGATTATTAAAAAAAAAAAATCAGTGTGATTAATTTTCACAAGGAAAATGCTGAGATTAGATGTGTTGACTATTTATGTTCATCTATTTTGGAAACAGTATAAGAAGCAAGACCATAATGATTTGCAACTAGCAGAGGAGAGAAAATTACATTCACGATTTAAAATTTTGCAACAAGAATTGGTCAATCTACCCCCTAAGCTGCACTAAAGCTGTTTCTCAGCCCTAGACATCACCCATATTGCTACAAGGAGAAAGAAATAAAATTTATGTACATAAAGGGAATTGCAGTAAACACATAGAATAGAGAAGAATGGTTACAAATATTCTAGCAATCATCAAAAGGAAACACTGTAAGACAGAAAAAGAGATAGGGGACAACAGTAACTTAATAGGAAAATTTTGAGTAGTTGTTCCAAGCGGTGTCCACAGAGAGCTGCTATTAACTCTGTGCAGGCCCTCTGTGTTCCCAGCTGCTAAGTTCACATTGGAAGAAGCTAGAAATACATGAAATACTTTCCAAATATTACTTTCCCATGTAAGCAACTGGTATAAGTTGCCACAAAGATGTTGTTCTCTGGCCAGTGAGAAATAGTGCACAGCACTGACAACAGGAGACATATTCTATGAAATCTATTGTCTTTGACAAGATACAACCCAAAGCACAGAAAGTTTGGGAAGGCTACAAGAATTCCTGACTATTCCCATACTTTCCAGCAACACAATATATAATAAGAGATCATTAAAGCCAAGAGTTTACTACATCTGAGAAAAGGTATAGCCTGTATTCAGAATTGTGCTATGTGCAGCAGAATTTCTAGCAATCAAGTCTTAGTGTTTCAATGAATAGGAGAGGAGAGTAGGGGAAGGGAAAAAAAAAAAAAGTATCTCTACAATTTGGCTGTTTTGTTGCCTCACATACTAAAACCAGACAATACTGTACATTTAAAATACAAAAGGTAGCTGCTCAGCATTCATGACTCTCCTCGATAATACAGCTTTGTACTACAGTAAAAGGGGAAATACATACCAGAAAACATCCAATTATTTCTGTTAAAAGTGAAGTAAAACAGATTTCTTGCAACATACACCCCTCTGAAAATAGCACTGATTACAGTGCTCATCTCCCCCCTCCTCCCGACTTGGCTTCTTGACACTTAATATTCTGGCTGTGGGGAAAAGATCAGAAGTTTATGAAGTCAGTTTGAGTCTTTCCATTGCTCTGAATGCAAGCCACAGAATTTGGAATACAATGATACCTTGCAAACCAGATAACAACTTCTTATAATATTAAATCCACTTTTACAGCCCAGTGTGGCAGTTTATTATTATTATTATTATTATTATTATTAAGAAACTCTGAAATTCCCAACATTCCACAGTTTGGGAAGAAGCTTCAAGTTGCAATACTGATCATCCTGCAGCTACAAAGTGTTAAACGTCAGCAAAACAGTTTTTCTGCCAGGCAAGGAGATTATGTAGGCTGTTCTGTCTGTGAGGATCAGTGGGGCAAGAGCTGAGACTGCAGCTGCTGCAGAAACAGCAGCTTCCCTGGAGCCCAGCGCGCCATGAGGGGCTGCTGTTACGACAGGCTCTTCCATTTTGCCTCTTCCCGGGATGGGACAAATGTGACCTTCAGCCTGCTGCAGTTATCTAGACATCCTGCAACATTTTTGCAATATTCTACCCAAGTTCCAGCTTGATTAAATATCTTGCCTGTTATAGTCCCTAAGAAAACTACTAAAGATAGTATTCTTGAGGATTAGCAGTTGTACAGTTGTCCTCTACATTATTTGGCATTTACATTCCAGATTAATCACGATTGGGTAACACGAATGTGATCAATTTTACACGTACAACCTCCCACTGAGATAGAAGATGACGCAGAGCGAAGGTGGACTGGGAATGCAACCACTTCAAGGAGCCTATATCAGTAAGGAATTTATCTTGATAAAATAGGACTTTTGTGTAAACAAACAAACAAACAAACAAAAAAACCCCAAAATCAATTCTTCTGGGCAAATTACAGGTATATACTGTATCACAACTTAGTTCTCTTCATTATGCTGAAGAATCATGTCTGGCCAATTATTTTGTAATGTTTAACTATAATACAAAATAAATGAAGTTCAAATGAAAACACTGTTTAGACTATGTCAAAAGGGCATAAAACTAAATGAAGTGATTCCTTATTGTCTATAAAAATATATTTATTAAGAGTAAAGTTATTAATGTTATCTATCAAGATCACAACATGAAGTAAGTTTGTATCTTAAGAAGTGTGCTAAAGCAACAGATACATGAAGTTAAAGGTATTTTTTTGATTTTGCAAAACAGCATCATGTGGTGCATCTCATTGATATTTTTTTCATTAGTGTAAATAGTTCAAAAGAATAGAAAAACTCCAGTTCACTCTTTCTTTTATTGCAAGTCTCCAAGAGGCTTTCCACTAAGCCAGCCAATGCTCACTTTACATTTGCTAGTAAAAGAAAAGCAAACAACAGTATCCTATATACTGAAACAACTGCTTTGTTACAAATGGAAGGATTCAAAAACTAAAACAAATGACTGCTTTAAAAATGAAGCCTTTTACACTCAATTCAAAGACTTTGGCATTCTCCTACAACATACTAAAGTTTCACATTCATCTCCGCAAATCAATCCACTAATAGGCATCCGTCATCAACACCTAAGTAAAGATCTGCCATTTGAAACTGCTTTGACGTGATTGAAGACTCACACACAGTCGTAAGTATGACAGAAGAGCTTAGCTATTAAAATGTTTTATCTAGCAAAGAACTGCTCATCCTAATTGACTGAAATAC
The DNA here is from genome assembly GCF_059628265.1 of Tinamus guttatus. Classification (NCBI taxonomy): domain Eukaryota; kingdom Metazoa; phylum Chordata; class Aves; order Tinamiformes; family Tinamidae; genus Tinamus; species Tinamus guttatus. Next base: position 8,724,540 of record NW_028288649.1, read on the forward strand.
TCTTTGAACACTATTATTGCAAGGCTACTTCACTACATGGTGCTTTAGTACATAACCACTTGACTTATATCTAGAGATCCAGCACAACCACATCAAACCTTGTTAGAATATTCTCTCACACATATTTTTGTCAACAGACCAAACAATAAAGCTGACTGTCATTTTTACTACCAGTTACTTAGTTAATTTGATACTGAAACAGACTGGGATTCATTATAAAAGCTACATGCAATCAGCTATTTCTATCAATCTTTCTTTTTAGTGCACTAATAGAATGAATCCTACTAACCACATCAGTTGAGATCAGTTGGCAGACCTGCACAGCAGCTATTCCTCTGCGTTCACTCTGACCTCTCACCGCGAGAGGTACCATTGCAGGGGCTCCTTTAAGCAGCACTGCACAACCCTGGCGTCGCTCCAACACCGACCATATGTCAAGCTGACAGACCACAACCCTGGGACAGCCACCCAGAAGCAGCTGTGTAAGGCCCGGGCCACAAGGTAGCAAGGCTTCCTAGGCCTATGCCATGATTCATTTCAAAGCAAATTTTAAAACATCACGAGCGAACACACCTGACAAAAAAACGCAGCACAAAAGGAATAATTTCCAAAGCATACAGGATGGTACACTCCATTCCAGTAAGTTTGCTCTCAATGTAATTGATCACCAAAAATACACTCAGAAGATGAATAACAGTTTGTTCCATTAACATTTTTCTTTCTCAGTTATATTAACAGCATGTTAACAATTTACAAGAAAAAGGAATCAAGCATAAACCAGTAACTGCCACCAAGATTACACTTTGTAGTATCAAACAAAACACTACTGATTTAATATCTCGAGTTGAAGGATGAATTGATTTTTACCATGTATCTATTAACACATCATATATTTCTGTACTGTTTTTACTATTACTTTTGTTATCAAAAGTATACCATATCAATTCTTGTACATAGGCAAAGATGCTACCTAACAGCTTTTATTCCAAAATCACTAATTAGTACAAAAGAATAGTGAAAATTTACCCAGTCCTCTACGTAATTTCTCTAAGTACTCCAAATTTAAAAAAAAATCCATATGCACTTACCTACAGTTTGGAGGAGGATCTAATGTGATTTCTGCAAGTTCTTTCTGAATTCTTAGGAGGAAAGAAAAAAAATAGAAGTTATCAGGATTATTTCTTTCACAATACATTTCCTTCAACTTTATGAAATATTTCTACAGCAATCAATAACAGTAAAAGATAATTTTCATTTGCAATGGAAACCTGATGCTAAAATTGCATGCAACTGTTCAAAAAAATGTTGGACTAAACTCAAGTTCTAAAATCCTGTCTGAAAAATGAGCCTCCAATCTAGAACAAGTTGTTCCATGATCAACCATCAAATAAATCCTGAGTTTTTTTTTTTTTTTTTTTTTTAAGTCAGGGTTCTAAGTTCCTTTGCTCACTTACACACTCATTGTTTCACACACCCTCCTCTATTCCTTCTCCGCCCATATGCCCCAGGCTCTTCGCTTTGTTCTCCAGAATTCTTTGTTTCTTACAACCCTTTACACGGGGCAGCATAAAAAAATAAATAAACCACCTCACTGAATTATAGAGAATTTGGGCAGAAGGGAAGCCAGGAAAGCTCCAGTCCAATGCCCTGCTCAAAGCAGAATGTGCTACAAGATCAGACCAGTTTGCTGAGGGATTTATCCAGTCATATCATGGAAATCTTCCACAACTCTGGACAGCCTCCCTGACTGTCCTTGCAGTAAAAATATTTCCTTCTCTTCAGCCAGAACTTTCCTTGTTTCAGTTTATGCGAGGTGTCTCTCAGCCTCCATTCATGCACTCATGTGCACCTTCTCAGTAACCTCATCTAAGGTCTGCTGTCAGCTGTGCCCACCAGGCTAGACAGCCCCTGCTCCCTCCAGCGAGTGCCCCGGTCCCCTGGGCAGCACGGGGGCCCTCCCCTGGGCTTGCTCCAGATTAGAACCTTCTTGCGTGGAGGGCGCCAGAACTAGATACACTGTTCCAGATGTGCCCTAATGAGTGCTGAGCAAAGGGAGATAATCACTTTCCTCTGTTTACTGACTGCGCTCCCGTTAATGGAGCTCGGGATGCAGGCGGCCTTCCCTGCTGCCAGGGCGCATCGCTGGCCATGCTCAGCTCAGCTCAGCTCAGCTCAGCTCAGCTCGGCTCGCTGCCTGCCAAGACCCCCGCGTCCTTCGGGGCGGATCTGCTCCGCAGCCAGGCGGGCCCCTGGCTCTGTGCGTACAAGTGGGTATTCCTTCCCAAGCGCTGGACTTGGCGGTTGCTGAATTTTAGGCAGTCCTTGTCAACCCCTTCTTGCAGCCTGTCTAGGTCCTCCCAAATGATAGCCCTGTCCTTGCACCTACAGCCTGTTGGCATCTACAAACATGGTAAAAGGGCACTCGGTCACATCCTCCAGGTCGCTGATACAGATGTCAAACTGGACAGGCCCATTACAGACCCCTGCAATGCTCCACTTGTTATAAGCATCCTCACAGTTACTCTGCCTGGAGGTAGAGCTCTTAAGTTCCTAAAATATCTTTTGGACCTTCCAAAGCTTATGCTCCTGGGCCAAGCAGTGGGATCCCTGCCCTCTGTCATATCCGGCAATACAGGCTCTTTTCCTTCGTACCAACACCTGCACAAAAGTCAGCACCTCCTCCTCCAAGGAAATTTGAACATGCAGAGGAAGAGTTTAAAAATGAAATATTCCCAGAAGCTGCCAAAATATGATGCCATAAGCACAAGCATTGTGGCCACATTCCCAACGAACCTTATCGTGCCCAAGGCTTTATTTTAGGCTAACTCAGTTTAAGAACAACATCTGGGAACAGAGAGGAAATAAAAAAGATTTGACATATCCTCAATATTTTCTCCTCTGCCCCTCTCCTGCACAAGATTTCACGTATGGGAACAGATTACTATTCCTTTTATTCCCTACACTAAGAAAGAAAACCTGCATAATAACAGAGCTCAAATTCCTAGGACAGATGCTAAAGCCACAGCCCAAGAGCTCAGACCCAGCCTCAGGCACACACATATCTTGCTAAAAACAACTGCCCCCTACTTTGCATGTACATACAAGCATAAAAATTGGTATATCAAAATAAACATTCAGAGGTATTGGCACACATAACAAAAATGAGCAGTTTAATTTTCCATGTAATGTTAAGATCCAAATAGAAATTTGTCCACTAAAGAGTCTCACAGCCACTATCAAAATTCTCCTTCTGCCACTACAAGTTGATTTTATGGCTGTAATGAATAAATGAATGAAAGGTAGAACAGGAATGGGACCAAACAAGAAATTCCACTACTTTATCCTTTTTAATCTGGAAAATAATTTTCAGGGAGAGATAAAGATTACTAATAAAAGATTACTTTTATTAGTCCAACTGATGTGACTGAAAAGATAAAAAAGATCTTTCAGACATTTTTCTTTTCTTCCAACTTCTGTCTGCCCTGAATATGTATATATATATTCATACAGAGGGGCAGAAATTCAGTGTTTATTTGCTTATTTTATTCATTGAAATATTTACATTTCCAGTAAACTTTTTTTTTTTTTTTTGGACATACTGCTTAATGAAGCCTAAGCATAACAAACATTATGGTCAAAACCAACCAACCAAACAAAAAACCCTCAATTTAAAAAACCCTAATAATTTTTCTCTTTTAAAAAGAGGATTTTAGAGTGTAGGAGATGCTTAAAATATTTCTTCCTTCCATGACAAAGTAAAACTGTGATTTTCAAATGTATGCTATCACAAACTCAAAGTAGAAGAAAAGCTAACATGGAATCTCCTTCAATTTCATGGTTTACAGGTTAGCTTGCTTGTTCCACTTCTTGAGAAGTTACAGAATGATGACATTGATATTCTATAGAGTCATGGATTACTCCTTAGCTTTAAGCTCTACATATAATAATAAAAGCCGTTAATATTTCATTACAGTACAATGAGTCTGAGACATATCAAGAATGGATTGGCAATAAATGTAGCTTAAGTCCTAGATCAAAACCCTTCCTTTCTTCCTTCTAAATCCTCCTCCCTTCCCTCCCACTTCCTTTTCAGGATTGAAAAGGTTCTAGATAGAGCTTTTCCTGGGACTGAGTAGACAGGAAAGCAAAACACCTTTCTGCTTTAAATGATAAAAATTAATTCTCTCTTACTTTGTATTTGTATTCAAGCAGGCATCCAATATATAGATGTTTCATTCACAATTATTTTTACACAAACAAGCTAAAACATATTAATATATCAATCACTTGCTCCTCAGTAAGCTGCCCATGTTCCTTCTCCTAGTCTTCCCAAACGGAAGGCAATACGTACGCCTTCCTCCTGTTTCGTTAAGAGGTAAGCTGCTTTAGTTCACCTTGTATTCACGCCGTGAGCACATGCAGAAACCGTTTCTGCCGAGCAGCTGACATGCAATAGCTTGCTCACATGTCACAGCACTCAAAGTCACAGTTAAATCACCAAATAACACCGCAGAGAGCCTTGCAGTGATAGGGGCTCCCCAAGCGCGAGCTGGCCTTGCTCCGAAGGAGCTACCCCACGGCCGCGACGCCCGCTGCGGTCTCCACGGAGCTCCCTCGGAGCCGCCGCGGCGCGGGACGGGACGGGCCTCGCTTCCCGCTGCGGCCACGGAGCGCCCATCGCAACGCGCACGCGGGGCCACTGCCAGCAAACACTTCTCGTAGGGTCCTTTTTCTACGGGTTTTCTGGCTCGGTACAGCCACTTTTAGTTATGTTGGGGAGTAAAAGCGACTCTATTTTTTTATTCATGTTATACTTAAACTAATGATACACTGGCTCACTACATTATTATTGGGGAGAGAAGGGAGGAAGAAATATTCTCTGGTAATCAAAGCCCTGGGCTGTACACACAGGACATTTAATTTGCAATGTCAGGTCTGATGCTCTTTGTTTAGTCTTAGAGAAGACATTTGACCTCTCTCTCGCTCCCTCCCTCTCTCCCTTACTCTCTTTTACTAATGGGAATGAACAAACATATTTGCCTTCTAGTAAAAGTGTAAAGGTTAATCTGTTCCTAAATTCTGAAGCACAGAAGTACATTGTGAGTTTCAAACGTTACTAATTCGCACAGGCACATGTTTACCACTGTTCCAAGCCTAGGGGTTGTGTCTGTTGTTTCTCCATGGAATAGTTAAGGGTCCCTAAAGCTAAGGGAGAACTGAATGTGTTAAGAGGATTTTCTAGTATAATTAAGAGGAAAAAAACCCAAAAATATTCTTTCACAATAAGCCAATTTTACAATATTTGCTTTTCTAAAATAGTGCCTCTTTACCCCCAATATTTTATAAATAACAAATTCCTCAATAAGTGGTACATATTTCAACCTTACATAGACTGTTACTGTGCAGGAAATCAATTGAAAGACGGTTAGATTTATGCTGAGGAAGATAAATATTCTCCTTTAATATTAGATGCACATATAAGTGACAGGGATATTTTTGAAAAGAAAAGAAAAAAAAAAGTCCATATTATCCTGTCATATTTAACACATATCTAACAATAATTACCAGATTCTTTAGAAATAGTGCTATGATAACCTCCTCCAAGGGAAAAAAAAATAGTAATATCTCAATTTTATATTCCTAGATTTCTAACAAATTAAATTCACTATTTAGCCGCTACTCCACAGATTACGATTTCAGTTAACGAAAAAAAAAAAAGAGAGAGAGAGAGAGAGAAGACAATCCAGGCCTGGACCCAAAGGTTGATAGATTTTAAACTACCAACATCAGGAGTCCAGGAAAACAATACATCTATTTGTTGAGCTCCTATGCTAGCCAAGAATGGTTACACTTCTCTCAATTCAAAGGTCAGGCTAAGATTTGCTACTTAAAAGGTAACAAGACGCCTGCTGTTTTCAAGGACAGCAATTCAATTCCATGTCTGAACTGTAATTGTGATATGCACTGAGTTTCTCAATCTTGACATGTTAGGTAAGAAAGGTTGCTATTTAAGGTGATGCCCTCTGGGTGAGGAAAAATGAAGGACTGGTACACTGTATGACATATGCTGTAAGCTATTACACCTGTAAGCTGCTCTCCCTCGTAGCATTAGCACAGAGGCACTGCACATGAAAGCATTCTGCCCTCTAAAAAAAAAAAAAAAACTATTTTAAAAGCAATTCATTGCTACTTATTCACATATTAATTCAAGTGTGTTCATATACCTTTCCATAGTCAAATCATTTTGCAAAGCGTTAAGTGGCAGAAGCATTATATACATGACTGAAGATATAAACAAGATACAGAAGTGTACTTCGACACAAGCAAAAATGAGTACACTGTTAAATCCTGATTTGCTAAAAAACAGCATTAATGAAGATTCTTTAAAAGTAAATCTTACTAATTGACTATAAAGCATACAACAACAACAACAAAAACAGGAAAGGGTATTCCACCTACAAATGTACAGCTCTTAATTCTAATCCAAGTTATTCACTATGCAGCTTTAACATAAACCAAAAGTACTGTGGCATCCAAACTCAGATTAGAATCAAATCTTCAGTCCGAATGCCCCAGAGAAAGATTTAGCTCCAGCACTACATTACCTTAGTGGCATTATCTGTTCTAAAGATAAACAAGGGCATCTTGACCAACGTCTCACATATCATATACTGTCTTGTTACAGATTTTTGCAGAGTTGACTTGCCTAACTGTAACAGAGTTATCAGAAGCCACAGCAAAGTGAAACACTTTGTTAAATGAAGATTATAGGGATTTTACAGTAATGCCATACAAAGTCACAGAATTCAACAGCTGATAGAGTAAAAACTTGCCAAATGTATAATCAAGTTTTTCACTTAGAAAAGACGAATTATTTCAAATTGTTTCAGCTAAAAAGAACATTTCTAACTTGGTTAACAGCATTCCTAATGAAGGACTACAGCCTTATTCCTGAAACAGACATAATTTCTAACAAGACAAGCAAACAAACAAACAAAAGGGCATGACAGAAAAAACTCTCTATGAAATAATCTTCAGAAACTTAGTCCTCAATACATAATAATACTTTTTTTTTCACTTGATATTAGTCCTCTCCATTTAATCCTAAACTTTGATTTCAGGGTTTTATTTTCTTAAGGCATTACTGCTTCTAACTGAAAAAAGAATATACCTAAAAAACAAAGTCAACTGTAATAAAAACCTAGTCAGATTAAGTATGACTATAAAAATGTCATCCTAACTCTAACAACTTAATACTGACTTTAAATGGAATGTAAAAAAACATATTATCGTGATTTTTCTATGAGTAGTGCTATGAATAATGCTATGACAATCAGTGCTCCTAAAATACGTTTTTCAAAAATATTATTTACAGTGTACATATCTACAGCACTCTTAAAATACTTTTAACTAATCTCAATTTTTAAATGCATAATGATAGTCTTTTATGTAATATTAGTACATACTTGTACACCCTTGTTTGAGAGACTGACAAATGTACTGTTGTCAGCAACTGGCATAATTTGTTTCAGCAGAACCATAAGCAGATATGATTAAATTTTAAAAGGTTTAAGTAATTTTATCACTGCAAAATGCATGTTGATAAAAGCCCTAAGCTTTGAAGACACAAAGCTAAGATTAATAGACTAATTTCTGACATATCGTTATTAATTTTTTAATAGGATAGTGTCTACAGGCCCTCGCAGAATTGTGGCATCATTATACAAAGTTCACAACACATGGACTCTTTTCTAAAGACGGTAAAAACAGGACTCGATGGTCTTAGGAATATTTAACTATGTAGGATTTATAGTGCTAAAATACATATCTATCAGGAAGCAGAGGAAAGAGAACAGAGTCAGAAATGATAATGACTACAAGGACTAATTATGTGCACAACTTCATGGCTTGAAGTTGGGATTTTTGTTCTTTTTAGTCATAAAAACAAATATTGTCAAAATCTGCTGGACATCCTGTAACTGATCTGACTAGCCAGTCTGCTAGTAGCGTCATAGTAGGGATTCTTCCTGAGAAAGCATTTCACTGTGAGAAGGGAGGAAATAAATAAATAAATAAAGGCTTACACAGGCAAGCTATTAGGAAGGTGTCGATGACAAAAGAAAAGTATGATGACCCCCTCAGTGGAAACGGAAAGAGTATTCAGGACAGAAAAAAAAATGTAAATGGTAGGATTAATCCAAGATTAAAAAAAATAATAATCTTGAAAAGATGCATGTATGCATACTTATGCTGGTATTTACAGCCTTCTACCATGTGCATATGTTATAAATTATGGCAATAAGACCTTAATCCTCCTCCTTTATCATAATGACATACTCGCACAACTCCTGTGGTTTCCCCGACTCCCGTGGTCAGTTTACACTGACTTAAGATCCAGGAATTCTACATAAGGACAGTCTGCAGGACTGGGCTCGGGTCAGATTCTTTTGAAAGTATACTTTAACTACATTCTTTATAATACCATTTAAATTCTGCTGCCTAGACTAATACCACGGTCCTGATAGAGCAGTGAGGTGAGTGTTGCTCTATCTGTCCAGTCTGAGCATGACAATCCTTATCTCGAGATTGACATGAGAGTATAGAATAATTTAAACAGCTTTTCTCCAAATCTACTTTTTCTCTCCAGTAGAAAAAAGGAGGAAAAAAATGGATAGGTAAACAGACCACAGTTTAAAGTAATGAAATCAACACATAGTTGTTGTTCACACAAATATTTCAGACTTGACCATCTGGGAAAGAGAAATGCAGTACTTTACATATAGCAATAGGTACTACAGGAGCCTCTTAACATGCTGAGTTACTGAACTGTCTGAGATGTTTATGGTTAATTAACTGTAAGTTACACTGACAAGTTTCAACATCAGTCATACATAAACATACAGAGATATATTTTATAAGGCTACAAAACTGTCTGAGTTTTACTAGCAATAAAAAAATGTCAGCTTTTATCATGCAAGCTACTATTAAAACCATGTGAAAGAGAGCCAATCCGTCAAAGTATGGAAAAAAGGACACAGGTCTCATTACTGTGACTAGCCTCCAAAGACTATTTGGCTGATATAACTGTGTTGTAATAAAACAATAAGAACATGAATATAGTAAATCAATACACACATCTGATGGCCAGCCGAAAAATGAGAGAGGGAAAAAAAAAGCAACTGGAAAGAACACCCTACCTTTTAGCACTAGTTGACAGTTTAGCAGCTGTTTTGCTTGATATTTTGCCCTCTTTTTTCTTGGGTTGAACCTGCTCCCTTTCTTGTTCCTGCTGAACACCTTCACGCTGATCTCCATCAGAGCTGCCTCCACTAGTGCTTGGACTATCATCAACTCTCTGCCCCTCCGTAGACATGGCAGATGCTGAACTAAACAGAAACAAAAAAGAGAAGTTAAAGCTTTTTCAGAAGAAACTGCCTGATAATATTTCATATTTCTTAAGGAAATAAAGCAACAATTTTGTTTAATTAACAGAGCAAAATAAAGAAAATAAATAAAGCCATAAAGCAAAAACATGAAATAAGACTATTACATCTCTATGCCACCAGTTCAAATTAAAAACGGCTTGTTAAAAACTGAGCTATTACTGTCTTAAGACTCTCTGTTATCCCATATGAAATAAATCTACGGGCTCTTTCCAAGTGTATCGTGCGGGTTTCCACATTACAAAATTCACATGTCATTTGGCATGCTTGATGGAAACATTCATAGAACCAAACAGTACAAACACAGAACTCTGTGTTTTTATTAAAACAGCACACCTCTACGATGGTAAATACATTGGTAGAGGATATAAGGAATTTTTCTTCCAATTAAATCCGTTCAAGTGACATCAGGCAACAAAGCTGTCAAAGAACACCAGCTACAAGACTCTTCATTATGTTTCATAAGTCAAGCTGATACATTTTTGCACACTTCTGATACTAGTTAGCTACTTTCATTTATTACTTAAAAATGAATGAAAGAATAATATGCCGACAGAAGAATTACAAGTGCACTGTTACAGCTGTCATAACTTCTCTAACTATTCTAATAAAAGGCAAGTGTCCATGAAAAACTCCTTATAAATTTGCAAATGTAATGGCAAGGACTGTTTGAAAAAAAAATTATTAAAAGCAGAAAGTCTCTTCTTTAACTCCAAATCTATAGCTCATATAAATATGTCCTTCTTCAGATACATTAATAGCAGAGCCGCCTTCACAGCACACAGGCCCAAATGTTCCTTGCTTACATGCAACCCCCATGTATCTGGGCGGTCTTCTGATAGAATCCATCCAAATCAGTAAGAGTTTTAAATTGCTGTTAACTTCAACTCACTTATCCTTTTATTTAACCACATTCATTTACTGGATTAGGTTGATCTCTCTGCACATATTTATGAAAAGAGACAGCAAAGGAAAAGGAAAATCACAACAGTGTCAATGAGGTTATGTTAAAAAAAAACAATACTTTCAAAAGGCCACTTTTTAAAAAGGCCATAATCTGTCTCACTAGAATTACATATAAGAAAAATAAATGCATGTAATAATAATAATAAAAAAACCCCACACTTCGGAATGGAAGAATCAATCTTTTCAGGCATTAGTCACGCAACTCAAACCAACTGACCTGAGTAGGAACTAAATCTTTTTTGTCTAATTGAGGCTACACAGAAAGAAAAAGAAAATCTGCAAGTATGAAATGCATTTAAAATATTTAAAAAGTATAAAAAATAGCAAGTGATGGATGTGGAAAGAGGTTACTCTCAAGTAGCTTAAGCTACATTTGGGGGTTCTTTTAAAAACTCATAAATATATATTCATATATAAAAACATAACACCTAGGCCATTGCATGAATGGAAATAAAGCATAGTTTGATTTGTAAAATTAAAGTATAAAATTGCTCATTCTTGATGGGACAACATAGCTACAACAATATATTTACCATAATTCACATCTTCTATATTTACATCCTCCTTATCAAATGTTAAGATACATGAAAAAGAAGACTTAAGAGACAATAGAAGACAAAAGTACCATACTCTGAATATAAAATATGAAAAATATAAATTCAATAATTAAAAATAGAATGGAATAACTACAAAGCAAATGGAAAGCAGGTACCTGCTTTATTTGCTTCTATATACAGTTAAAATACAACTTGATCTCTTTTTTTTTTCCTTATGGTCTTCAGTTACTCCAGATTTTAATTCTGATCTTTTGTTAGCACGTCTAATTTTAAACAGAAGATCCTCTTTACAACGTACCTATTACTTAGCACTGGTGGCCAGAAAGTTAAAAGCATATATAATGAAGCCTATATACATAGACATCTGCTGTGAATAACCTTGGCTATAAATATTACTATTATCCCAAAACAACTGTATTCACTTCATAAGTTCAGGTTACTATCCAGCAGATAAATACTGTACCAGTAGCCCAGAGCATATAATTACTGTAACATGTAATGCCAGCATTTACATCAGGAAAGGGCTTAAATCTGTCATTTGATGGCTGCCTAGTTTCTTATTCTTTCTGTCTCACAGCTTTGTGTGTCTCTCTCTGGTCCCCTTTCTGACACCCAGAGCCAGTTCTTTCCATGCCCTTCCCTCCTAACGCTGGCAATTTTACCTATTTTGCCCAGTTCAAGGGACGTTCAATACTGCGACAGAAGTGTGCTTTAAAAGTCCTCGAGCCAGGCACTTCAAATGTGGTCAAACTTAGAAAACAAGCACATGAACAAATAAAAGAATGGAAAAAAATAATCAACCAGGGAATGACACTGTCGGAAAACATTTCCATGCAATCAACACAGACAAATGTGAGATACTTCTTGACTCCAGACAGCCATAAGTGCGTTTGCAACTGTCACATAGCGTAAAAAGAGAGACATGACGTCCAGCTCCCCGGGCTGCCCTGCATCCACGCGAGGGTTTTTAACCTTCCTGCCCACGCACTGAGAAAACTGGGGGGCGAGTGGGAAGGGGACTTAAAAGTCCTTCCCTTAACACGAGATGATTCAGCATCGACGCGGACGACAACTGTAAGGAGACTGTAAATTTTAAGTGAAGAGCGTCCAAGAGATCCTGCTACTGTCATACGTATGTATGTGTGTGTATATATTTATATATATCCACTGGCACCCTCCCTTCTCAAAAGAAAAGAAAAATAAATAAATAAAAGAAGAAGAAAAGCCAGGCAAAGAGAGATCCTGGCAGCGCAGACGGGTCCCAAGGGCAGCAGCGCCAGAGATGATGTCTTTCCGAAGCGGTCTTAATTTCCGACGAGCGCAGACAAACTGGGTATTTGTGCGGGTCCGCCCGCGAGGAGCGGCGGCCTCGCGCCAGCCCCCGCGCAGCCCGTGCCGGGCACAGGGGACCCGGGGCCGCGCGGGGACCACGGAGGGGACCGGCCCGGGGGGAGGTGCTGCCCGCGGCCCCGGGGGCGCGCGCACGCGGAAAAACCCTCGCACGCTTCCCCGTGGGGGAGGACAAGGGCGACGGGGACCCTCCCCGGAGGCGACACCCGCCACGGCGGGGGGGCCGCCGGGGCACCGGAGTTGTTACCGGGGGGGGGCGCTTAATGGCGGCGGGCACGGAGGGGAGGGGCGGGGGGGTGACATCGAGGGTGGGGGGGAAGGGTCCCGGCGTGGGGGAGGGGAGGCGCAAGGGACCCGCGTGGGGGGGTGAGGGGGGCCAGGAGGGTCCGTCGCTACCTGCGGGCGCGCGCGGTCGGTGGCGGCGCCGGGCTCGGGCTGCGGGACGATCCGAGGCGGGAGCCCCGCGTCCGGCCGGGCTCGGGGCTGGCGAGGGGGCTGCGGCCGCTCACTGGGGCATGAGCCCGCCCCGCTCCTCGCCTGCCTCCGCTCCGCTCCGCTCCGCGCTTCTCGCCGGCGGCCGCCGCTGCTGCTGCTTCTCCCAGCGCCGCCGCTCCTGCCCCCGCTGCCCGGAGAGAAGTGAAGCCGCCGCCGCGCGCGCGCGCGCGCCCCCGACGCCGCCGCCTCCGCGCGCGCGTCCGTCCCCCCCCCCCCCCGGGCAGCGGCGCCGCACGCACGCGCGCGCGCGCGCCCGCCGCACGCAGCCAATTAGCCCCGGCCCTCGCGGCCCGCGGAGGGAGGGGCGGGCGCGCGCGCGCCCGCGCGCGCCCTGCGAGGGGGGGAAATGACAAGCGAGCGGGGCGGGGGCGCGCGCGCGTGCACGCGGGGGCCGGGAGGGGGGGTGAGAAACCCCCGTCGGGAGCGCGCGTTAAAGGGAACCGCGGGGGGGCGGGCGGGGAGGAGCGGTGACGGCGTGGGGGGGGGGGGCGTTGGAGGCGGGTGGGGGGAGGGAAGGAGGCCCCGGTTCGCGTCTTGCGTGGGCCCCCCCCCGCGGCCGCATCGCGCCCCCCGCAAGGAGCGAGTGGAGGCGGCGGGCGGCCGGGATTAACTTTCCCGGCTCTTGGCCGCCCCTCTCCTCTCTCTTTGTTTCCTCTCCGCGCGGCTTTGCCTCCTCCGGCCCGGCGCTTCCCATTGGGAAGACAGGGCCGGAGCACGGGGCGCTGAGCGCTGCCACTTGGCGCCCAGAGCCCCCCGGGCGGCTCGCAGGGCCATGCGGTGGCGCAGGGCATCCCGCCCGGGTGGGTGCCGCGGGTGCGGGCGCGCAGGCCCGTGCGCCTCGCCTCCCACGCGAGCAGAGGCCCGGAGCGAGGCCGAGCCGCGCTCAAGCGTGACCTGTTGGGTGCCACTAACACTGAGCGGGAGCAACGCGACCCCCTGGCCCCGAGTTAACCGGCCCGCATGGTCTCACTGGCACGGTGGTAAAACACCACCCTGGCGTTGCCTCTCCAGCCTTTACATAACGTGCAGTCGGTGCCGAGCTCGGTTACGTAAATACATCAGCATTTCTTCAGCCAACAGGGAAGCACACCAACCATGGGCAAAGAGGTAGTGGCACATCGCAATTACTAAAGAAAACTAAAAAATAAAATGTGTTCGTGCTATTCGGCATGGGCAAGGAAAAGTTTCTCCTTGTTTGAGCTGTGAAGTACTTTTTCTGACTCATGGTTATGGTGTAGATGGAGTCTATGCATGAAAATCAAGAACTTGAACCACTGCTGCAATATTTAAGGATTAAAAATGCTATTAGCACCTGTCTCTTGTGTTGTATCCAGATAACTGAAGTTACTTTTACAGTTTCTATCTACATAAAATTAATCTTTCTCTTTGTTCAGTAATTGTTTTGAAATAACTTGCTTTATTGTGTCTTTTTATTTCATTATTAAAGTAATCCCAGGCACATCCACACATAAACTTAAAAACACTGCAGTCAGCTAATTCTTCCTTTTGCATATGCATTTACAAGATATTTTTTTTTCCTGCTTCTTCTAATGAACTCATGAAGAAAAGCTCCTAATGTCAGCTAGGTGGGTTTCTATCTGCTGGCACGCACTGATTCCTCGCAAAGACTAGCAGCTAGGTAATTAACAGAATATGATCCATAAAATTCTTTTAACGAATGCAAATCTCCTGCGAGTGATGCTTTGTTGTTGTGCTGGAAGGCTGCCGGCTGTGTTGCGCACTCTTGACATCACAATCTCCTTTCCTAAAATCACTTAAATCGTGCCTTTCTTCCAGGCATTCAGAAACGGTCCTTCTGAAAACCATCCAGGAAGCTATGAAATGCACTTCCAAATGAGTCTTCCATCCTGCTTCCTTGCCATTGCTCTGATTGCTTAGAGGTGCCTGCCTTTGAGGAGGCATAAATTTTCCTGTCAGAGTACCCCATCTATTGGAACTCCTTGGCCCATGTCAGAGTGTTGCTCCCGTGGCAGTTCTGTGTGTTTTGCTGTGTTCTTTCCTGCTAGCATCCACAGGAAGCAGAGAAAGAGTGAAGCTCGGTGTATAGTCTAGTTCAGAGAGGCATAGGACAGGGCCATACCATGTCCCAGAATCTGGGTCATAAATTCCTGGTGCCAAAAAAATCAAGGGAGTGCTGAAGTGTTCCAGCACCAAGTGTAGGGGTTGACTCATTGGGAGTCAGACCCTGGTTTTTCTTTTGGCGCATATCCTCTGCCCCAGCACCCTAAATGGCAGCTTACATTGAGGACAGCTAAGCTGGGGAGAGAATTTGTACTGTCTTAGTATTCATACTGCATTTGTACTTCATAATTTTACTGTCTGATGCAGTAAAATGCAAATTGAAGAGCACCTTCTGATATTTCAAGTGAAGGTTTTGAATGAGCCCTACCTACACAGAGTAAAGAGTTGGTCAGGGTAACCAGTGGCTCCCAAGTATCAGTTTTATCCTTCTGTCCTTCTGACATAAAATGTTTGGTCCTCAGATGTTAAAGGTTGCATAATATTGTGTTATTCAAAATCCTTCTGAAGACTTTTGTAAGTTTGGATCACGAATGTTGAAATTCTGGCCCTTTTGAACTTGTTAGAAATACTGCAATGATAGATTTCAGCTGTGTTGGAGTGTTAAGCCACACATTATGCTTATTTATAATGCTGGACACCTCCGGAACAACTTGAGTTCTTTACTCTCATAAAAACTTACAGCTTCGTCAGAGACACACTCAGTTAAGATCACCCTACACAGACAGTCACACTTTACGACTGTTTTAGTTAAGGACACTTCCAATAAGGCCTCTTGATTCTGAGTGTCTGTTACAAGGACATGTATGTCAATCAAAACTCATGGAGCTGGAGAAATTTGAGGCAAGTTTCCATTTAAGGAGGGTTGATTTAAATATATATCACCTAAATTTAGGTTCCAGACTTTAAGATTTCTTCTGCTTTTCTATTTATGAATTATTGTTGTCTCACATTTAAAGGACAAGTCCTTTTAATATTGTTCTATATGCTTTTAAACGTGTATTTTTGTTGAATTCTAGCTGATAACTTTGTGTATATTTGGCATACAAATTGCGGGGACAGTTTTTCTCGAGTGGGGAAACGACCAGGAAGTGTCTCAATTATTATACAGCTGAAAGCATAACAGTAGCTCTCTCATGATAGCATACTTCCCTCTCAAAACTTAAATATTTTATATTAAAGGCTGAGATTGAAAATACTCAATTGTTCATGGAGCACCGTATTGTTCTATTCATCTCTTTCAAACAGACTCTAATGAACCAGATCATTTCATCTTTCCGAGCTGTTATCAGCAGAGGATTGGAGGAAAAGGGACAAAGGTGTAAAGAATTACCTTGTTCCTTTTTTCAGCTCAGCAGGGGCTATCTCAGCTTGTGTCACTCACCCCATTTCTTTCCTGCTGCTTAGTGTATTTGATAATTCTTGGACCCTATTGGGCTGTTTTGAGAGCAGTCAGCAGCCAGCTATAGCCTTTTGTTTCCCAATCTTGTCCTTATCCTGAGAAACGGAGGTGGGAAGGTAGAATAGCATGAAGTTCTGCAGAAGCTTTGTGCCACTAAGGCATCCCTCTGCTGCAATTGACTTTCTTTGTAGCGCTGTGACAGTACAGAGCCGTAAGGATAGTCTACAGGATGTGGCCTGTACTGTATGGGGATGTTTTCCACATCCCCACTACTTTTCTTTCTTCTGCTTTTGGTTAGGTGATTCTCACATCGTATTTATTTTTTTTTTCTACAATCTTGCTTTCATTTTCTTGCTACTTGACTGAATCCTACTCTGTATTTTGGCAAAGGTAAACTGCAGTTCACAGAACCCTGCTCTCCGAAGCCCCTGGACACAACATTTGTGTGTTTCAGAGATCAGGATTTCTTATTCATTTTCTTTTCCAGGTTTCAGCATCAGTACAAAACAGAGTAGCAAGAATAGATTTTGGGAGGGCAGGTGTAGCAGAAATTTCATTAGATTTTTCAGTTAATTGTATATACCTTCATTGTTTAAAAACATTATATACTGTATCAAGGGAAACATGACTGAATCCTCAACACTGAGTAAACCTATTACTTAGAAAGTACCTAGACATAAATCTGTTTAAAATATTTTATGGCGTTCTGAAGTAAAATAATTGTGTGGGTACAGAGACGAGTTATTACTAGGCTGACTTCTTTATTTGCTCTGCAACAGAGTAAACCCCCAAATCATTAGAATTTATTCACCCTAATCCTTTCAAGCCATTAAATATGAAAAGAGTTGTAAGGCCTGATGCAAACACTCTTTTAGTCTATTCTCACCTAAAAAAAATAAGAATCTGCAGCTTGTCCTCCTCCCTTTTGCTCAGAAGCAGAACGGCTCTTAGCATCATTCAACTGGAACAGAAAAAACAACTGGGACAATAACCATGTGCCATCAGAGATCCTCACGGTTCTCAGGCACTTGGCTATCTGGGATTCTAAAGAATAAAGATAAAACATATTAGGGATGGGTGGGAGAGAAGTAATAACTTGCTTCCGTGTTCTTAATGAAAGCCTCGTTTTTTCTTTAGGTTGGGGAATAAATCACTGCTTAGTGTCAGAAGCAGAGGCTTGTTTTTACGTGCTGGTTTAGAACCCAACTTAAGATAATTGCAAAGGATAATTCTCTGCTAGTTTCTAGACAGACAGAAATTGTTAACAACAGAATACTAGAGTACGCCGCTGCTTTAAAAATCTCATCTTTTATGTGCAGAAGGGAAAAATCTCTCTTTCCAAAGCTACTGTAATGCAGTGACCTATAACTGGACAAATTTCCTGTGTTGACTGGCTTAATTCATCACCATAGGTGGGAGACAATGTTGAAAAGAGTAGATAAATTATAAAAGATTTTTGTTTGTTTGTTTTTTGTTGTTGTTGTTTTTTCTTTGAGTGTTATCTCCATGCTCTCTTCAGTGCCTCCACATTCCTGTTATTTTCTTTTGGTTCTGCAACACCTGAACTCACAGGATCAGGGCTTTGTTTTCTGAAAAAAAATATGGCTAAAATTCAGAGGATGTCCTTATGATCTCTTTATGATTCTGTCTAGAAAGTTACTCCTTTACACAGGAAAAAAAAGAAAAATATAGCTGTGGATACTCATATCCCCTTTTTAAAAATATTAAGGCACCAGAAGATGAAGCCAAACATCCTCCATGGCTAATGCATGATTAATGCACATTTCAAGAGTGCCTCCTTAAGGTGGCTAGTGCATCCGCCAGAGCACAGCAAACCTCATGGAACAGGGTTGTGTAGCTCCTTTCAGTCTCAATGACCAAACGCAACTCAAAAACGCCAGGGCCTGCAGTCGGTCTGAAGCAGATTGTGGAGAGTGGAAATTACCTGCATGTTCTCTGCTGGGGATTCCCTGGGTGAAATGGAAGTCCCCCGCAGCCCTAAGCCAGTCTGCTTATGTTTTGCCCTTCTTTCCTGAGGTTTCTGACCGGGGTGGCCTGGTTTGGGCTGTACCTGGAAGAGATAAAGGGGAATGCCTGCAGTTTGATAACCCTAAATTAACCCTTCTGGCTTATGGTCAGTTGTGCGCTATCCAAATAATGCTGATTAAGCAGCTGCTACATTTGACTACCCAGTTGAATGGCTAAGTCCAGAGAGAAACACAGGATGGAAAAAATACTTTTTGTCTCTTCCAACCTTAGTGGTAACAGTTGCAGGGAAAAAATGACATCTTTTGGCTATAGACCTAGCTAGAGCTGGACAAACTCCCATCTGCTCCCCACCAAGCTCCTCCTGCAGGTGCTCAGGGAGGGGGGAACAGAACAGCCAGTGCTCATCCTCCTCCCTTACCTGTGGCGAAGCAGCAGCTTTGGGGCAGGGTGATCGCACTGGGGCTGTTCCTGAGGCTGCAGGCGCAGTCACAGGGAGGCAGCGGGGAGGAGGGAGGTGAGGCACCCACTTCAGCTAAAAAACGCTGCAAGGCACAGCGCAGGCAAACACACCTACTGCAAAATTAAATAGACTTTTCCCTCCAGTATCATTGCTGCGGTTCTGAGCCCTGAGCAGTGTGAGCGGGTCGTTGGCCACTGTTAGGCTCGGCTCATCTCAGCCACACGAACACAGCTCACACTTTTTCTCTTACAGGAGACTCAAATAGATTGAGCCAATCACCAAGCTTGAGTCTAAGCCTGGCTGCTTTACTATGATCCTAAAATGAAAAGAGGGATCATGTAGTTCACATGGGCTCCAGCAAATTCATTTGGAAAGATACCACATCGTTTCTAC
Source organism: Tinamus guttatus (assembly GCF_059628265.1). Lineage (NCBI taxonomy): Eukaryota > Metazoa > Chordata > Aves > Tinamiformes > Tinamidae > Tinamus > Tinamus guttatus. Next base: position 8,743,635 of record NW_028288649.1, read on the forward strand.
AGGGGACATGGATATAGTATTTGGAATCGGGGAAAATCAAAACACCTGCTTTAAAGCCAGATAAAAAATCCTGGATTTTTATAATTTTGTACCTCATCCCATGCATGTATCTTCATGGAATTTGGCTGAGCATGACTCCAGAAGAAAGAACCTACCTGAAGATGACACAAGGCACGGATGACAGAACATATGCAAACTGCAGGTCAGACAAAGCAACTTACTGAAGTGTGTTTTAAAGAATTTCACTTGGCCTTGTAACTTAATTGAGACCCTACTTAGCTGTATCTATTACGTGTTTAATCCAAGTAAACCTTTTATTTGACTACTCTGTACTGGACATAGGTATCTCTAGGTGCGCAAAATGGGCATTTTTTTTTGTATTTTACAGCTAATTTGGAAAAGCGCAAAACAGTTTTAGAGAATCCAGTCCACAGTTTCTCTTTATAATGTTTCATTGGTTTGATTTCCTAAGTTAGAGTTTTTTGAACTGCAACCCAAGGCATAGCCAAGAGCTGGGCCCATAAAAGCAATTTAGGGTCATTGTTGCAATTTTTAACTATAGATGCTATACCAACCAGTACAATTCACAGTTCTCCTTTAGGGCTATGCATTTACAGTAAAATACATTAACAGAGCTTTATATTTTGATATAGAGGATCCACAAATATTTGGAGAAGTAGTGAGACACTAACCTAGTCGTCAGGAAGTGGTAAGGAGAGAGTTGACACCAGCACAATCTCTTCCACAAATGCAAGTGCCTCTGTCTGGCACTGGTTCCTGGCTGACATCTCTCTCCTGCAATTAAATAAGCAGAAGACCTTTGTCCATTCCATCTTTTGGTGATGGAGCCATCACTGATGATACAGGAAATGGAAATATAATTCCCTCCACTGGCTGAAAGGACCCAGGCTCATTGGTTCTAACCCCAAGAGGCATGTCCGAACTGCTGCAGCACTTTGGTACTTGGCTTATTCTCTCTCATTGCAGCTGTTGTCCTCTCTAAAAAATATCTATGTCTGCACTGGAGTAGAGTTGCAAACGTGAGTGGCCTAACAAGCAGGGTAAAAGTCTCTGTCTTCTGATCTTTTTTTTTTTTCTTTCACTCTTTTAATATTTAATGATCCCATTCAAAATGGAACAGCATTAGCAAGAGAGATTAGGAAGTCCCCCGTCCCTTTCCCGCACCATTGCCTCTTTTCAAGGCAGCAACCTGAGATAACATGTCCCTTCAGAAAAACAGGTAGTTTGTGCCTGTGTCAGCAGTATCCCTGGTGAAAGCTCTAATTGCTTAACTATTAGATAAAACACTTCTGCTTATGCTTTTATGAGAGTGGGTCTGTTTGGTCTACTTGACCTATGTCTGCAGGTGAAATAGAGGAATTTCTATTTTGTATATTGGAATCAAATTTGGAAATAGGTGTTAAATTACTCAATGACATCAATTTGGAGGTTTTTACTTACAAGATCAAACACACGAGTTACTTGAAATCAAAAAACATAGCACAATTCATCATTACCTTTAAAAACGGGTAGTAAATCAATGAAATGTGTCCTACAGATTCAAACATGCTATAAAACTGTTTACTGATGCAGTACTGTGATTTTCAAGTATCTCAGTCAAACCAAATGAGATGAACAGACATGGTATTAAAGGGGAGTTGCCACTTTCAACAAAGACAACTTTGTTTAAAAAATCTTGGGGTATTGCGGGTCACTCCCTGTGCGCTGGGGGTCAATATCTGCAGGGGAGGCCAAGGGTGGCAGGGACACGGAGGGCTGGTCATGCCCTCAGGGGCCCTGACACTGTGTCAGTGGAAATGGCTTTCTGTAGCCATATATTTTTGCATAAAAGTGTTCTATTATGACTATGCACATGCACATGGAGCGTAATTCTGAAAACCACCATTTCTATATCCATTAGCTTTAGTTGTCATGTAGTTATATATGGTAAAATTCTGTTTTGCTGGTAACAAGAACTATTAACTTGAAAAAAAATACTGTTTGGAAAAAGCAGAAATCAGTCACTCCCAGGAATGCCCACTAATTCAGCTAGATGATTATTATATTCCACAATCAGCCAGCCAGGGTTTATTATTCCTTTGAGACAATGGAAGATATAATTTGGTGTTGGAAGAGTTTCAATGATAGTTTTTCACTCCTGTGAGTCTGCAGCTTGGACTGCACTGTTTTATCAGACTCATGTTCCCTAGTGTGGGGGAGACTAGCTAAATGGTTTGCTATATTACATCTCCCGTGAGGTGAAAAGCCACAGAAGCTGTGAGTTTCACAGCTGCCTCTACATCTGCTTGCTGAGCCCACAAATCTGAAACAACAGACCAGAAATTGGCAGGCAATTTAAATATAATGGCCTGGTCATTACTGGCAATTAAAAATCCATCGATCAGAGCCCAGAAGGTGAGGTAGAAATTTCCTCTTGCCCATGTGGATGGCGGTAGGCCTAAAAGCTGAAAAACATTTTTTTAGTATGGACCAACTTCAAACTCCTTTGAAATCAATGGAAAGATTCCCATTGACATTAATGGACTGGATAAAATCCTAATTGCCACTATAATAGTTTTTATTGATGCCATACATTATTTGCCATGTATATATTTTAATAAAGCAGCCCTGAAAGTACTATAGGGAATAGGCTCCTTATTTGGGTATCTTTTTTGAAACCATAACAAAAATAAGCAGTCTTACAGGAGAATTCAGTTTTCCTTCCTTCCTTCCTTCCTTCCTTCCTTCCTTCCTTCCTTCCTTCCTTCCTTCCTTCCTTCCTTCCTTCCTTCCTTCCTTCCTTCCTTCCTTCCTTCCTTCCTTCCTTCCTTCCTTCCTTCCTTCCTTCCTTCCTTCCTTCCTTCCTTCCTTCCTTCCTTCCTTCCTTCCTTCCTTCCTTCCTTCCTTCCTTCCTTCCTTCCTTCCTTCCTTCCTTCCTTCCTTCCTTCCTTCCTTCCTTCCTTCCTTCCTTCCTTCCTTCCTTCCTTCCTTCCTTCCTTCCTTCCTTCCTTCCTTCCTTCCTTCCTTCCTTCCTTCCTTCCTTCCTTCCTCCCTCCCTCCCTCCCTCCCTCCCTCCCTCCCTCCCTCCCTCCCTCCCTCCCTTCCCTCCCTTCCCTCCCTTCCTCTTTTCCTTAAGAAAAGCTTAAAGTGTCATTTGAATTTGTAGGGAAAATAGAGAATATGCAAAGGTCTGTGGTTTCTTTAGGGAGGACATCATATAACATATTCTTTATTCTGACTCATAACAGTTCATTCCCTCAAGTATAACTTTGGTCTGAAACCCCAAAACGCAAACCAAAACTGACTAAGAAGCATCAAAGCTTGGGTGTTCTGGTTTCATGTACTTTACATAGTTTGGTCACCAAAGCAGATGTATAGGCAAGTGTGCTCAAAACTGTATCTAAATTCATTGGAAAGTTCATGAATGTCGTAATAAGCCCTTTAATAAAAATGTACACATATAATAAAACCCTAAGGCATCCTAGTGTGCTGTGGAAGGATGGCCTTTTCTAGTACAATTGGGGATGTCAATAGGGAGACCTAAGATGACTTGTGTAATGGAGTGCTTTTCTTGAGTTCCTTTTCCCAAAACGGAGATAGTTGAATGTGAAGAGCTTGAAAAACCTGATATCCCTAAAGAATTCTGAGTGTTCCAGATCAAAACACAAAATATTAGTAGCTCTCGAAAATACCGGTGAGCACTAGAGAGCTTTTATTTTCCACAGTGTAGCTGTAAAGGTGAATAGTTACATCATTTTGTTCACTCAAGGTATAGAAGGAAACACATCTGAGATCTGAGATGACAGCTGTATTCTTGGTAACAACACTGTATGCAGTTTTAAAAATGTTACGGGAAGGCAGAAATCCTGAGTAAACTCCAGATAGTTATTATCACTGTTTCAGGCTAGGTTGTAAATTTTGTTTATTTGTTTGCTCATTTTGTGGTTTTCTCCCCGGGGAACTCCTGCAAAGGCACCTACACACATATGGTAGTTTAAAATTCAAAATACATTGGCTGAAACAATTAATGCCCCCAACCCTGCTGTCTTGCAGAGGCGTCTGCTCTGTGGCGGGGGTGGCTGAATGGCTCATGAATCAGCTCCTGGATCTTGCAGTTTAGCATAAACCAAAATCAATGTTGGTTTACCTCAACAGGCCAACCACGGTAAATGGTGGTGGCTGATTCATGAGCTCCCCCTGCTCGGAGGTGGCAACCCCTGGGAGAAGTCTGGCAACCTCTGTAAGGATTCCTGAGAGCAGAACAGCCGACACTTCAACCCCTCACTTCAATTACCACAAACTTTACATCTTTAGCTATCACATTCCTTCAGGTGGGACCAAGACTGGGACCTGTGCTCCCTGCCTTTCACAGCAGAGATTTATAGCCACAGGCCCCACTGTGTTATCCCAGAGGGTCTCAGTTTAGATCAGCATCCAGCCTTGAATCTCAGGGACAACAGAATTAATCAACAACAAACCAGCTTTAATTTACTATTCCTGGAAGTCAAAAGTATCTCTGAAAAGATACAGTAGTCAGTCTGCAAGCATATTCCGCCTGCCTGATAACTACCCTTCTGCCTAAGGGCCTGGCAGGTCCCATTTACAGATCTGTCACATCTGTCTCATCTCTTGGTGCACAGTAGGTGTCTCAGGGTGTCCAAGGAGGCCTATTTCTGTTGGAGGGCCTTTTTCTTGCCAGTCCTTCATATCAAACCAACAAACCTCATGTCTGCCACAACTCATGCCCTGTTGCGGAGCCTGGCTCTACCAGGACAGGTTCTTCAGTAAATCGCAGGCACTGTGTTACCTCTTGTCCGCATCAGAGGACTCCTCACAGACACATAGCAAAGCCACAGCCTTATTTCATCTGTGTTTCCATCTGAGACTTTGCACTTGATTTTTCTGAAGACGGGGGCTGCTCTAATAGCTGGTCTGCAGACAATATGACTGTTTCAGGAACTCCACATAATCCCTGTTTTGCGCATGATGTCACTTTAAAAGGTTGAGAGCCAAAGCAAAATGTGTCTTTGCACGAATAAATTGTTTTATCCCTTCTAGGAAACAGATTATAATGTATTATAAATTTGACTCGTCTGTCATCTTATGGCCTTATTCATTTATTTATTTAGTAGTAAACAGATTTTGGCATCTGGAATGAAGTGCTCTCTCACTAACTACCTTGAGAAAACTGATGGAACTGTGCAGATTCAGCTTTAGACTCCTCGAAATGAAGTCTCCCTTCAAAAGTCCTTACAGCATGCAAAGAAGCGTAGAACTAGAGAGAAAAAGGCTATGATGAGCAATAAGAGCATCTTGGTTTCTAATTCTGTGAGCAAGCCTCCAATTGTCTTTCACACATTTTTGTACCTTTGTCTTTGATTTCTTTTCACCTTTTCTTTCTATTTCTTTTTTTATATATATTTTCTTTGAATATGCCCTTTGTACCTGAAGCCTTATTTTTCTCCAACCCTACTTCCCATTCATTTTCCAGCCACTTTTTATTTTTTCCCATTCTCTCTGTGCACACTTACTTACTTTTTCTTGGCTTGGTTCCTTGACTACCTTACCTCCCCAATTCCAATGTGTTGTGCGCTTTTCCCTTCCAGATGTGGTAATTTTCCCCTCACCTCACAAACTATAACTCACAGACCATGGCTGATGACTGGTGTAGAGGTTATTAATCACAGAGAATTGCTGTCTTCTAAATATTTAGCATCTAAACTACATTCAAAGAGAAGATACCTCAGTTAACTCTCTAGTGTTCCCTGCATAAGTGCATATGTTATATTATAAAATAATGAGAAAACGGGTCTGTGCATTTGTGAATAAGAACAGAAATTTATTCTCCATGTGTGAGCTCTGCTAAAGTACAGTCACACTAATGGTCAGAGTTCTTAGAAATCCAGGACAGAAGTTGAAATTGTAGCCTTCTATATGTTAGGACATATCATAATGTGGTGAGAAAACTTCCCCTCCCCAAAATATGTCTTTCATGATAAGGTGGTCTGCCTTTTTCCTTTCAAGATCCCTTAGTTCATATTTCTAAAACATCTGAGCGCCTCTTCTTAGAATAGTATAGAATAATTCTTATGTACAGTAGTAGCAGTCTCATTAATGACAGATTTTGGAAATGGAAAACATTTCTAGATTTCCTGGCAATGCCCAAAGATATTCAAAGTACTGTAAAGAGGAGAGTTGAACTGAAACAGAAGTAATACTCTCAAGGAGGATTTTTTATAACTAATTATATTAGTATGGGGTTATATGGGAAAGCTTCACATAAACTATACATTAGAATTAAGCTGAGGAGATCTGAAGGGTCAAAGAGAAAGCAGCTCTTTTCTCATTACTTTCTTGGACAGTACAAAATAAAATAAGAGTCTCAACTCTTCGGAGGATCTCAATAGCAAACTGAAAAAGTCAGGAGTGTTAGAGTGATGAAATAAGGAGAAGAGATGTTACTCTGGGTCTTTTCCTGTACTGCTCCTTTAGCAATATCTTTGTGTTGTGCCCTGAACCAAGCTGGAAGCACCATTTCAGTGCTGAACTGCAATGCTTTGGCAAATCACTCTTACTGATTTACATAGAAAGGCTCTATGAAATACCAAAAGAGAGTTTTCTTTTTTTTTCTTTTTTTTTTTTTTAACTTTTGGTCGTAATAAATTGGTTTCTGAAAGTCATTTTATACATAGAACAAAACCAGTCTGTTTGGTTAAACTCAAAACACCATCCATATTTCTAGAATCGGTGTTTTGAAATATTCTTTAATTAAATTTCAGTGAGACTACTTACAAATTAAGGCCTTGTCAAGGGGAGTATTGTTTGAAAAAGCTAGCCCTAAGTATCTTATTGCTAATTGATCTGTGACATCTTCTTCCACACACTTTCAGGGGGGAAATTCTTTCCACTCTGTAAAAAAAAATGCTTTAAAGGTTTAGAAATAAGATACACAAACAAAGCACATAGAATTCACTTCAAGTTGAAATAGACCAGATTTGGAAATGTGATATTACGGCTGGCCTTTGCCGTGCTTGCTTTAGCTGGGTAGCATGCTGCTCCTTGGGGAATCCTTCAAAGGCCGACGCAGAGCCGCAGCGGTGGGAGGATGCCGACGCTTCTCACAGGCTGCCCGCTCTCACAGCCTGCTCCAGGATCAGCAGCCCCGCATGGTCATCACCCAGCACGGTCTCAATCTTTTTATAGTCAATACTCTGCAGTCGCGAAGCGATTTAACACATAAACTCAGTAATCTCGGATGGGATTGACATCGCCTTCTCCTAATTCCACTTCCTGAAGGAAATGAACGTGTTCACTCAGGGACGGTTCCTGCTGCTGTAATTAACAGCAGTACAAACTGGCTGCAACGACACGTATTGAAACACTATTGCTGGAGGGATCTGGGCTGAGCAAAGTAACACACTTCTCAGCATGGGTAAAACTAGCACAACATAACAATAGATTACACCAGTGTAAACCCAGTTTCATATGGTTGGCTTTATGAGATACATGTCATTGTAGCTAACACCAGGATGCTACTCTTACCAGAGAAAATAACAGAGTGATTTTGGTATCTTCTGAGCCACAGTAAAGCATTCAGCTTCACTTTCACTGGACTTGAGATACCAATATTTATTTTTTCATGTGGGCTAAAAAGGGGCTTTTTGACCATTTCTCATCCAAAGTCTCCAGAAAACAACTTAAGAGAGTAGAAATGGCTGCAAACTGGTGTTCAGTCTGTCTGTTTTATGGGGTGAATTTGGAAGTGAGGTGAGAAGAAAAGGTCTGAGAAAGAGGAAGGTGATTTTTGAGGCTTGGATTTGATCTATTTGATACAAACAAATAAGTCAACAACTTTTTATTCTGGCCTTTCACCCAGTTTGCCCTGGCCAGCGTGGATACGGTGCTGTATTACGGTGTAACGTAGTTTCAAATTATGTTCTACTCTAGTCCTTGAGTTTATCTTACCTTATGCGGGATGTCACCTCAGGTGCTGGGATGGTGTTTACCCAGCACAGGTGTAAAGATCCCAGTTATGCAGAGATTCAGCCTGAAGCTGCAGTGTTCCTTGGCTGAACTCACTGTGCACAGCATCACGCTGACACGAACGCGCTCCTCCCGGTTGCGGAACCAGTGCGGCTGCCTCCACCTCCAACAGCTTCGCGCCACCCTCCGCTGCGTCTCTGCTTTCACTAGGAGGTCTCGGAAGCACTAAGAGGTTCCTGGTAATGGAACACACATGTTAAGCAGACTATTAATTAAAAACAAATCTCATTATCGAAGAAGGCTATTATTAAAACAACAACTTTTTCATGTGAAAACAATAGAATCTGTCCCCAGCTCTCCACTCCTTCTAGATTGCGTTTCCATTCCATGTCCTGCCATTTAAAAATAATACCACAGTAAAAATACATTTTCTGTAATAACTTGTAGCCTTTTTATACACTGATTCCATCTAAAATTCTATTTTAATCACTTTTTCACAGCAAAGAGAAGACATTAAACCATGTAATTCGTATTCATGACAGCAGCCATCATCACATGCAGGCAATGCTGGGAAAATTTTGTGAAACAGAGACAGGCAAATCAATTACAAGGAAACTTTTGTTTACTGAATTATTCTCCTTGTTGAGTTTTAAATGTCTGGACATATATCACACATATTAGCCATTTGAAAATGATTTTAAATTATTGGTGAGTCTCATCAGAAAATAACTTGCTTTAGGATTAGGTTGGATTAAATTTCCTTCTCTGTGATGTGCAAAAGGGAAGATTTTGACTAGAAATACCCAGTCTTTACAGAAAACCAACGTGAAAGAATTATGGACAGATCCCCTTTGAAATTTTAACAAATGCCACAAGTACCATTTTGTTTCAACTCTAAGATGCTTTGGAGATGAAAAATAACCAGCATTAGAAAAAGCAACAAGGAAAAGAGAAGTCATTTCCAATTTTCCACAAGGTACTTATTATTTTGGCTATAGATACTACATTATTTAGACCTCCACTCACTTTGAGTTCATTTTTTCCCATACAAATCCCATGCAAATGAGGTTGGGATCGTCAGAGCTCCTGTTTACAGAAATTAATTGCAGTTTAAAATAAAGAACTCTAGTCAGCCCAGGCAAAGGATAGTTATAGCGAGAAAATCTGGATTACTTATTTTAGCCAACCCTTTTTTTTTTTTTCTTCCTGTTATAAGGACTAAATTCACTTGCAATTTCTGGGAGGACCAAAAGCTAAAGGCAAAGATGTGAAAGATACAGGGCCAAATCTAACTCAATTTACTAACTCAATACTTGGACACCACCCTTTGCCAGTCGTAAAGATTTGAAGATCTGGCCCATAACGATACTTACAATAGCAGACAGTATTTTGTTCTTGGACGAGCACCAAATCTAATTTATCCTGAATTTACAGGAGAGGGAAAAAAAAAAGCATTCTGCCTGCCATTTGTGACAGCAGTGCATTGAGCAGCGAACTGCTGATGTAAAGCGAAATGAAAGAACCCAAAGAGGAACACTCTGCTCTGCCAGGATTGGTGTCGGTGACGTCAGCAACCCGGTCTCCTGAGAGCAAAGAGCCAGCACAACGACCAGCCTTTGTTTTACTTTTCTTTTCCCCCTCCTCTGGCACATTAGCTTGAGCAGACAGATTTAAATGTTGACAAAACATGAATGTTTACACATGTTTTCCACTTCACCTTTAGAACTAAGCGACAGTCACTGGGAATCCCGTGCTGCTGGGGCTTGTGTGCTGAGGACATCTGTAGTGATTTCATATAAAGTTCCTGCAAGTGCCATGTGGCTGGAGAAAGGGGTAAGATCTGATACGGTGCTTCCAGTAACAGGCTTCCTTCTACCTGAGCCTTTGTGGTGGGGACACCTGTGAGAAAGGCAGCAGGTGCCCCCATCCTGAAGAAAGACTTAACGTGCAGTACAAAAATGCAGGGAGCTGAATTCAGTGTGAGGCCCCTGCAAGGCTGCCCGGCTCCCCACGGGGATGCATGGGGAGCTGCTGTTCTTCCAAGCAGCAGCAACTTGCACCCAGCAGCCTATGCACCTAGATATCTCCATATATCAGGGAACCAGTGGCTGAATGCTGGTAGAAAAGTCATGGCATCAATGTGAGACTGCAGGTACATGTTTGGAGTGAGTGGTATGCCTTGTCTTGATTTTGGATGACACCGAAGTGCCACTTTTTAAGGCAGATGTCTCCCTCTGAAACATGAATGCAGCCCAGAGCCGGGATGTGGCTGAGTAGCTGCTCCCAACGAAGTGGTAGCTTCAACTCCTGATAAATTCCTGCAGGCAACTGCAGAACAGCCTGGTTTGGCAGATACTATGCAGGTCCAGCAGCATATGCCTGCTGGAGTATCTTCACTTCATTCTCTATAAAGTCAAAGTGAATATAGGATGTAGCTGCATCTCTCTAGATTTATGCCAGTATTGTTGATTCCAAAATCTGCTACACCATGCTCCTGCTGTTATCCTTTGTATGATCACCAGGGACATGTGTTTTTAAGGTGATTTTTTAAAAAAATAAGTCTACATGGTCTTGTCATTAATTGCCAATAGCTGGTAAAGGAAGACTTGCCATGTATCCGGATGTTCACCTCAAAGGGTGAATTACAGAGGAAGCATGACATTTTGAGGGAATGTACATCCCAAATGGACTTGAGGGAGCAGGGTTTAAGAAAAGTAATGGAGAAGGAGACAAACACAGACAAACCAATGGGGTAGTGAAGGTTCCCACCATCTGAGGCTCCTTCTACCTGTCAGAAAGCAGGACCTTTCTTCAGCTCCCTCACAAACATATCACCATCTTTAAAAAAAGAAAACACTTCTATCCTGAGCCTCCGTTTTAAGTTGGGCTACTTAAGTCCTGATTTTTGGGGACTTTGGGGATTTTCTTTGTCATGGGTATGGCATACAGAAAGTTTGTAGGCCATAATAAAGATGTGCAATACAGATGAGACAAAGACTTATTTGAGCATTTGTTAAACCTCAGCAGGTTTGCAATTCCCTGCTGTAGAGCTCTGTTTTCCTCCGAGGCCTTATGCTGTATAATTTTTGCTGGGCAGATTTATAAGTCTATACCTGCTATCAAAAAAGACAGCAGCTCTCACTGAAGCAACTCTGATGATGAACCTTTACAGTCTTCATGTCTGGTGGCAAACTGGAAGCCACTGGCTGCCTTTGAAACACAAGTATCAGCTGGTGACGTTCAAACAAGTTGGATGTTGTGTTTGGGAAGTGTGCTATTTTTTCTTAACTCTCAGAGGAGGCAAAACTTCAGTGTTCTAAATTACTTTGATAAAGAATTCTATACACCTAAATTACCAAGTTTTCTCCTTAATATTTCACACTGTTTGATGTGGGTTGAATAATTTCCACGGTTACATTTTTATGACAGAAGGCTCTCATTTAGTACCATTTATATATTTATATTCACGTATTATCTGACACTGTGACAATATAGCTCTGTATTTTAGTCTCCAATTTAAGAAGAAAAAAAAATGTTATTCACTCATTTTATTAGCACTTTAATCAGATTTTCATAGAGTTCCACAATAACACAAGGAGCTTGAAAAGTAATTAAGAGATTCTCCAACACAGCAGGAGTTTTTGTTAAAGCAGAAAACTAATTCAGACTGTAGTTTGCAGATACAAGAGGAGTGAGGGCTTGAGTCCAAGAGACTCCTAATCTTTGAGAAAAGTAGCTGCTCTGAAAGCCATTGGGAGGGAAAGGTCATTCATATGCTTTCGTTTTCTTTTCAGAAGGAGCAAACTATTAGGAGCTTATCTAACAATTAAAACATCTGGTTCACAAAGGAAAGCACATGTCAGCTTGCATTACCTTGATTTAAAAGGATGCACTTTATTACACAACTTAATTTGGAAATGTAAAAAAATAATATATTAATTTGTGTTTATAAGAAACGCAGTTGCTTTCTGAAGATTAATAGTAGGCTACACACATGCCTTTGAGAAAACTCACAACCCTATAAATAAGTTTGCAAAGGCATGTTTATTTAGATTTTAACTAGATCCTGTGTACCCTACTGAATGTAATGTGGTTGTAATTCACTTTAAAGGTTTCGGTGTGCAATGTTGATGTTATCATAATGCACTAACATTTTCCAAACTGCAAATCTGTTGAATTACATTTTGCCCAGATGCAGATATAGATGGTAATGGATGGTAACAGGAAACCCATTTGTAAATCTTTGCTATCTCCTGCTATCTCATGCCTCCCTTGTTACAGCTTTCCCGATCTCCTTTGCCCTTTTCTGTGGCTAGCTGCCACCTCTCCTACTGCTTCGATTCTGCTAGGCAGACACAGGTTTCATTAATGCTTTTCAGCAGCTGTGCTTGGCTTTAAGCTTTTATTTTCTAACAAAAAGGAATTGTGAAAAACTGTTTTAATAGAAAAAATAAATTGGTGCAGTCTCTTGTGCTAAATAAAGTACTGAGATCATTCAGAATACAGTTTCATTTCTTTAAATATAATAATTACATTTTAAAATGCGCATGTGGCTTAATCTTTTTATGGTGTATGGTAATGGAGGAGTTTTATATGATTCACTTACGAGTGATGATAAGAATGTACATTGTAGATTATTGCTCTATCACCATACATTAGAAGAGAGCTCCCTTATGGCAGTAGAATAATAATGGGACTGATTGCCTTGTCCTAAAAGTCCCAGGAAAGGACTGCTCTGGATTATGTAAAGCCATCAGCATTGAGAGTTGTTCTCCTCTGTGTTTTGGGGCTGATCTTGGGTGGGAAGGAGATTCTCCTGCCCTGTAGAAGACACTTGAGTGCGGCAGTTTGTTTAGAGCTTCTCATACACACCTGAAGCCCCCTCCCCAAAAGCTGTATATTTTGCTCTTACTTTCTCTTCGCTCTGTAGAACTGCTTACTTAACCAGCAGCTATATAATAGTTCCTGATTTCAGACGCAATTTCAGGACATGGAGCGAAGGAGAAGCATATGGTAAGAAGCAGAACATTTAAAAATAATTCAGGAGGCCAGTGGGAGACCAGCGTGCACCCACTTGCTGCCTTTTGTTCCACCCCATCTCTGTGTAGGAGAGCAGCTCCTCATGCACGAGGCATCTCCCACAGCAGTAAGTACGGCTGAGCCAGTACCAGCGGAGTCACAAGAACTGAAATAAGTAGACTTAAAACTGCTTTTTCACCCCCCACTAAATGCCATGTCACTCTTAACTTGCAGTACACAAGAAATCTGTATTGGGAAAGTGCCTTATAAAGTAAGGGCAGAAATTGAAAAAAATGATTTTATCAGATAGGTGCATTTTAAAAGCAGAACAAATCAGAAAGCTGAGGTTGTCAAACACAGGACACACTTCCTGCAGATGCTAGACTAAAATAGGAATCAGTCATAAGAACTAGGACAGGGAATATAGTCAAATTGGATTACAGCACATCAGTACTGTGGTTATATATAAAATCCCACCAAAATCTGTTACATTTACCACTGGAAAACTGCACCCAGCCAATCCTTCTCTCACCTACCTCAGCCTTCCTGTCACGTTTGGCCAATGACACCCGCTTCAATTGCAAGTCAGACAGGAAACATTGCTGCCAGCTCAATTTTACGGGAGACTCGATTTAGCCAGATTTAAAACACTGAAGCTTTTCAAGCCAGAACCAACTATTGATTCAAAACGCACGAAGGGAGGACAGGGAGGAGCATAACCATTCCTTGTCACACAAGGAAGGACGTGCTGAAAGGGCAAGGTCTCCCCGCGCTGCCTCGCGTCCTGCGCTGCCCGCCGTGCTGTTCTGCTGCTGGTGGCCCTGCAGAGTCACGCTGACAGGCTGAGTGTTAACATTTCTAGTGATGTTTAGGGCTTTCCTTAAGTCATCAGCTCCAGATGTCCTGAGACTGTGGGAGGATCTCAGATTTATATGAAGAGTGAAGCAAAGCTTGAAAAAGTAAATCCTACGGTATCAAAAACTTCAATAAAAGACCTTTCTCCCCTTTCCCCCAAAATCTCTCTTTTTTCTTTTCTTTTTAAGTTAAAGTTGTGATTTTTGTCTCTCCATTTTTGCATGCTCAGGGATAGCAGTTTGTGTTACCATGGCTGCTGTTGAGGCATTGGGCCTAATGTTAGATCAAAGTTGTAGACAAAAGCCTGTTTCTTCTTGCGCAATGTCTTTTATTTAGTTCTGTTTTGCATCTGTTAAGATGACCTGTAATTGCAGAGGTGATGCAGGGTGACTCCTTACTAGAGGCTGTTTTACAACAACATGGAAAAATGTTGGAAAGAGGCCAGCACTTCATTGACATAATCATATCCCTTGGTTTGCAGAAAATTTACCTTTGCTGTAGGTAAGACTTTGTATCCACCACTTTCATTTGAGGAGGCTGCTTTTCCCACACATCAGTTCACAACAGAAAAAAAATCTGTGAAAATATGGATTCGTCCAGCAGCTTAAAGTGCCTTTTGAGTTCCCAGTGCTCACTATAGATTTCCAGTGCATTTCAGCTGGCTAGTCCAGAGATTTTCATCTACCTCTAATTTCAGCAGTGTACCTTTTTCTTCCAGGAATACCTAGAATCTTTGCAATAATGCTCCTTCCATTCCTTTGAAAACTACATATCAAGCTGAGGAACTTTGCTCTGTGACATGTTTTATTCCAGTTCTTTAAAAAATATGCATATTTCTTAAATGAAAAAGGTAGAACCATGCAAAGACTTGTTTTTTATTCTTGCCTATAAACTTCAGACATAGCTCACAGCTGACATAAGTCAATAGGGGGTAACATAGGCTGTGGAATGGGACCGGGCAGAGGTTAGTCCTATGCTGTTATTACTGCTGGAATTAAACTGCGTTGTGTAGAAATGGCTACCACCTGTGAGGGAGATGAGGTTTGGAGGAAAGCTGTCTTAACTTCTGCATCCTACACTGATGGTTTGTGGAAGCAACAGAGTGGTCTTTAAAATATCCTGCTCACTTGTCATGTTTTCTGACAGTAGCAGAACATTTTCTACATAGTGAAGTTAAACTGGAAATGAAACTAGCAAATTTTCCTATGCTCTGCTGTTTCTTTTTCTATTCTGCAACCAGTTTGTACAGCATCACCATCATCTGCTCTCCTTCCTGACACATCTCCACAACCACATCCGCGCTCTGAGCAGCAGAGGGCACAGAATTGCACCCTCTCTCATAGCCTTCCTGCTGGCTACCAGGACACTGAATACCTCATACAAACTTCTGCTGACCAGAACTGGATGGGTGGTAGCTCACTCGGGCATAACGCATATTTCTGGACTTGGTCATTTATTTTTTATATACAAATACTTCAGTTTCGTTCATGATAGTCTGGCAGATTTTGTGTTGACATAGCCAATTAAAGAGAAGTTGAAATAGAGGCACAGCCATGTTGTTAACTATTCCACTTATTCAGGATTGCATTCAAACTTAGTTGCATTTGGTCAGTGAATGGTAGCAATCAGAATCCTTAAGCCTTTTGGCTTTCTGCTATTGCTTCAGCACTTAAACTTTAAGCCTTACAGAATACATAGCAGCGTGGTATATATTAAAGAAATCAGTTCATCTTGAGTCGGATAATTTACATAATTATTAGCAGGTCTCTTAGTTGTACAGCCATTAAAAACAAACAAACAAACAAAACCCCCTGAAGAGTATAATCTCTTTTTTAAATGGTACAGAGGTCTTTTCATATTTCTGAGAGACGGGGGAAATCTCACTGCTTCTTTATGAGATATATCTAGGGATAATCTAAAACCAGAGTTAATTAGTAGAATGTTTATCATTCTGAAGATAATACTGTTTTTCCACTCAGAGCCCTTGGTCTGGTAAGCCTATTAAACTGTAATGTGTTATTACGCTCTGTGTCAACGTAGGCCTAATCCATCCTGTCCTTATGTATGCTTTTACTTTATGCATGTGAGCCGCTTCCTTGACTTAAATAGGAGTAAGATTAATCAAGCATGTAAGTGTTTACAGGGTATAATGAAGATATAAAACTTTAACACTGTTTTTGCTATAGTGCACCTCTAACTGTCCCTTTTCCACAGCTGTCAAGCTCATATTTTATTTCCTTATCACTTTGTTACAAAAGTTATTTAAATGTAGTGGTATTGAATATTTTACAGTTCATATGTAAATAAAAATATGCTTTAAATAACCTTCTTAGACTGTTGAACAAACATAACTAAATGGAGAACCAAAAATAGGAAATCATTCAAGCACTTTATATAAAGCTCAGCCAGCGTATTGGATTGCCAGTACAGCTAAAAGCCCAGCAGGGAGCTGAGGAGGCAGAGAGGGACTCCGTGGCATCATTCCCTGCCTCTGAGGACAGTTTCACCTTAGTGCACCCCTAACCACATTTCAGTGTGCACCGAGGAAGACACATACATTGGCTTCTAGCTAACTCCAGAAGCCAGGAAGTGAGCTACTGGTAACTGAAAGTGATTTTGCCTCTTCCTCTGATCTTTCTTATAAATAAACTTAATTTACCAGGTAATGATAAATTCTAATCAGTCTCTGATCTTGTTGACCGTGCAGCTGGACAAACCTTTGTACCAACACAGCTGGGGGATGATACAGGCACATGAGGCAGGCATTACCTAAGTTAGCTTTGCTGCAAAAAGCAATGGCCTTTTGGAACAGCACAGCATGTTGGACATCCACACCACGGCTTTGTTCCCAACTGGACAGGGGGTTCCTTTCACCACGCCTGTGGGAGTCATAGCAAGGCTTTTCTCTCCACTGGAAAAAAGCCCTCAGAAAGAGGGAAGGTTGCAGAGATGCCTCCCAATCTATACCCTCACTAGGGTGACTAGCTCGGACCTGCCACATCCCTCATCACACACATACTCTTCTCCTGAGGGGCTGTTGACAGGATCCCAAGAGCACTTTGTTAACACACTATTGAGATTCATGGTGCAATTCACATTTCCCAAAGTTAATGATCCAGACTGTCTGCAGATGCAGGCAGACGTCACTGCTCAGACCTAGGGTGCTGATGAGCTATTTACAAAAATCATGTTTTATCTAAAACCACTAAATACATACAAGTTTTATGAAAATTGACTATTTTGTTGAATAAGTTTAAAGAAATGGTTTTTCACTTAATGACTGGTTTGAATCCAGACCAAATTGCTAAGCCTGTAAGTCTGTATTGAGCAAATAATTTTGAACAAATTATTCAGCACATAGCTGCTTCTCCTCACTAGTACATAGTTCATAGGCAGACTGTGAAACCCTTGAACCTATTTGTAATTCAAAGTTATTCATACATTTCCTCACGTAATAATTCTTGGTCTAAAAGTATTTATGAAAAGATTATCAGTGCTTGCCATGAAGAGACATGAAGGAATGGAAATTATGTTTGGATCAGAATCAGCTTTGAAATTTAGATGGATATTCTCTAATGTGAAGAAACTCTTCACTGTTCAGTGACTATGGCTGTTTTTCCTCAAATCATTTATTTAACACACCAGTTTTTTCTGGTGCTTGACCAGCTTCATAATTCATGGAGAATTTCCCTCCCCCCTGCCCACCATTTTTCCAGCTCTACTGAAAGCCTTACAGCCAGACAGCTATTCTAAAAGATATGTAGTTATGGTCTCGTACCGGTTCCTAGTAAGTTGGTGATGAAATTGCAAGTGCCACCTTAGGGCCACATTTGCAAAGAGAAGAAAAGGCCGTGGATACTTGCCTGCTCATTTTGCACTAGAATTGCCCACTCTGGTATGAGTTGCGGCTAACAACTGTTAGCAGAGCAGCTTGAACTTTCTGCTGTGACCACAACACCTGCACCTCACGGGTTGTCAGAACAAAGCTCTCACACAGTACCTTTTAGCATCCCTTAACCACTCACTAAGCAAAAGCTGGGGAGGGAAACCCACTAATCCATCCCCTAATTCTCTTCTCACCCCTGGGCAGGGTTCCTTCAGGCATCATTCACCAACCCTTTTTGCAAACCTTTGTGTTCACCTGTTCTTTGGCAGAGAAGCTGCCACAGTCTGGGATTTCTGCTTGCTGTCCTTGTCTGGGACTTTCTTTTTAAAACCTTTGGCTCCAGTATTTAATTAAACCTTACCTCTGGTACTAACATAATCCCTTTAGTTATCCCTTGTATCTTTTTTTGTGCCTTTCCTTTCTGTTAAGAGTGCAGTGTGCCATAGATCATCACTGGGATTGCAAGACCGTACTCCCCAAACCAAAAAGACCGACTCCTTTCAATTTTATTGGCTTTTTTGCCTTCCCTCTTCACTCTTCCTCAGCTGCAGCCTTTACCTTGTTGTTTTACCTGCTTCGCTTTCATCTTTTGTACTCTTCCCGATTGATTTCGACTCTTTTCAGCCATTCCCCTATGAGGGAGGAGGTTGCCTCTCTTGGCTCCAAGCAGGACTCTTTCAAGGCCCAGCTTATTTTCCCCTTCCTTTCTTGCTCTTTATTTTATATTACAACGGAGCCTCCAGCTGGTACTGATAATCACTGAAAAGAGATTTCCTGCCCAAAGAACTTAGACCTCAGGCACATTAAAGCTGCAGGTTAAATAAACTGATCCCTTTTATGTACATAAATTACTTTAAAAACAGTAATTAAAAATATTAGGAATCTAATTTGTTTTTGTCAGGCCTATAAGCACTAATATAAATACTCATTTAGGCAACTGGCCATTTGTAAGACTGCTACTTGCTTAAAGTTTATTTTTATTCTGGTTTCCCAATATTTTTAAACTATCTTCACTGTTAGCAGACTGGTAATAAAATAAATTATTTTGGATCTTATCTTTATTTTAAATTATTTTATTCCTTCTCACTCCGTTCTGCTTTCTTGGTTCTGGTAGCCCTCTATAAAATAGAATAAATATTTTCATTCAGTTCTGCAGGTGGTGAAAGACATAAAACATTAGAATGGGTCCTTTAAAACAGCTGTAAATGAAAATGATGCTTGTAAACTGAAATACTGCAGTTGTGCTCAGCCTGAATTTTAAAATAGTTTCATGAGGTAACTGAGCCTGGATTTTTTTTAAGTATATTATGTTATTATACAGTTGCCACAGGGGGAGCATATGTTAGCTGCCAAAAATCTAAAACTGGATTCTTGGATGTTAAACAGATAAGATTAAGTCATACACTTCAGCTCTACTAGAGGCAAGCGCAACATTCATCTTAAGCATGTGACAGCTCTGTCCCGGAAAACTGTTTCTAGACATTCTTGGCTGCTTACATAGACTAAAATAGGCAGCTCGCATTCATTCGATCTACTGAATTTTAAGCATCTCTGTAGAACTATGTTGTAGTTCCAGCACCGCTATAGAATATTCTTTTTTTTTTTCATTTATTTTCCTAAAGTGGGGCATTCTTCTTTAGGGAGGCTTGTAAATTAAGCCTTTAACTCAAAACTGTTGCACTCTTGGATTTATCTTATTCTTGTTTCTCATTGAACACATACTATGGCATTTGATTTTTAAGATTTACTTTTTCTTAATTATATTAATATTTTTGAGTCTGTGCTGGACTACAGGTATCAATTTGTGCATATTAGGTATTATATTTTACCGTACCTTAAAACATGGCAGGCACTACACTAAACAAAAAGAAAGACATAATCACTTCCCTGAAGAGTTTAAGCATCTAACTTTAGATTAGAAAGAGAGTAATAAACAGCAGGAGAAGATGGAATGAGGAACTACCTCACACATTATGGCAATAAGATCAAGCTGTTAAGCTGTTTGGGCTTGTAAACACCTCAACTGCTTAGCTAAATGGTTTATTTAAAATAATTATGATCAGTGAGTCACTAATTGCAGGCACTACCAAAATGAACATAAAGGAGGGATTTGAATGAAAAGTTCAAATTCAGTGAACCAGAATCAGCACTGCATTTCATGAACAGGGCAGAATAACACAGAAAAGACAGCAGTGAAGGTATGTAAGTAGAACATGGAGACTGCGGTGAATGCTAAGAGGAGACAGCAAATGTATAGGTAGAAAATATGCAGTTATGCAAGGCACCAAAGATGAGAATGGAAGGTTTAGATCTAATGTGATGGATAAAAAAAGACAGTGGACTGGTTTAAAATAAAATGCACTTAAAATGACTTAAGTCTTTCAGATGGCTTAATGAAGTAACTTGCATCAATATATTAAAAAGAACTTGGTCCCATCACTAGGTGGGCCAGATTGAGAGTATGAAGGTGTCAGTGATAAAACAACTCAGACTGGGGCAAGAGTTTTAGCTGTTGGAGCACAATGAAAGGTTGGAGGGAGGTTATTCCATACGCACAGCAGAGGGTTTCTTATTTTGTCACAAGTCCCCCGTTCCTCACCACACTAACCTCATCTCCCTCCCCATTGTGGCTCCACAATAACAGCATCCAAGAGTTTTCTAAAGTGTCTATCCTGAAATACTTGTTGGGGCAGTATCTGAGTGCTGACTTCCAAATGATACAGTTTGGTGGCTGTAGTTCAGTTATACTGTATACTGAACTGTATACTGAAAAGATAAGCAAGTGCCATAATTTCTCAACAGTGAGGTCAAAGATTGCCTAAAATGATGGCTTAAAATGATCTGACTATGAGAGTGATGGTTTCACAAAAAGATAAGACCCAGTGGCAGAAGAGCACCTGGAAATCTTTGCTGTTTCTGCCTATAATCTGTTATGATAATAATAAGAAAAATCAAGCATCACTAAAATGCAAACTTTCAGTTGTCCCATTGAAAACACAGTTCATACCCACTCAGCCAATCTTAAAGAAGAAACGTGGACATCTCAGATGCCGCATTTTTGGTGCTACTTCAAATCTCTAAACCTCTACCTTTCTCTTTGATAGTCTCAAATGGTTAAGATCCAGATTTTATTATGTTGCTGAATCTTGTATGTTGTCAGGCAGCACCACGTCGATTAAATTGCACTCAAGAGAGAGTTAACCACAAAGCTGTAAGTATTCTTGACAGGTCATTCTTGCTTGAGCCTGGTTTCTCGTGTGTAAGGATTAAAAATCTTGTCACAGATGGTAAAGAATGAAGTACATGCAAAACAATGGAGCATCAATAACTCATAAAAAGCACTTAACTAAAGTGGCAGAATTCGAATGAGATGGGGTGTACATTAAACAAAATAAGGCTAGTAGTAATGTTGAAGATACTTCAGTGTACTGTAAAATATTTTCTCTAAGTATTGAATGAAAGTAGTAATTGACAACAGTTGTTCATTCCAGTGTTGAGTGCATGTGAGAATTTGATTTTTATCCAGCATTGTATCGAACCCAAACAAATAAGAATAATTGCTTTGCATTTTGCTTCATTTGCTTTACTGTCCTATTATTCCTTAATAGTGATATTTGCAATTAAATGGTTCTGATTCTCAGCTCTGCTGGGGCTGGCTTGCTCTGCTCTTTAGAAGACAGAAACCCTAAAATGACTTGACTTATACAGCAGCATCTGTTTTGTTTTCTCTTATCCAGGTTCCTGGGGTAGAAATTCTGGCTTCAGAAAAAAGGGTATGTCCAAAAGACGTGTGCATGAGGGTTCATTTCTGCCTGCTGACCTGCTATTGCAGCATTTTCAAGCCATGAAGAGGCTGCTTCGCAAAGTTATTACTTGTTCCAAAGGCCAGCCTGGTATAGATAAAGAGCATAAAAGCAGCCCAATGCTTTTTTACACACCTTTTTTTTCCCACCTGTACCCTCTCTCTGATTTTCCTTCAGGTGAGTGGAAACCTCAAATAGGCTAGCCATTTGAGCTCTGTTTTTACTTTTTCTAGTGCTTTTCATTCTGAACCCTTAAAAAAGGTAACCAGCCCTGCTGAATGAAACATAGCTCACAGTGAGGCACACATTTGGGTAGTAAATGGCAGTACTTCAGTCGTACTTTGCAATGTTATCTTATCCCACAACACCTATATAAAGGGGAAAGAAAACATAATTTTACTGACAGCTCCTGGATATTTACATTTTCTAAATGTAGTTTTCAACAGTGCGATTTGACTTAGATGCCAAGATTGAGAACACTAATGACCACAGTGTTTTGAAATGGTGATTTGTTTTTGTAATTTTCAGCCCATAGACACTTTTGTTTCCATGGAATACTTCTAAGAAAACGATAAGAGCTGACTAAGCAAGCCTTATGTCTGCAGACTTCCATTCATTATACAGAGCTGTGCACACCTCCACAGAAAAACTGATGGACCCACAAAATTGAACATCACTGCCTGCAGCTTCTTGGATAATCTTTATTGGAGAGTCAGGATTATCTCCAAGATATGTGGCAGAATTCTTATTAATACAGAGATAAGTATTATTTCCGTGTCTGAATAATCTAAACCTTTTCTATGGCTTCCCTGTGGATTTTCTATACAAATACCAACTCAGCCTGCTCATGATTACCCTGGGAGAGTCAAAGAGTTCACAACCTGCAGTGGCAAGACTGCCAACCATGATTAAAAGGAGCCTGGAAAAACTGAAACTGCTTTGTTACGTTATTATTATTATTATTTTATGCATTATTAAATTGCTACAGTCTGAGTGAAGGTGCTCACAGGGCTAAGATTTTCTTGTTCTTTTTAAATTGCTAAAGGATTTGAGTCACTTTTTTTTTTTTTTTTCAAGTGGGTGGAACAAAGTATACTACAGAGGACTTACCACTATGCTTAGTCTTGCTGTACTTAGACAGGACCCCCTCAGGCAAAACTGTGTAATCTACACAACCTGTAATTTCCATAGGTGGGAACATCTTGTAGGACAGGATTAAGCTGAAGAAGACTGGAGACACAGCCGGAGAGCAGGCAGGCTGCTTCTGGGGAGGCCTTCTGGAGCTGTTTTGTGTACTCAGTGTTTTTGGAGGTAACTGTTTTAAGCTCTGCTTAGCCTGAGGCCTACGATAATAGAGGAGGGTGCTAACTAGTCCCACATGGTCTCTGCTTCTTTTTGCTGTGGACAGGATGCTGGTTTCAGGGAATACTTGTGGGTGACCATAGGAAGAGAGGATGTGAAAGGTCATACAGTGCCCCAGCCCCTCTGGGTCTGAAAGGCAGGAAAGGATGGGAAATACTTTGGGCCCTTCAGGGGGATTTGCTAACCTTCCCCTGAAGGATTTTTTATTTTTGCCTCACCCTTGGCTTTGGAGTACACATCTTGTATTACTGCTGAGCTCCTGCGGGGTTACGATTCCACTGTTTTTAATTCTCACCTCTTTAGACCTCTGGCATTTGCAGCTGCATCAACAGCTGTCTAAGGAGCACTCTGAGCGAGGCTCTAGAGCAGAAGAGCAGCTGCTGGCACTGTGCATAGGGCGAGCAGGTACGAGGATGTTTGATTTAGAAGCAGAAGGAACTACCACTGCCTTCTCTTTCTCGGGCTGTAGTGGGTCCCTCATGTTTGCAGCAGGCCTGCTGGGGAGGGAAATACTCCCTGCCCTAGCAGCAAAAGGGGAACAACCTGTGTGCTAGACACAGCCTACCCAGACCACGCATAGCACGTTCAGTCTGAATAGTACTGTTTTGAAACTCTGATTAAAACAAAGTGAGGATATAAACTTCTGAAACCATAGGGTGGAATCAAAGCTTCACATGAGCTATTTCAATACCTGGGAGAATTTGCCTTTTGCTTTTGACTAGGCTTCTAGAAGGCGTGCATTAGGTCCAGTTGTCTAATGTGATCTAGTATTATGCCTTTAAATCCTAACGCAAACAAGCCTTCGGCAAATTTTAAGCTCGAGAAACATTTTTGTAATTCTGAAGAAATGGAGCTGCTCCAATTCCTATTTCAAAGAAATTGCTTGAAGTCAGAAAAGCGTGAATTTTGTCCCCCTTAAGGGGGAAAAAAAAAAAAAAAGTTTCCACTTGGCATTCTACCTGGGAATAACTATTTGGCATATCCATCCTAAACATGGCAGGGAAGAGGGACCCACAACATAACTGAGTCACATTTTGTAAGAATTTGCCCTGTGCTAAACTAACATGCAGATTGAAGCTATTACACCCATAGCTCTCTCTGCTGTCCTTCCAGCTGGTGTTCAAGCAGGCAGTGGGATTCAGAAGGGTTGGTTACACTGGTTCTAGCAAGTACTGAGAAAAAGTGAAACCTCACTGTTTTGGTTCATCTCTGCACTGCTATGCAAATAAAGCACAGCTAGTAATGCAAAGTATATGTTGTTTCACACTGAGTCAGGTAAATCCAGTTTAAAGAATAAAGAGTCCAGTGGCATATTAGGTTGCTTATAGGAATCAAGTAGCTGCTTTATGCTTGTGTTTTCATGCTGGCAATTATTGTTGAATTGCAGCCCTTTTCTGCTTTGGAAAATGGTTGTGTTCTACTGTGTGTTTTTGTTGTTGTTTTTTTTTTTTTTTTTTTTTTGGAAACTGAAAACTTTCTGACCTCCTGAATACTGACTTCTTTATTGCATAAGATAACTGTCACGGGCTTTCTGCTTTTACTCACCATGCTGAATTCGAATCAGATTTAAATATATTTTGCATATTCAGGTAAGTGCAATTGCTTTCAGTGAACTTTGATAATTGTCATTTACTGTCATATCCTACTGTGTCTGACCAGTTCCAATTGCACAGTAACCTAGCATTTCATGTAATTTCATGTAATCCATGTCTTCAAATTTTATGTTGCAATTGTATAGTACTCTGATTGTATCTCTGATATTTTAATACTCCTTTAAGTAGGTCTTGAAAATATGCAGTGAAGTTCTGTTCTCTAATAAATTACCTGGAACTGGTAAGCACACTTAATGCACTCTCTTGTTTTCTTGCTTGTGATAAACCCACTTTTTTTTTTTTTTTTTTTTTGTTGGGGGCAGGTGTAAGTGAGATGCAATTATCAAGAATTGTAACTGTCTGTATCCTGATTTAGATGAAGTTTTTCTGTGGAGATCAAATATCTTCTATTTCATAGAAAAGCTTATACTAAAGAATAGAAGAGCTCACCGAGAAGCTTTGAGTTCCTGCCTCTGCTCCTCGCAGGTGGGAAGATGCTCTCCCAGCGGTGCAGGGCCCTCCTGGGAGCATGCCCTTACACCATTTTCCAACAGTTTTGTTATGGCTCCCAGCCACCAAACACTCACTCTTACCACAGTCCCACTCTGAATCACAGCTTTGAACTACTTTATCTTGCTCCCGTGCCTGTTTCCGGGTTTGTTTGGCCTCCCTTTTGATGACTCAGTACTTCCGGTAGCTCCGCTTTGCAGTCTATCTCCACTAGGACTTTCTGTTTCCACTAGGATGTCTCCACTAGAAGTAGGTCCTGCACATACGCTGATTTTCTCCTTTTCCTCCTGACTTTCACAGACGCTCATCCCCACAACTACCAACCTTATTGATAACTTGGTACCCACCACCCCATTCTCTATCTTTCTTTTGTAGCTTGACACCTGAACTGTTCCTAAAGAAAGTTTGCAGCCTTCCGCCGCTTCTCCCACAGTCATCTCTCTGGTCCCTTTTTGATGTTCCACATGGATATAAATTTATATAAATGGTCCCATCATGGTGGTTGCTTCTTTGAGGAATCCTGTGCTACCTATGGCCTATTTAGCTCACTTCCTAGAGGCACTAAAATGAACCAAGACACATAACCGTGTAGGTTGTGTAGCTAAATAAGTCTAGTGTTGTAGGACTAGATAAGAGAGACTCCAGGCAGGAAGCCTAAGAACTAGCTCTTTTTGTGTGAAGCTATGAACTGTTACATCCAAATGATTTCTTCTTTACTGCCAAGTAAGCGACCTAGTGATTTAAGGCTGGAGTGGGAAGGCAAATCCTATTAGTAGAAAGCTCAGCTGGAGAAGCTTATGAAACCTGCACTCTGTCTCCTGACTTTAGCTGGAATATTTGTGTCTCTCTAAGCCATGTCTCCTCCTTGCTGTTTCTTTTTCTCTCTTTTTTTTTTTTCCCCAGTTTAACTTGGTTTGTTCCTCAAATTAAAAATGCACTTTGTTGGAAAGTGCTAACTGCTTTCTCTTACAATGTGTATATTTCTAAATGAATTAAATTATTTAATTAGCCATTATTCTGTAAATAATTGAACTGAGTCATACATAAATTTCAAAGAGTAAGGTGCTCCTCAGTTGCTGTTAATTAATATGACTAATAAAATAGATAAGGAAATATGAATAATGAAGCTAGTCTTACTATCCCATTATCTATGACTTTCATACACTTGGCTGTCTGGAGGAGTAAAATGACTTTTTTTTATTTTTTTCAGTGAAAGGTATCTCTGCTTATGCTTTCCCTGGATCCATATTTTAAGCTTTTTAGGATGCTCTGACCCACAGTTGCATTCTGCTATTGAGAGCAATTATTTTCACTTAGCCTTCCTTTCATTTGAGATAAACTAGACTGCAGCTCTGTGGTTTGATAAGGAACTTGTAAACATTGTTTCAGTCAAGCATGTATAAGCCATGGATTTATTTATTTTAGCCTTTTTGAAAGTGAGAAAGAACTGCTAGTTTCTCAGAGGGTTTGGGGTTTTTTTCACATCAGCTTCTGCTTGTTTAAATGGATCTGCCAAATGCTTGAAAGCCTGCTCATCATTGCTTTCTAGGTATCCTGGCATAATACCAGGTGTAAGTCTCAACTGCTGATTGAATCTCAAACAAAACGGAGATCCAGAATTAGTTGTTTGCAGGATGTCATATCTTATAAACACCAGGGAAGAAATAAATTAACTCATCTCAAGATGGCTTATGATAAAGGTCTAGAATACATAAGTGATTGTTTAATGATGTGACTTGTACATTTCCTGTATTAAGCTATATTAGCTGAATCATCTGCAGAATCGTTGCCCGAACCAATACAGAGTGCAGCAAAGTATTGCTTTGGTGAGGCAGAAGCACCATATGGAGGGATAGTCAGACAACAACAAACATGAAAGATTACTTCTCCTTCCACACCTTGAAAGTCCTGAAAGTGGGTCCCTGAGCCTGCATCCTAGGCGAGCCTCAGCCTAGGCGAGCACTCTAGCTGTGCCACAAGCTCTTAGGACACAGCCAAACGTCACCCTGGGGATCTGCAATGTACCTTTTACAGCCAGCTCACAGCAGCGATACTGTTTGTGCTGCAAGTCTTTGACACACCCCTGGAAAGCAGGTCTAGGCCATGCCCTGATCCTGTCCTATCTGTATCAGGCAGGACTTCCTGCGCTTGCTAGTGTACAGGGCCTGCACGCCTGGCCTGATTTTAACTGTTATTCACCAGCACCTTTTAGCAGAGAAGCTGGGGACAAGACTTGAGAGAAAACTGCCAAGAGCTGACCTTGACAAATTTCACTATTCTACAAGAAGCTACCTCCACTCCTAAGTGACAGCCCACAGTAAGGAGCAAACAACGCTCTCCTGTGAGCTCAGCACAACGCTTCCGCATTTCAGTGTGAAGGTGAACGACTGTGCCCCGTGGTCTCTCTGTGTCTTAAAATAGGAACTAACTAAATGCTTTCTCCTTAGCTGGGGCCTGCAGGATAACCAGAGTTTACAAGCATCCCACAGACTGTGCCACAGGGTGGCAGACTGGAGGGTCATGCTAAGGACAGCATGTCAAGAGATGAGATAAATGCCAGCGATTGCCATATATTTTATTTCTGGCAAATCTAATGCTTTGATGACTATAAAACACCCCTCCATCTCCCCAGATAACCCACCTGACATGGCCTGATACTCAACCAGAAGACAATCAAGGCTCTGACTGAAATTTGATTTTCTGGCTGTATTTGGAGTAGTCTAGCATTTAAAGGAAAGCTAGATGTTGACTCCCTGGTCCTTGAACTGAAGAATCCATGAATCCCAAGCAATTCCATTAGAAACTTGTGTTACTGGGAATCACCAGAATTACTCGTACCTCTGCTGTAACAGCGTTTCATTTTAAACAGCTGTGAATCCTGTCAAAGGCAGCCACAGTTCAGTTTCTTTCTGGGTCAGCCTTCAGAATAAGATAAAGGATTGTGTCCTGAGGCCCCACACCCGGAAAGAACATCAGCTCACTCACCTCTTCAGAGGAGACCGCAAAACAAAAGCCAGACACCAAACACTCATTAAAGTACCTACATTGCTTATAGCCTCCATCCTTGTTCAGAAGGTTTCCAGTATTTCAGGTTCAGTATGAGTCCACAGCTGGATTTGCTGTTGGTCCAAGACAGGTCTGTGAAGACCTTATCCCATGCCTATTTCTGGAGTGAACGTAACAAACAGTTGTATCAACCATGCCTACAACCTCTTAACTCTGCAGATCCTGGGCTGAAGATATGTAGACACCAGGTTCTTTTCTGAGCATGTTCTAGAGCCCAAATTCATCCTTGAGGGCCCTTATTCATCCAGGCCAAGAAAGCTCTCCTCTGATGAGTCTGAGGAGATTTAAAAAAAATGGGTTGTGGTTATGGACAGTTATTAAAGTGGATAGGCTGACTGGGCAAAACTGGGTCAGTTGCCAGCCTGTTCTTAATTCAGCTTGTTCTTGATACATGGTTTTAATGTAGGAACTGATAAAAATATGTTAGTGAGGAAAAACTGTCTCTGAACACTGAGTGCTTGATGGAAGAAGGTGTAGGTGTCATAATATGGTTTTCCACAAGTCCTAACGCTATTGAGGCAATCCCAGCTGTGATCACAGACACACATTTAACCCTTCTTCTGTGAAAGAGGCTTGCACACAATCCCTCCACATTTAAACTGCCAACCTTGGAAATGGGGGGGTAGATGTGCTGCCTCTGTGAGGCGACTAATGGGGAGTGCTGCACACAGGCACTGACATGCCATGCAGCGCTGTGCCAACGCATGCTGCATGGGGGGGAATACATTCGGGTGGTTTCAGGCCGTTTCTGGCAGGGCTGGCTTTTCCAGCATCAGTCAGATCGCACCTCGTGACGTGTGGTTTTCCTGCTGTGTCCCTCCTGTGGCGCTCCGAGCCTTCCTCCGGCTGCAGAGGGTGGGTGCTCAGCGAGGCAGGTGGGCGCTCCCCCGCCTCCGATTCGGATGCGGCTCTTTTACTGAAAGCAGATATCGTTCAAATAGGCACTGGCTGCTCAGCGAACTGAGCACATGCTCGAAAGCAAGGAAACGGAGGTGAGGTTTTAAATAAGAAACGCGATTTTAATTCAGAACAAATGCAGAGGTCACAGTATGTGTGGTATGTTCAAAGCAGCTGTGAGGCTTGGCTCTCTTGTTTTTAATTATATTCTAATATGATAGCATGCCACATTATTCATGTTCTTAATAATGGCTTGTATTGTTCAAGAAGATGCAAGCAGAGAGACCCTGGGGATATACGAAGCTCAGACTTTTAAAAGTAGCAAGATCCAACTATTTCAAGTATTTGTTTCTTTTGACATGGTCCATTAAACATAAAATAGTATGGCTTTATCTGCAGCACACTCAGTACCTCATGGTCCAGGCCAAAAGGCTTTTAAAGGGGACTGCAGCAAAGATAAACAGGATCCTTAGCTCAAAATCAGCTACCCAGGACTGAAATGTTCAGTGTGGGCTGCTACAGGATGTCTTACAAAATGTTTCTGGATCATCATTAAACAGAAAACTTTTTTGAGTGTTGCTCCCTGTGAATAAAATGACATCCCTGGCACGCTCGATATAATTATTTTACAAATCAAACAAGGGACTGACAGCATAATTTACGTGAGAAGCATGTCTGAAGCCAGAACAAAACGTGTTCAATAGCAAGAATTTGCTGAGGAAAGGTTTGTCTGCAAACTACCTTCTTTTATTTTAACACCTTTATTTAATTTCTCTGTTAACATAAATGAGTTCATTAAGGTCCTAGTGACCTACTTCCAAGCAGGATGTCTGCTCTGTGATTCAGAAGGATCAAGTAGCCTTGAGTAACTAATTGGACAGCAGTATAGAAATTAATCCTAAACAAGATTATATTGTGTCAGAGTTTAGCAAAGAAGAGGAAGAAGGAAAAGCATGGGAAGAAAAGCCAGGAAACAAATAACTCCAATAAATGATCACACTTACTGCAGTTCAAAAGGTTCAGAGGGAGATGAAAGTGACTGGAAAAAAAAACAAACAAACAAATAAAAAGTGCTAGTTAGGAAAGACATCCAGTAAACTGGAAAAAGGAACAGAGATGGTCAAGGGAGGATGTTCTTACTGTGTACATCCAGCAAAATAACACATTTTCATACTGCATTGCTCTATAGAAGCCCTTTTCAGTTGCTGTAAATAAATCCTTAGACTGTTAAGATGTGCACATTGAAGGATGAATACTGCACTCATAGTTAGGGTCAAATCCTGTTTGCCTCACTTTCCTGATTTTTGTCATTGTTTAAGGAGGATTTGGCTGCAGTACGTTAATTGCCTTTACGGGTTTTTGCTTTCTCTTGAACAAGGAGACTGAATGTTGAAGAAAGATGAGTGTAAGAATCTCAGTGAGAATTAGAAAATAATCAACAGTTTGAGCTACTCTGTATTAAGGATTGATTTTCAGGCCCACCTTAACCATTACTGCCTATCTGCATGTAATCATTCCCAGCGGGCTCCTAACTATTTCTTCATTGTTCAGCTTTGAAGAAAGCATCATGTACCCAAATAATAATGCCAGATAGAAACTGAGGAAACAGTGAACATAGTCTAAATCTGACTTTTTAAAAAATCTATTTTTGCTATGATTGCTATATTAGCACAGCTTTCGTGTTTAGTTTCCAGAAAAATTATTCTGTCCCAAGAAGTGACCCCTGTCAGAGTTAAGACATAGATTCAGGTGCAATGATTATTTTACAGGAAACATCAATTTAAAAACAATGAACAAATAACCCCCCCAACTTACATCTAGTAGCAGTACAGCATTTCTTCCCAAGTCTGGATGTAATTTGCCAGTCAAGAAAGTGATCTCACAAAATAACCCTGCCAAATGACAGCAATTATCTGCAATTACTTTTCTTTTAATTTAAACGTCCAAGTATTTGATTGTACCCATAAAGGATTTATACCTAAGATGACCTGATTTTGTGGTGCAGATTTGATTCTGCCATTTTTTTGCACAGAAAATGCCTGCAAAAATTGGCATCTGCTTAAAAATTTTGCACAAAATAGTATACAATTTACACAATGCCAGAATAGGCACACGTGAAATATCAACCATGACAACAGGTACGGCGCTTGCACAGGGCTCCAAAACTCTGTCTAGCCCCTTGCACTGTGTCTTGGAAGAGTGGAAAGGCAGATCTCTTGTTCTCAGGATGAAATCAGAAAACAAAAGAAAAAGTGGGACATGAATCATAGTTTATGTTGTAAATATATGACTGATAATGACTCAAATGACAAACTTCAGAGCTCAGTTTTATGCTAAACAAAGGCAGATCTCTTGAGCATCTGCTTAGTCAGCTTGCTGACTGTAAGCTTGCTTACTACTACTTACAGTTGGGATGTGACCATGGTTTTGAGACAAGATGGTTCTCCAGTATTGTGAAAACTGGTCCATTTTTGAAGGAAGGAGGCTGAAATCTTCTGGCATTGTGTTTTGGAGACTGATCCAGCTCATGCTGCAAATAATGGATTTTTATTTACTCCTTGGCTTTTAAGGTAATAGACTGGTTCCTTGGCATGCAATTGAGACAAAACTGTATTTAGGCAGGCCCCTGCAATTAAAAAGTGGGGTGAGGTACTCAAAAAGAAATCTTTATGCTAATTTGTTCTGAGAAAGGCTATCATCCCATTAAAGGAGCAGGAATTGGAGAAATGAAAATGTATACAGGCTAAAGGGCAACTGAAAAGGAAAAACACCTTTGATTCAAGTGCTGCTATTATTGTTAAGACATCAGAGATTAATATTATGCAATACAGCTATAGTATCTTAGTAAATAGCATTCCATGTGAAGACAGTGCATGTCCTCTGCTTGATATATTTGCAATCCTAACTGAATGATTAATGAAATCAGAGTCTGGGTGCTTAACTATGTATAAAAATGATAATGTGGCAGCCTGTGTCTTGGGATCATGGAGACAGACTAGTCCTGACAGTCATCCAAAGGGGTTTCTTTTCCCAGATATTTAATCCAAGCCATTCTGTGCCATGTCTGCACGCCATTATATTTCAACAGAATACTACGTAGCAAAGACATTAACTTCCTAAAGGGTACATCATATGTGATATGTTTTTCATTCGTGAGAGTCACAGGACAGAGTCAAAATGCCATGTTGTAGAATTTGGCTGTCATGATCAATTTGTAGAGTAAAGTAAGCATCTATTTTATTTCTCCTAAATCAAAATCAGCAGCGAAACCTGCTTATTGCCATAGGGACCACATTTAAAATTCCAGAAGCTGCTCAGTTGATTAATTTCATCTGGGAAGTATACAGATCTCTTGAATAGTAAATATCATGTTAGTAATAAAAAATATGATAGGGAAGCATGATATAAAAAGCTCCAACAAATTCAGTTTCTGAGAGATGATCAAAATCACGTTAACTGGAATCCGAGTAGGATAAATATCTTACATGGAAAATGACAGTATTATCTATATATCCTCACTGTGACTGTCTGTCTACCTAGCTAAGGACTCTAAAGAGAGCATAATTATAATGTGCAAGTATTTCTCTATAAATTATCATATTGCGTGGCATTTGAAATAAAGTATTCGCTCATTCCTGCAACATGTTTCTGGATTCAGTGTAGGCTTCAGAAGCAATAGAAGACATAGTGTCCATACAAATTGGCTAAAACATTAAAAACAACTCACTGAGTATGTTTTTAACTTACTAGTAATGTAAAAAAGCTGCTCTTAATTTTAAAATATGTTTTCTGATGAAGGAGGTCAATAATGTGCAATTTCATTCAAATAAAATTTTACCAGAATAGACGTTTTCTGTTTTAAATGATATTAATGAAGATAGCTGAAGCCTGAAGTAGGGGCTGGAGAGAAAGGAGCATACAGACTGTTGACTCAGCAAAGTCATGGAAAAGATTAATACCAGTGTATTTAGAAACCACAGCCCCTTCCAAAAGAGGGGTCAGTTTACAAAATATCACGGCCCATGCTTCTGTACTTCATGCTTTACTCGCTTCTTCTGATTCCCACTGAGAAATATGTGCAACCAAAATCTTTTCTTTTTTTGGTGATTCTTACCTTAGTTAGTCATCAGTGAGACATAGAGGACAGCAAAAAGACTCTAACTTCCCCTCCTTAAACAAGATACAGTTTCTCCTCTGCCAGATGACTTCTGCAGGTCATTCCTTCCCCCTTCCTGAACCCATCATTTTGGACCCATCATTTCCCATTTGAGGTGAGAAGCTTGAATCTTGGTCACCTAACAAGCCTACATGAGGGCATATAAGAAGGCAGATTTACCTCAGCTTTCCCTTGAAAGAAAAAAAAAAGGACAAAAAAAAAGAAAAAAAAAGGAAAAAAAAGAGAAAAAAAGTAAAATTTGCTCTTTCAGCCAATTCTCATTCCCCCTTCAGTGGGTAACTGTGTTTGGTCTCACCCTGTTCTTGTCTGACTGCAGGTGTGTTGAAGGGTGGCAGCCTGGGCTTTGGCTCCGCAAAAGCAGGACTTTGGTGCTGTCACAAATTGATCTTGATAAAGTCAAAGTAACTCACGTCTGAAAACAGTAAGGCACGCTTGGAAAATGATCATTAGTTTGTAGATGAGCCAGTGTTTTTTGCAGGTGTACAGAAGGAGCTCTCAGTTGGACTGTGTGCTGTGCTTTTTTTTTTTAGAGCTTGCTCTTCTGAGTAAGCTGAAATTGCTTTGTTATTTCTTCATTCAAGTTAATTGGAGGTCAGGATAAATGACCGTATTGGCCTTTCCTGGCTTTTTCTTTTGTGTGTGTGCTTAAGCCAAGAGAAAACCTCAAGCTATCAGTAAGTGGGTTTTATTTACAGTTCATATTCAGCCTCATTCCATTCCTTCCTCCAGCTGTACGTCACTGGCAACTGAAGAAGCATTTTCAGCTCTGTTCAATGAAGTAGTTAGGACGTGTAGCCACTCACAGATATTGCAGTAAGGGCTCTGAACACCACTGTGGGCGAGGTGCCTCTTACACCCTGGTATTGGGCAAAACTAAACACGGCTTGGGTGAATGTGCTTAACATTAAAAGAAGCAACACCATTGCCAAATAATTGCTTGGTATTTGCTGGGTATCATGGAATGAAGGTATGAATAGTGTGTAAATACTGGGATTTTGTGCTCTGTATATTGGATATTTAAACTTCAGGGTGCTTACTGTCAGGAGGGGTAGTGCCGTTTTGAGAAAGAAGGTCTGATGCTCTATGTTACAAAGGCAAAGAGAATATTTACTTCTCCCCTGCCTCCCCTCTCCCCTCCAAGTCGTGTTTCCCTTACCCAAAATAAATCATTTGGGATTCAAGCGTAAATTTGCTGTTTGCATACAGAAGCATGTGTGTCCATTATCGTGCTATTATTTAAGCACATGGCAACCCACGCAAGGAAATGTGGTAATTGATGGCTGTGACATTTTAACCTTCGCTGGTGGGAAATGGCTCAGAACCAGTTCAGCTGCTGGCTGAAGTGAAATCACAGCCCTAGTAGCAGCAGATACTACATTACCCTCTGAAGAAATAAAAAAATCCTGCTACTGTTTCCAAAGGGCAGCAGCAGGAGAACAAAAGCTCTGTGGGCTGATTCATTCTATAGTTCATTTTAAAAGACGGAAAAATGGTAATTGTTCACAAAACCCAGGCTTTATTTCTGATGTTTCTTGCTAGAATTCCTGAATGGAGTGAAGGCCTGTAATTAGGCCTCATTCATTTTCTCTTTTTTTATAAAGTCTATGCTCTATTGTTCCTGTGGGTTTCAAAACACTTGTAATATTTTGTAAAGTGTAGATATGTCTATTTTCTTGTTGACAATGCTTAAAAGATAAAGAAAGAATCATGAAAAAGTACTAAGTGGATATTCTCAAGACATCTTGATCATTTTCTGCATTTTTATATATTTTTAAAGTCTAAATATAATAATGTTGGGAGAGGTTTAGGTAAGGTGATAAATTTGGCAGGTCTCTATGTGCCTATATGTTCCACAGTGTGCTGTGTCTAGGACTGTTGAGTGAATTAATCTGTCATCCAAATGATTAAATAGCAGTGCATAATGCATGACATCTAACTACACAACATGCATTCTAAAAAGCAGAGCTATCCAGAAGGTTTTAAGTTAGAGGTGAGAAATTAGAAATAATCAATGTTGGAGAATTAATGACATGAGTGTTTTGTACTGATGTGTTTTTCCTAAATCAGCATGGAAAGTGCCAGGAAGGTTCTGAAATGTCCAAATTCTGAGAAAAATAAGATAAAGATAAGAAATACTTTATTTCCTCCATCTCCTATCTTTTCCAGCCTTAATAACTGATAAATTCATTTAAAAAATAAAATTGCTTCTTCATATGCATTTCTTAATAAATTCTGTTACTGAAAAATGTTGTCCTGTTAGGTTCTTTCTCCCCTCACCTAGAGGAGACACCTTGCAAAAAAAAAAAAAAAAAAAAAAAAAGCCAGTTTGTAGTGTAATAGAGCAATTCACTACAGCTATTGTGATTTTCAGGCAAGCATTGAACACCTATGAATAGGTATAAAACCACAAGACTGCTTTGCATGCTTATGTTGACCAAGCAGCCACAATTTGCAATAAACTTCAATAATAATGTGGGTTGAAGTCTACCTATGAACTTAATGATGTCATCCTTTACCATTACCAAACTCTGCAGCTCAGCCTTTCCTTCTGTTTTGTGAAATCATTGAGTGCCTGAATTAACGTGTGGATATTTTTAGTAGGTTTTTTGCTTTCTCCTTTAAGTTTAATTTTCTTTTATTTTTAAATTTCTTCACAGGTCTGGTTTGCTTTTATTAAAAAGAAATACATTTTATTTTAAGAAGCTTTCACAATTTTGGGTGCCAATAAACCACCTAAAAATAACTCCAAATTATTTTTTTGTTATTGTACTGTTGCAATTTCCTGATATCTATGTCATGTTAATTAGTACCTAGAATAGTTACCAAATCCTAGAACCTAACAATAAACAATGGGCTGAAAATTATTAGCTGGAAATATACAGCAATTTTTTTGTATACAGAGGCATTTATGAGAACAAAGACCAACTATATTCAATAAAAGATAAGAATATAATCTGTTTATTTATAATATGTAACTAAACCTTCCTATAATAGAGAATCCAATCAGCTTCTCATTTTCCCTGAGTTTCTGAATTTGTGCTACTTGTATTCCTGAAGTTTGGTGAACAAGTTAGTTTATTTTTATTCCCTTTATTATGAATTAACAAGGGATCCGTTTCAGATAAAAAAATTGCAGAAAATTGCGGACTTGAAACTTCATCTCTATTGCAAAGCCTGTGAACCTTGATCACGTCATTTTGCTTAATATTGCCACAGTGTCTAGTGCAGATTGCCTGTTAGTAGTTAGAGAAATTTCCCTTTAACATATGTGAAATCAGCAACAGAAATGAATTTGAGGTCAAAACTGAGCTGGATTTCCTCCCTCCTGCTTTCACTTGCCAAAGCAAAGTACTATGCGGAATGAACAGTTTTTACAGCTAGAGGTTCTGTTTTAGGAGTGGTCATTCCCTTTAATGCCTACAGCCCATTTACCAAGTGAAATAGCAGAGTAAAAATAAACTCATGACCCTAAAAGCATTGGTGTCTGCAGAGAGACTTTTAGCCCTTTAAATTACAGGTTGCGGAAACATTATGCTGAATCATTTGATCCTTAAATTGCTTTCTAAACTCTGGATAACTTACATTAAACTCTAAATCCCAGCTAACAAAGAGATCTTGATGTCAAACATAGTGGCTGGCTAGTTATAGCTGGGTTCAGTATAAAAATAACAAAAGCTTTCCCTCTTCTGCCTTATAAGCTGTGT
The DNA here is from genome assembly GCF_059628265.1 of Tinamus guttatus. Classification (NCBI taxonomy): domain Eukaryota; kingdom Metazoa; phylum Chordata; class Aves; order Tinamiformes; family Tinamidae; genus Tinamus; species Tinamus guttatus. Next base: position 8,780,489 of record NW_028288649.1, read on the forward strand.
TGCTGAATTTCGGTTATGCTGCAGACACTGTCAGTTCTGGGATACACACATATCTACGAGTGCACTTAATAAATATAACCTCAGGATCCTGAAAAAAAGGAGATTCTGGGGGCCTCACTCATCTCATAAAATACACTCTACTTTGTAGTGTGTGAAATCAGGGGTTGTGGTAGTCAGCTTTGCCTTGAGTGGACCAGCTCAGCGTTTTGGGTGGGGAAACCTTCTTTTGCTTATTCAGTCAGAAACATTAGAATAGCTTAAGAGCCAGGGATATGCCATGTAAATGAACTCAAGCAGCTCTACTACCTATTATGTTCACAGTTTCCTTCTGTTCTAAGGGGCCTCATTGGGTATAGGAATTAGTACAGCCCTAGGGCTTCTCTATTTGATTAACCAGAGATTGGGTTTGTTAAACTTCCAGACATGCTGCAAAGTCCTTTTTCCTTCCTGGAAGCTTTTGAGTAAGGATTCAAAGGTGAAAGGGTTGGAGGTTAAAATTCTGACCCTCCTCTTCTCCAAACCCTTTTCCTTCAAGAAAGGAACAAAACAAATCACTTAAGCATGTGCCTATCTAAGTCAGTATTGCCAATTCTCATGTGTTTTGTGTTGATCTTAAGGCTCTGGCTATCGGAATAGGGATTCAGATATTCAACTTAAATTAAAACCTGGTTTTGTAGCCTTTGTGTTTCTGGATTACATCTTGAAAATATGAGTCCAAGGAGAAATAATATCTTCAACAAACAAACAAACAGCCTCATTAGTTTGGGAGGCAGTGCTTAACTGAAGATTTTTGGATTTTTTTTGCATTTGGCAATGCTGCTAGCTAGAAGCATGGGATTACTTTCAGTAAAATAAATGAGACTTGAAATGTGTTTTATAAACCTTGCTTGGTTGGGGTCTGAGAATGACTTAAGAACAGTTTTATAAAAAAGTGACTTACTACTTATCATAAAATTAACTGGAAAACCTAACTAGATTTTTTGTTGTGTGAGTGTAATCTTTCAAACTGTGTTCTGCTGTTGAGGGACAGTGATGAATTGGAGACTTTCTAACATAGATTCGATTTCTGGTTGGCTTTGCTAAGTGATGGAGTGTCCTGTGGCCCATGGTGGACACAGGGAATGTGTTATGCTTTTTTGAGCTAGGAACAACTTCCATTGCAAAAATGATACACGGTAACCTATTTAAGAAAAAAAGGCAAGGAAAAAAAACAGACTCGGACTTAAGTTGTGGCTTTTAATATCCCTCCTAGGATTTTTCACCTCCTCTGCCTATGAGAAGGACGTAGGGAACTGAAGAAGGTGGGCTAATAGATGTACAGAGTACTTATACTTGTCAGAGTTTATAGTTGGGGGTTGCATTTTTCCTTTTGGCAGCATATTCCCTAGGGAGGATGCCTGTATGCAGAGTATTCAATTATCTGAGCTGTCAGGGACATGTGTGTTGTCAAAAGGCAGACTTGCATGGATTCCTGGTGATCTTTATGGAAGGCCAAGGTCTCCTTTTCATACCTTTAGCTTAAGCACTAGATTTATCACTTTATTTAGGGTGAAGTCATGAGTGTATATGAGAGAGGTAATAGAAGAGAGCCAAACTATTGTGTGAGTAGTTATTTTGTCTGCTGTCTAATTAGATATACCACAGCAACAGAACACAGAAGATGCCTTAATCATTCCAAAACATACCTATGTCAGTATTTGGGGTTCAGAAAGACAGAAAATAAGATCTTCTGGATAAAGCAGGAAGAAGTGGCCTAGATATTTGGACTGAAGGAATTTGAAAGCGTCAGTGCCTAGTTTCTATTTCCTACTGTCTGAGACAAAGATGAAACAATAATTCTGTAGCTTCAGAAAAAAGTAAGTCACAGGCAGGTGCTGGAAAGATACGTGGTTTGAATTAGGTGACTGTGATTTTGCTTGGCAGGGGTGTCTGGTCCACAGAAAGTATATTACTCAGGGCTCTAGTTTACTTTTGCATAGGTTAAGCAACATTAGTAATGGGTCCACCCTTGGCAGAGAAGAGTGGAGATTTGCTGTACTGCCTGCTTGTTACCATACAGAAGTTCTTATCATCGGCCTCTGCTTTTCCTTGGAGGGAAAATGCAGAAATAATTGGTCAACATGGAGAGCAATTTGCTTCGGGCTTTCAGGAAGATTGACAACGCTCAAACTACATCAGCATTTGAAACTGTGAAGCCAGAGATGACCTCCGAGAATGGAGTTCATAACTGAGAAAGGGATTGTAAATCTGGTATCTCTCAGGTAGCTAATAGAGTGGAGAAGAAAGTTTGCAGAAGGATTGCCTATCTCTGTGTTCCAGCCTTCACTGTCTTCAGCCAGATATTAGGTGAGAAAGCAAATTCTTACTTTAGGCCATGACTTGGCAAAACAGGTTATGTTGCATTGTTTTCAATTATGCAAATGCTAGAAGCTAATCTCTTGCTTAAGTGTTTTGTTGACTTGAGCTTGTGGTTCTTTTTGAGATCTAGTTCTAACTCTTTTGTAATGTTTTTCAAGGCATCTAGCAACTGTGAAGATAAAAACACCTGAGCCACACTATCCTTGCGTAAGGTAGAGGAACTCACACAGCTTTTACTTTAGTAAGCTGCATTCCCCAAGTAGGATGAGCTTTCCTTCATAACCCTATTTTACTGCTCTACGTGTAGCATGCCTTTCTCCTCCTGCCTCCCAGGAGTAAAGTGAAGGCTGAGGCAGAGGGGCCTAGGAGAATTTCACAGTCTTTTGATTTATAAAAGCTTCCCCTTTTTCACAGAATCATAGAATGGCTGAGGTTGGAAGGGACTTCTGGAGATCATCTGGCCCAACTCCCCTGCTCCAGCAGGGACACCTAGTGCAGGTGGCATGGGGTCACATCCAGGCGGGTTTTGAAGATCTCCAGAGAAAGAGACTCCACAACTTCTCTGGGCAGCCTGTGCCAGGGCTCTGTCACCCTCAACGTAAAGAAGTTCTTCCTCACATGGAGATAGAACTTCCTGTGTTCTAATTTATGCCCCTTATCCCTTGTCCTGTCACTGGCCACCACTGAGAAGAGTTTGGCCCCATCCTCCGTACATTCTCCCCTCAGGTACTTATACATATTGACCAGATCTCCTCTCAGTCCTCTCTTCTCCAAGCTAAACAGGCCCAGCTCGCTTAGTCTTTCCTCATATGACAGATGCTGCGGTCCTTTAATCATCTTTGTTGCTCTATGCTGCACCCTCCCTAGAAGCTCTTGTACTGGGGAGCCCAGAACTGCACCCAATACTCCAGGTGCAGCCTCACCAGAGCTGAGCAGAGGGGCAGGATCCCCTCCCTCGACCTGCTGGCAACGCTCCTCCTGATGCAGGCCATGACCCCATTGGCCTTCTTGGCCATGAGGGCACATTGCTGCCTCATGGTTAACCTGTTGTCAACCAGGACTCCCAAATCTCTCTCCACAGAGCTGCTTTCGAGCAAGTCAACCCCTAATCTGTACTGGTGCCTGGGGTTATTCCTCCCCAGGTGCAGGACCCTGCACTTGCCATGTGATGGTACAGTAGCCACAAACATTCTCCTTTTTTTTTTTTTTCCCTGTCTTCCACAAACATTTTGGAGGTTGATAACTGTTTGGTTATATTTGGAAAACGTTTTGGCATTCTTTGAAGAAAAACACCTCTGGAAGAACAAAGTATGCATATTGCTGTTTTATAAAGGACGCCATTACACTAATGATGCGTTAATGAGTGTACTAGTGTGTTGAATTTCTCATGTAGGAGGGGTGCAAAGTCCTTTCACATAAATTGCAGCCCATTATTATAAATACTTTGGCATGTGTTTCCCTAGAGGTGGAACTTTAAGCCAAATATACAGCAGCATCTGTGGTGACACATTATGCAAAAGCTGTTCCCAGCGCCGTGCTGGAGGAATCAGTGTTGCAGGCTAACAGCACAACGGCGTATATTTAAAACCATCCTATAGCAACCATTCTGAGGGTCCAATAATTAGCTGTGTGTGTTTGAGCTGAACAAAAAGAGCTCTCGTCCCTCTTAACCCTTCCCAATGATTTTGTACCTGACTTAAACAATTACATTCACTGTATATCAGATTTTAATGATCAAGAAATCTCTCTGAGTTAGATTTGTGTGGCTATTTTTATAAGAAATAGTTGAATATATTGCTGTGGTACTCTCAAGGGTATGAATTTTCTCTCCTACATCTAACTTTCAAGGTCTGTGCTAAGTGTGAAACAATGTAAGGTATTGTGCAAGAATAGCTAGGGTCCAAATGGATCGCCAAGATTATATATATATACATATGTATCTGGGACCTTTCACAGATTATCTGCTTTTTCACGTAAGGATCCAAATTTTAGGAAAGTTATGCAAATTCTTGAGGATACAGAACAAAGGAAAGTAACCCTCTATTTCTGCAGACTGTGCAAAGTTCAGTCTGTGCTTACGCACCTTAAAGCAGCCTACTCCACTTTTCCAGTGGGCCAAGAAACATTTCTCCAGTACATTGGCAAATCCTCAGAAATCAGCCTGCAGTAGATTTGCCTGATTTCTATAAAATAATTCCCCATCCTTTTCAAAATTCCTACTAGATTTGCCCCGGAGACTGGTTCTGGCTGAGCCTTAGTACTCTGCTAGTCCTCGGTGGGAATTAGTGAAGAAATCTTATATGAGTGCCCTGAAATGCTCATGGGTTGGAATGATAACAACCAAACCCAATGTCAGGCCTCATCTGCTGATACAGATTGTTTGGATTTCTCAAAGCAATATTTTGTTTCTTCTCTTGTTTCCAAAACAGCATCCTGCAACATGGACAACGTTTACGCCTACGTGGTGTGGCAGATACAGACAACAGGCGGTAGAGGAGACCGAGCATACTATACGGGTGAAACAGGTATATTATCTTTCGTTATATTTTCTTCCTCATCATTGTCCTGGATGTATTTTGTGGAATAGGATATGACTTCTCTTCCTTGCTGTACAGGAAAGCAGCTATATTTCTCCTTTTCTGCAATATCCTCCCAAGATTTATATGTTTGTGTGTGCATGCATTTATTATTTTGAAAACAGGATTTGAACTGAGTGTAAAGAAAACAGGCACTTTTTTTTCTGATTCTCTAGTTTTTGCACATGTGTCTAGGTATCTAGATGAAAGAAAGTTTTTTGTTTTCCTCCAGACCTTAAAATTTGTTCTGTGGTTCTTGTCAAATTTGAGAAATCTAATATTCTTCTTAAAAGCATATTAGTCATATTCAATAGCACTTCGTAGTAGCAAATCCAACATCTGGTTTCTAATTAATCTTACTCTGTTTATTTGCATACTTTGACAGTTTTTTTTTTAGGAATCCCTCATCAGATTTTCTTTTTAATCCAGTACTCTTGGAAGTAAGTTTGCCTCTCAAGTACAGCCTGGGGCTGTCGGTTAACTCCAGCCCTGCCATGACACTGCCCCTACCCAGTCATGGCACCTCCAGCCTCAGCCCTGACCACTGGGGCCTCCCCACCCTGTCCATGAGCCTAGAAGATCTACTTAAGCTCTATCCTGGTCTTCAGAACTCATCTGAGCTATGTTTGAGGAGTGCTAGCCTCCAGTTGGCCCATACCCATGCTTTGCTATGGATCCTCTTGGTCCAGACCCTGGGCTGTAGGCTGGCTTCCCATCTTGGTGTTCACTGTCACCATGGACCTGACTGGTGACCTCAGGGCCTGGCCTTGACCTGGAGTTTGACTCATCATCATAAACCTCCCTAATGATCTGGACTCTTGGTTGAACCTGGCCATAATCTCTGGAGCTGCCCTGCTCACCTTACCCAGGTGCAGCAGGACAGGCCTTGGCCAACAAGGCCTCCACGCTGCTGGCCACATTATTCTCCTTGGCTCCCCATCCCTCAGGAAACCCCTAGGGATCAATAAGGAGACGGCCGTTAATCTCAGTCTGTGAATGAGTCACAGTCTGCCAGAGACGCATTTTGTATAACTGTTTCTTCCTCAGTTATTCTTCAAATTTCTCTACTTCTGAGCTCTGGAAGGTCCTAAAATTCCTATTTGTCTTTGACTGGCAGCATTGTCTTACTGGATTATCCTTAAAAAGTTTGCTGTCTTCTTCACCTGTGCATTCTTTTTTAGTGTAGCAGTAAGTGGTATTTGAAATTCTACTTAGACTATTCCACCAATATTACTTTGTGTAATTCCTCTTGGCGTCTGGGAGTGTGGCCTGTAGTATCAGTTACATTTTGCACTTTCTTTTTTCCAGAGAGAATTATTCTTTTGTATGGATCAGTGCCTCATATCTGAATAAGTCTTCAAAATGAAACTTAAAAGAATTGCTGTCATAATTATCTAGAGAAAAGCTTTTTCTTTCTTTTCTTTTTTCTTCTTCTGCTGTTCTCTTTCTTGCCACCCAAACTTTGGTTTCATTTTACCAGATGTTTGTATTTGTAGTGTTTTCTGAAGTAACAGAATGATGTATTCATTTGGAAATATGATCTAAAGCAGCTGACTTGTAATATCTTAAATCAGTTTTGAAGACAGCTTATGAGTTTTGAGGGGAAAAAAAACAGGAGAACTTATAGCTTCTGACTGCTTAGAAATGAAAAAAGCATGTATTTTACAGAGATCCTGTGCTTATAACCATTGAATAGATTGCTATTTTATTTCTTCTCACTTACATATAAAGATATTTTGCAGCTGGTATTTGGTGTTAGAGGTTGAGAATGACTTTACCTGGTGTTGCTGTTGGTCTATTCTTTTTATTCTCACTATTTCTAGATCTGTGAATGTATGACAAATTGAGAAAGGATTCCCAAGCTGGTTGAACATCCAGGCTCAAACGCTTAGCAGGAATTCTTCATGCAAGTACTAGAAAGAGCCCGATGGCGTTTCTAGTAACTTCTACAACCGCTTTTGATTTAAGACGCAAGGCCAGCATGACACATCTTACGCAGCTATGCAGGGTAAGCTCCTGGACTGCATCTCTAATTTGTAACCGGTCGGTGTGTGCAAGTGCCTTGGGGTGCCTTTCCAGGGCTGTTTAGTACCACTGGGGCCACTGCAGCTTTTGGGTATGTTAATGGAGTAGTTGCTCTGTGACCATGGTGGCCAAGAGGACTTTCAGCAGTGCAGCCGTGCTACCAGAGAGCTCACTTCAGGCTTGAAAAGCTACCAAAGAAGTGATGCAATTACCAGGGAGGAAGGAGCAGACAGTGAATGCTTACAGGGAGTAGCCAAGCTGATGCCTGCTCACTGCGTGGGACGGCTGCCATGCGGGCAGTTGTCTTCTGCATGTCAGCTATTGGGGATGGAAGGCTCCCAAGCTGCCCCATATGTGAGGGGTAGAGGTCTAATGGTGCAAGGAGGAAGGGGAGATGGGGGTCAAAAATAAGTTTTGTACTCTGTGTGTGAGCTCTGCGGGGACTGCAGCGAGGCCAGTGCTGCTCAGGGAAGCAGCCAGCTGACAGCTGCCGTGAGCTGTGGCAAGTAGCATAAGCCTTGGTCCTACATTCAGTTTCCTGTGTGTTGGATGATCCTGCTCTCCACACAGCTCTCGTGGCTGAGGCAGGTGCTTTTGCCTGTACAATGTATTGCTCTGCCTTCAGCCTTGCCGCTGGTTTGTGTTTCAAGCTTTTAAAATGAACAAAAGTTGCCTTTCCAAGTGGCCAAATTTGATAAGGAAGACTAGCCGCTCACCTGCCACCCTGACAGTGCTTCTGCACTGCATTTTAGATGGGCTATAACAGCAAGAAGTGCCTCCAAATGATAATACGTTTCTAGCGGTGAGAGAAGGAAAGGGAATTCTTTATAAAGTCACACTTTGGCAGCATTGTGCCCTTGGAAAAAGAGCCTTGGGGCCCTAGTATGAAGGAGAAGCGGGCAGTGCGCTGCCTTCCTGGCCTGTGCTTGGCAAGAGGAAGCCAGGAGGCATCCTCGGAGGCAGTAGCTCAGCTGGAAGGCAGCGAGAGGGGCTGCAAACAAAGGAGCATGCAGAGAGAGAGAGCAGCCCCTCAGCAGAGAGATTGATTTTCCCCCTCACCCCCCAACCAAAAGGTCATCTTTGTTTTTTCCTATTTGCTTAAAAAAAAAGTGTTTTTCTGTTTTTCACCAAAAAGTTCTCTTTTTTGTGCAAAAAATATAGAAATTTTCAGACAATAATTTCTTCACATGTTCTGATTTTGCTGAGGCTATTTTCTGCAGGAAAGGATGTTTCTGCATGTATGAATGTTTATGTATATGTGCATGTTAGAGGTTTATCGACTTCATCTACTTCATGCAGAGAAGTAGAAGGGGCTCAGCTTTGCTCATATAGATCTTCCTTACCTTTGCAAAGCAAGAAAAAATCATCTTTAAAAAGCAGATTGGCCAGTTGTGTTCTGGGATGATACATATATGCAGTATTTATTGGAAATACAGACCTCTGGCCAAAATACATATTTTTCTCTTACTCATTTGTTTTTCAAGGTGTCATTTGCTCAACATATGCTCTTGATTTTTTGGGGGGAGGAGCGGAGAATTATCTTGGGTGGGAATTACCTCACAAAAGTGTTCAGGAAATCAATGTCCCTTACAAAAGATCTTTGTTTTTCTCAAATATGGCTATGGAATTTGGTTTTACTGATGACAACGAAGCATGATAAAGATACAAATGCAGCCTTCAAAAAAGAGACCAATAAACACTGTTGCTTTAATGAAATCTTGCTGCATCATGAATTGTACTGAGAGTCTGAAAAGCCTTCTCATTCAACTTCCTTACAGAAAGCACAAAATTATTTTTTGAACTCTATCTTTCTTATTTACTAAAAAAAACCTGCTTAGATGGTGCTTAATTTCAATCATAAGAATAGCTCCCGTTAAAATAACAAACTAAAACAAAAAAGACTTTAATGATAGGTATGTCAGCTCTTCCACTTGGCATGCCTCAGAAACCCCCAAAGACTTGCTGATGTGTAAATACATTTTCGGCAAGATGTGGGTAAAAATAGAAGGGAATCAAGAAATTAACTACTGTTGCTGAGAAAGGCTTGGACTAATTAACTGTAAATAAGATGAACAAGGCGGTAGCTTGGTGCAGGCTGTGAGGTGCAAGCGCAGGCCCCTGGCTGTGTGCCTTGCAGCAGAGCACGTGGGTCATTGCCCAAGCGGCCCATGGCCCACGGGGCAGCAAAGGAGACCCTCTGCTGTCCCTCCAGGGAGCTGGGTGCCCTGATGGAGCGAGGGCCTAAGCAAGGGGCTGGAGGAGTAGCTGTCTAAAGCTGTAGCAAGCACTAGGAGAGGGACTTAGGTGGAATTAAAGCCATCTGGATCTGGCATTTAGCCTTTTCGTGGTCGAGGTTCCCATCTGTAAAAAGGTGATAATCATGCATTTTTCCATCTGTCTTACTGCTGTTTGAGCTCTTCATAACTAGGGTTCCCCTCCTTGTTATGCATGTTGGGATGATGCCTTGAACAGAAAGACCCTGATCTTGTTTGGTGCTTGTAATTATTACCATAATATAAATAAAAGCAGACAAAGTAAGATGACAACCTCAAGGTCAAATTCTGCTGTGTTACACTCGCCTTTTGCACTGATGCCTGTCAGGGTGTTAGTGAACACAGATTTTGGCCTTTAAGGTTTCAGTGCACATCTTGTATTAAGATTAAATATGAATATGTTTAAAGGTCTGCTTTCAATCCAAATTTTGAGGGCTTGCCAAGGTAGCAGAGATTGAGATAGGATCTTTTGTACTATTAATTGAAGGCTACGCCTTTATTTCCTTTAAAATTTTTTTAAAGCCTCCCTCTGTGGTGGAAGATATCTTGCTGCTGCTTGGATTGATTCCAGATACTGTTTTCCCCTTTAGCTAAAACTGCAAAATGTAGTGGGTTTGATTCCTTGCTAAGTACCTTTTGTTAAATACTCACAATTCAGAGTTGCAGATACCTTAAGGTGAAAGGGAAAACAGATCAAGATGCTATTAACTGCCACTAGAAAGAAAACATGCCATAATGTCATATGAGTTAATAACTCTAAGTAGCCTGTAAGATGCTGCTGTGGAATTAAATGCTTAACAATAATTCAGAACGGCTTACAGAAATTTAAGAATGTGGATCATTTAGTATAGCTGAAATTATGCTCCTGGCATATATGTATGACACATGAGAGCACTTACCTGGAAATTTATTACCCAGCTCTGAGCAAACAAAGCATGACCTACATTTGACTAAAGTCAGCTGTCTCTGGCTAATCCTATGGGCTTCTTTTTATTAATGTCACAATTGCTAATGTGGTATAACATTGTCATTACTGAATAGCACAGCGGGATAAGCTGCAGCTGTTATTTCTCTTTCTATACCTACTAACTCATTAAATTTGAGTTTTGGGGAATACAAATTGTAAAGATTATTCAAATTCTGATTGAGAAATGGAGCTACTGGGAAATCGAAGGTATATAAAGTAAAACTTTGAATTAAGGATTTTTTTATTATTATTGGGAGGCTTGGAATGTTCACAATTAATTTTCTATTTCCTTAGCATTAGGCTCCAAATTAAACCTGAGATAAAATATCAGGAAAAGTAGTAGAAAGGTGGAAAATATTGCATGGTGTGCACTATTCTTTTTGTCTTTTTTCTTTACTTTTTTTTTCCTTTTTTTGTTCAATGCTCATGTAGAAAGAGCTCTGAATGATCCAGTTTTGTACCAAAAGATCATTAATACACTGTGTATCCCATTGTTAAATTAAATAGCAGAATTTCATTAATTAAAATATCTAGAAGGCACTTTTTTTTTCTTTTCTTTTTTTTTTTTTTTTACAAACTTTTAAAGAACTGTGTCATGTACGTTGAGGTAGGACTTTGGTATTTCCACATAAACATACACAGCCACAAGAAATGACTCCTTCAAAAGTTGAGAGGGAAATTTTCTAATCTGTCTGCTTCAGGACTGAGACGCTGGTGTTCCCTTTTCCTTTAATTAGTCTAGGCCTTTCCTGAGATCCTTACCTAATGCTCACACTCCTTACCCTAATGTCTGTCTGAAAAGTAAAACAAAACAGAGGCCCCAAATAAGGTATGGGATGAGTGCGAAGCTCACGGTTCCTTAGATTTCCTTGCCTGGAACTTACGTTTTCTACAAAATGGTGGCTGCTCATGCACACAACCGCGAGCAGGAGTGCTAGTTTTCAGAACGAGGTCTCTCAAACTGGCTGCAAGATGGGGATGTGACCATCTCGGCAGAGTCCCTGGCCGCGGACCTTGCCGGGCAGGCCTGCAGGCAGCCCCGCAGCCAGTGTCCCTTGTCCCTGCGCCGCAGGAGCCTCCTCCAGGGGCAGCAGGAGACATGGCAGGGGCCTTCCCACACGCCGGCTATTTCCTGCTGGCAGCAAAGCCGGTGGAAACTGTGTCAGGCGGCACAAAGTCAGGTCAGCGCTCAGGGGTCAGGCCGCAGGGTGGATTTTAATGGAGCTAAGCTGATGGTTGCAGCTGAGGATCTGGCCATTAATTTCCATTCTATTGTTGCAGTGAATAGGTTTATAAGCTAAATTTGGTGCATGATTTATTGCTATATTATGGTTTTCCAGGGTTGTAAATCCCTTGGCTTTCATAGACAAACCTGGAGAAAAGCAGTGGTGTTTTTTTTTTCTTTCCTTTTTTCGAAGGGGGAGGCCTGCAGGAGGCTTAAAGCTGGGATGTGATCTTGAAATAGTGATGAGGGATTCATGACTGTTGCGCTAATCCAGGAGCTTGGCTGAACCTGAATTCCTCAAATGGAGATTAAAAACTCATCTTTTCTTCAGATAAATTGGAATAAAAAGTGATCTCTTTGGGATCCATGTGCTTAATTATATTCTTCCTTCTCCACTCCCTTATCAATGGAAAAAAATAACCATTAAGTTAACCAGGTAATGTTAATCTCGAGGCAGTTAATGACTGCTGGGGGACAGCTCGTCAACCAAAGGTGAGCACTCTCTGCTCTGTACAGTGAAGGAGGCAGGCACATTGAAACATCAATGAACATATATAGGGAAACAATATGGACAAGAGGAGGACTTGAAATCTTGTGTTACGGAGGTGGGATGATCCATTGACCAGTCTTTGTTGCTAGTGGATGGACTTTGTTGAAGGCAATTTTCCAGAGCATGATTCGCTTTGGTCTAGGATCTCTGTGATAACTATTTAAGCTGATGCTTATTCTCCTGAAATTTCACTTTTTTACAACATTGTTTTTAGTCTTGCTCCAGTCACTTTCAAATTTCTCACAGGTGAAGTGGTTTCTCCACCTTCTTTCCTCAAACAGACTTGATCTCATGGGGTCCCATGTCTTTCTCGGTCTCTCTCTACCTCTGGAAGCCTGATTCCAGTTGCTGTCTTAATCTGCTTATTAGTTAATTCCACAAGGTGTTATTACTAATACACTAACTAATGCTATAATACACTAACCTTTAAAAAAATGAACTTGTTGAGAGAGTCTAGGGGTCATAATGGACAGGCTAGAGTGTCAGGGAAGAGATGCTAATGCTGCCTTTTGGCTGGGGAGTGCGGGAGAGTACAGAGAGAGTGCATGTGTGTGTGATGGAAGGAAACCCTGTGTGGAATGATTCATATGGGAAATATGCAATGTTAGTTCAAATTCTGATGGCTTTGTAGTGAAAAGAAGCACTTTTCACTTTTTATTAGGTGCTTTGTGGTCTATGAGGCTGAGGCTTGAGGCCTCAGCTTAACATTTGGCCAACTGATAGCCACTGCAGGCTTGACGGCCTTTTAGGAGGGCTTGATGAGCTGAGAGTCCCTCCGGGATAAGGTTTGGGGATGGGATGGAGTTTGAAAGTTCTCACTGCTCTGCTCGCTCTGTGGAAAATGTGGATTTCAGGAGCATAAATGTAGCATTTCTGATGCAGAATAGAAATGTATTTACTCAAAAGATGAGTTAATTATTGGAGACTTTTTTTCGGCAAATACCACAGAATATACAACAGAGCCACACAGGTATGTGTGACAATTTGAAACTTAAACAGCTCTTTTTCTAAAACACAGGATCCGTGAATCTTCCCTTGCTTCTCTTTCCCTCGCTTTTCCCTTTCTTTTTCTTCTTCCCCCCCCCCTTTTTTTTTTTTTAAATCTCCATGCTTCTCCCATTTTCTGCCTTCTTATATTAAAGAGAATGAAGTAAAAGCAGTTTTGTGTATCAAGTAAAAGGAGATCTTTATGGAGGACACTGAACAAGGAATCCCACCCTGTCTCTCCAGTTTCATATGGGACTTGGTCTGAAGGAAACAAGTTGTACAGATCTGCTATGAAATGAGTAGGTCTCATGCCACCCTTTCCTCATCCATGATGTAGGAGTATTCCTCTTAGAGCAGTTTCTTCACAAAATGAGCCCTTCCCTCTGATTAGTAGTTTGCTCCCTCTGTCTGTAACAATTGGTAGAGCACAGGCAAAAGCAGAAGCAGTTTTGAAAGTATGAGTTAGGATCTAGGGAGCAGATGTGGCTGTATGGAAACAAATGATTTGTCTGTAGGGAAATATATGACTGCTCATGAGTTTGTGATGGTTAAAGCTAATCAGAACTGAAATCTCTGTAAGCATGGCTTCACCTTCCTGAGTTTCAGAGCCAAAAATGATGAACTTGTTTCTAGCTTGTGTGATTTCAAACTTGGGGAAAAAAAAAAATCAAACTTGGTTAAAAGAAATGTAGCCCGACAAAAGCATGAAACTCAGAAGCTAAAAACTTTGAGAGAGAGTGCATTTACAGTGAAAGATGTTGCTCTCCTGCCTCTGAGAAATATGGTTCATGCTTGTAGGTTCCAAATAGTCATCTGTGTCCTCTGCTGGCAGGCAATGAAAAATACCCAAACCAGCCAAACAAAAACACACATAGTAGGAAAGGTTTCTATTAAGGAGAAGCAACTTCTTTAAAACAAGACCTGAACTTTATCCATTGTCAAGCTAAATGTTTCTGGAGTAAGCATGCTGAATAACTTCATTTATTAAAAGACAAATTACTGTGTATCAAAGAAACAAGCAAACTTAAAATTGAGCATTTCACTGTTGCTTCTTTCAGTGTTAGTGGAATAGCAAATTTGTAAGCTTGTAAAGCTATGTGTGAGCAAAATGGGGAGGGGAGCAGGAGGTAATACTAGTTCTCAGCACAGAATTAACCCTGATTTAATAATATGTTGCAATATGCAACATAAGTTGAAAACTTGCAGAGCTGAGAAAAATCTGCCTTTTATTGATTTCTTGTAGAGGTGTACTGGGAATCGTAAGGCCTTTTCTTTTAGATAAATGCCACCTTTAATTTCCAGATATTCTTTAAACAAGGTTCATAGATTCTCTGTTGGCTGCGGTTTAATATAAAAACCTCTTTATCAATTTCTCAAGGAATAAACCTGCACTATGTCTTGTTACTGCTACCTTGACAGAGAAGGAGTGGTAAATCTTCAGCACAATAGAATGTGTTTTGTTAGATATTTCCCCATGGGAAGGGAAGAGGGCACTACTGTAATTGAAAGGCTATTCATGTATGATTTTCTCCAAAGCTGACTGTTCAAAATAGCTGATCTGTATCGGAACTCAGAATGATTTTTATGAACATGCAGATTAACTACATCACATTATGAAAGTACCCATTTGTGTATAATAGCAATTATCAGAGTAATGATGTCTTTGTTTTACTTCCACTATCCTCAGAACTAATCATTCTTGCCCCATAGTATTATAGTGCAGCTTTGATATTTAATTTTCCCTAAGAAGAATAATGAAAGGAAAATGCTGTAAAGAATAAGGAAGTTCTTTGTTATACGCAGGGAAGATGGATACTACTATTTGCCACATGGAGGAGCTCAAGTATCAGGTTAGGAATTGCCATTGCGGCTGGGAGAGCAGGCCAAACTGGAGTGGAAAAGTAACTCCCAGCAATGCCCTTGCCTCAGGTTTGCCCCTGGGTGTATGGATGAGGTTGCTGTAAGTCCATAACAGTTATACATGAGGGCATAATTTAGCCTATGTTAGTGTCGATACTCTTTCCAGCTGCAATACTGCATCTATTGGACATATCTGAAAACTACTTAAATTGGTGCAAAACCTGGCTACTTTGAACTATTGTTGTTTTGTGGTTCTCCATATTTGCCTCCAACCCCCACCCACTCCAACATATAGTACTAATTAAGAGGGAAGGAACAACCTAAGTTACTTACAAGAATTATTCCTACCTTACTGTGCAATATGCTATCCTAGATTAAGTCATGGAGATTCAGCTTCTAGATCCAGCTGTGCCAACATAAAAGGTCACTCACCTGCAGTTATTTTCAGTCCATTTTTGTTCTGCCAGGAGATTTGTACTGGAGGGCTCTGTTGCTGGAGTTTATCTGAAAACTCCCCAATTAGTTTCAGGAAAATTCATCTGAATTAGATAAATGAACTTGTCCCAGCCCTGCAGCAGGTTAGGCATGTGGGTGACCAGCAGGACTCTGTTTTTTTCTTTTTTTTGCCTTGGTGGATGAACCAGAGCATCCCAGTTTGACCAGCTGGCATATGTGGCAGCCTGTGCTGATGTGTGCTGGCTGGATAGGGTGTTCTTGTTTTCTTCTCCTTACCTTCCTCCTCCTGCTGCTTTCTTTCTGTGGGACAAACTGCTTGTAAACTGGAAAACCTTGACTCTGGAAAGACGTAAATGGAAGAGAAATTAGATGTGGCACAGATATTTCAGGAGGGAGAGGAGTGAGGCCACAGGATCACCGAACAGCTTGGTGCTGAATTTTACAGTCTGTTGACTCAGTAAAGGTGTTCAACCTTAGTTTAAAGTAGTGGTTTTTGCTAATCCAGATGTCTCTGCCTGAAATACATGAGGGAGTGCTTGCAGGAGCAGCTCCCCTGGCAGAAATTAGGGGGCTGCAGCTGGCTAGAGAGAGATACTGAGCTGGAGGTGGGAATAGCCTATGGTTTGAGGAAAGAACAGTAGCCCAAGACTTTATTTTACTGCAATAAATCCATACCGAATATTTTTAATGCAAAATAGGCTCTTGCCCACTTGCATGGTGACAATGAAAGATCAGCTGGAAGGGATCACTCTAGGGATCACTCCTGAAAACGCTAGTTTTCAGTACAAGCTAGTATGTCTTCCTGGCTCACGGGTTTGAATAGATAAATTTATAAACTCAAATTGGACTTGATGTCACAATTTGAATCCTGAAAAGTCTGCATTCATATTCTTGTCTTTGTTTTGGTTTGCAAGAAGTACTAGCAGATACATTGAATAAGTTCCTCTGACTAAAAGTGTGGTAACTGTAGAAGTATAGCACAGAACCTGTTCTAAATTTGTAGTAACATTGTGATAGATTATATAGTTTTAATTGCTAGGAGCAGAGTGTAAGTATGCAGGACCACCTGCTGTACATTATCAAAAGTAACTTATGTGCAAACTTTAAAGCTGCGTTTCGGTGAAATAATAATTGTGAGAAAGGTATGAATTCTTTAGATTAAAATACAGCTTTTGTATTAAGATACATAAATAGACAGAGTGATATATGACGTCCAGGAAATATGAGGTAGTGCTGGTTCTGTAGATCCGGGATTTTAGAAGAATTGCTTTAGGCTAGGGGATCCGCTTGCTGAAAATCTGAATTGATTCAAACATGCAGCTGACCAAACAGAGGTCTCTACCTCATGTGGTAGGAATTTGCATTTCTGAAATTGCTTGGGAGTGAGAGATTTTGGCCAGGGAAGTAAGTGCCTTTTGCATCTGCTTCTTGGCACTCCAATCTAATTAAAAGAAGGCAAGCTCTGCTATTATAGCTATGTTGTATAAGTGTAAGAACTCCATAAAATCCCCCGTTCTTCACTTCAATCGTTCAGGCAGCCCATAAAGACTCTTGGGTTAAAGAATTAATCTTCAGTTCCATGCTGAAAGTCCTCAAACATGGTAATTGTTAAGGGATCTTTGAAAGAGCAGAGTTGTGCCAACCCTGCCCTGCAAGTCATTACTGAACTGGCTTTGTGATACCTAGTAGAGTGTTAATGACCTGTGCATGGGCTTTATAGAGAAAGGCACTGATCTCTTGGGGTCAGTAAAGATGATATTGCAGGTTTAGGAAGAATAAGGGTGTTAATCCTTCCATTCCAGACATGATCCGCCTCAAGCAGTTAAACGCTGTCTTACCATCATTCACTTCTTTACGTTTGACTTGTGCCTTATTTCTGTGTGCTGTACAGAATTGCTGTTTTGTACAACAGCCACTGAACACGTCTGCTAAAAGCCATCCTCAGCCCAGTTTTGGCCCCTGAAATAAGGGCTAAATCACAGGCTAAGAACCTGACATACTTGCCATCACATTGCTGCTGTTTGGTATCCTTAACACTAGAGAATTTCAGTGACTTTCAGAGGATTTCAGTGCAAATTCCTCTCTGCAGGTGCTGGGCTGCCACCTTCCAGGTATGTGCTCGCCTTTGTTACCTTGTACAACAAAAGGCTGTACTTGACCTTGAGAATGCAGGAGAAGAAGAGAGGATGGTACCTCTTCATTCGCTTGTCTAGATAAATAGATTCTGAATTTTTGTTGCTGTTGTTCTCTCTTTTTCCTCAGTTATTCATGTTCTAAAATCAGGCGTTACCTGCTTTGTAGTCCTGAAAATGTGGATGATATAAGCTAATACAGCTGCTCTTTAAGAGTTAATGATTTTTCCTTTCAGTTTCCAATTCAAATTCCCCATTGTTTTTCAAACAGTTAGCTGTGGAAATGTAGTTTTGCATTTGGCCCAGTCACATTCTCTCACCTCATATTCCCCCCTCAAACAGTTTAGGATGTCATCCAGCAAAGCAAGAGAGGGGAAGGATTGGTTTTTCAAAGGCAATCAGAAAGACTCCCTGCCCAAGTGAAAGAAATGCTATGGACTGTGGCCTGTGCGAGAGTAGCACTTCAGGTTTTTATGGCAAAGCAGTGCTGTGGGCCCAGATAGTTGTGAACTCGGAATGACTGTGAATTTGTTGGCCCTTTTGGATGAAACATTAGTTTGAATTCTGCTACCCAGCTGTTCACCCCTTCCACACTTCTGAATGGTCCTTGGTTAAATTTGAGGAAGGGGATTTTGAAGGATTTTTAAGCGAGATGTTCCATTAACTACATGGAAGAGCAGCAAGATGTTGAGTGTAGTAGTTCATTTATAAGGTGAGAGAGGGAAGGGCCAACATTCTTCTAAAATTTAAGTCCCTAAATACAGACCCTTAAATAACTGGTCTCATTTTTCTGAGGTGATCAGTTGTCCTCGGATTGTGCAGAAAGTAATGTTTTAAGATCTTTTAAATCAAAGAAGGTTCTTCTGGTGCCTAATTCTCAAACTCAGGTACCCAGAAATAAACAGAAAATCCAGAAATGTATTCTGTGTTTATCCAGAGATCTTACACTGTGTTCCTCTCCCTAGGAGACCTTTATACGAAGTATGTATAAAGTATGTATAAATGTATGCAATTGCAGAAGAAGAAAGCTTTCTAATCTGTTTAAGCACCAGAACCATGTTTGAAGAGCTACTCCGATGTCTTCTAGCTAGATGAGATAATGCATGATTAGAACATTTATAATAACTGATGAGAAATAGAGATAATAATCACTAGCTGCAGTATTCTTTAACTTCTCTGCAGGTTGAAATGCCTATTAAAGTAGTTGTAGCATGTGGAGTGCTAATACAATGCACAAGGATCATTGTGGAGAGTAAATGTTTTAAACTAACTTTGAAATCTGTAATTTTTCTTTTTGATGGTGAATGAAATCTCATTTTGTTTTCAGATTTAAATCCTGCTTTAATGAAATGCCTTAGGAAAGCTACCTTTCAAGGTACTGTCCTCTGTGTCCTTCTAGTGTTAATATGTACTTAGAAAACATTATGAAAACCAACACAGAGGACTGTGTTGGATTACAAACATTAATAATACACTCTGTTTCTAGCCACTGAAAGACTTTTCATTGAACTTGTACATTTTCACTTCAAATCCATTCAGCCTTTCTTTGAGTGGAAATATTTGCATTTCTCTAGAATGTGGTTAATTTTCAACTATCCCTTTGAAGTGCCATTGAAGGATGTAATCCTCCAAACAGTCTAGCTCTAAAGACCAGCTTGATCTTTATTGCGATGGTTTGCAGGATGGAATCCACCTAACACTTTGTTTTTTTGTCTAGTGAGGAAAGGAGTAAATTCTCACAGATCTAGCAAGAAGGTTAAGCATGGGAAACTCCTCAGCATTTTCTTGCCTCCTTCTAGCCATTCTCAAGCACCTGCTTTGTGAGGAACCCCCTTTGGCTTTTTTTTTTTTTTTTTTAACTTCAGTACTCTTATATGTGACGGTCTTATTTTAGAAAAAGACGTTTCAAGAAAAATATTGTGTAGCCTGAGAGGCGTGCCAAAATTAGGAGTTAACAATGATGTATGATAGATATTATAACCATGTCCTTCAAATATTTTCATAAGACCTTGTACAGTCAGCTTTAATCTTTGTAAAGTTCCAGACTCCAGAAATCCAGCTTTGTATCCCTTTGATACTCTGTCAAACTCTATCCCTTTCTTCTGTCCTTTCTGTATATTGCATCTTTGGGTTTAGTCCTGCAAGATGCTGAATCTACTGGATATAATTAGAGGCATCAAAAAAAAAAAAAGATCATGTATCAGCTGTTTTCCCCACTGACTATTTGTAATATGCCAAAATCTCACACTGCATACTATAAAGATTCTATTTCAGGTGACTTTCCATGTACTTAAGCAGTAGTTATGTCAATGACAGTCTGTTCATTCTCAAAATTACACACAGACTTTACGGGACGGAGTCCCAGATGCTCAGCATTGTGCAGAATCATGCTCTTGGAGACTGTCCATGTCATGAAGTTTACTGTATCTATCCAGCAAACACTTTGCATGATGATTATATGAAAATAGAAACTGAGCCAAGCAACGAGCCAAGTCGCGTGACTGACAGCAGCATGTCCCGTGGTGGTAGTTCTGCAGGAACTCACCATTCTTGCTTTCAGCAAATTGCTCTCAGCAAATTACTCTCAGCATTGGAGAGTAGAGATCTGGGGAGAAAAGAGTCCGACTCATATCGGGCAGAAGGTTGCTACTTATATCGTGAACTGCATTTTTTCTTCTGAGGAGGAAACATACAGGACATGAACAACGCTAGGGAACATGAGCCTCCTTGCCAAATATGACAGATGAAGAGCAACAATATCTTATACAGTTTGATTGCTCACTGTTTTGCAGACACAATCCAAAGAGCGAAACGGTTGCGTGTGAAATTCGCCTGAGTCAAAATCTTCTTTAATACACAGAGTATTTTTATGTTGCATCACACCTTCAGGTTTCCAATGGAAGATAATTCTCAGTATTTCTATGTCTACTACTTTTATAACAAGTGGATCATAAATTTCTACTCTAATATTGTACATTCTCTAAGACTGGTGACTTATCCTAGGCATAATTTTATACTTGAGACACATAAGGCCTCAGATTGTAAACTGTAACTTTGTTCTAAATCCTCAGCAGTTTTTTCTGACCCCATTTACTGACACACTTCTAAAATGCTCCTGAATGCTTTAGAGTAAGTTATGGTGTGGGTTTTTACATTTACCTTTACTGGTGTCACCCTGAACAAATGTACAGAGGAGACACACATAGTACTGTTATATGCTTTTTAAATTTTCCGTTTCACGATAATCCTTAACAAATGGTCCTGCTCATCAACAGAGCAATTTCTGATTAAAAGTGAACTTTCCTTACAAGTAAGTTGCATGGGTATAAAAGTGCGTGTGTATATATATACATATATATATACACACAAATCCTATGAGCTTAAATACACTCTGTTTATCAAGTATACTCCGCGACCTGAATGAAGAAAGCATGGCTTCCACAAAAAAGAAAACTTATCATTAATTGTTTTTTCAGGAGCTGGAGATGTTTCATTTTCCTAAAAACTTGACTTGCCATCACACACATTAGCTAAGGGACAGACTATGTGTGTCCGTTTATAGATGGTGCCCTGGATGTGCATTCTTTGTCTGTCTCTCTTCATGCCGTCTAAACATAACACAACTCCTTGTTTATAGCACTCTACATTACCATGGCATGCAGATCTGTAAGTCTAGGTTCAAAACCTTTCTGATAACTAACAGAGAAGATAACATTTCTACCAAAGCACTTCGTATCTCTATATTATTGTAAAGATTGTAAAGATTCCCAAGCGGCCTCTCTTTTGTAGTCTTTATGCATCATTTACATAACTCAGATTCTTCATACTTTAAATTTTAAACTGTGTAAAGACCTCTGCACTGTAATATTAAGATTTCTACAAAAGCTAGTCATATTTATGACAACAGGCATAGTTAAACTACTTGTCCTATACATCTGCTTAAAATAATGTAGGCACAAGAGGCAGTTTCTGAAGACAGATGGTGAATCTAGAATTTTTATGGCCTAAATCAATCATTTGGAATAGCAATGCCTAGTCGTGGAACAAATTTTAGAATAATCAATTTATGCTTTCTTTTTTAATGTATTTGTGGGTCTAGGAGCAATAGGTAAGAAATAAAGTTAGTGATAGCTCACTTGGGTATGGTTCTATTATGAAGAATAATTTGAGGCTATACCGAATAAATACTGAGGGAAGGAGTGCTCTCTAGAGTTTTCTCTTTTTTTAATCTTGAGACACACAGCTTTCTTAGCAGTGACAAGATTTTATGGCAGACAATTCATTCAAAAAAATTGGCACTTATCTTAATGCTGCTGTTCTTGACTTCAGTGGCAGTGTGTTGCTGCTGAGAAGGAACAGAATTAGAATAGTGATAAACAATTTTGACAGTTTGATTTTTTTCCAGATGGAAATTTTTTGGATTTCCAAAAAATTCTACTGATCTGGAACTGTACATTTGAGACTAACTCTTGTGTCTGTTATGGAGCCATAGGGAATTTCAAAAAAAATGGAGCAAAGCATTTGTTTCTTTTCTTCATTTAGCAGTGATGAAACAAAACAACACAAAACCATTTCTTTGCATTTATGTGTGCATGCCCTTTGTATTGAATATATACAGAGATAGAGTTTAGCTGAGGTTGTGGCGTGTTGAGAATTTTGGGATGATGTCCTGTCTCAACTGAAGGTGCAATTCAGAGTTTACTCTCTGTTTGGAAACATTGATATAGAACAGTTTACCTCCTTTAAACAAAAACAAACTCATGTATTTAGAGAGAGAGCTACTAGGCAGGCTTTTTTTAAAGATTTTTTTTCTGGAAAACCTCTCTGCATTTCTGCACATGATTTAAATAGATCTATGACTGCTTTTTGATGCTGAAGTGCTTTGGGTCGTATTGCAAGACCTTAGTGTGTATATATGTTTTTTGTCTTTTCCTCTGCAGCTGTCATTTATGTTTCTGCTTGTCCTCTTCATTTCTGCCCTTTAATTGAGACCCACATGCTCTTCAGCAGGAGATTGTTCGAATTACTATTTCTGTGAGTCTGCTATTCCTGTGATCTAATACCCTCTCCTGCACTCGAGGGACCGGTGCGTCTGGTCTCTGCTGTTAACCGTCCACAGGGCCCAGAGCATCTTGTGAAAGCTACAACTACAGCAGCTTGTGAAACTATTGGAGCAGTCAGTGAACATTAAAGCTCATCTTGGTCCGGATGAGCTGCTCAGCTCAGGTAGGACCTCCTTCTCAGCAATTCAAAGGCACAAAGTGCTAGTGTTAAGCTTTAAGGTCAGCAAAAAGCCCTAGAGACCAAGTAATGTTCTTGCATGGCTGTGCTTAGAAGAGTCTTAGATTTCTGCATCTTTGCAAAGAGGAGGAAGAGGAATATATTGCTTCTTTGCAACATCTAGCTGAAAAAAGACCTGGGGAGAGTAGGGAGGGTTTCTTCCTAAACTCTACACAAAAAGGCTTTTGAAATGGAATTTCAAGGATCTGTAATCTGTAAAAGCAAGTGAGGGGACTGGGGCTAACACATTTCAGCCGATATCTACTGATTCTCAGTAAATGTAAGATCTGACTCTGTGCCCAAGGTCACTGGATTTCTGACTTGCAACCTCATCTGACAACTGGATCCAAAAAAAGAATTAGCTTCTTTGCTAATGTATTATATATATAGTGTATGTTGTATATATATATATATATTTAAAAAGTATATATTTTGTTAAAATACTAAATATTGCAGAGAAGATGAGAAAATGTAACTGCTTAAATAACTTCAGAGAGTGGGAATTCAGTTCTTCAGCCACTACTTTCAAAAGCATCTAAAGTTTTTTGTAGTGTGTGTATCTGACTTCCTTTCTATTTACCTGCAGGTTATATGGGAAGAAAAATTGAAATTCAGAGATCAGTTTTGCTGATTAAATACATTTTAAAAAATTACAAATGCATGAAAGACATGAGGGAAATTCTATTGAAGAACTTTTTAAAAAGTTTGGGGCTAGAAAACATTTTCTCTAAAAGAGGCAGGTGCTATAACATACAATCCCCCTGAGTTTTTAGTGAAAGTATATTGGATGATTTCTTTTCTGAAGGAACTAAATTGTAGTGCAGTGCTTCAGAAAATTTGAGAATGTTTTAACCATCTCTTTGTATAGGGGGACTTGGAAGTATATTACTAAACTTGATATTTGAAGGAATTAAAGGATGTTTAATGGCATTTATAAATGTTTATAAAGACATTTATAAACAAAAATATATAAATTTATAAACAGGAGTCCTCCTATTTATATATAAATAGCAACATGGAAGTTATCAAAATACAAGTAATCTGGGGACTTGATTAGTAAATGGATTTCTTCATTATTACTTAGTATGTGAAATACAGGTAGTGAGAACGCCATGGTTATTAACAGTGAGTCAACTGGGTTGTTACTGTAATCTTGAACTTTAAAGCGATTCTTCTTTTCAAAATAACTGTGTATTCAATTAAGCTTTGACTTAACGCATTTTGAATGATGAATCCTCTGTTTTCATGTTAACCTGTGAGATGTCTCTTAGATCGCAGGCACACATGGTACTTCAAAGGCATAACTGTACAATAGGGATGTTCTGACTTCTTTTCTCAAGAAAATTCGTAGAGAGATGGGCTGGGTAAGAAAGAGAAATACAGAAATTTACTTACTTTAGGAGGAAGCTGGGAGATATAACAGGACATAGTACCTCCGAATATAGGTATACTTCTGTTGAAGTCCATAGATCTTCTAGTTTTAGCAAATGCTGTCAGTCAAGCACTTGCTCCCAATAGCATATAAGAGTGGTGGGTGGTTAAGCTCTTTCTACATCCTTTCCCGGATTAGGACCTGCCTGAGGACAGGCAGGATGATGTCTGAAGGGAGCTGAAGATGGTTTTCTGCTAGGAGAACCATGAAGTCTTGGCGTGAGAGCTACTAGGATGGTGACATGGTTTGACTTGCTTTTACTGGATTTGAATTTCGAAGGAACTGTCTTACAGGGAGTCCGTCACAAAATAAACTAGGATGTGAATTTACAGTGCAACTAGATGCTCTGTGTGAATTGTCCTTCTAAATTTCCATACTGCATATTTGGTGTGGGCTGAACTAGTTAATGGGGCAGGCTGGACTACAACAGTTCCAGGTGGGAGAAGAGGCTGATGTCTGTCAGGATCAGTGATGAGGCCCAGAGGAAGGCAGGGCTAATAGGAGCTCCAGATGACCCAAGGACAGAAGTTTGCTACACCAACTTACTATATGCTAACTCTTAAGAAAACTTAAATGAATAAATCCCTGTAATGGAAAAAGCTGTTCAGAATATCTTTTTTTCCCCCCCCCAATTATAAACTAGAAGAGCTGATTTTACATGTAGATCTTCCCCCGCCTCAAAAAAAAAAAGAATCCCTCTTTTTGCTAGTTCTCTGGGCGACACCAGTCTAAACTAGTCATCAACTAAATCAATGTAAATGAGTGCTGACTTCAGTGGTTTCTCACTATGAAACTACTGCATGTTTCTTCAGCAGTCTTTTATTCAAATTTACCATCTGGAAAGAAGGGTGAGAAGCTGTGGCTCCAAAGGCTCCCTGGCAGCTGTTCCACCAGTGGCTGCTAAATTCTACTTTGGGATCTTTGTCCTATACCCATCTCCTAAGTGCTGCCCACACTCTCATTGCATTTCTGTTCTCTCTGCTTTTGTGAACTAAGGAGATGAATGAGTGGCTAAGGTCGGTATCTAACTAGATGAGTCTTCAGATGGTACTGCCTCCACTTAAACGATCACATTTCCTTCCTTTTTTTGAGGTGAGATAATTTTTTTGTTTAAATATCTATCTACACACAATAAAAGAGATGACAAACCCTTCAGAGCTTGTATTATTGCACCTCCTCAATACCTTGCTACAAACATTGTACAAAAAGCATAAAGTGAGCCACAGCTGTAATTCTAATACACTGTTATAGAGCAAGTACTTTCAAAAGTATCCATTGGAGGACACTAGAACACAGCAAATTGCAGGAAATATGGTGATTTTACTTTTGTTTTGAAGTTGATATTTCTCTTTTAAAGACGAAAAATGAAAATATAACATAACACAGTCTGAAAATCAGTCATTACCTGACTTGTTTTCTCTGTCTGTCATACCTCCTATATCTCCATTACTGCTTTGTTTTGTATTGTGTTGTTTTTTGATTGGTAGGAGGTACTTACTCCTTGGCTGCTGTGCAATTTTTAAATACATATTTTTAGATAATATCCACATGGGGTGAAGGTTTTCTGCTCTTTTATTTTTTCCTTTGCATGTTTTAGTTGCTTGCAAGCATTATATTAACTTTATATTTCAAAGCAATTGCTATCCGTGCACCTTCTTACCAGTACCTCACAGCAGCAGGTAATGGCCAATCACTAGTAATTATAACTGAGTTATAACGCAGGTAAATTAGGCAGTGTTGAACTGAAGAACATCTTTGACAGAACATGCTCCCCTGTAAATGAAAATAAGACTTAAGAGCTTCATCCAATCTAACATAAATAAACTCCCGTCTGCTCTCTCAGTGACAGCATCCTACTCCTTTTTGCCCACTTCCATTGCATTCCCAACTGCATCTGCTGAACTGCTCATTTTGTTCCTCTGCCGTTCGGAGGGTGCGAGTAGAAGATAAACATGTCACACTTGAGCTTTTTTGTCCTTCTAAAGGCCTTTACAGCTCTGCCTATCAATTCATGCCTGTTGGTAATAATCTCTGTTTGCTCCCGAGCTTTTGTGGCAGTCCATACTGTTCTCCCGAAGTGGTCCTTCCGCTGCCCTGGAAGCGCACCGGCCGTATGCAACGCTTTGCTTTGATATTCTCTCTTAGAGCTGGCCCTTTAGCATGCAGCTCCTGCTGCTACCTTGCTTCATACCTACTTTCCTTGTGAAGGATATTGTGAAAACTAATGTGTGAATAAGGGTTCAGTGTTTGTGGGGGAAAGTGAGAGGAAGAGAGAGGTGAGAACTGTGCAGAGATAATATATGTTCTGTGGTCCTGCTACCAAGGTAACGTGGTTCCATCTCTGTCATATTTTTGTGCTTCCTTGCTGCGTTCTCTGTATTGTGTTTTCACTTTTGTATTAATCTCATGAAAGTATGCATAGAGTATTCTGAGGCTGATAATGTAATAGTAGTTACTGAAAAGGAAAATGCTGTATTAAATACTTATTTATAAATAACTCAGTTGATTAGGACTTATTACTTCTTACTTTTGCATAAGGTCAGGCTCTAGAGGGGTTAGTATCTTTGCACTTCAATGACCTTTATACAACTGCTGGTTTAGTTCCTAGTTCAGTTTAAAGGGCAAACTAATATTTTGCAAAGTTCACGAATCAATGTATGTGCACACACAGATAAACCACGATCACATATGACATTTCCATTTTATTATACACAAATTCAACTGTGGTCCACAAGGCTGAGTTATTTCATGGTTGCTTTTTCCCTGTTACATTGCCTGTGGTGTCTGTCTCCTTGCTTATACTTCACGTGCAAAAGCCAGCCATGGTATTTAACTGTAATATAATGGGGAGCAGGAAGTATGGATGGAGGGATAGCCTATTTTGAAGGTGAATTCCTAATGATATTTCTGATTAATTAATTCATTTTCCCTACAGTTATCCTGATGATTTCCTAGTTCCTACTCTAGACACAGGATCCGATAATAAACCTTAAGGAGGGGAGAGTGTCTTTATGTTAAGAGTGACTATCATTACAGAACTCTAGGCAGTCTGGTGTGACACCATCTTCTGCATTATTACAAGTGTGAGCCTGCTAGGAAAGTTACTTGTCATGAAAAAGTTCCTACGGCTAAATTTTCATGCTGTAAAGGAGAAAGGTGATTAGATAACCTCTGTATTATTGAACGTGTGTGTGTATGTACATGTAAATAAAGCAAAATTCTTCACATTTAACCTATAGTTTTGCCTATGGTGAGGAAGACTGGCTTGATTGTTTTGTTGGTTTCTCTGGCTGTCAGTACTATTTAGCATAGTTCAGGTAGCCCAGCCCAACACTTACAGTTAAGGTTGCGTTTCATTTTGGAGGAAATATAAATTGGATTATATCAAATTAAAGCTCAAAAAGTGCAAAGGAATTAAAAGAAGTATAGCAGAAATTCTTAGAACCCCCTAAAATAACCTTCTAATTTAATATTTGAAATAAAAGAGTGTAGCATGTTCTCAAGTATGTGTGAATGTGTCCTTCGAGGAGTCACTTAAAACCCTTCCCTTTACAAGTGATAATTATCAAAATTGCATAATATCATGAAATTACCGCAGTTTACAGAAAATTTTAACCTCTGTCATGGTAACTCCATTTTCTGCTCATCTGCAATTAATCAGGTGCATAGTCTTATGTGCTTTGAAGCTTGCAGATGGAATTGAATTCTGCCTTTACGTTGATGATAAATTGCTAATAAAGCTGGTATGAGCAGCCTGAAGAGAAATAGTGACAGTCTCAGGTCTGCCACTTCTAGCCATGAACATTAATATTCAATATGAGCACAAGTTTTAGTTAAAAGTAAAGAATGTTTGATTCTAATGCAAGTCAGGAACATTTCTCTGTATTTTTGTTTAGAGCTGTCGTCAGTTTGAGTCTTTTCTAATGTAAACTACCACATCCAAATTTGTATTGCTTATGCATCATGGCTTCCTGACATGGATATTTTTTAAAAGGAGATGTCATTAACTTAATATGAAGAGTCATACTGTTATTTGCAAAAGATCAGGTAAGTAACTAGAACTACATTAAATTTAGCTCCAGGGCAATAAATGGGAGGATAATTGACAGGAACCTGCTTGCATTAGATAGCATATTTATTTCTGGAACTTTTACAAAATACAACAGCCACAGCAGATTACAGAGTATCCTTGGAAAGTTGTGGTCCAGTTTTCTTCACAGCAATTTGCAAACAGTTGTTGGTAGAAGCCTGCAGATGTTGCTTAGATCTCTATTTAAAAAAGATATGTCCTCTGCCTCCACTTCTGTTCTGGTGCTCAATTTGGTGCTTTAGTGTATGTGAGAGAGTGATAGTAAAGGGACATAATATGCACACAGCATAATATGTTTTACGTTGCTCTGTCAGCACTCCAGTGCAGGTTGGGTTTATTTGCCTGTATGACAAAGCAGAGAGTAGCTCGAGGGAAGGAGTGGGAATGAGTATCCCATTTGTAGCTGCAGAGAGACATCCTTCTGAAGGGAAGTCCTCAACGAGCTGCGTCTGTGACCTGCTGCTGTCTTAGCAGAGCCCTGTCAGCAGCCCTGCAGTGAGCAGCTCCTTAGAACAACTGTCTGCAGGGAATCAGCTCTGCAGGTTTCACAGAGTGAATGTGGGAGCAACGGGAAGTGCCTGGTGGCGGAGCTGCCTGAACAGCACGCGAGCCTTCGGACTCGACGGGGCCGTGCTGCAAAGCACGGGGTGTTTATTAGCTTAGCCAGCAGCACTGGGGCTCTGCTCGGCTCCCGCGGGAGGAAACGCGCTCGTTACCAACTGTGGCCACTCGCTTCTGGTATCTCTAGCGGTGGCATCACTAGTTTCCTTTTCCTCTAGTTTCAGATATTGACTCACCCCTCTTTCGGGACTCTTCTTCCTGGATTTTAAGTAAATAGAATCTGGATTTTGTTGCCTGGGCTATTTTATTTTTCTGTGTATAGAATAGAACATATCACATTCTTGACATCTACAAGTTTGAAAAACAAGTAGAAAAGGTTGCTTATGCAAGATGGCAGCAATAATAAGATGACAACTTGCTATTTCTTAATTTAATTTTTACGTTGTATTTTTAAATATCTAATTTAATACTAGTAAAAAACTTTGGGACCTCTCTACCCTCAAATATTCTAAGCATAAACACAATAGGATTGTGACTTCTAAAACGATGCAGTTTGAAGATGATAGTCTTCTACTCAAGCTATTAAAAATGATGATGATAATCTTTCCTGAACACTTGTTTAGTCTGTGTTTGTGAAATGGATTGGAAAATTTTCCTAAGGATTTGTAGCACAAACCAAGGACTTGACATGTCTAGCACTTGCAAACTTCTAAAACAACAAAGACAAAAAAAAATCTTCTGCAAACTGCAAGAAACAACAAAAAAGAAGCAAATTATTTCTTTTTTCTTTTTCTTTTTTTTTTTCCCAAGGTTCTTTTTTTAATTACTTAATCTCCAAATCACTTTTGTCTAACCTTGCAAACAGTATTTTATTAAATATGCAGTTCTTTTGACTGGAGCAACATTCAGTAATCCTTTACATTACAGTAATATAAACACTAATTTTAGGTCCTTTAGTGCTTCCACTCTCAGATCCTGTTCTTGTTCATTAGTGTAACCATAAAAACTTGCTTCTGAAATGTGCTTAGTCTTAGCTCTGGGACCATTAAATTATATAACTGCACTCAGATAAAGGTTAGGGGTGGATTAATCCCACAGAAGCAAGGCAGTTTTGAGTTAAGGTTGAAATTACAGCTGTGGATCGAATAAATCTTCCAATAGGGGGTAATCTAGCATAAGGCACTCACTGCCCTATCGGTGCAGAACAGGGAGAGCCAAAGACAAATTTTAGCCTTAACCTCGAATTTCTTGGCTCCTATGAGTCAGACTATTTTAATATAGTTTTTAGTGGTTCAATATATCAGAAATCCACTTTGACAGAGCTATCAGATAAGATCACATCACTCCAGTGATATCAGAAGCTAAGGGCACTTTATTTTTGCAATTCTTAATTTCAGATAGTGAGGCACAAAAAGTTAACCTCTTTCTACCTGTTATTCCTTTAACCTTTTTAGATGCAATGGTGGTACCTATTGATTATTTTCCAAGCTCCATCTTAGGAAAATTTAACAGGACTTTTGCAGATTTTTTTTTTTCCTACCAAAAGTCTTACTGACTTACTAAGTTGTGTAGCTCTATAAATACTTTTTGTAAAAATATGAGAGAAAAAGAGATAAACATGGTGAAATTAAGATGATATCATGCAGAATATGTGATGATTTCGATTTTGTAGTGTTGTAAAAAAAACCTTGCTTCATCAGATAATAAGTTAAACGTAGAAAGTATGCGAACTTTGTTTAGTCTTTTTCTTCACATCCTCTGTGCCCTCTGCTCCCCTCAGGAGGTTAACGGCCAGACTGGCTAAAAAGCTGCCTTCTGACTTACTTACTTCTAATGTCTAAAACCCCCAATTTTTGTTTTTTGTTTTTTTTTCTAGTTTATGCCTCCTTGTTCGTGTGACACCATTGGCTTTGAGCTTAAACACACAACTGCCCTTTCTAGAATTTCTCTCCCATTATGCTTACAGAAAGTAATTGCATTTCTTCAGTTCCCATTTCGGTAGGTGCAACATCTCAGAACAAGAAAGGTCCCTATTGCTGCTTTCCTCTGTGTGACCTATCTGGGGAAGGAGTGCCTTTAGCAAAGGCCCAGTTCTGATTCCTGCTATAAATCAAAATGATATCTTCTCAGCTCTCCCACTTGGAGTTCAAACTGTAGACTTGGTACTTGGGAGAAGTATTTTGCTGGAGTGCAAGTGATGTGATCCTAGAGAAAATGGTAGCTGCCTAGAGAACTAGGCTTGTGGAAATTTGTAAACTGAAAGGTTCTGGTGTTTTTCTGCAGCAGATGTTGTGCTAAGCTATAGGAATGGTCAGCCTTTCTCTCTGTCCTTTGAAGGTGACTGAATAAAATTTGTGGGATCTAAAATAGAACTTGGCTCCAGGGACACAAAACCTAATGGAGTGTATGAAGTTGCTTGTTAGATTCGAGCAAATAGTGACCCAGCCTTCCAGAAAGGGGACAGAAAAAGTGCCGGCTGATTGTTTTAGTTAATTAAATGCATATTATGGGAGTTATGCATGGTTACAATCATGCTAGTTTAAATAAAAACTCATTTGTTACTTCTTCCACAAAAACGTTGCCAATTGTTCCTGCCTATTTTTTTTTCATGTTGTGGTTTAACTGCATGGCCATGTCTGTGCTAGGGAGCTAATTCAGAGGAATAGGGAGGTTGAATTCAGTGTTCAGGTTCAGTTCCTAAATAATTTTGTGCATGGCCTTCTTTTTCCAGAAGGAATGTCTGTAGTCTCAGTGGTTTGGAAGTAATTTCTCTGGATTGAGCTATAACTGCTTTCTGTGTGAGCAGGCCCTTACCTCTGCCAAATGTTTTGGATCCGGAATACTTTTATCTAGATAATTATTAATTTATTATATCTTGTAATTTATAATAATAACAACAATTAATTAGAATCTTCCTTGCAGTAGGGGCAAAGCTGGCTTAATGACAGACAATGAAGTTGTACTGATTTTTGATTCTAAATAACTGGACAATGGACAAACTAGAGAAAAAAGCAGGAGCAAATAAATGTTTTTGTTGTTGTTTTGATTTTGTTTGATTTGTTTTTTGCCCCCCGCCTCTGCTCGGGCGCTCTGCAGTCATCCCTGCACTCCTGTGCGGTGAGCAGCTTTTCCGTGTAGCTGGAGGGGGACACAGGAGGTGACACTTTTCTGCTTGCTGCTGGAGAGATTGTGTCTCTAGTGAGTGGCTGACAAAAACAAAGTGATGTTAATTGAAATAAATTATTACAGTTGAGGTCTCTGGGTCCAGAAATTTTTTTTGATTTAGCTGAGGCAGGAGAAAGGAGGCCTGTTTGCCTTTTTCCTACTATCTTACTTGGGTGACAAAGTAATCTAGGTTCTTGTTTAGGTGGGCAGAAAGGATCCTGCTTTAGAGGTAAACTATTGCTAGTAAGGGGGTGCGTGTTGTATCACTCCATTGCCACTGCTACTATCCTTGGCCTATTTGCTTTTCAGCCTTATTTCTCATTGTCTCCTCCCTCTTCTTTAATTCTAGGAGTCTCAACTCTTCCTTAATTTTTCTTCTGAAACCTCTCTCATCTCCCCTCCCTCTCCCTCTCCTCTCCCTTCCCTCTCCCTTTCCCTCTCCCTCTCCCTCTTCCTCTCCTCTCTTTTCTTAACATTACATGGAATCAATTGACAATAGCTGACACTGTACAATTTTGGTCAAAAACCTGTAGTTTTCTATTCAGTCTCAAGAAAATTCAGCTTCACCTTTAAAGTTAAATTAGGCTAGGGTCTGCCATTAAGTCACAGAACTTCTCCTCTGTCTCATTGTGTCAAGTTTAATTAAACTGGTTTCTTTTATATCAGCAAGGATGTGTTTTGGTTTATGGGAAGTTTTGCTCAATGAGGAGTTAACGATTCCTTTCTCCTTTCCTGACATCAACAATCCGAACGAGTGTCAGTGGCTGCTAAGTGAGGATGATAACCTGGGTGCATTATGCTAGTGCCTCATAGTAGCACTGTCAGGGAGAGCTTAAAGTTGTTTTAAAATTCTGAAACTCTTTTCCATGCCAGGGTATAAAACTTGCAGAATTATTCTTGTGACTTTAATTAGTATTAAAAACAAGATCTGCATTTGCATTCTTTCTTTTTGTATGTATGTGTGCACATCATCTGATAAGCTGGAATTGTGGAAGGTCGTGTAGAGGAAGAATGGAGTAAAATTTTCCCTGCCTGTGGAAACATCTGCAGATCTAAAATAAAAAAGTGGGAGGAGGTGAGGGGGAGAGAGAGGAACGAGCTAGAAATTCTAACAAGGACATGGGTTGCTTACAAATAAGTATAAACTATTTCTATAAGACAGTCCAATAATGCAGAAGAGGAGAACTGGATAACTGGAACTGATGATCATTGATTTAGGGTAGATT
Source organism: Tinamus guttatus (assembly GCF_059628265.1). Classification (NCBI taxonomy): domain Eukaryota; kingdom Metazoa; phylum Chordata; class Aves; order Tinamiformes; family Tinamidae; genus Tinamus; species Tinamus guttatus. The sequence goes on from NW_028288649.1 coordinate 8,813,652, forward strand.
GATTTAGAGACGATATTTACTTTTTATTAGACCTGAGAAGGCAAGATGCCAGCAAGCATTTCTTGTAAGTCTCAGGATTATAATGAGCCTATTTTTTAGTTTGATATGGTTGTGTTGGGGTGGGGAATGTGTTTCAAAATTATCCATTTGTGTAGCAGAGAATTATACCAGCAACTTGACCCTTACAGTGGCTGCCAGTTCACATTTGGTAAATTCAGCTGTGAATATGTTGAATCTAGTACTTATATGGCGTATACCAGTGTGGCCTGGAAATGGTGCAGCTGTAAGAAATGGGCCAGGCTGCTTACAGCTTGTAATCTGTGATTGGTACAGCCTAGGTGGGGAAAACACATCCTTAATTGCTGTAAGGTTTCTCTGCTTTATTTTGCTGGCCTGGGATCCTTCAAAGTCAATTTGTATAGCCAGAGATTCACTTGAACATGACTTACTTGTCCATAAACCCATCCAAAAGTGACTAGGAGAGGCCTTTGCATTATTTCCAAATGAAGGATAGATGAGAGTCTGAGACAAGGAATTCACAGAGGTATTTTTGTGTAAACCAAGCAAACAACTCCACAGCCTGATAAATTTTATCTAGATAAATGCTAGGAAAACAAATCTGAAATCCACTTGTTCACTGAAGTCCCAGTCCTGAGCTGTGCTGAGCATCTGCTATTCCCTGAGTGCAAGTGTCAGCATTTCTTAGAAACAGACTGAGCTGGTGCTCCTGTTGGGATTTTGCTCAGGTTTGTCATTCATTCTCATAATTAGGACCTTGTAATTCCTCAGAGAGCAAATAATTGAAAACATGTTAGCAGAGGATTTGATAGATGTGCTTTTTGCCCAGCTTCCTAAATTCGTTTTTCTTCTCACATCAAGAAGAGATTATATTCCAACACTGCCTACTGATCTTATCTTCCCGCAATATGTGTTTTCTATGAAGTCCAGAAATCAACAAAAGAAGATACAAATCCAGCATAAACCTTTAAATATATTTAATGTAAGTAAACCAATAATATCAATTGAGGTGTTTATATTACCATCATTACTGTACTCTTGGTTCCCTAATTTGAATAATGTAAATGTAAGTACATCTATTAAAGTATAACATATTGATTTATATTCAGCTTTTCAAATTCAACTTTTGAGACTGTAACTGGATTATAATTACATGCATTAATCTCCTCCAAATTTTACCAAGCTAAATGCTAGATTAGGTTTTGGGCTTGTACTTCGCTTTCTGTAAACAGCTTGTAAATCCTTTTGGAATAGTAGCATTACAGTGGCATTAAAAACAAAAATATGGTTCAGCATATTTCATATAGGCACTTGTATTTACCTAATTAAAAATACATCTTAGTCATAATTCTCTTATACCCTTGCTTTCAGAGGGAATTTAACTTGAAAGCAGTGGCTGAATATTTATCTCCAGAACAGTTTCTGCTGCATGTTTGTGATTAATATATAAAAACATGAAGAGAAGTAAAGCTGAAAAGCACTAGCTATTACAATATTTGTGTATCGCTGTCCCTATTCAACTATTGACACTGGGAAGCACCAGCAGGAAAGCTCTGTCAAGGTGGCCTTTCAGATGTGTAGGGATGTTCAAGCGCAGCCTTCTTCAGTAACCTTCACTTTCCACCCTGCAAAATACATCAGGATATAAAGGTACTATGGGGAGCCTCCTTAAAGGGACAAAAGGAAAGAGAAGAGTCCCCTTAAAAAAAAATACCCTACCTCTGGAGATTTTTAAAAGTGAAGATTCCTCATGAAAACATCTGTGGGACCACGGCTTGGTCACACCTGCAGGTCACCTCCCTGCGTCCGTGTGGCTGGGTCTGCAGTATGAAGCTGGGGGGAGACCCAGTGACTCATGCAGTGTTCCTAGGGTGAGGGCAAAGAGCTTTCTTGCTCTGGGTTCCCACAGCAATTTCAGGAGCTGCGCGTGAGGAGAGCTGGGCCCTGCAGGCCAGGCAGGCTGCCCCCACGTGCTAGGACCTCCCCTGACGTGGCCTGACATGGTGACAATGACCCTGGCTTCACTCAGGGCCCCGGTGCCGCAGCTGAGCAGCTGCCCTTGTAGCGAGGACAGCATTCTTCAGAAATATCACCTGAACCGTGGCGGTGCTCTGCAAGCTTGGAGGGGACAGGCTGAGCATGGTGAGCTGGAGCTGCTGCAAGGGGCATTGCTGTGGGAGGTGACCTCCGGCCTGCAGGCAATAATAACAGCGCATTGGTATGCACAGAATATTTATAATAACAGGATATTTATAATAACATCCAGTTGATTGTTTTTCCTCAAGGGTTATGTGCGTGTAAGTTAAGCACATGTACATTTTTTAAAAGAGCTGTTGTGTACCCTCTTTTTTGAGGCCTTTTGTGAGATCACAACACAAGGCCTGTCTCTGAGAACCTGAAAGATTTGAGAGCCACTGACTTGGGGCATTTTGCAGAGCCCTGACTGCTCGCGCTGCAGAGACCCAACGCCTGCTGTTCGGGTCCTCTGGTGAAGCACGGGGGGCTGGAGCACGAGGGAGGGCCCCTTGCCACACCTCCTCTCTCCCATGGATTGATTTTAATTAAAAAAAATGTGTTGTGCTTTCTGAATGTGTCCGAAGGGGACTGCGATGTCTATAGGGACTACTCTAACATAATGTGATGTTCTTTCCTTGGTCTGTCAGTACTTCCCATACAGCATCCCCTCTTTACTGTATACATTAAAGCATCTACTTTAAAACGCTCATGCAGTGAATGTACAAAGACAGCCGTATTTTGCAACAGCTTTAAAATATCCAAGCCACATTCTTCCATCACACTCTCTGTGGATGTTGTTCAGCACAGTTTGGTGGTATTGCATGTAAAGGCGTGTGTATGAAGTTTTCACAGTTACTTTTAATTATCCTGCTTTGCCTTTCACGAGTAGGAATCAATTGCTGATCACCTAGTGACATGAGAGTATTACTTTTTTTACAAAAGGGTGACTGTTGTTCTAGGCTATCACCAGTCAGCTATCATTTAGTTTGCTCTGGAGTGGTCAGTGCTTCTGTGATGATTAGTCTTCTGCTATTTGATTCCTAAGCACAATGATTTTTTTTTTGTTGTTGTTGGTATTTCAAACTTGTCAAGTAAAGGGTTATTTTTCTAAGCAATTGCTCCCTTGAAGAAGGAGAAAGGCAACAGAGGCATTCAGCCTGACCTTGTGCTATTGAGCCAGGGCAATATGCTGCAGAAAAAAAAAAGTCAGCAACATACTGTGGGAAATCCTTGCTGGTCCTCAGGGTCACAACAGTGAAAGCCTGTGCCAAATAGATTACTTGTTTTCTAGTCTCCCTGCCTGGTTTATTTGTATCTGTGATCTACCATAAAATGTAGTATTGTGACTGAAAATACTTAAAACACTTTTTCTGTGAATAAAATGGTCTGTCCACCAATCCTTCCTTGGTAACACTACAGCCACCTGCGAACTTGAGCTCTAGTGAAATCATCCGTGTGTCCGTCCTTGGCGATGGGGCCGTGTCTTTCCTCATCTTAGGCTGCACTGATTCTGGGTTACCCCTGTCTAAAGGTAATCTTGAGTAATTCTGGAAGCCTCTTGGTGTGATACCTCTGCAAGGATTTTGCCCTCGAGTGCCTGTTTCCTCAGCTCGTAACTTCTGCTGCTGCAAAGACGCTTACTGGTAAGGGTGAGCTGATTAACTACAGGCTCCCCAACTGCTAAACTCAAGCCACAATTGTTGTTACAATTACAAGCTGTTATTGCTTTGGCAGATGCTTCTCCTGTTTAGCCCAGAGGGACCTTTTTTCATCCTTTCCTCCTCCTCTTTTTCCCCTTCCCCAAGCTCTCATGAGCTAATGCCAGAAGAGCTTAATTCCACAACTGTGTCACTTGATAGCGGCAAGTGTGCTGTTGATTAGCTGATTGAGGATTTAAGCTTCTTTCCTGCAGAATTAAGACTTGGGGACATTAAACTGCTCTAGCCTGCATGTTTACTAAGTTCTTTTTGTGTTTGAGTGCTGCTTGGAAAGGCAGTTATGTTTGCCCAAATTTAGATCTTATGAAAAACCCATTGTATGTCTAATTGATTAGGAAGGTAGTCATTTGGTAGGCAAAAGATTAATTTTCTGAGAAAAACATAATATTTCAGCCTCGTGAGTACTCATAAAATCTCCTGTTGTATGTAAAACTTGAGAGGTATTTTCTATAGATTTCTTTTTTCAAAATTATTAATCCAGTGCTGTTTAAAGCAGTTAAATATTATTCAAACTTTTTTTTGTCCTTTACCATTCCTCCATCATTCTTTATTTTCAAAACACAGTATACATCTTGTTAATTTTAAGGCCTACAGAGTTAAAAATATATATATGTTCTACTGAACCAAAGATTTTAAGGCTTGCAATGTGATAAACATAAAGTGGGACCTATATATACTACTGTTCGGTATATGTAATAGGAAAGTTTGATCACTATGTTGGAAATGAGCTGAAGAAGCTGACAAAAGACAGGGTGATCCAGTTAGCCTCATCAACTGTAAGTATTATGTAGTTGCAGTAAGTACCAAAAGATCATTAGATTGGCTTAAAAAATTGCTTTCAAATATTTCTAGTTGCTTAATGGTGCTATTACACTCTTTTCCCCCAGATATTTTTGTTAATAATTATAAGATCCTTAATATTTGAGGATGACGTAAGCATACAGGGACCAGAGAGCTTAGGACAAAATCACCAAATATCTTATGGCCAACAGCATAAAGCTGCAAGACCGTGTGACTGGTCATGACTGTTTCCTTCAGTCACAGAGAATTGTGCTCCAAGACAAAAGTTAGGATGATTTATACTGTGAATGAATTATTCAAATTGTAAGTCATACCTTGATTTTTACAGAAAAAAATATCAATATATTAAGCAGGCATATATTCTGTCCAGGGAGAAGGGTACTTCCTGCGTTTCTACGTGTGGGATGACAAAATCCCTCAGAATGTGACTAAGTCAGTGAGTCCCCAGGCAGTACAATTAAAGAATGGGGAAAGGGGTTACTTGTTCATATAGAAGCAGAATGTTTAAGAGTAATTTATGCAGTTTTCCTCAGCTCTGTCTTTTAATCTGAAATTGATTTCTGGTAGGTTCTGCCTAGAGTTGTGATGTCTATTGTCAACATCTTGTGGCAACAAAAATGTATATGTTGTGTGTGATTGGCTAGGGACAAATAAAATGAACAACCTTCATATGAGAGTTGCATAGAAACCAAGTTTGTGATCAGATTTAGTGTCAGTTACTTTGGACCAGTGGGCTCATGTAGGACCACTAATTATTTCCCAATGCTATAATTCCTCCTGCCCTCCCCTCCACTTTCCACCTGTCTCTCCTCTTTCTCAAAAAAGGTACTTTTCATAGGGTAAGCACTTTTGTGATTTATCTTCCAAGTGCAAACCCATCTGTTTAATAACCTTTATGAGAAACATTGTTCAGTTCTCCTTACCGCTCAACCAAAGATGATTTTTTTGACAAGGACGTGAGATAAAAATTAAACTGTTTAGGGCCCAAGCTATTTAAGAAACAGAGAGAAATGTAGGACGAGGGCTTAACTCCTTTTTTTTTCAATTTTAACATTAATGAGCATTTAATATGACTATATTATCTCTAAAGAGAGCAGGAACATAATGAGATAGTAAATTGGTGTGTCAAGAATTTTCTGAAGCAGAGCAGTCTTTGTAACCAACATCGCTTCAGGCAAAATAGCTGGATTCCTGCACTCTGTCAGTATATTAATGCACTGACCAGTGATACAAAACATCTTGGGCCTTGGGATACTTCTGCATAGAGTGGATTCAGGTGCAACCATGACCAAGGCAGAGGAAAATGGTAAGGAATGTGTAGTGCTCTCCAGATCATGTGACTGGAACAAATTTCATGCTTCTAATTCCATATACAGCTTCTGTCTAATAATTTACATTTAATTCTGGAGCTGAGAAGAAATATCCGTATGGTACCTGCTCATGGATGATTTTACCAGCCCACTGGAATGCAGCTGATAATGGAGGAAAACCTCAGCACGACTTTGTTGAATCTTTCTGCATGGCAAAGTTTGTAATTCTCCTCCTCCTGCAAGGAAGAACATATTATTTTATTTCTGAACTTCAAAACAGCTCATCTCATGAAGGTCTAGGCAGAATTATTAGAGTAAAAGGACTTAAAAAGTTATTCTGCATAGTTCACTGAAGAGAACATTAGGATTGATTTGATCTGTCTATAAGCACTCACACAGAACAGTGACATTAATAATGATCCTTCAGTTTAGTTGATTAAAACAATTGAGTTTTAGTGGTTAGAATGTAAGTCTGGTTTTTTCTTAAGTTATGTCAGTTCATCCTGCAACAGCTTTCCTAAAAAAGCAGCTGGTTCTCCACCCTGGCAATACACAAATTGAACATATAGAGGGAAGGAGGCAGGAGCTGTTGGCAACCCCAGCACAGCAGGGACCTCACAGACCAGGAGGCAGCCCCCTCAGGGCCTAAACAGCATGAGCAGAGGTAGGTGCTGATAACAACATTCATTAACAGCCCACAACAAGGTGAGGAGATGAAGCAAGTTCAGGGCATCCAACTGAAAGTATCAGGCTACTTGACTGATGCAAAGTCAGATCCAAAGTACACCCAGCTGATAGCACTTAAGATAAATTTATCTACAGTACTGCTCAGGGGTGCTGGACCTGGACTAAGCAGAAGGTCTGGGCCATGTGGTGCCTGGACAAATAGGCCAGCTGACATTGGTCAAGGTAATTGTAGCCTGTGATTGTCATCAGGGCTCTCACACCTGGAGATGATCTAATTTAAATTGAATTTAACTGCAAGGAGCTACATGGCTTGGGTTATGAATATGGTCTGATCAGATGGACCTTTCTGAGCATGCATCCTTTGAAAGCTGTGGGCAGAAGGATATTTAGGTATTGAGTTCAAGTTTGTTGTGCTTTTGCTCTGTTTGTCTTCAAATCTACAGTGTGTTAACACTGATGATGTGAGTTCCCAAGGTAAGGGTTTTATATATATACAATATATATTTATAAATAAATATATTAAGATTTATATGTAGGAATATTATATATAAAAGAGTTATATATAATTATATAGTGATTATATAATTATGTAGCATTTGTATATAATAATATAATTATACTTTAAGGAGCAACATTTGCAGCAAAACTCTCTTTATCCCACTCCTGTGGGCTTCATGTGGATCATTAGTGATTTTCTTCGATGAGTAAAGCTAGTTTCTTGGGGGCTTGCTGATGTTTGTTTTTCTATAAGCTTTCTAAATTGGGTTAGTGATGTCAGCACCTGAGCTTGTGTGTTCTTTAAAGACTTCTGTGGAGCCTAATAGTTGGCAGTTTCTAAGGGAGAGAGAAGAGAAGACTGAGAGGAGATCTGATCAATATGTTTAAGTACCTGAGGGGCAAAGGTAGGGAGAAGGGAGGCCAAACTCTTCTCCATGGTGGCTGACGATAGGCCAAGGGGTAATGGGACAAGGGCAAGTTCAAACACAGGGAATTTCATCTCCATGTGAGGAAGAACCTCTTTAGTGTGAGGGTGACAGAGCACTGGAACAGGCTGCCCAGAGAGGTGGTGGAGTCTCCTTATCTGGAGATCTTCAAAACCCGCCTGGATGCCACCCTGTGCCATATGCTCTATAGGTGTCCCTGCTGGAGCAAAGGGGTTGGACTAGACAATAACTAGAGGTCCCTTCCAACCTCAGCCATTCTGTGATTCTGGGAGATGATTTTCCGTTACCAAATTTGTGCTGTTGAGAGTTGGGTGTGGAAGGGACCTTGTGAAAGGCTCCGCTCTTGTGTGCGCGTGCTACAACGGGAGCAACAAGTACTGATCAAAATGCCCTTTGAGAGAACTTGTATTTGATAATCTAAGTGGACACTTTCTAAAACTCATCTAAAACTTTTCACTGGCTGAAGAGCCTCAATAAGGGCACTGAAGCAAAGCATATGAATTTCAGTGAACAGAATGTAGTCAAGCTGAAAAAAAAATTCTTTTGTAAGTCAATAGTGTAATATCCAGGATTTAGCATGTGCAGATACAATACTGAAGTTCAACAGAAATAGTTTCAGTGCCCTTGGAAAATGGGCCCCTGTAAGGTGAAAATATAATCCATGCTGTCTAAAGTGACCTGCAGAGTCAGCAAATGTATAGCAGTTAGTAAATATAGCTTTTAGCTTTATGATATACTTAGAAGTCTAATCAATAAAGCTGACTTTAGGAAATATAACCCTTTTCCTCCCATTATGAGTATGATTTATATTCCTTTTCAAATCAGCTTAAAACTACCTTTTCTATTTTTGAAATCTTTGAGTTGCACGCGATACAGAAAAGTTAGTTTCTTGTCACTGTTCTAGTTTTAGAAACTTCTGGATAAAAGTAGCTTTTTAGTATGGATTCGTTTGTGCTAATAAAATAGTTCCAAGGATTCCTGTGGGGCTTGTTTTAGAAGGCTATTAAAAGAAAATCAACAACAAAAAACTTTATTCAAACTTTGATACTTCTTAATGAAGACTTGAGGATGAAATGCTTCTCAGTGGCTAAATTGCCTAGTGCTGATGTGGGTGAAAAGAGAGGTCACAGGACCTCAGGTTTGAATGAGGTTACTTAAAGACAAGGGGAGTCTCTTGATAATACTTCAAAGCTAATGTGTTGGGAGCTAATACATTTCATGCTTGTTCCTTGTCATAGTTTAATAGGCCAGCTCAGGTGTTGTATCATGTTGTGGAAATTTCTTGCCAGGAACTGCTGGCAATCACAGTCTTGTGAAGGATTTGGAAGGCTTTCAAGACTTTCCAAAGCTTTGCATTAACAATTGCAATTACAGTGCATCCCTGTAGGCAAATAGTTTGTTATATAACCCTGTTGTGGGCTGATTACTGCCATTCTCACCGTGTTAATTGCTGAATAGCTCCTTTAGAGTTTTAATGTGGATCCTCGTAGAATGAACTGCTAGTGGTGAAGAAAGGAGGCAAACCATCAGTCAAGTCAATCATCTTCATGGACTGGATAGAGAAGGGCAGGGTAACTTGTCCTCTCCCTGCAGTCAATGCAAGAGTGTGACTTGTTGAGAGTCTCTGGATGCTTTTGCTGTTCTCTACTTCTCTGACCTCTCAAATACTGTCAGTGAAGATTATCATTAGATGTCAGTGAATGTCTGACATTCTTGCTTTTACTGCAGTAAGAATGCCTGTAGTTTTCTTTCACTGAAAACATGAGCAGTGGCAATAAGAAATTGGCAATAAGGTGAAAAATAGGCCAGGCCTCACCCTCAGTTTTTCTTGTAATTCTCATGGAATTATGGTGAGTCTGGCAGTATGTATTTACGTTGTTTATATTGTGTGGTTGATCTTGAGAATGAAAAACATTTTGCATCTAGCTAATGCTGAGGTTACTTGATAATTTTTAACTTGAGTAGCATCTATGTATGTGCATATATGTGGAACTGAATTATTTAATATGGGAGCTCTTATTAAGTCTCAGCTTTCCTAGTGTTTCACCTTTAAGAGGATTGTAATATGCCCAATGGTAGGTAGAGGGCTGGGGCCTTATTTGTGGAGTTACGTTGGTATTCTTGAATTATATTAATATTACTGAGTAATAATACCTTTGAAAACTGAGGCTGTATTTGAATTGAAACTAGGTGCAAATATTAGTTTTGATTACTTTATATACAAATCAGAAACTGATTGTCTGCCAACAGGAGTCCTCTTAAGAAAATGAGAGCAGTCAAAATGCAAACTTAGAGAAACAACGTATTTCACTTTTTTACTCTAGCTGTAAATGTTCTCAAACATGCCCTTTTAAAATACACACTTAAAATTAATTCTCTGGACAAGGTTTAAAATCAAACACCCCCTTTCCTTCTCGTAAGGTGACATATTTTGAAACAAGTTTCTGCACTATTCTAGTCACTGTTTAATTTACTGTCTTTTTAGCATTCATTTTTAACTTCTTTTGGTGGTTATTGAATGTGTCATAACATGGATATTGATTCTTAAATAGTCTGAAAGAAAAAAAATATCTGTGTTAAAGTATGTCTGGAGTTGTTTTAAATTTGTCCATGGACAACTGCATCTGCCTGCTGTCTAGGACCAGCTTAAACTTATCGGCAGTCAATTATATTGGGGTCAAATTAGTAATAGGCTTAATCATGGATCTGATGGTAAGAAACTCTATGATTTAAGTCATGTACTTGGGGCATTTGTAGGCTTGATAGTGTTTTGTGTGTATGCTTTTTTTTCCTCTTGTGACTGCTGTAAGCTTTTTATTAAATGATAAACTTTTCTGGATTTTATTGTTTTTCATGTATATGTCAAAGCCCTGATGACACTAATGGCTCTGACCATGTCACCTGGGGCTTCCTTCCATGTGGCCGAGGACCCTTTTTCAGCTCAGCCTGGGCCTGTCCCCCTGTCCTGGTGACACTCTAGCTGTGCCGATGTCCAGTCCTGTTCTTGAGTCGTTGTCTGGGTTTCCTGTTTTGACCTTGGACCTTGCCTGTTGATGCCTGGAATGCTGATGGGCCCTACAGCTGCTTGGCCCCAGCACTGTGGGCTGGGTCTTGCCTGGGGTGCATGATCATCAAATATGACTCTTTTTTTTTGTCCTGTAATTGTCCTGTGCCATTAGTACTACCAGGAAAATCTTAGTACTTATAGTAACTTTTTAAACTTGTTCTCTACAAGGACTTTTTAAAGATCGTTGCTGAATACAGGTGGACCTCAGTTTTGATAATGGGAAGCAGAGCTTGTCAGAAAGAGTTCATTGCTTTGAAGACTTGTTCTCAGTGGTTATTACCATGTGTAGGTCTTACTATGGTGACAGGACCTTCTTCAATGTCATTATTCACAGTGATAAGCTGCCCCCTTCATATTATTTGTCATACTCATTATCATTTGAAAGCCATTAGGTACATACAAAATCTGTCTCGGGAAGCAGTTGTCCATGCTGCAATGTAAGCTCAAAGGAGTTTCTGGCAACTTTTTTGACAAAGAAACTATTTTGTCTCTATTTATCTGTGACTTTACAACGTACACAAGAAACAATCCAAAATATCATTTCATTCTGGTCTGGCATCAGAGCAAGGTGCTTCATAAAAATTGGTATTAAGTTAAACTGGCATGCATGGCAAATACTTTTAAAAGAACATATACTTATTTCTATGTGAAAGTAGTGTTGAATTCTTGGTGTATCACTTTTCAATTAGTAGCTCTTCCTCTACTTCATAAAGGAGAGAAATATCATAAACCTGCTCTACGAACAGAGAACATAAAGGGCAGGGAGATAAGTGAGATTAAGGAAACCACTTTAGGAGAGCAGCATCCAGTCTGAGAATGGTATCTAAATCTCCCAAGTACAAGTTAAGTGCTCTGCTGAAAGCAAGGAAGCTTTTTGCACTGTAAGTGTAAACATGAAGTATCTTTTAAAGTAAGTATATTCTATTTTAAGGGGGTTAAAAATACTTTTGGAGCTTAAAAAGGTCTCTTGGCTTCTTCAAGCCTGCATTTATTTTCACTAAGACTGATATTGAAGTAATGCTATACACTTACTAAAATATATAGCTGTAATTGTGTCTTGCAGAGTCAATCCAAGGTTCACCCAACTTGAATAAGGTCACAACATATTGATGTTTATGAAATTAGTTTATCATGAATCCTAAACTCTATCATCTGTGGTTAAACCCATGTTTAAGTGCTTTAGAATTCATAATAGATATAAACAGTAAACATGTCTTTCTACTCTTGTTTGAGGTACGTTTTTATTGTATCTGCAGGATAATTTAACATATCAGACCTAATTCTTCCCTCTTGATTACTTAGAAAGATGTTGGCAGCTTAGTGGTTTTGTCTGATGTTATGACAGACTCATAGATTATTATTATTTTAATGGAGATCTGCATGTTATAGGACTATATTTTCTAAGCATAGAATTTAGCAAACTAAATAACTCTTGCCAGCGAGTGCATAAATTAAGATAAATACAAATTTTATGAATAAAATATGCTTGGTCCTATAGGTATTTGTCAGTGTTGATGTATTTCATAAGGAAATAATCTTGTTGACTGCACAGAGTTACTTTCAAGTTATGGATTTCTTTTGCAGAGCTAATGGCTCTAATACCTGAAGTATTAGTATGAAGTATTAACCTGTGGTTATTCCAGATTCAGGTCAGAGGCTCACGTCCCACATATTTAAGTGCAATGATGTTATTCTTCCCTGAGTAGAGCTACTGTGAGAGCCTGAGATTCACCTGAGGTCCAGGCCTTACCACAGTGATCCGATCATATTGAGTACGCTTAAACTACTGAGGACCAGAAGAGACTCTGATGTGAGGCCTTCTGAAAATCAGCAAGAGTGCTTAAGCTCTTTGAGTTATGCTAGTAATATGTGGCTTTGCAAGGACAGGAGCCTTAACTGCTCTTGAGACTTGATATTTGACTACTTTATCAGACACTAGAAATCAAATCTGTCTTTGCACCACAGGATGCTGGATACTTAATTAAGAGTAATGCTGTGTGGCTTAGGGCACGATAACTAGATGTGAAGGAGTACAATTGCTTCTTCAGAGGTGTTTGCTATTCAAAGAAGAAAATGGAAAATGCTAATGGAGGGATGGCAACTCACTTATGTGAATGATGATTGGATGTTACCTTTGATTTACCTGGAGACACACGCTTTGTGTGACTACAAATCTGCACTGAATCAGTTCTGAAGTCCTGAATAGTATGATATTACAAATATTAAGTCACTGGAAAAATATTGTCCTGCTTTTAATTAACTCTCTCATTCATTAGAGACCTGAAGTTTCAATGGCATGGAACAGTAGTTGGCTACAACCCTACTGCAGCTTAGCAGAGGTTCCTAAGGTAGCAGAGGAGCCTCACTGCTCCAGGGTACTTGTGAATGGGGGAGGAAGGGGAAGCATTATATTAATATTGTCAAGCTCTTTCCTTCTGTTTGACATTTAATAGATATGTTTCGGCGTATACTATCAGTTTGCCCATTTGCCAAAGTTCTGATATAGCATGGTATCAAATAGTGTACATCAATGTATGTATGTTTTGATCGTATTTCAAAATAATGTGTGTTATTCCCCACAGGGAAAATGGATTCAGTCTTCATTATTTTAGCATCCTGTCAGCAAAGGACTGTAAACTTCTGGTGTGAGCAAACAAGACCTAAAAATTATATTGAAAATAACCTGCATTTTGGTGAGTGCGTTGTTTATTTTATCAGGCCATGTAAAACCCTCTTGTTATCTTCCTTGCATTTTATGTATGGGGGAGTGGCTTTATCTTTTTGTTGTCTTGCACACAATGTTTTTGTTCTCTAGGTCATGAAAGATGCCTAACTTAGTCTGAAGACTCTGACCTGGTTGATTTGAAAGAATACTCTCAAGGCCTGCATCTCTTTGCAATAGTGGATGTACTTGAGGTAATGGGTCAGAATGCCACTTCTCCTCTACATCAAGCAAACCTCACGGCTGAGCTTACCATCTGTTGTAGTGCCCCTTTTAGGCCAATAAACTCTTCCCCCTGCTTCCCCTCCTTGTGCTGTGCTAGTTACTCAGCAATTCCTTTCCATCTATTCAGTTAATCTGTTAAAGCCTTTCAGATGCATCTCTTGCCTCTCTGTAAGGTTTTACTGATTCCCCTAAGGCAATAGTTGAGAAAGCTGCAGGTTCAGCTCCCTGCCGTTTTTGAGGAGATGCAGCAAGTCTGTTGCTGGAAAATACAAAGCGGCAAGGAAAAGAGCCATTTCCTTCTGCCTCTGTCACCAGAGGCTGTGGTGCTAATCCCTGAAACGCATGCTCATTTACTGCTTTGCAGATAGATTTCTGTGCATAATTCTGAAGCCTAAAGACAGGAGGAAAAAAAAATTAGCAAAGGCTAAGTAGCAGGCAGTAGGAATGAATAAATTTTCAGGATTAATGTCTACAGAAAAGAAGGAAAACCGATTGGATGAGCCTGGAAAAAGATGGAGGGGTCTGAAATTGCTCCTTGAAGACAAAAAAAAAAGAGGTAGTGAGGCACAGGGAGCTCCTAGTAAAAAGGGTGACTATAACTGGTACAGTCACTGCCTGGGTAGCTACATGAGCTCGCAGTTTGATGCGTAATACGTGCAGTGTGAGCCAAGGCAGTAGTGTTAGAGTTTGAAGCTTACTGTATGGGCCCTCTTACAAACAAGATCATCTTATCTTGTCCAATGCACTGACGCACTTCCTCGTTCAATGAGGCATTTTTCTGCATTTTTTTCCAAAAACTGTTTTTCTCTTGAAAATATGTGGAAAAAGTGAAATACATAACTTCGGGCACACAAGAGAAATCAGTTTCTTGCCAGAAGCTTTATCTGAGCTAATGTTTTCTCATAGCAACACTTTATTCTAGATTTTTAAGTTTGAACTGTTGCTTAAAATTCAAACAACTAGATATGAAGGAAGAAAAAAATGCTGGTTCAGCTGATTCTGAACCTGTTATACACATGCATTAAACCTTCTTCCAGAAAGAAGTTATCATACTTGTTATTTTTAGACGTATATTTGCTTTAGCAGTCCTTGTCTGTGTTTCAGGAGTTACGGGGCACAAAAATGCTGGGCAGGCTGCCATCACCAACAGTGGCTGAAGATGAACTGTGTTGGTAATGTGATCCACTGTGTCTCTTGGTCTGGGAACTCAGACTTGATGCCAGATCAGGATGTGTAGCTAACTTTTGTCATAAGAGCTGCTATACATGCTCATGTAGATAGGAACCGTTTTCAGTTTACATGCTGACAAGCAATTATGTAACCGTTTGACTGATGGGATTTTCACTAAATATATTTTGATGAAATATTATTATATTATATTTTTGTGGTGTTATTTTAAAATGTTTACATCTTTCCTGGCTTGTTGTGCAATAGTATATGCTTTACCTGAACCTCAAACTCAGCTCTTTCCCTGGAACTGATAAATATATATTTATATTTTCTCTTTTTAGTAAACAAAATGTAGAATATTTCAGATCTTCCCTACAGCCTGGCTACAGCTGGTGTTCCTTCACTGGAAGTCCTGTACTTCCAAGAAGAATGTATGACTAATGGTTGAAATGTGTGCAACTTAAGCTGCCCAAGAGAAATCTTTCACATGTTTCCATTTAAATGTTCGCACAAAAAGTCTGAGGACTGCTAGTCCAGACACTTATGAATTCAGGAAGGGAAACCAATGGTTTGTTTTTAGAATCACCTGATCTTCTGAGTATTCTTTTACTTTTTTGGCTCTTTGCCAAGGCATGCTCATCTTTCAAGTGTCTTAAATGTGTAGACTATTTTTTGTAAATGATTTTTCTTAAGAACAATATATATCCTATAATGGGATAAAAAAGCATGAGATTAAAAAAAGGGATAAAAAAGGGACCAAAAAGCAACTTTTTTTTTCCATTTGTTTAATGTCTGAAAAAGTGGCTGTCGTAGTTTAACATATGTATTGCTTTCTGCCTGACAAACTTAAATGCCATGAAGTAAACTTTTACCCTATGGGAGAAGGTAAGTTTACAGATGAGAAAAGCACAAAGTGGTAAGGTTCAAAAGATGTGATAGATCATACTGAAAATACATGGCCAAGCTCAAACCATTATTACTTCACTGTTATGCTTTAACATTGTCTTCCTTTCTATGTTGTCTTGAGGAATCATCACTATTTTCATTTCAAATCTTTATCCTACATATTCAAATCTTTTATTCTACTGAACAAGGAAATATGGAGAAAGAGGATGAGGTCAAAGGTCTGCATATTACATTCTAAGGGCCTGACTTAATGGATTATAGATTATCCAGTTCTTGGTGTTTGGGGAAAGTATTTGAGAGCAGACAGGCATAAAGCTGAGGCTTTTCCTGCTCTGTCACTTACTTTCAGCAGTCTGTGGTTTAAGGGCTTTGAGTAGTCAAAGGTTGTATTGACATCTTGTACTTAATAAATCTTGTAGGCCTTCATGTGAAGGGAAAGATGCCCTAAAGCTAACCTAAAGGCATTCATCAGACAGCAACAGGCTTTTTTTTTTTTTTTTTCTGTATTATGATCTATTTTGTTATTGCATGCATTGTCTGCCTTTCTGCAGTAAGAGGATTTGACATTTCTTTTGAAAACATACAAAGCTTCAACATGCATTGCATGAAGAATGATTGAGATATGACAAGGGCTGGCTCAGATAGGCTAGTGTTATTTGCTTTGATGGTCCCTGCAGTCTTGTGCAAGGTAAATAGTCTTAGATACTAGAAAGTAGAAAACCTCTTGACTTGGCCATATCCACCTGGTAACTGGTTTTAAAAGTTCTGCTTATTGCCTTTCTAAGGCAGGTAATAACTCTACATCTCTTGACTTGTGTCCAGGGTAAACTAATCGTGTTTGTGGTTTTGTCCCTCTTGATCTTCTATTATACATTAGTGCCTGTTGAAGTAAACACAGCCTGGTTCATAGACTTTGGATTTGCAAACTATGCTTTTTGACAAAAATAGCACTTGGACAATATTATAAACACTTTGTAAGGCATGTATGCAAATATGCACATTTCTCATCAGATTTAGGATGGATTTAATTCATAGGATTTAATTTGCCTAGAGTTTTCAATGCTATTCTGAAGTTCAGACTTTTATCTAGGAATTGGCAAGAATGCCCCATAGCATGCTGCTTAATTATGATTTCCTCTCAGAAATAGAAAAGTTGGCTTATACAATGTCTGGAAATGTATTGCTACCTCTTTACTGAAGAGAAGAAAAAAAAAAAAAACTTCCCAGAAAGGAAAACCACATGATGAAAACTGATGCAACTAATTTACTCGATAGGTCTGAGGACCAAATCATCCTCAGATAATCTAGAGAACTGGCAAGCCTAGCAAGTTGGGCAAACAGTGTGGAACATCACTAGCAAGATTTAGCACTGCTTAATGCACAATGTGTAAAAACACTACTTTCTCCTGACCCCTTTTCAACTAAATGTGTTCCACTGGGCTTTCAGGATAATTTCATAATGTCACCTTATGCTTTAAAGATTTCAGTGTACTCAATGTTTTTATGAGTTAATAATGTTTTGTCTAAGTTTATTGCCCCACACTGGTAACATGTTCCTTTTCTTAAAGGGTATTAAAAGATATTAAAACTTCTAAACACCTGAGAATAATTTTTCACTTTATTGTCCATTTCATCCATGTGTGTATATACACATGTGTGATGCTGAGAGGAGAAGCTGAATATGATAGTGGACTGTCTCCTTTGAGGTTTCCATCCAACAGCACACTTTGCATTGGCACTGTTTCTGAGCCCTTGCTGTGCTGTCAGCAGTTCAGTCATGAACAATTTTCTAAATTTCTGCACTGAAGTTACATGCGATACTGTATACACCATGAGAATAGCTTACATGATCTACTTCACCAGCATCTTTCAGTATATTTTCCTTTAGAGATGGCTTTAACACAGTAGCATGTATATACTCAGTTGGATACTAATATGGACAATGAGTAGGAGTTTTTAGCCTCTTGTGTAGGGCAAGTTTCACTTTCCGCACCATCCCATTAAAAAGCATTCCTTCTGAATGCTTATACCCCCTCAAAATTAATAGATGCTAAAAATATCAAAAAACTTAGGAAAAAAATCATTAGACTTAAGTTAAAATGCTTTTTGTTTATCAAACTTATAGTGCAGTCAAATGTATGACCTAAACTATTCACATTCTTTTGATACTCTTCTAGCAAACTTATTCTGAGATAGAAATAGGGCTGCAAACTTAATCTGGAAGTTCAAGTCTTCAGTCTCAAAAGGTTTTGAACTTTGACCCAGGGCATGTGAGATTGAACTTCCACTTGCCTTAAAAGAATCTCTAAACCAAATGTATTGCTTTTTAAAAAGGTAATAACTAGCCTGGGAGAGACTGCTGATGTTACCAAAATTTGAGTCCTGAGTACTGATAGAATATGCTAAGGACACTTTGTGGGAAGTTGGTGTAAAGGAAGGAAACTTTTTAAAAAACAAACAAAAAAAAAATGTTGGAGAATTGTGGTTGAGGGGTGTGTGTGAGTGGTGTTCCCCCCAGCCCTCTGATTTTATTATGAAAGAACTGGAAATGGTTTAAAAGAAGTTATGGGAAGAAGGAAGTACTATTGCAGTAGTTTAGATGGAGAGATAAAATAAATGCTCTTGGGCCCATAAAATAAATGTTCTTGCATCCCATTATAGCATTCAAATGCCTGAGCTTTTATTTTTTTTAAAAAAAGGCAAAACAAAATAACAAAGCTCTGAATTGAGCTGCCTCCTTGTATCTCTAGGCATAGCTTTATTTTGAAGAAACTGCTAAAACTTCTTGGCCCAGTAATTGTAGCATTTCCAAGGTAGGGGGGAGAGAAAATGGCACAACTTACAAATTCATGAAACTTGGCATCCATAAAAACATAGGAACATGACTGCCTAAAAATACACTGCCTAGTTAATTGACTTTCCTAATATGAGTTGTCTGCTATTGCTTATTTTTGTTAGATCAAATTTTCACTTTTAATGCTGTTCAACATTAAGTCCTGTTATTAAAGAGCTCCCCAATTAGATTTTGTTGGTTATTCTTTCAGAAGTCCTGAAAACTGGGTAGCTAGGGTGTAGTAAGGGTGGCTACTGTTTACATAGATGATGTTGGCCTACAGTGTGTGTGTGTGTGGTGGTTTTTTTTTTTTTTTAATATATGTCTTAAAACAGTTTGGTCTTGGTCTTTCAGGGTAAGTATTTAGTTGCTTTAGTTGTTTCAATATGGGGACTTTACAACCTCTCAAGGAGAAGGGGCTATCCTTCAGTGTGATACTTTCACCAAGTCTTCATAGTTTTATAACTTGACTATTAGAAATATGGGTGTATTCAATTGTAATATATAATAATGTATTTGTAATTCCACATTATTCTTTCTTGAGTAGCATAATAATAGTGTATGGCTTATCTACTCTTTTTGCTATTGTTTCTGATATTTTGTAATTCTTGCAGACTTTAGGTGTCAGTTTAGAGTATGTCTAAATTAGTAACTTGGAAGCTGACTAGAGCTATAACAAGCTGTCCATGTAAGATGACTGTGCAGATTAATTGGCCAGTTTTAAATCTTGGTGGTCTGGAGATAAAATCCACATTTCTGACACCAGACAAGACCTTTTCTACATTTCTGATAGAGCATTCAATTTGTACAAATTGTCTAAATTAGATTTTTCTTTAATCATGTTTGTATGGAAACAGACTAGAGGTAATGACCGCAAACTGAAGCACCAAATGTACAGCATGAGCTTAAGGAAAAATTTTTGTGACGGTGACAGAACCCTGGAACAGGCTGCCCAGGGAGGTTGTGGAGTCTCCTTCTCTGGAGATCTTCAAAACCCACCTGGATGCCACCCTGTGCCACGTGTTCTAGGTGACCCTTCGTGTGCAGGGGGTTGGACTAGATGACCTCTAGAGGTCCCTTCCAACCTTAAGCATTCTGTGATTCTATGAAATTGTTTTCACTTGATGCTCGAAGATAAGCTTTGGGTATTTCATCCATAGGAGAAGCAGTTGTGCTTTTGTCCAACCGTTCTGCTTCTGATTAGAGTACGTTCAGGGAAGCTCTTTGTTTTGAATTTATTAACCTTTCTGTCTTTCCTGCTAGGCTCTTTGCTGCAAGATACTACCAATTCCATGACATTCACAGTACTTGAACTTTTAACAGATCTCAAAACATGATCTGTGTGTATTTTTGAAGGATGTCTGTCTCCAATTCTGTATGCTTCTAGACACTACAGGTATCTGGCTTTTGTAGGAGCCTCATATAAGTTCTAGAGTGAGCCACCTCAATTTGAATTTAGTTTTCCAACAAGTCTCTTATGTCTAGCCATGATGAGTAACTTGACCATGTTATGTCATGACAATTCTCTCTCTTTTTTTTTTTTTTTTTTTTTTTTTTTTTGGGGGGGGGGGCGGGGGGAGGCGGGGGGGGTGTCGCTATGGACTTTCTGGTTAAAAGACTGTTATCTTGAGGAAGACCTTTGACCTGGGGGAGTTATCCAGAGAAATATAGGAACCACCCTGTTCTGGGAAATGCTCTGAAGAATGGGGAGTAGTTACTGTTTTATAATTACTTTGTTTGGCTAGCCATAGAGTTCATAAATGAAAAAGGGAAGGGATGGAGTAATGTCTGTTCTTGCCTTCTTCAATGCTCTGTAAGCAAGTAGTTTCTGAAGCTGTAGGAACACTGAAACTACAATTTGGTCCAGCTCTAAATGTGTTTTTTAAGTGTCTGTCTCCACTGAGATCATTTTAGTCTCCCTAAATGGCTTTCTGCTTGCCATGTCCCATGACCCTTTCCTTTTTTCCAGTATTTTTAGTGGATTTTTGATTAATCTTCCAGTGAATGTTAGCTAGTGTGGTGTTTTAGACTTTTAAGTCTAAGCGCAGAAATAATTTTTTTCAAACAGGTGTCTTCATAGATGTTCTTATATAACAAGCCCGGTGGGATTTGAGAAAAGTATTTGGAAGTTCTTCAGAAGATCGGGGAGAGCTGGGAGGGAAATTTCTCCCAAACAGCTGAGGAACACTTCTTTTTATGATGGTTTGGACAATCTTGTTTCATGCTGGCTCTCAACAGATTAAGTGCAATGTGTGCAAACTGGAGGCTTTGTAGAAAATGGTCTCTGGAGATGAGTTTAGAGACAACTAAATGTTGTCATTAGTCTATGGTTTTGTATGGTCATCAGTTTCACCCTGGAGTAGAGTTACCTGAAGGGGAGCCTCTATGAAAGACACACACACCAAAAAAAACAAACAAACAAACAAAAAAAAAACAAAAACAAAACCAAAAAAAACAACCTTTTTTTTTTTTGTTGTTGTTGTTAAAACCATCATCATAAGTTTCATCTTTGTTCAGGGGATAAGAAAACAAAAAAGCCATCTGGTCTTATGAGTGCACAATTATTTAATGGTTCTTGATCACTCCAAATGCGTTGTCTTCTAAAATGCAATTGCCTCATCAACTTGTTCTTTCTTTCATCAACTTGTTCTTTTTTTTAGCTTTCAGGCTCTGAGCATGGCTCATGAAATCATTCATATTTTATTAACTCATTTATTATTCACTTTAACTCTTATTTTCTTTGTCTTTTAATTTTTTTGCTTCTGTTGCCAGAGAAGCTTGACAAAGATTTGTTTCATCTCCTGTGTCACAGTCTCTGATATGGTTGTATTGTTCTTTAGACTTGATAGAGAAGAAAACGTATCTTCCCAATGGGGTTTAACTAAACAAAGTGAGAATTGTAGCGTTTAAAATACTGACCTAGTTTTAACTTATGCTTAATACTAATCATGTTCTTTGGCTTGCAATGCCTTGTGTCATCCTCTGGCTGTACATTGCCTGGCTAGACATGTATCTGTGATCAATAGCTATTTCAAAAATAATAAGGATAGTGGGAGAAGGAATCCAGGGTCCACAGATATGAACTGTAACTATTGGAGCATGCTCTATCATAACCCCCCAGTTTAGTTTTTGTGCTATTCCTGCACATGAAAGATGCTTGTGTTACTGTACCTGGTGTGTTTCACACTTAGTGATTATTAAATAAAAATCTCTAGACTGTTTCTGTGATTGTTGTACATCTGTGACATGCAAATATCTTTTGAATTTCTGAAACTTGTGTCCATGGAAAGTTATGTAGACTCTCATCCGCAAAGCTAAGGGAGCGTTATCTTTACTTTGCTACTCTCTTAGCAGTATCATTTTATTGAAACACTACATATGATGTATGCAGGTATGACTTAAATTTGCCACTTGAAATATGAAGCCTTTTCTATAGGTACTTCATGGGTGCTTAATTTAAATGCCCTTTTATTCTACTAGTTAGAGGAACTTTTTTTTAAAATGTATGATTTCTTTTTTCAGCTGATGTTGAGCCAAATCTGGTTTCATAGAATCATAGAATGCTTAAGGTTGGAAGGGACCTCTAGAGATCACCTAGTCCAACACCCCTGCACACGCAGGGTCACCTAGAGCACGTGGCACAGGACTGCGTCCAAGCGAATTTTGAAGTTCTCCAGAGAAGGAGACTCCACAACCTCTCTGGGCAGCCTGTTCCAGTGCTCTGTCACCCTCACTGTTAAAGAAAAATTTCTTAAGTTCCTGTGGAACTTTTGGTGCTTCAGTTTGGGGCCGTTTCCTCTAGTTCTGTCGGTGGCCACCACTGAAAAGAGGCCAGCACCACCCTCTTCACTCCCTTCCTTGAGGTACTTATAGACACTGATCAGGTCTCCTCTCAGCCTTCTCTTCTCTGGCTGAACAGGCCCAGCTCCCTCAGCCTCTCCTCATAGGGCAGGTGTTCCAGGCCCCTGATCATCCTTGTAGCCCTGCGCTGGACTCTCTCCAGCAGCTCCACATCCCTCTTGTGCTGTGGAGCCCAGAACTAGACACAATACTCCAGATGTGGCCTCACCAGGGCTGAGTAGAGGGGCAGGATCACCTCCCTCGACCTGCTGGAGATGCTCTTAATGCACGCCAGGATCCCATTGGCCTTCTTGGCCATGAGGGCACACTGCTGCCTCATGGTCAGCTTGTTGTCCACCATGATGTCCAGGTCCTTCTCTGCAGAGTTTTTGGTCTGGTGCTTCAGATAGCCAAAAAGCACTCTGATTACTTCATTGTTTATTGAAAAGATTGTGTTTGAGTCAGTAACTTTTTTAAAAATAGCAACATGCTATTTTCAAGCCAGATTCCATTAAAATAATTAAAGTATTTGCAGCCTTTTTGTATGCCATTTTAATTAAAATATTTTACACTTGCAAAGTCTGCTCTCTGCTTGAAATAGAATGTCCTTGTACTCTGCAACCCTGACCCTGAGTGTCATTTTAACCAACATATGCAAGGCACACTACACTATGTACTTTACTGGTGTTCTGCCCTGTAGGGTTCTGTCTACCCTAATAAACTATGCTCTATGGACAAGGCTAGCATACAGAAGAGGGAACAGAGCTTAAGTGTTTAGATGCAAGTTGCTCTGAGCCACTTGTCCTTAGGGAACAGGATATGTCCTATTTAACTTACCAGTGTTGACATGGCTTGTATTTCTTCCCTGAGTATACACTTCTGTGTAATTTATAATTTGGTAGTGACCCATGCTGCACTGCAAGTACTTCTTTTTGTACTACATTCCTGTCATATAGGACAGTGACTTTTGCCATGACAAGTTGCCCCGTGTTGTGGATATTACTTTCCAGTCCTATGCACTGTAGACCTTCCCTAGAACAAGGCAGAAACTACCATGTAAAGCTTTAATTTGGAAAGAATAGCAACAGATTTCTAGGACAGATTTGCAAGTTTGCTGCATCGTAGCAGTATGATGCTATTTGGCAGTTCAACTACTGAATGGCTGTGGAAAGTCCTGAGTGATAAAATATGGAGAAAACTGTATGATTGTATTAAGTGGGTTATGAACATTCCCTTTATTTTAGAAGGTGGAGCAGTCCTTTGGGAGATCATCTGGAGATGGAAATGTAGTCTCA
Source organism: Tinamus guttatus (assembly GCF_059628265.1). Lineage (NCBI taxonomy): Eukaryota > Metazoa > Chordata > Aves > Tinamiformes > Tinamidae > Tinamus > Tinamus guttatus. Next base: position 8,837,204 of record NW_028288649.1, read on the forward strand.
CAATAGTAGGATGTGTTTCAGCTGGTTTGCCTCTTTGCAGGGGGTTAGACCATGTGATAAACTGTTTATTTCTGTATGTCTTAATCCTGTTCTTTCCTTTGTTTAAAGCTAAGATCTTATTTCCACAGCATTTCTTGCTACCTCTTGGATCAATGGAATGCTTGCAGATTAATTTTATGCATTAAGAAATGACCAATAAGGCAGAACTGTCTTAAAGGCAGAAAGACATTTTATAATGTACAAAGTTATTATTGCCTTATTGTTTTGATACGGGAGCTAGTTGCACCATTACCTTACTGTAGTTATTAATTGTCCATAAATGGATTGCAACAGTCTTGCTCTTTCATACTGAATTTAGAGATTTTTTTTTTTATGAAATTTTCATAGTAAACTAACTTGCCAGAAGAAAGCCAAAAATAAAGCTAGGGATGGAAGTCATCTAAATGTCCTTTTCTTTTTCATTTATGATAATAGCACTTCAAACTGGAAAATGCGCTAAGAGCAGATTGCCAAAAATAGGGAAGGGAAGATGAGGGAGTCAAGTTAACTGAGCATGGAATAAAACACTGTGGAGCTATTGCCTCTATTGCTAGATTTGGAGACCTTTTCATTTTCTAGTTTGACAGTTATAAATGTTGTGCTGTCTTAAATGCTTTCAGAATGGCTTGGATGGAACCTTTTTATTGACTCTTAGCATGTTTTTATAATCCTTGAAACTCGTGATTGTTTTTCATTGCTGCAAGAGCATCTTCTCATTGAAGTTGAATTGCTGACTAGTTAAAGCTAGTAAGGCACTAGAGAAAACCAAAAGTTTAGGCTCAGCAGGTCAAACATAGGCATTCTCAGTGCTTATCGTGTTTATCTTGTTTTGATTGAAATTTTGTAGCCCTCTGCAAAAAGTCAAACCGTTTTTTTTGTTTGTTTGTTTTCCTTTTTCAAGTTGTTCACGCTGTAACTCTAGTGAGGATTTTTGGGTCTGGAATATGCTCAATGAGGTTTCATGTTTTTTCCTCTATAGTTAGCTGTTCTTTGTTTGGAAAGCTCAGTATATAAAAGACTATAGAAAATGTGTAGTAGTGGGTGCTAACCTACAGCCACTCTGGCTATAGCCTGGTGACATGCTGTTTTGTTCCGTGGAAGCACTCAAATTTGATTAGTTTGATAAAAGAAGCATGATACAACATAGTTCATCTCTTAGGCTTTTACAGGCTAGAGTTCTTAAATATATTCCAGAATGTATATTATATATGTGTATATATATGCATGTTGTGGCCCCAGTGGGAGTTGAGCTCATCCATTCCCATTAAGTAATGGGACTCTGGCTGCTGAAGTAAATACTGTTTGTAAAGAATGTACTGCCCAGCTAGACTCCATTCTCTTAAGAATAATTAACACTTAAGGAAAGCTCTACTTGCTAAACTAGCCAGCAGGAGGAAAAAGGTTTTGCCTTGTTACTTGTATAGGCTAGCTAGTGAAAACGAAGTGGCATGAAAGGGAGGGTTAATCTTGCTGCTCAGAGGTAATTATTGCAAGAGTGCAGTAGAAGCATCTTATACCTTCCTTCTATACTCTTGACGTAGTAATGCTTGCAATGAAAGCCTTGAAAAAGCTCTGCGAGGGTGTGTGTGAATATGTAGATGTTCATCTACATGAACTGAGTAGTGATGGAAAGGTCCAAGGAATCCAAGGATTTTGACATGACTTTTTTTTCCCCACCGGTATCCAAAATGTATAGAATATATGTGAGGCCATAATTCAAGTTGTTGGACAGAATCGTAGCTGATCTGAAAGAGAACATATCAGTCTGAACAGGATAATTTTGTTGTGAAAGAGCAGTCATCTGGCTATGTTTGCATATAACTGATAAACTAGACCAACAGTATGCTAGACTAAATATATATATATATATATATATATATATACACACATATATTACCTGAAAAAGGGAAAAGCGCAGCAAGAATCTTCATTTCAGGAAAAGCTGTTTTTCCACACATGGTAAAGACCTAAGAATGAAAATTAGGAGGAAAGGAAGGAGGCGTGTTTATAGCCTGACTTACAAAAGTAAATAAATGGAAGATAAAGTTTGCTTGCACCATAAGTCCTTCAAAGTAAGGCTACTTCAGAGAAGATGATTTAATACAGAGGTAAAGATAGATTTGTGAGGTCAAGTGCTCTGCCAAGATTTATTCCTGTGCTGTGAGTCAGCTGGTAAGACTGGGCTACAATAAAAGTCTCTTGACTCCTAATTCTTCCTTTCCTGACTTTTGTTAGGCTGTTCACATGCATAAGTGATTGCAGAAGCAGGTCTGTTTTTACTGGACAAGCATTATTAAGAAGGAATAGTTTGGGGATGAATCATTCTGGTTTGAACTTGCTTTGGCTGTTGTAATTTTGAATGTGCCAGAAAAACATTCGGCAGATGGAGGAGGATGGGATAGAACTTATCTTACTCTCTTTAATCCCAATGTCTAAAGAGCAGTGTGTTGCATGGGTTTTTTCTTTCTTTTTTCTCCACACTTTCTTTTTCCCTTTGCCAAAAAAAATTGCAGAGGAATGTTCCTGGCCTGAGCCTATGCATAATGGGGTCATGGCTGTTGCATGTTTGCTCATGTGTATTCTGTTGTCTGGCAATAGGATTATCCACACTAATCTTCCCCCTCAGAATTATTTTTATTCCTGGCAGGAAAAAGTCTGTGCAGATGTTGGATAGAGGACTGGAGTTCTAGTAGTCAGGATAGTGGGTAAAGAGCTGTACAAGTCATTAGGACAAGTTCTGTGTATACCAGCCTGGTTGTGTTTCTGTTATACTCTGAATCTTTGTACTTCAGACTTTGCAAATATGTTGCAAAAGTTCAAAAGTGCTGTGGTCTGTGAAACTTAAGTGCTGGATGTCTAGTGGCAGTGTAGACATCTGGGTGGGTGATATAATATTTGATGTAATGTAGTTCAAGACATCAATTAACTATATATGTTTTAGACTGAAATAGCAATTATTTCATTCTGCATAAATGAAGTGGGTAAAAGTGCAGACGGATGAATGGCTTTTTTTCTAGCAGACTTAGAAAGGCAAAGCCTGGTTTTAAGTATGTACATAAAACAAACCTGTGCTAGAAAACCCCTGACCCAAATGAAATCCTCTTGGAGGGGCAAAATGCAAGGAGAAATGAGGCCTTCCAGTCTGTCATTCATTAATAACTGAGTGTCATGTCAGAACTATTGATAGGAATTATTTTCAATATGTCAAGAATTTCTCCAGTTATGTTAAGAGTTTCTCCATTTTGCAAGTTTACCAACTTTCTCACAGGTACATTTTTTCATCCTTTATTTTCTGTGTTTGTAAACTATTTTAAGTGGCACCCTAGACTGGGACAAAAGATATGCAGTATGACAGGATGGTATACATAATAATTACATCGGGCAGCAACTTCACTGTGTTGTTGTTTACCAGGTGATTTTACAGAATGCTAGTATTAAATTGCCCTAACATCAATATGAATAATCTAGTTGCACGGGGTTTCAAACATCAATCTTACACCATGATTTTATTTGGAGCTACCTTAAACATTAGCTGTCCAGCAAGAGTGCCTTGTTCTTGTGAAAGCTTAAAGCTGACTAGCATGCAGTATGGGAATACTGTTATCACACTCGCTGGCTGACAACTGTTTGAAACCTTTTCTGATATCGTGGAGCTCAAATTATATGGCGTGCTGTAGTTTGGTTTTATGTCCCCTTGCAGGTTATACAACTGAAAATATCAAAGCTATTTTCTGATGCTCTCTTCCATGTTTGTTTAGGTGAAATTAAACTATGTGCTGCTGAAATTATTCTTTGGATGCTTCAGAATATCAAAAAATTTCCTCCCCCCCTCCCCCCCAAAAAAAATCTGTGATTGGCTTCCAGCAAAGTGAGCCTTCAAAGCTGAAAACTGTTTTCTGAATCTGTCTATAAAGGTGCATAGCTGGGCAGTTCAATAAGTCTTAAAGGAAGTAAGGAACAGAGCCGTATCAGTCACTTTCATCTCTTTGGTACTTCATTCTGTGAGAATGCACATACAGAAAGCAGATTGCTGTTTAAACTCCCTGTGGACTACAAGATATTGCTCTTTCTGCTATCTTCAAGAACTTCAATAAGGAAAAAAAGTCAGTCTGTCCTTAGAATGATTCCTTGGAAGACAGTGTTTGAAGACTCGATAAGATGGCAAAGTCATTTTTGCTTATTTCCACTTAATCAATCAACTCTATCATTGGTGTTAGTGAAGGAGTTTTTTCACTTCAACTGCTCTTTGAGATAAGTAACATAAAACACACTCTTTCACCAATGTGAAGAACAACTCCAGCATGAGTTTTATGGAAGGTCTCCGATGTGACATGGTATAGCTTGTCCTGCGTGGGTGCTACGAGCCTTCCTGGGAGTGTGCCACATCCCTAGGCTTTTGGCAAAGAAAGCATCTCCTCACCTGTTATGAGATAACATTTCAGTTTAATTCTACAGCAGGGCCAGGTGAGCTCATGAGGCCTGGAATGATCTTGGCAAGAAAAACCCATTCCACATAAAACCATGTTTTTTTTTTTTTTTTTTTTTTTTTTTTTTTTTTTTTAACTCAATGTTTTGGAAACTGATCTAAGAACTACAAACTTTGCCATGTATTGGAGGTTGTGGCACAGCATGCTATTAGTGTTTGATTCTTCAGCAGATGCTACAGAACTTCTGACTGCTTGATGCCTGTTTAGCAGTGCTATTCTGAGTAACTCTTCTGCTGCCTGTCTTCCTACTTCGAAATACATAGGGAGGATGAGGAATAAGAGCGGGAGCTAATATTTTTCAAGAAAAATAGAATGTTAGTTGAACAAAACTTATAGTATTTGTTCTGTAAACATGCCTAGACCTGTTTTTAAATGTTCCCTTAGTTTCCAACACAGTGTCACAAATATAACACTTTTTGATAGTGTAACCTCTTCTTTGGGTGATTCACTTCATAAAAAGCAGGTATCTGCAGTACATTTTCAGGACCAAGTTACAAGCATGGACTTTTTTCCAAGTAAAAGTTGGTTTTGATACCACGCTAATTTGAATTGTGGGAGTCTTGTGATGCTATCATGAATTCGTGCAGTGATTATTTTCTTCTGGGCCTTTTAAAACTTTGAGGATGTGCAAGGATATCTCATATGTGTGGTGTGTGTGTGTTGGCAAGGGCGGGGAGGTGGTTTTTTATTTCTTGATAAGACAAAGCTATTTTAATACTTAAAACCCCGATGCATTTCCCTGGACCACTGAGACATGAGGAAAAGGAAACACGGAATAGCAACCAGAAACACTAGCCTGAGACCCTCGGGGAAGATGAGAGAAAACTGTTTTTTTCAGATAACTTGTGCATCCATATTTTTACACCTCTCCCTCATCTTTCAGTCAAATCTCTCTCAGGTGTTCTGCTGTGATCATAAAGTTAGACTTGGTGCTTGTGGGTAAAGAGGTTTGCATTGAATACACTCAACATCATTGCATTTCTCCCTTTTAACTTAAATAAGTCCTGAGACTTTTTTCTTCCTCAGATGGAAAAAGCATAACTAGGCTTTTGAAAGCATGCAGTGTAATTATGAAAGCAGCCATGGAAGATGGAAGAACCATTCTGTGTTATCAGTTGCTTTCTGTTTTCTGATTGACTTTTTGCACAAAAACTTATTAAAAAGTAGAGATTTTTATATGCAGGGGATGATGATTGGCAACTGGAGACCCTGTTATTGCTTTTGCAAAGGGTAAGTTGCAAAGTGAATTAGTGTAATAGAATTTCAAGAGTGCTTCTTTTTGGTTCCGTATAGATAAAAGTAGAAGAAAAACCTTAACAACAAATTTTAAGCTTTAAAACCTTAAAAACCTCTGAACCTTAAAATCAGATATTAATTTTTGTTCCCTCCAGCTCTTTCAATATCAGAATAAACTCTTAATGTCTTTTTTGTTCTTTTGCTTTGGAGTCTGTCCTTGAATAATCAGCTTGTGCAGGACACAACTATATCACTAGCTTATAGGACATCTGCCCTAAACAATAATGGTGGCAGGTTTTTAGAAAAAGCACTAAATGGAAAAAGATATCTTTTTTTGTATAAAAGAAAATAGAAGTCAAGGAATACTCAGTATGTGGGAAAAGGTGGGTAAAGTATTTGGAAAGTAGCTTAAAAACAGATGCTATCTTGGAACTGCATTAAGCTTGATAGCGTGAGCAGATGCACTGCTACTCTGCTTCCTGGTTCTTGGCCACCAGCTGCAGCTCTGCTGTTACTGTGATGCCTGGCAGCAGCTATAAGGTATCTCTGTGCCACTCTTCTCTTGATTCCATCTCAGTCTGATACTGTCCTGTGATTCGGGTAAGACAGGTCGTACACACAAGCACTTGCACGAAGCTTGTTTCATGGGGAAAATATCTCATGTGACACTTCGTTCAGACTAGACTTCTGAAGAACGACTGTTATTTGCTAAAGCGGTCTTTGTCTCTTAGAAGAAACTTTTTTCTTTAATGAAAAAATAAGTGCTTCAGTGTGCAAGATGGCGTCTCTGGATCAGCAGTAGAGAGAGACTTGATTTTAAAGCAAAGATTAAACTCATACAACATCAAAGGGTTTGGAGAAATGACTGGGAAAAGAAATCTGAAAATATGCCAAGATTTTTTTTGTTGCTTATTAGTACTTATTTTAAAAGTTTTAAATAATCTAATTAAAATATACTGTCGAAAGAAGAAAAACTTTGTGACTGTCTGTATGCTGGAAGTCTGCAACTGACTTTCAATGTATTTAAAGTTCCTGGCTGTGGAAACTGAAATTCTGTGCATGAGAAATTATCCAGGCAAGAACTGATAAAACTGGGCTGAAAAAATATTTTTGATCTAAAACCAGGAGGTTGTTATCATTTAGGATGTGCTGTACTACCTGCTGCTTTGCAGGTAATAAAACTTTGTTTTAGGTGACAAACCATGGTTTTCTTCCTGCCTGTGCTACAGGCTTTTATCTAGAGAGCAATGTCAGTGTTCACTCTTCCTATCTCTTCTGCTACAAGCCACATAGTAATTTGAAATAAAATACAGAATGCCGGTAAACTAGTGCCCACGAACACATTTAAGTTTTCTTCTTTGTTTTGTATTTCAGTACTTGGTTGCAGATCAAGCATTTGACTAGATTTCTGTATAATAACAGCAGGGAGGTAATTATAATTATTATTGTGTTCATGTTACAAATCTAGCATGTCTAGAAACTTAGTATTTTCTGTGTGTTGGAAATGCTTGCAAAATTCTTGACATCAGAGCTGCATTTGGAGTGTATGTATTTCCTTGACAAACTTGTTGAACGAAAATATAGTTAGTGATGATCATTTATGCAGCAAGAAATTAACTGTGCATTGGGAATCATATCTATTTCTTGTTTTTTCTCCTATCTCCTTCCTGCAAGCTGTTCTTTTCAGGACAGTTGTCCTGTGTATCACAAGTTACACTGCATTAATTACAGAATTCAACAAATATTGAAGTGACGTCCCTTCACTTAAAGAAGTGAGGGCTTGTTTTGCTTCAGGTTTTATCCAAAACCCTTACTGCAGTTCTGTCCAGCACTTCATGCTACTGACAAAATCTGATGGAGAGGCTTTTCACTCCTCCTGTTGAGCTCTTCTTATCATACTAGTTTGAAGTATAAGTTTCAAAAGCTGAATGCAGTGTGCCAATGACCTTTAGACTTTCCGCAGAAGATAGGAAGTGTTCTTAGAAGTACCCAATTCTACTGAATAGGAATAATGGGTTTAAAATGTTCATAATTATGCCTTTTTGATTAAGAAATGGGTTGTCATTGTTACAGGCTTTGAGAGTTATTGCCTATGGTGCTATTGAAAAGAGTGTCCTCAAACCTCAAGTGCTAGTAACAAAATCCCACTTTCCATCTTTCACAGAGCTGTTACTTTATACAACATGCTTTTTTCCTGATAGAATATTGTCCTACCTCCCCTAAGACTCCCTGCTAAAGCTCCTTGCCCACCCACACAGGTCTCCTGCTCCCCTTGCTTGACTTCTTCCTTGCAGGAATGCACCAATTCTGAGACTTAAACTCAGCAAGAAGCAACAATGCTCATTAAAAACCTGTCCTGTGATATGCACTGTCAGAATATGTAACAGTTGTTTTAAGCAGTACTATTTTAAAGTGCGTTAGAGATTGACATACTATTGACTTATATCTTACTTAAGTATATGTTCTCTGATAATTCTAAGTCAACAGTTAGCAGGTGTCTGTCTAGAAAATTTCCAGGCTTTCAAAGATAAGGGATTTTTTTTCAACTTTAGTGTTTTTTTTTTTCCCCTCTTCTCCCTCTCCTCTAAGGAACACTGGAGTTTTAGAAAGCAAATGGGTGGCCTAGATTAACACAGTCCTTCTGAAAGGTGGAAGTATTTCCCCAAGTCCCAGTCTCTTGCTACTTGGGATTCATGCTTGTTCCACCTTACAGGAGTCCCTCTATCTGGCAGCAGGCTTCAGTTTTCCTTCTTGGTATTATTTCAGGTTTCCTGATATGTGGATCACTCTTCATGGAGCTCTTTAGAAGTGCAGAATTGGAAAATATTTCATTCTTTCACTTTTGGCATTTCAAAGTGAAAATATCATGCAGAAGACAAAAGTAGCAGCGTGGAAGCAGAATACTACTTTTATCTTCTTGAACTGTTTTTTAAATGGTGGGTCAAACCTTTGCCAAATGCAAGCTAGGACAAGCTCTGGGAAGAATTTAACAGAGAGCAAAGGATGTGCTAAGGAGGTGACACAACATAGATTGAGCTCAAAAGTGAGGGAAATTGAAACAGAAAAGATGTTGGACATCTGAAAAGAAAGTTGTCTTCCCAGTATTTTTGAGGAAGTCCTGCTTTATTTTTACTACCAGGCTTTTCAGTCTTATCGAGATATTGATGCCTTAGTTCTGAAAATGCTACTTCTGTTACGTTAAACAAATTCAGATAGTCACATTGCAGCACTTACTAATTAGGATTGCAAGAAAGAATTCTCAGAAATAACTATGCAGTGCTTATTCCAGCTATTTTTTTCCTGCTGTTCTCACTGTTCTGTGACAGCTGTTACCTTGAGGGGGAGGAGGGGAAGTCAGGTTGCTCTAGACATTCACACCATTACATCACTAGTGCCTGCAGTTCTTAAGGATCTAAAAATGACGATTCATGAAATCCTAAGATCTTTCTTTGCTAATATTTGTTTTGAATAGGCTGTTGGTGAATAGAAGGTGAAATAGATGGTGAAAAGAATAACTTTTCAAAACATTTCAGCAGGTACATAAACAACTGCCACGGGTATTTTCTTAGTTACCGTGTGTACTCAGTATAACAGATTACTCCTAGTATTATTACAGTGAGTGCAAGATGAGTTACCGTTCTCTTCTGCACTGTTTGCTTAATGACTTTAAAGGTTTAAAAACTCACTAAACCATGTTCTCCTGTTTGCTTTTCTGATGAATACCTCCAAGGCTGGTAAGACATAATTGGCAGAGAAATGTCTATTTCTAGAATGCTGGACTGACCAGGGAATAATGTGGCTCAAATTTGGGCCAAATTGTCATAAGCCCAAATCTTTAGGAGAAAAAATTCTTTACTTTGGGTGATGTTACAAGGGTTTTGGTAGTGGTGTTATACTTATTTATACAATCCATCATGTGGAAAAAAATCCATGATATAATACTTGATGTCAGAGTATGTCACCCAAGAAATTGTAGCTACAGTTAAGATGTAGCCCTTCTCATCAGAGATGGTGCTTTTCAGACAGTAAGGATATCATTGGTTCTTTACTGCCTTCTAGTCAACAAAATGTCAGCAGTAGCCAAATGTTAGGTAATTAGAGATAATGGATTCATTTGGTGTGTGTATTTTTTTTGTAATGCTCACATTTGAAATAATTTTGAAATAATGGTATTTCTAGAAATGTGTTCTGTACTTTGGGTAATGTGACTCTAGCTCTGTTTTTTTTTAAGCCTATGAAGTCTATGAAAAGCTGATATAGTCTTTATTTTTGAAAAAAAAAATGCCTAAAGCTTGTGCAGTGAAGAATGCCAATGAGGCTGCTATAGACAGTAGCTAAAAGAAGCTCTTTTCCTTCTGTATTTTACAGACCAATTTCAAAGATGGTTCTATTCTTAGTTCAACCACAAATCTCCAATTCCATTTATTCCTCAGGGAAGGAAGAAAATAGGTCAGAAATATTTATTGCTCTTTTATTTCCTGTTTAAATGAAAGTTGTAAATTATGTAAGACAATACAGTGGCTTTAAGGAAACCATAGTAGTGGAGTCTTGAATTTTAACTTGAGGTTTAATTTCTTAATTTCTTGAGGTTTTTATAATTTTTTTATTGAAATATGTAAAATTGCTGTATATTTTTAAAGGGTTAGATTGAAAAAAAAATGCTGGAAATGAAGTTGCTATGATTTTAGGAAATAAACTGTTGTGATTGTGTGAGGTGGAAGAAGATTTCCTTGTGGAGAATGAGTTGGTAGTGTGATCTTGAGTAAGAGCAGGATGCTCCCTGCTGCTGTATATGCTTACTGTCAATATTCATCCATGTTAAAACTTCCATTTCAATTCTGAAACTGTAAATTGCTGTGTTCTTCTAATAATATGCTCCTGTCACTAAATTGTGCTACCTACTGATGTTTAGTGACCTGACTGAAATTGTTTCAATGTAATTGACTGACGTGCTTTGTCAGAAATATAGAAATAATTCTACTCAGCAAAAGCTAAATTGTGTTATGCCTAAATCTTAGGCAACATCTTCTTTTCATGTCATTCTCATAGCTTTCTCAAAATACATGTGTGACTTTCCCTGTGGCCACAATACCAGCTTAAGCAGACTGGGTGAACTTATGGTTTTATCACCTCGCTTGGGAGCTAGCTAACAATAAAGTGTAGAACTTTTCATTTAGGTCTTAGTGTATAGCAGTAGCTCTAAGAGTGCAATTTAGTCCCTTCTTGTTGTCTCATCTCAGATTTTTATTTCCACTGGGGAGCAGCTATATAGATTCCTCTAAGACTTAGCTTCTACCTCTCTGAGCTTGTTGCCTCAATACCAGCTCTTCTAGCCTGGCTCCTTGGTGGTTGTGCTATTTCTGTAGGCAAACTTGAACAATTTCTACTCCTTGACAAAATTTAGGAAGGAAGCTAAACATTCTGAGGTAATAAATGTCTCTGATGGAAGAATTACCAATTGACAGGTTTATGTAGATTTGACTAAATAAACCTGCAATGTAAACTTAAACTCATGATTTCTTTTGCTGTTACTCTCCTTGCTATCTTTTTCTTTTGCAAGACCTTTGGCTTGTGGAGCAGGATGGAGTTTGGGCAGAGCCTCGTGTCAAATCTGTCCCACAGTTGCAGATTTAGATTTCTACTCTGAAGCCTAAGAAAGGGTAATGTCATGGCTGTTGTTTTTCCTCTTTCCCACTACTAGATTTGAGTCCTGAGTGAGTTTTGAGTATCAGAATCACTGTGAATAACACTTAAAAATAATTAGGTGTTGCACTATGATGTCTCTTATTGCTTTTACTTAACGACTTGATATTTATCCATGGCCTTGGTCAGTTCAGCTAGCTATTGCGCAGTAAGGTTTGACTTGCATTAATACCTGAGCATATCTTCTGTGTGTGTTAAAATGAGCTTGAGTATCATGAAAAAAGTTAAGCCTTCCTCTACAGCTGCAAGTCCAATGCCTGAGGCTTTCATGAAGCTGTAGATTACCTTTTTCTTTGTGCAGCATGTGAAGCAATGGGTAAATCTAACTTTGAGAAATGACCACAGTGTAACACGCAAATCATGCCCAGCTTTTACATAAATATACTATAGAGAAAGCCACTGGAAATTCTTTGTTTAAGTATCTGCACTTAATTGTTCCACACTAAAGTGAGATCCACTCTCATTTTAGCATGGAGTATATTCTATTTTGGTTTATTGATGCAGAGACACATTCATAAAACATTGAGAGCTGATTTTTTTTTATTTTTTTATTTTTTTTTAAGTAAGCCAATATTTGAAAAACATGTGAAAGACACAGTAGAGACAAGTAAAACAATGATTTAAGTACAACCTGTTCACTAGCAGTTCCTTTTAACCCTCAATGATATCTTTCTTCTAAGGAGTATTTTCAGGTTTCTAAAGCTCTTTTGCTCTTGTTCATAATGTTTAGGGTTCTCAGAGTAACTTCATTCATTCATTTGAATTGCTCCATTGGCTTTTGCATGTGTAACTTGAGTTGTATACATGTTCTTTAAAAGGTAAGAAAAAGATCTGTTTTGTGCCTCCTGTCATTTCGCCTTCTCTGAATTCAGCCTCACAAAAATTACCCTTACAAGCTAAGGGGTCAGGGTATGATGGCTGAAATGAGCGTTGGTGCCTTGGAATAATTCTTTCCCCCTCCCCTTCCCCTTTTATTCTTATTTTTTGCTTATTTTCAGCATGGGTGTGGGAGGCATGCCTGGAACTTCCAGTCAATAATGGATTGCAGATAATGAAACAGAAGAATTTCTGGGCCATTAAGCTTCACTTTAAATATCTTATGATTTTTGCAGTATTAATTATAAGGACATACATCAATCTGCAGTTGCATGATTTTCTGCAGCCTATAATTGTCCATGCAGTCTCACCATCTCCCCTCTCCTCTTAAATGTAACAAGAAAGTCTGAATTTGTACCATTTAACTAGTTCCTTGTTTGACCCTAGATTTCCCCTTTCTTGACTCTTTTTAGCTGATGGTATCAATGAAACTTGGTATACAGAAAGTTGGTGAAGTCTATCTATAACCCACAAAACATGTACTATGTATGCAATTTTCATGCCATTTCTGCTGTTGTATTAGTAACCGCCATTTTTATTCCCTAAGATTTTTTTTTTAAAAAAGCTTTCCTCATTTCCTCTTACTTTGTCAACTCTTGTATAAATTACTTTGTGCTATGACTTCCTCATTTAAAGAAAAGATCAAACATGATTTTTTTTGATTTTCTGTGCTCCGTGTTTACCTTGATCATTTAACTACAACTTCATGATGATCAGAGGTAAAAATGTCTCCCTTATATCTTTTAGGAGAAGTCATCTTCTGTTCATGATATTCAAATCCTCTAGGCTGCAATCAAACACACCACTAAGGAGTCTGTGTTAAGGCAAGTGGCATGTGTTCCACCTTTGCCAAAGAAGGTTTCTGAAAAAGTTCAGAGTGGCAACGTGTGTAAATCATTATTTTAAGAACTTTCTTTGGTCCTATAACTTCTTTCATCCTAGATGAAGGGTGATGTATGTAGTTTCAGTGGCTTCTTTTGTGAAGGTAAGCTCAGGTGGTTTTTATGTGTACATAGAATAATTACATTTTTCACCTTTCTTACTTCAGTTCCCTCCTTTTTTTAAATGCATTCTTTCTCAAAAGGCAAGAACTATCCTGGCATTTTTGTTCCTTTGCTCTCTTAGTTTGTATTGTGCTGGCTTGAGTGGACACAATACAAGGACACAAGGGCTGACATTTCATCCTGAACTGTGGGCACTTAGTTCATGGCAGAATTTGGCTTGCAGAGATGCAGAGCACACCTAACAATAAGTGATTAAAAAGCTTATATATGTATACATAAGAATTATATTAATAAATTATATTAAAATTATTATATTAATAAATACGTATCTTAAAAGTTATGTATATATTTTATATAAGCTTATTCTAGCTTATATCTACACCACAGTCACTTCTGTGCATGGAATCAAATCATAATGTGATGGATTTTTGCGTGCTGTTTGCAGGCTTCCGTGTTGTGGATGGCCTTTGCTGTCAACCTGCAGGCAGGCAGAGCTCTGCTGAGCCAAGCAGAGCTGCCAGCAAATGGCTCTGTATACAGTACTTATGATGGTTGTCACCAAGTGATTGCTGTGATGGGTGGTCTCCAATTTTCAATCTAGTAACCCAAAAGGGACCTTTTTCTTGTTGAAGGACTGCTGCACAATGTTCTCTGGTCACGCACACATAAAAACACAAATGCATACCTTGAGCCCTATGGGTTGTCCCGTTGGGCTTGGTTGGTCAGTTTTCACATGTAACTGTATAGGTATTGGGAAGAATAGCACTGTTTTCCACCTATTTTATTTCCCTTTTGTAACTTGTCAACTAGTTAGAAATATATGGAATAGCTGTTGTCCTATGAAAATAATGTCTTGGAATGTGTTTTCCACTCATCTGTTACGCCATGTACATGTAAAGACCAAAGTTACACACTTGAGACCTAGACTGAAGAGAAATGAATAATTATGTGGACTGATCTTGCAAACAGATTTTTCATGACAAAAAATAAGCCCGGCAGAGTTGCTTTTCTATGCCCATAAGTAGTTTTGTCTAGTGTCAAGATGCTTTGGTTGAGATGGTTTCATTTTTTATTTTTTTTAATTTTTTTATTTTTTGTGGAAGGGATTGAGAAGACAGAGAAAAGACTCATTATAGGTAAGAATGATTTCCAGAATGTTAGATGATGAGGATCACTTCAAGACAATAATAAATTAAAATGCTTTTTCTGTTTTCTAATGTTCTGTAGCTCACTGTCTACCTGCATTTGGTGGGAAAAACTCATAAAATGAAACACTGGGTGGAAAAAGACTTATGAAAATATGATTTATAGAAAATAACTTTGCAGTTTCTAAGCTACTGTTCAAATTCTTTTCTTTCCTCAGTGTTGTGATTAAGAAGTAGGTCAACAAGCCCACTTAAATAGCTTATTCCACAGTGTGATTTAAATTAGTGCTAGTGACAACTGTATGAACTGCTATGCGTTTTTTTCTTCTGTTAGATCATATTGGTTAAATTTAGACTTGTTCAAAGTGCCTGTTAGGTGTATAAGCCTTCAGGCAAGTCCTCAGATCTTTCAGTCAGTGGGTGTTTTTGTTGTTGTTTAAACAACTATAACATCTTGGCACGGTGTTTGCTAATCATTAATACTGGTACAGTAGCAGAGTCTCTTCAACCACATTTACAATACAGTTCCAGCTTAGAGTAGTACACTGCCCTGAGCGCGTGATTCAAGCTTTATTTAGAAATCCCTCTAGAACAGTGATTTTAGTCTAGAAACAAGTCAAACCCTTTAAGCATCATCCAGAGGAATTGCCCTTGTAATTTAGTAATGATAGGTCTGGTAGTTTCAGCTGTGTAAATGGCATGACATGAAAGCATATGGCTTTTGCAGCCCTGTTCTTGCTTTAAAAGCTGATTTCTGGCTCAGAGTCTCCCCCTCTGCTTCTCGTGAATTGCCAGACATAATTCTGGCCCTTGAATTTGGAGGTACCACATATTGAGTGGAGGAGAGAGCGGAGCATTCCTGACCAGTGAGCAACCCTTCTCTCTCTGCTGGGCAGCAGTGGGGTCTCGTGTGGGCCCAGGCTGCTAAGATAGTAGCAGATCAGGGTGAATAACGAGGAAATCTACTAATGTTTTGACAGTTTCTAAATACAGTTTTGCTTAGATCATGCCTGTACCTATTTTATCAACTTTTTATTTCTGTGTAAGTCAGAGTGAAGTGTTTGTTCATAAGAATGCTTGTGGGGAACTATTTTTGAACTCTATTCATGATTAATTTAATCAAAACCCAGTTTTTCTCAGTGCAAATGTAGCTGATTAATGACTGCCTCATAAGTGAGGAAACAGAGAGAATAGATCAGTGTGTTAAATTTGAGCTCATTCTTTTTTGAAACTCTACATAATTCAGTAACACCAGCAGGTCTTCAGCTTTTTTATATCCTCTTGTCCCAGTAATGATATCCTTATCTCAGTCTCCTTCCTGCTCTGCTCTCATTGTGTGCTATTCTGTTATGCAGGTTCTAATTCTGTGTTTGCTTTGAAATATCTGACTACCTACCAAGTGTTTGATATAGGAGAGTGCTAGCATCCCTTGTATTTGACTTGTATGTGTGTGGCTTTTTTTTTCCTCCTTAAAAAGAGGCGGGAGGGGAAAAACAATATAAAAAGGGTGGGTTTGCATTTCAAATGACAATTGATAATGATTCTAATAGTCCTTACTTCCTTGGGAGTTTATTCTACAGCCTTAGCCTTGCTCCTGGCAAAGGCCCTGTTTCAAGCTGGGCAGCCTGGGACTACACCTTAATTCCTGGGGTACTCCAGTAAATGTTGCTTGTCAAATCTTCAGGCTCACTTTGCTGTGGTCTTTCCCCAGGTTTTTAGTAGGGTGGTGTAATTGAAAATCCTGAGAAACTGAGGCACAAAAAGAGCTGCTAGCGCATGAGTGAAGCGTTCCCCCTCTTGCCCTGCTCTTTCTTCAAACGCTGCTGTTGCTGAAGTGTCTTTGCACTGGTACTCTGATACATTCTGAGATAGTGACAGAGAGAAGTGAATAATGGGGGAAGACTGCTCCATATTTTCTAAGGCATCTTTAAAGCTTGGCAAAGTATGTCATACTGAGCACTGCCCAGCCAGGGCAGGCACAAATACTCAAACAAGACAGTTTTAAAATTCACTTGGATAGGCTACATTGCTCTTGAGTCAACCCTAAGCTGCAGAATTTGGAAATGCACTTTAGCATATTTTTGTATCCCTTTGACTGCACCAGATTGGAGCATGTGTTTAAATAAGCAAACAAGTAGGCTTCTAGTCAGGAATAATTTCTTACTTTGGAGCTCTGTTGGAAGTGTGCATGATAATACGGATCTTCATGTAGTAATTTATTTTGAGCCTTTTTGTGTGAATAGCATGATGAGCTCTGTATTGTTGGGCAGGGTTATATGATGCCACAACTAGTGACTAATACTGCACATAATTTGAATGTACAGCAGATGTATATTTTACAGAATGAGTTGGTCTGGCAATGATCTTACGGCTGATGTCACAACTTTCCTTGAAGCTTGAGAGAACAAACTCTCCAAAGAATTTGAGTGATTATGCCATCTTAAAAGGTTATTTAAACTCGAAGAACCCTTTAAGAAGTAATTAAGTTTTAAGACTATTTTAGGATTATGAAAAATTTAAGAGCTGAAGAAATAAGTCTTTATTTGAAACGGTATCAGTTTTTACTAACTTCCATGAATATGAAGGATACTTTAGGAGTATCTCCGGTTTTGCACGGAAAGAGAAACTCTAAAAATGCTCTGAGAACTTAATGCCACAAAAATATTGACAATTCATTCTGTCTGTGCACTAACCGACTGCTTATTTGTGAATATCTTATTTCCTTGGGTGAGTAAGCAGGCATTCAAAAAGATGAACAATATATTCCACAATACAGCACCAAGTATCACGATAGAGCCACACTATTCCTGCCTTGTGCTGACCTCACCATAGTTTCATGACTGAAGTTATGAAGCTTCACCTGGAAATTGGATTAAATTTTCTAGTATTCTCTTAATTAGAAAATGAAAAGTGAGAAGTGTAACTTGTAGTAGTCAATAAAACTTTTTCTTTAAGGTAGTAAAGCTGCTTACAACCTCTTCCTAGAAAGAGGCACACATTACACGCCCCCAGAAGTGAGACAAAGCAAGTTAGTTGCAGAAATGTTTCCTGTTGCTTCCAGTATGGTATGATTCTATATAAAACAAATGTTTTGGTTTTATTTCAGGTGATCTGGACATGCTGGCAATCTAGCCCAGATTAACACAGGGCGGAATATAAATCCCATGGTGGTTGGCTCTGGAGAAAGCATCATTAAGAGGTAATTTGCTGACTTTTATTGTTTGCATTTTTCTGTTTTCAGAGTGGATGGTAACTCTACCATTTCCCTGGGCAGCCTCTTCCAGTACTTCACCACTTTCTCTGTGTAGAAATTCTTCCTAATGTCTAACTTGAACCTCCTCTGGCACCACTTGAGGCCATTTCCTCTTGTCTTATCTGTAGTTCTTCTGGAGAAGGGGTCAACCCTTGCCTCATTACAACCACCTTTCAGTTACCTGTAGAGAGAATAAGGTCTCCCCTGAGTCTTCTCCTCTTCAGGATAAATAACCCCAGCTCCCTTGGCCGTTCCTCACAAGGCTTGTCCTCCAGCCCCTTCACTAGCTTCCATGCCCTTTGGACATGCTCCAGCACTTCAATGCCCTCCTTGTAGTGAGGGGCCCAAAACTGAACACATTCAGTATTCAAGGTGCGGCCTCACCAGTGCTGAGTATGGGGGAATGATCACTTCCCTGCTGGCTACACTGTTCCTGATGCGAGCTACCTGGGCATGCTGCTGGCTCATGTTGCACTGCCTGGTGACCAACCCCCCCAGATCCCTTTCTGCCACACCTTTCTCCAGCCACTCTGCCCCAAGCCTGTAGTGTTGCATGGGGCTGTTGTCACTGAAGTGCAGGACCCAGCACTTGGCCTCTTGAACCTCATACACTTGGTCTCCACCCATGGATCCAACCTGTCCAGATCCCTCTGCAGAGCTATCCTACCCTCAAGCAGGTACCCACTTGTCCTCCCAGCTTGGTGGTGTCTGCAAATTTGCTGATGGTGCACTCAATCATCATGGATAAAAATATTGAAGAGTAGTGGCCCTAACAGACCCCTTATTCCCCAAGGCATTATATTGTCATTTACTTCTAATTATACAGTTTTTAACTGAAACTGTTCTTCATATTAGAAACACAACATGAAAAAAAAAAATGGTACAAGCTGACCTGGAATTCTGGGGGATGCAGCTTCTGGTAAAGCCTGTAAGTTGAAAGAAATAGTGTTTCATAATGCCTGTGTCTTTTTTTTTTTTTTTTTTCCCTCCCCTCCCCTCCCCTCCCCCCCCATCACTACTGTCCCCATGGGAATGATGGATGATAGAATGATGCTCTCATTAACTAAAATTGTTACTCATAAGTCCTCTGAAGATTTTAATATGGGAGTTTACTAGATTGAGTCCACTTAGACAATCTGATCATGGTGCTTTGTATCTTTGCCAGTGCAGTCCTGAAATTCATAAATCTTCATGGCTCTGGGATTCCCAGTATATCCCATTATGATGAAAAACGTGCACTTGATGGATGAAGTGTAAATACTGTATAGAGGTCCAATAAATTGCTTCATTGTTGACTGGTGAGTTACACTTTTATGGCACATAAATAAAGCAAAGCAAGAAGAACTAAAATATAAGAAATAGATGTGTGTATATATCATTCATGTTATCTGGAACGAAATTGTTTCTACAGTGGTGACAAGTGTCATTGTCGGTTTGCATTCATGTCTTAAGTTACGCCACTCAAAAGGAGGCTGGCTGCTGCTGTTAGTCTCCAACCCTGTCATCCATCAACGCTTCATGGCAGGTGTAAACCATGGGAGTCAATAACCAAGCGGTATAATGTATCATTTATTAGCTTGGCAAAATTTGTGGGAAGAAACCATATTTTTTATAATACCAAATTTATATAGGCAAAAGAAATGAAGCTTTTTGTGAGAATTCCCCACTGGTTAATTGGACCAAAAATTAAAGAAATCTACCTTTGTCTGTTGAGGGATTGGGGTGTTACTTGCTAGCTTCTCTTTGATCACTTTGGGTCTTCTGCACGATGCTCTGCTTCCTTACTGATTCAAAATGAAAATACCCTCTTGAACTCGAAGCAGCTAGGTATAAAACCTTACCCCAGGAGGAAATCTGGGTTGTCTGATAAGAGGCTAGAGATTAGATTCACTCAGTTCTGTATTTAAAGAAAATGCTGCCTGTGTTAGCTACAAGAAAATAAGAGATGTAGATTATATCCAACTATGGCACTTTATATTAAGGTACTTCCTTTATGTAAGGGGAAATGAGTTACCTGATCTTGCAGGGTAAGTCAAGTAGCTATTTCTGAGCGTATCAGGAAAATCTAGCTATGCTTGGCCTTCATGTGGTAATGGGGGCATGAAGCCCCTAAGAGACGGGCACCAGAGCCTCTTCCTGTTACACAGCTGTTCTGATCCATAACAGCACAGATGGTTTTGCTGATGTGCTAGGGAGTGATGTTGAAAATTTTCTTCCTTCGTCCCTCTTGTTTCTGGCACTGCAAAGAACTTCACGTGCTTTATTTTTTTTTTCATCTTTCCCTGATGCATGCTCCCTTTCCAATGTCTGTGCTTCTTCCTGCTCCTTTCCTCCCATGCTTTTGCTTTCACTGTTTTGTTCTTGCTCTTTCTCCATTCTTACTCCGCGTCCCTCAACAGTGACAGGCTCTGCTGCTGTAGTGACATGTGACTTATCCTAATTCAAACACGAAGATAATCACTTAACAAAGGCATGATGACAGATGTAAAAGAGCTTTGTAGATCATTGCATCTGTCCTGCTGTGCTAAGTGTAATTTTGTATCATCCTTGTTATAAATGTTAACTCTATCAAACTTATTGAGAATATTTTCTCTGCTCATCTGCATGAGCAGTGTTTGGAATCTCATTTCCCTTCTGGAGCATCTAATCTACATTTATTAAGGTCTCAGGTATGACCATTTCCTCTTAAGGCTGTACTGCATTTAAATTCAATGACTTTTTTTTTTTTTTTTCCTTTAAAAGATTATAACCTAGTATTTTTATACATGGCAGTCTAAAGCATTCTCTCAGGCTTTCTGTTCACACCCTTCTCTCCATATTATAGGCTTCTTGCAAAATATAACCTTTTTCTGAAAGAAAAGGGACTTGGGCTGTCTCTTACCTAATGCTAAACTATCAACGGCCCCACGCATTATGAAACTGTTTGCTTAACTGCCCCTCTCCTTTGGCTTGATGTTTGCATGTGAATGATAGGTGCAGTTCTATGCTCTCTTGCTGATCCACCCCGAGCAGTAACCCAAAGAATGATCATTACCTCCAATAAAATAGAAAGAGAACAAAGTTATGGTAGGTGCAGAGTGCGTGTAGCAGCACATGGCTTTTGTGGGGATCTTGCAAATGGATTTCTAAGCTTTATGATGTGCTCTCTAACCCTTACCAGGAAAGGAACGGTGGGTATGACCTGCAACCAGACCCATGAGCCCTGAAGAAGAGTCTGAAACTACTGCTGTGGGAGGGCTATGAGGTGGGTAGAACTGCAGGACTGTAAACATGGCAGGGTAGACATAAGTCACAAGACACTTGATGATTAATTCCTCATTCAACCCTAACCCCCCAAAATGGGTGTAACCTGGACTTGGGCTTTTGCCGCTTGAAAGTGGAAAGATGCAAGACGATGGAGGGGCAGACCAGAAGTACCAGTGCCTAGCATTTGGGAAGACCATTGCATCCCTGCATTACATAGAAAAACAGTAACACCACCCTAAGGAAGCAAGCAGATCTCTACCTTGGTACATAAGACCAATAGAAGAGAGGAATGGAAGATGCTGTCTGTAGGGGTAGGTTTGGTGTAGTATAACCTGTTAGTAACACAGCCATTGCAGCTGTGTGCCAGCAGGGTCCCCATGGGCTAAAATGGGTCACAAGGCATTTGTGGAGCTAAGGTGGATCTGGGACCATTACCCCTAAATAATAATAAGTGATGAAATGAGCCAAATAGGCGTAGTGGGAACAGTGCCACATGTGCCTCAGCATGGCCTTGGCAGCAACACTACACCTGGCTCTCTGCTCGTGATGGCTTCTCTAAGACTCACCCTCCAGTTGAGAGTAAACTGGACCCAGCACCATTCCCCCAGTGAAATGCAGAGAGACAAAAGTTGAAGAAGAAGCACACTTAGTGTAGTCCCACAGGTGTTTTTACATAGGCTTTTCAGCCACACTGCATTTGGGGCTCTTCACTTTATCACTTCTCCAAACCTAACCCCATCCCTAGGAATGAAATTAAGCTGGACACAGCACCATGCCCCAGTGAAATGGGTTTAGATGAAAGTTGCTCTAGAAGCACAGTAGGTGTAGCGCTGTGTGTGCTTAGACATGGGCTTTTCAGGCACACTGCACACAGGGCTCTGCACTTTATTGCTTTTCTAACCCCAACCCTAGGATTGAGATTAAGCTGGACCAGGTTCCATTTCCCCAATGAAATGGGGCGAGATGAAAGTTGCTGCCGAAGCACACTTGGTGTAGCCCCGTGTATGCCTTGGCATGGGCTTTTCGTTCCCACTGCCTATGGGGCTCTGTGCTTTATTGCTTCTCTAATGCTTACCCTAACTCCAACCCTAGGAATGATATTAAGGTGGGCCCAGCCTTGTTCCTCCAGCAAAATGGGGCAAGATGGAAGTTGCTGTAGAAGCACCCTTGGTGTAGCCTCACGTGTGCTTTGGCATGGGCTCGTCAGGCACAATGTACATGGGGCCCTGTATTTTACTGCTTCTCTAACCCTAGGAATGAGATTAAATGGACCCTGTAGTATTCCCCCAATGAAATGGGGCAAGACGAGCGTGTCTGTAGAAGCACATTTTGGGTAGCCCTGCATGTTTTTTGGCATGGCCTTTTCAACGGCACTGCACATTGGACTCTGTTTTTTATCACTTCCCTAATCCTAGGCATGGCTTTAAAATGGACCCGTGCTATTCCTCCATTGAAATGGGGCAAGACAAAAGTTTCTGTAGAAGCACACTTGATGTAGCTCTGCCTGTGCTGTGCCATGGGCTTTTCAGCTGCACTGCACATGGTGCTCTGTGCTTTATTGCTTCTCTAACCCTAACTCTAATGCTAACCCCAGGAATGGGAATAAGCTTGACCCGGAGCCTTTCCTTCAATGAAATGGGAAGAGATGAAAGTTGCTGTAGGAGCACACTCAGTGTAGCCATACATGTGCTTTGGCATGGCCTTTGCAGGCATGCTGCCCATATGGCACCCTCTTGGTTTAACCAGGCATGTCCTATGGCATGGTCTTTGCATTCACTTTCCACATGTGTTCCTACGTCTTAATACATTCCAAACCCTAACCCTAGTGATAGGCTTATCCTGGACGCAGAACTGCCGTTCCCATTGAATGCCAGGTGGTGAAAGTTGCCGTCTTGCTGTTGGTGTGCTCCCTATATCCTTTTGCAGGGGCTGTCCAGGTGCGGCTTTGCGTTTAATGCCTCTCCTAACCGTAAGTACAGGTGTGACCTGGACCCAGCTCACCAGCCTCTTTGAATGCAGAGAGATAAATGTTGCTATACATCCACTTCTGGTGTGTCACTTTGGTGTCCACTGCTGTGTTATTGGTGTGTTACTTCTGTGCCCACTTCTACACTCCTGTGCCTACTTCTGCATGCTATTCAGTTTGTTTTCAACCTGCCTCACTGTCTACTCATGCAATCTACATTTTCCAAGCTTGTCTTTGAATATGTTATGGTAGTGTCAAAAGCTTTCCAGAAACCAAGGTTAGCATCATGCACTGCTCTCAGCAACCCAACCAGTTGTTCCATCGTGGGATGCTATCAGAGTGGTTAAGCATGATTTCCCCTGGTAATTTTTTCCCCTGTTCAGATAGGGTTACTTAGTCTGGAGAAGAGGAGGCTCAGGGGTGACCTTAAAGGAGGTGACCTACCTGAAAGGAGGTTGTAGTGAGGCAAGGGCAGGTCTCTTCTTCAGAATAACTACCCATAGGACAAGAGGAAATGCCCTCTGGTTGTGCCAGGGAAAGTTCAGGTTAGATATTAGGAAAAAAATTCTACACAGAAGGAGTGGTGAAGCATTGGAACAGGCTGCCCAGGGAAGTGGTGGAGTCACCATCTCTGGCAGTGTTCAAGAAATGTGTAGATGAGACACTTAGGGACATAGGTATGCAGGTATGGGCCTGAGGGGCTTATGGTTGGGCTAGATGATCTCAAAGGTCTTTTCCAACCATAATGATTCTATGATTCTGCGAATGCACGATGACCACTGCTTATCACTTTCTTAGTCTTCCCATGCTTAGAGATTTCATCCAGGATGAGCTGCTCCATCACCTTTGCAGGATTGGAGATGAAGCTGCCTGGCTTGTAGTTCCTGTAGTTCCTTCCTTCCTGTCTTTTTGAAGACTGCAGTGATATTTGCTTTGAGCAGAACACACAAGTTTGTGTCTTTACAAATAAGGGAGTTACCCCACGTTTTTTGGCTGATGAGCAGGACAAAGGAATGTATGCAGGGGGGAGGACTGAGCAGAGCTGTGAGTGAGTTGGGAACCTTTACAAAAGAAGGAATTGCTCCCCATTCTTTGGCAAGGGGGACAAAGGAGTTGGCTGACTGCGGATGAGAACAGGAGGAAGGCAGGGAGTTTGGGAAGTCTGTAACTTATGAATACCTTGGCCAATGGGGAAAGAAGAGGGTGTACCTTGGTCGGGAAATTAGGATAAAAGGGGGCTGCATCCTCCAGCAATTTGAGATACCTCACAACACAGTTGGTGGACTCTGCCTTTATTCGAATAAAGTTGTAGGACTCTTCTGTCTCCTTTTTGGACATTTGGTTCTTGACAGCGAGATTTTCTGCACAGCTTTCTTCCAGTCCTCAGGTACCTATTATTTTCTCGAATCATCTTTCAAAATGGTGGAGACCTAGCAATGATATTCAGTAGCTCCCTCAGCTCTTCTGGGTGCATCTCGTTAGGACCCACTGGCTTTTGGATGTCGGTTTTGCTTAAGTGACCTCTAACCCAATCCTCATTCCACCAAGGGGAAGTCTTACTTTCTTCACCTTTTCCCTGGTCTCCAGGTTCTGGTATTCCTGAGGGCTGGTCTTAGCAGTAAGACTGAAGTAACAAAGGTATTCACCATCTCTTCTCTGAAAGAAACCATCTTCTCTGGCTTGTTAACATTAAGATAGATGTTCCAGCCTGCATGGATGACCAAAGTACATATTTAAGTTTGAGCTAGACATATGCATATGTTATTTCTGCCTAGACCTGTAGTAGTCTAAAATCCACCTTGGTTGTTTTTTTTTTCCTTTGTGTTTTGGTCTCAGATTGATGCAGAGAATGTGTTAATGTAGACGTATCACATTCTTCTTGGGGATCCATTTACATTTGGAATGAAGATTTAGAATTAAGATAATTTGTATTTTTAACAATCAAGGACTTACTCCTGTGAGAGCATATTTATTATTATTGTTTCATATATCATTTAGAAAATGCCTGCTCTTAATGCCCAGCATATTTTTAATCTTTGTGAATAGCATTTACTGTAACTCTTGGAGCTGTTTTGTGTTTTGTCTGTTTTGTTTTTTGCTAAATTTATAGGCTAATTGAAGAGGCAAGTCAATGAAAGGAAAAAGGAAAATGGCAAATAAAGGCAAGGCAAGGTGAACAAAGTAAAAGGAAAGAGGAGGAAAGGAGAGGAAATTATCATCTATGTTGCTTCAACTTCAGCTGCTGAGGGTCATAGAAAGCTTTTTCTATTGAAAAAGCTTTTCTATTTGATTGAGTGGCAAGCAGCTGACCAGTTTGATTCAGTATGTTGCTGAATACAGTACTGTAAATCTGACAAACCTAATTGCACATGGAGGGATAATGACAAGTTCATATGGAATGGAAAAATGTTTCCATGCAGATTTGGCTGCTTAACTCCCCTGGTCTTCTGGTAGTTAGTAGGCAGGCAGTGGCCTCCAAAGCTAACAGGAATAGTATTTCTTGTCCAGCTGGCATAGAAGATTTAATTTCATATGAGCCAGCTGGCTATCTCCTTGTCTCCTTTCACCTAAGAAACTGAAATATGTCACCTCTGAGATATGATTAGACTCCTGGAACTTACAGCTCATTCTGGTAAAGAGGTGACATTATTTGTGTGTACATTTCTATACATAAACATATGTATATATATATTCTTTATCTTTTCACACAGATGTTAAAATCAAAATGTATACCAATGACACTTCAAGTCTACAAAGAGAAATCAAGAAAAAAGAACCAGGAAATGAAAAAGATAAAGTTCACAGTTCTGATTTTCACATGACAGTCTTACTTCCCCTATCCTGCATATGTTGTAGCTTTAATTATCAGTTGGACTGTTTAAATATTCCTCTAAATTTATTCAGCACATGTAATCAGAAGCATTGATATTGGTAGGATTACAATATTTTCATTTCCTGCATTTGGGAATTTATTATTTTTCAAGATGGCACTAGTGGGTTTTTTCCCGCTTTTAAGTTATTTTCATTTTCTAATAAATACAAATAATATGAACAAAGATAAAACTGCTTTTCTGTTATTAAACTTGTTTTATAAGTAGTCCTTAAAGGCTGAGACAGTCACAGCCAGAACAATGAATTGAATGGGATATTATAACATTTGCCACTGCTTTTTCCCCAAATCTTTATTTTGCAGAAGCAGCAATATAATAGTTTGAGTCATAACTCTTTCATACGAGAAGGCAGAATTTGTTGAGAAATTAAAGTGATAAGGCACAGAAAATTTTGCATTTTTGGGAATGGTTGTAGCTCAATATTGGTGATATTATATAAAATAACTTGCATTTCTTTTAATGGTGTTTATCTTGTGCAAAGACTTATCCTGCTGACCCTCTTCTCCTAGCAAGTGGACGGCATGAGATAATTTTGAAAGGCTCCTTTTGGCTGTTCAGAACTTAGCAAATGTTAAAACAAGCCATATACAAAGAGAAGACAAATTGGGAGTGCTTTCGTGCTTTCTTCCATCTTTTTAACTACATTTTTGGAGTTAATATGTGGAGAAGAACTGATTTCCAGGAGGAACTGTGGAATATTTGAGGACAGGAAGGAAGGGTTTTATGTAACATATGATTCATAGGCAGAACCCTGCCTTGCCCTTGTTATTTTATTTTATTTTACTTTATTTTACATAAAACAACGTTGGAACTGTTTTGCTTTGCATTATCTTATGAACATTACTGAGAGAGGGAGGACAAAGAGAAAACTTTTTTTGATTATCTCCACTTAAAAAAAAATGAAATAAAGCATTACAGAAGCCTTTTCAAAACTGCTGTGAATTCTTGTCTTCTATCTCACAGCCAGCCAATGTCACACAAGCCTCTAGCAGCAAACTGAGATGCCTGTAGTGTGGAGGTTTATTTAAAACAAACAAAACCCTTATTTCACATGATATATTCTTTTCCACTGCAGGTCTCCTCCTGTGGTATTGAGTGCCACAGTTTATATTGACTTATACAAGAAAGCCTCTTTTTGTTTGTTTGTTTGTTTTAATAGCGCTGATTATTTGCTTGAAGAAAATAAAATGCTAGAATCTGTAACTTCCTTCCAGGGTAACAAATGAGGATTGCGGCAATTAAATTACTATGGTCCTGTTTCTAATTGAAAATTCATAGTAAATGCAGAAGGGCTTTAGAGTAATTAAAACAAAAGGGCTATGTATTTTAAGCTAATACATTTTAGCTTGTACTGTTACCCTTCTTGCACCATCAGTTTTCTCAGTGCGAAGTGTTCAGGGTTGTCTAAGACTAGAACTAGTCTTTGCTGCTGAGCAGAGCAGGGGGCTCACAAGAAAGATCTCAAAAAAATTGTTTTGTTCTACTTGTGCCAAAGTCACTGATCATGCACCATTCAGAGCTCTCTTTTTTTATTTGCCATCTCTTCCTCTGGTATCCATCTTATAGGTGAAGAAAAAAACCCATTAATGCATATCACAACTTGCACTGTGAATAATAGCCACTTATAATGCTGAAGAACAAATAGAATAGATCACATATGATACCAAGAAAAGACTTTAAAGGTGTTCAGACAAGATTGTTTTATAAACTGACTTTGAAAACTCTTTATTGTCAAGCTTCTAAAGATACAAAAGTAAAAATACTGTGTTTATGCCTAATCAAATGCTCTTCTTAAGGTCTTTGTACCTTAAAAGTTTCAACTGTGGTCATGGCTATCATCTCTGCACCTATGTTCAGTCGTGTTCAACTGGGACATCCATAGTGCTTGCAGTAGTTTTTCAGCCACAGTATCCTTCAAGCGACAGCGTCATACCCAGGAGATAAACCTCATCATACTGAGAACAGGAGCTCTCTAATGCTAAGTGTGGTCTCCCATATTTCCATTCCATCCATAAATATTGTAGTGCAATAATTATTAAGTCCTAAGACTTTGAACTCAGAAATTGCATGAGGTTGCACAAAGGAGCTTTTTAAAACTTAACTGAAATGTATTGTTATAGATGACTTTCCTGAAGATTGTTAGCAAATGCACTGCATTTATAGGGTTATTTCACAATTTTAGGTGGCACAGGCAAAATGACTTTTTCTTTCTGATTTCTCTTTGTACATGCGTTACAATCATCTTCTGGCTGTGTGTTTTTTCATGCTTCTCAGAAATGAATTATTTTCAAAGGAATGAGCTGAGTGAGCTGAGCCTAAAAAGGATTGTTCCCACACAGTTTTATGGTCTGGTTGCTCCAGAAGTTTTTAGATCTGAAAATGGCAATTGTGGTGGTCTCTCAGAAAAGGTGTTATGTACACACAGAAATAATAGAGAAAAAGCATTAACAAGGTTGCAGCCTTAAGCACTTGCTGAAGAAGATGGGCAGTGACATAATGAACATTGCTAGTGAGTCTTTAAAAACCTATCCTGCTCTGGCAATATATTATGAAAATTTTTAAGTGAGTGATAATGCACTGCTTTTTCTTCTCCTGTCCTGGTCTCACCTGATCATTCTCTTCCCACAAGAAGTCTTGCCTTTCATGTTTGTCTTTCCAGATCAGGTTTTCTTGCTCAGTAATTCTTTGTTCCGTTCATCCAGACTTCTTATTTACCTCCACTCTGTGACATCCTACTTTTACTCTCAGTCCCAATTTTCTCTGCCTCTTTCTTTTCCTCAGTCTCTACAGCCTCACGTCTTCCTGCTGATGGTCAGGAAGAAATGAAGCCAACAGAAAAGCCACATTCCATTTCTTATGTACCTACCTTACAGTATAAAGAACCGAGTTAATCCTGTTTGTGTGAAAGTGCATTTGAGGAGAAACCTTGGAGGGGGAAAAAAGCCTTCAAGATTCTGTCTACCATTCAGCATATTCTGTCATTTTTGTCTTGCATGTCCTTTTGATATGCTTCTGGGCTTTGGGATGTCCATCAGTAGTTCAGCGCTGCTGAAATAGGCAGAACATATGGAGCCCAACAGTGCAAAAGACAGAATTTAGCTGGTTAAGAGCTTGTGATCCACTGTGGTGTCCCAGACGAAACGTCCTTGTTCCTGAGCAACTCATATATTTCACTTGGCACTGCCTCCTGATTACTCTTTTGCTGGGGATTTCTTCTTTTTGCCTTTATGCAGTGGTCTGTATGACTGGGACATGTGTGTTTCGTTTCATGCAGATGCACCCTTGTCCAAGGCTAGCTAGTACTACAGAGATTTTTCTACCTCAGAGGCATCCCCAAGTAGATATTTTCCTCATGCTCTCCTTTTCCTATGTTTCAACCAATATGCAGTGCTGAGCTGCTACCTCTCTTGCTGAAAATTTCTCTTAGAATTCTGTTTTTTCTTCCTTCTTTTTTTGATCTAATACAGCTAAGATTGTTAGCACTTAAACATATGCAAACATGCAATTCATAGTGAAATGCATCAGACACTCATTTTGTTTGCTGTTTTTACTAATGTAATAAGAAAAAAAATACACTATCATGCCTCATTTCTTTTTTTCAACTACTAGTGTGCTGAATTTCCCAAGACTGTTAATAGATCAAGGAAAAAAAGACCTGTGAGCAAAGGAGTATCTGGAAAAAATATCAGAAGTGAAAAATGACTGGTATTTTTCACATTCTCCAGCATGCCCAAATACATGTGAGCATACTAATTTTTTGTATAACTCCCCTATGAAACCACATGCTGCTTTCACTGTTATTCTTACACCTGGTTTTCCCCCTCTCACCCTACCTTTTTAAACTAATTTTTGGTAGCTTCTTTTACGTTGGTTTATTTTGGCCTATGAGGAAGGTTACTGTGTGGATGTGGCACCGACTGGAACAACCCTGTTCACACGTCAGGAGTGATCCTGATCTGCATTCTGTAGGACTGCTCCTCTTAGTCACCAGTGTGCATGCTTGTCGCTGCTTATAGGTAGGGGTGAATACACTGCACAAAAAAGTGAGCTCACCTTGCTTTAATTCAAGAGTTTCCAGAGCTTTCTCACTTATATCAGAATAAATTAACTGTCTTAATTTGGATACTCCAAGTAGTGCTGGCTAATTTGGTCCCCAGCTGTTTGCAAAGGAGAATACAGTTACTCTATATCAAAGCAAAGCAAAACAAAAACCAAAAAGTGTCAAAAAGAAAGTTCCTGAGAATGATCTCTGCAGTGATGGAAGTTTGCTCCAGTTCAAAGTTGTTATGAATAAAAATCTCTTTATGCTAGAGAAACTGCTTCCATTCATGTCACGAGGTTTTAGACCAGGGCCAATGTTTTCAGCCCGCTGCTCTTTCCCGTGCTCCCCTCTCCGAGATGGTGGGCCGTTCCAATGCCATTAGGCTCTCCTAATGGCCTAACAGAGACCTCTCTCTTCACTCTCCACTGCCTCCTTTCTCAGTCAATAGATGTCCTCTACCATTGCTGTAATCCACCAACTGCATACCCTCCTTCCAGTATTTAAAGAGACATATTTTTGTCTTTTTTCCAGTTTAGCCTTGAATTTTCCTTTAATTTCATGAGGCCAGATGTGAGGTTTTTTTGTTTTTGTTTTTTTTCAATAGTTCACCTGTGTCACAGACCAAGTCCGGGGTCTGTTGGAAGGGTGTGTGCTCCCTAAATCCAAGATGCTGGCACTTGGAGGCTGGCCTAAATGCTGAAGAGCTTCTGCTAAGGGCCTTTTCAGACTCATTGGCTGAGTGTAAACATGCTCTGCGGCCCCACTAAAGCGCTCTTAGTGCTTTTACATCAAAAAGAAAATAAAATCCTTTTTGAAAATCTAAGTAGTGCACACTGCACTACACTATAGTACATTTCTCTGCCTGCACTCAGTGATCCACATCAGTATTACTGTATATCATAGGCTCTGACATCAAACAATGATTTCAGCAAGTGCCACCAAAGTCCCAGTCAGTCTAAGGACTGAGTGGGGCTCCCTTCTGGAGAGTCTCCAGTTGGTGGTCTCCTGACTCCAATTCTTGGGGAAATTTGCTTTAACAGGCTTATGGCTGAATTGATTTTGTGGTTATGTCATCATCCTTTTGATGTTGCTGTAAACACTGTGTTCCTTTTAGGTTCATATAGCTTTTTTTTTTTTTTTTTTTTTTTCTCCCCAGGACACCTGACTGTACCTCTGAAAACTTCCTATTTTCTCTGTTGATGTGTTTTGAGAGGCAGTGGAGTCCCTTGTCTGGCAGTGAAAAGATGGCATTTCCCTTAGCTAGGCAATCTCAATTAGGTATCCCAATTTCATGAAAGCAAATATACATGAAAATACTTTTCTCGTCATCAAAGCAGAGAAAAATATATAACTCTTTCCAACAATCAGATGTTTTCTCAGTAGTTATTGCAACTGTTGAGGACTGCTTAGCTGCTGGTAATATATTGTCTTATGGACAACATACTATATATGACCCTGTGCTGGTGGCGTGAGGATAGCTGGTGTGAATCACTTTCATATTCTGAATCTTTTTTTTTTCCTGCAGGTAAAGGGACGAAAAATACTGTCCCTCTTTCTAATATGCTTTATTTGAAAAGCATATTAGAAAACCGTTTGCTGAAAAATGTTACTTTAGACTTGGACATTGTCATCTATAATTATAATCAAACCCCTATGATCATTATCCATAAGAATAAGGCAGCCTGATAGAATATACGGCTGTAAATGTGAATAAAATCAGGAAATTCTGACTCCTGTTGTAGATGAGTGACACTGCAGACATTTTATGCACCGACATTATCTGTTCATAGAGTAAATTAGGCAGAGAACACAGCTGCAGTTGCTGCTACATTTTAAAATTCCTCTCTGTATTTAATTTCTCTGCCATGATTTTGCATTAGCATAATTCTTTGACCTGAATCTGAAAGTGTCAGCAAAGGACCAAAAATTGAAAATTGAAGTCAGTTTTGGAGAATTTAGGGTTGAATATCCTGCTATACTTTGTGAATGGCATGAGTTTAAAAAAAAAAAAAAAAAGGCAAAACCAAAAATCAGACCAGAGAGCGCAACTTATTTAACAATAGCTGCCTATTAAAATACTGCTCTTTAATGTTGCTATAGCAAGAGTTCTGCTTCATTCCAATTTAAATCAATACATAAATTAATCTTTTCTATTATCTACCATAGCAACTCACACTTAGCATAGTGAATTGGGTAAATCAGCATGCTGTTCTGTAGATGAACAGTGTGTCAGATCTGCCTCCAAACCTCCAGCTGCCCCTTCTGCTTGTCCGCCTTCCCTTGCTCATCTTGCCTGGAAACTTTAGGACAGTTCAAGGACGTGTGAAGACTGCTACAGGTAGCTGAAAGAAAGTAATCTATATTGTAAAGGTTCATCAAAATGAATGTGTTCTTCCTTGTTTGATTTTTATTTTGTGATTTATTTGTACAAGTCCCTGGCATCAGTGCAGGAACCTGAAAATAGAAAAGGAGGAATGTCTTTATTGTAACTATATACATATATATGTATACATATTGTGTAGCTGAGGAACTGGGCCATAGCATCTTGTAGACTTGTCTAATTCCCTAGTAGGAAACTTGTGGCAAGAGTGTGAACAGAGTTTGGGCTATCCATGCCCTTGCTCAGTGCTTCAGCCTCGAGAACCACCTTCTCTGCAGTTTGCAGTTCCTGTTTCTTTTCTTCCTTGGTGCTTGCATCAACAGTCACACAGCCATGGCTGATTTTCCTGGGTTTCCTGGCCCTCTGGATGCAGACTTCAAGAGCTGAGGAAGCTTCAAAATGTCTGAGATCAGATCTCTGAGCCTTGGCTAGAGCGCTGTTGCTATGAATCAGGCTGAGCTGTTTGTTCCCCCTGATGAGAGGAACATCAGTTTGTTCATCCGGATGAATCTAGATGACTTTTTTATTTTTCCTTTTCTGTTAATACACAGGAGAAGAAGAAGATGGAAAACAGGAAACCCAAGTGGTGCAGCAAGTATGTCTTGTGTTCAAAGGGAACAACTACTTAGGTGAGTCTACTCCTACCCACGCCTACTGCCTCTCCTGCTTTAAAATACTTTATTGTATTAGAGTATACTGTAACGAGGAGAAGAAAGTGTGCACTCAAGATTTACAAGAATCGAAGTCCAAAAAACAGATTCAAAAATTGCCAGGAGTTATTATTGAAGCTGTTTCTCTATAAAGTCTTTTTAAGTAGTTACTTTCTCCTTTATCTACCCTTACTCATCCCAAGAGCTAAAAGCAGCTTTTGACAAAACCCTGATCTTGTTTATATGCCAGTCTTGTCTGTGCTAATCTTTCTCTAGTTAATACACTCAGGATAGCAATTTTGGTTATGTTAATTTGGTGATGGTGGTATCAGCATTAGATTCTGCTGAGGTTGTGAGTCATGAGCAGGTTTACCAATGTAACTTCATGTCAACCTTCTCTGTATTGTTTTGCCTCATCTCTGAAAGCTTGTTAAGTTTTATAAAGAGAAGAATATGTGGAAGTTACTTTTTAGGTAAAATTAATTCATGCAATATGGACTCTATGTGCAGAGTTTGTAGCTTAACCATGAAACATTACTGGCTTTTGAAAGTCCTCTAGTACATTTTGAATGAAAAGCATCTGAATCTGTATTCTTATTTGCAGTGGGGTCTGATGCAAGACCAGTATGAAATCAATAGCAGAGCCCTCAGTGGCTTCATCAGGATTAGATCCTTAGCTAAAATTGTACAGCAGAGTATTCATGGAATTTGTACCAGATCTTCAAAAGAGATGAGAAAATTCCACCCTGATTAAACTGGGAATAATTGAAGTGACCACTTGATCCTATTTCACTTGTTTTGTGGATGTTCATGACTCTCCAGTGAGCAGATGTATAAATGCAGGATGAAGGAGCAGACTGGACCGGCATGGTTTGAGAGAGTCACACAAATGCAAAACTGCACGTGGAATGAGATTGCATCACCTTGGAAGACCCATTACTTATGCTTATGGCACCCATAAGGATATGTATGTTTAAGTGATATTTTAGCAATGAGTAAGTCCATTCCCCTCACAGTTAAAATATACCATGGGCTAGAACTGCATACGTAAATTGGCTTGACAATATCTGATTTTTTTTTTCAATCCACTTTATATTGGTGCAAGGGGACTTCATCTGAAGATCCAAATCTTAAAAGTGTTCTTGCAGAACTCTTGCTTTCTCACCTTGCAGTTTTAGGACTGATTATGATAAAAAATTGAATGAATTTATT